>NC_046296.1:58042794-58702794 GCF_004115265.2 Rhinolophus ferrumequinum
CAAGCTGCAGTGGTTCCAGAGGAACGAGTAAATAGAAACTTTAGTCCTCCCCTCCCCCACCCGTCACTCCAGGAGTTAATCATTCCTCAACCCCTAGGAAGTTTATCATGTGACAACTACAGGAGGTATTTGGGTGAATTAAATTCTCAACTGAAGTTTAAAATGATGTATATATAAAATTTTTCCAGTACTTGGGGAGAAGATAGCAAAAATTAGCACATGTTTCATCTAGCTGGTCGTATCTCTAGTGTCTTTAAGATACACTATTACTGACAGATGAAACAAACAAATGTGCACCTGTACATTTGCTGTTAACTATGTGTGTGTGCGCACACGTGTGTGTGTGTGTGTGTGTGTATGTGTGTGTTTAAATCAGAGAAAGATAATGGCGCATGTTGCTTCTTGCATCTGAGTGGCCACCATAGGCAGCATTTAGCCTTCATAGGTAAGCTTCACGTCTGTATTTATTTGTCTTGGACATTTCCGAAATCATAACTACTCCAGTCTTTCCAAGGTATGCCGCCTAGCTTGCCTATTTAGTCTCTGAGATGTAATTTGCTGCAAGCTACAAGCTGCTTGGAAACATTTTTATTTGAAAAACGCATGCTGGGTGTTTACATATAGTGCTAATAGGCCAAAGGCTAGATGGGAGAGTGTGAAAGGGAAGGCCTTGGAAGAAGCAAGCCCATACAAATACCAAAAGAATTTCCTGGAGCCTTTGCTGTCTCTGGGAAAGTTTATTTCACTTTGCAGTCTCATTGAGCTCAAAGGAACTTCATGAGCTGTAACTGGGCAGAGGGGTCCACCTCTTCATTTATTTATTCAATGAAAATTTGTTGACTATTTAATATGTGCCAGGTACTCTGTGAATGGCTAATAGGCCCACAAACTTTTTCTACCATTCACGCCTTCTTACATCAAACAGGAGCCTATGAGATACACACTTCTGGGTTCTTGATTACCATGGGCTGTCTTGGAGTAACCAGTCTCTACTCCTTGTCTCCCTAAACATGAGTAAATTCTGAGAAAGCTTTGCCCTCTCCCCTCCGGCTTCCAGACCACACCGTCTCCATCTTACTCATCACCACTTTCCAAAAAGTATTTTTCTTTGTTTTATACTGGGTAAGATTTAAACTTGACATAAAAAATATTATGTGTGTGTGTGTGTGTGTGTGTGTGTGTATTTCTTATTGGCTCAGTTTCTCTAAAGAACCCCGACAAAAAGAACCCTAATAAAAAGGGTATATACATATACAAGCATAAATTTGTATGTTATAGCATGCATTGTATATGTCTACACAGTTTTACACAGATGATAACACTCTATAACCTTTATTTTCTTCTGTTTTTCACATAACAGTCTATCTTAGAGACTGTTCTATATTGGTACACATATAGAACTGCATAGTTTTCCACTGTATGTCTGTTTACTAATTGATTGAATTCATCTCCTGTAGATGGACATTTAATATTCAATTAAAGTTTCCAAACTTTGTTATTATAAATGAATATCTTTGCATATCTTTGCAAATGAATATCTCTGTGTGAATATCTTTGCATGCCACACATGTCATTTTATATGTGTAGATACATTACATATATCTAGAGATACATATTGTATCTATGATAAGTGCTTACAGGTAGAATTTCTGGGCCTCAAGGCATGTACATCTTGTATTTCGCTTGGTCTTGTCATATTGTCATCCACTGAAGTTAAACAGATTTACAGCTCCCCATAAATAACAGCACAATGTGTTTTCAAAATTGTTTTATCTTTGCTAGTCTGACAAGTGAAAATATGAATCTCAATGTAAATCTGATTATATTGTTCTCATTATAAGAAAGAATAGGACATCTTATACATGTTTAAGAATAATGATCTTTTCTGCGAACTATCTGTTTATATGTTTTGCTTGGTTTCCATTGGTGTGGGAACAATAGCCTTTTGTAGTAGTCACTACTGTGTGCCTAGAAGGTAGTCCCAAAGTATATAAATGCTTTAATATTATACCAGAAGTTAATAACTGTCACGTGGACACATTATCATCAGAATTTCCAAGTTGGGACCCTCATGCGGCAGATGGGATGCCAGGACTATTACGTGGCTATCTATGTCTTACGTTATCCTAATACGCTATTCTGAGGGTAAAATATAAGCCAAGCTATTCTCAGTTGGAGTAATTTCTGTCCTTAGAACTCTAATTAAGTCTCCTAGACAGTATTCTTATGTTAAGGAATTCAGGATTAGAATTAATGGTTTTTGTGATTTGTTACATAGAGAAATATTTTCCAAAACCCTAGTTTCATGAAAAATTAATAGTAGATGACAAAGGGTATCTAATTCCATACTAATCTAGTCAATTGCTCCAAAGTGTCTTAAGGCTGTAACCCAAAAGCATTCAGGAGGTTCTAAGGCAACTCAGCTTTTAGCCCAACCATGAATATTTTGATTGTATTGCAAACTTCATAATGATACATATGATGATATTTTTATAAATTGCATAGGAAAAGAATTATTTGTTTTTCATAAATATTAAAAGGAAGAACAGCCTACCTGTTAAGACTGCCAAGATTTCTACAGAAACCCCATTGAAAACATTAAGATACCAGATAAGAAGCTGAAACAGAACTTTATAAAATGAGAAGCAAGTGTTTCTACTTCAAATAAAAAGATAAATTGTACCTAGTAGAGAAAATAGCATGGGCATATTTAATAAAATACAAGTATCACAAAAGTCAATTGGCCATTCAGCTGGCATCGCATGGAACTACAGTTGGCCTTTGAACAACACGGGGCTTAGGGGCACCGATCTTCTGCACAGTCAAAATTCCACATATAACTTTTCACTTTTCAAAACCTTAGTTTTGCCCTCAGTATCGATGGGGGATTTGGTCCAGGACCCACCATGGATACCAAAATTCTCCAATGCTCAAGTCCCCTACATAAAATGGTATAGATCAGTGCATACAGTCAGCCCTCTATACCCACAGACTTCTAACCACAGATCAAAAATATTTAGTTATTTATCGAAAAAAGTCCATGTATAATTGGAACCACACAGTCCAATCCAGTCCCGTGTTGTTCAAGGGTCAACTATATTTGCAAAATCCTTCAAAGGTTTGGATCTTTCATCATGGCATTTTATCTCTCTTAATCACCTCCTGTGACCTCGCAGTTCCTTTATCTGTCCCAAAGTATTAATATTTGGTCCTACAGTCTGGCCAGTCTTACATGTCTCACTTCCTTTATAAAAGTGTAAACTAGCAGAGAAGAACTTTTCATTTGTCCTGGGAAAATGTCTGAAGTAGACATTATGTGTGCCCCGTCAGATCAGTCAGTTGGAAGAAGAAGGGAAGTGAACATAAAAGGGTATATTGACAGGCCAAAGATACTAAAGCCTAATATTTACGGACTACTTACCAAATGCCAGAACTGTGCAAAGTACTATATCTGTATTAATTCACTTAATAACCACAGAGCCTTATCAGGTAGAAACAGTCTATGATGATCCCCCTTTGAGAGATAAAGAAACAGAGGCACAAAAGATTAAATAACGTGCCCCAACCACACAGCCAGTAAGTGACAGAGCTGCCACGTAAGCTCAGGCTTCTGGCTTTGGAGTATGTGCTCTCAACCACTCTGCTAATTCACTTCCTAAGAAGAAGAGATAACTGAGCATCAGCACCAGCTCTGAAAAAAATGGTGAGTTTCTGGGTCTGCTCGGATCAGAGTGTCTTACAAGAAGAGTAAGATAAAGCTCTGCCTTCCTTGTTATTGGTCCCTATGAGTCCCCAGAGTTATTTAGAACTAACTCTGGCTAACCAGATGAATTAGTTGAACACATGTAAAAATCTTTAGGAACAGAAGTTACAAATATTTCAGTATATCATCATGGGTCTATGCACACTGATTCATACATGATGCAAACACCTAATTTTCCTTCTAGGCCAATACTCCTTCCTTTACCACCTAGTATAGGGCTAGGGATACTGAAAGTAATCAATAAATATTTTTTTGCTGATTGATTAATTGGTTGACTGATTGATAGGGGGAAGCCTTATTCTTTTTGTTTTCTGAGCCCCAGCTTCATTAATAGTCAGGTGCTTCAACACCCCACTCTTAGCAGTTCATAGAACCAACAGACGAAATCAGTCAGGGTATAAAAGAATTTAACAACACTATCAACCAACAGGATCTGATTGACATTTACAGAAAACAGCACCCAACTCAGTATCTTTTTTTTTCCCCCAAGGGATCATGAAACATTCACCAATATAGACATTATTCTGGGCCATAAACAAACCTCAGCAAATTCAAAATAATTGAAATCATACAGTGGAAGTTCTCTGACCATAATGTAATCAAATTACTGTTGGGTTCTGTCAAACTATTCAGCCAAGTAATATAATGTTATTTTTGCCTTATTTTAATATCATTTTTACCACATATACTACTAATATGCCTTTCTTCGTAGACTGATTGATGTCAATAGTGTCACTTTTAAAATCTCCTAAATACATAACCAAAACTACCAGGGGTGCCAAAAAAACTGTATACATATGACTTGTCTTCATCTTTTGTTATTGGTATAATTGAGTATTACACGTTTAATACAGTTGTATCCTTTCTTAAAATGTGTATACATTTTTTGGCACACATTCCCCACCCCACCCCACCCCCTGTATTTCTTCCAGCACTTCCTTGAAGCCTGATAGCTCATATAAATGAGTCTTTTTTAAATGTAGATTTTTTTCATCTCTTCTTTTCTTGCAAGAGACACTTTTATTTCTCAGTTCCCCACACAAAGCATTCACAGTATCAAAGCATTAATCTGCCCTTCCTGTTAGGCCAAGGTCACTGGCTGTCTTGTCTCTTGAGCTAAGGGGATTGCGGGTCTGCAGGTACAAGGGAATCCATAGTTCTCTGGGAGTCTGCCTTTAATCCCTAGAGATAAATTTACTGTGCGAGGAGGAAAATAGCCCCTAAAGAGAAAAAGTCAACAAGCTTTATCATTCTTCTTCCTGGGTTATTTCACTATAGTTAACAGGTTTTCTTAATGTCCCAGGCCAGTAGTTTTCTGAATTTGTCTTATCCTTGGATTAGATGCCACAAGGTTTCATGGCTTTGTGGCCTCCAGAGTGCGTCAGTGATGCCCAGGGTATGCCCAAGAGGCATTCTCCAACAAAATCCTTCCACTGAAGCAATCACCATGCCCAAAATCCATAGGGCAGGAGTCATACATAGGAGTCATACATAGGAAACACTTGAACACTGAAGAAACCATACTTAAATCAGTGAGACAGTTTCAAGATCATCTGGACTATAGTCCCTACTCAGCTACTCAGTTTATAGGATCTTCTTGAAGCTTTTCAAAGCCCTTCTTAGGAAACAGAGGAAGTGTGGGTCTACATCACTGCCCACCATAAGAAGATCATGTACTTCTGTTTATAGTCCCCATTCAGACCATTATGGGCTCAAATGGTCTGGTGGGCGAGTCCCCCCCACCAAAATTCATATGTTGAAGCCATAATCCCCAATGTGATGGTATTTGGAGATAGGACCTTTGGAAGGTGATTAGGTTTAGACAAGGTCATGAAAGAGGGGCCCTCATGATGGGAACAGTGCCCTTGTAAGAAAAGACACAAAAGAGGGTTCTCTCTCTCTCTGTGTCTCTCTCTCACTCAGTCTCTCTCTCTCTCTCTCTCTCTCTCTCTCTCTTTCTCTCTCTCTCTCTCTCTCTCTCCTCCTCACTCCCTAAACCCACTCCCCTGCCATGTGAAAACACAGGGAAAAGACATCTGTCCACAAGCCAGGAGGACAGCTCTCACCAGAACCTGACCATGTTGGCACCCTGATCTCAGACTTCCAGCTTCCAGAACTGTGAGAAATAACTTTCTGCTGTTTAAGCCACCCAGTCTTTGGTATTTTATTATGGCAGCCTGAGTGGACTAAGACATACGTTGAAGTCCTAACCCCTAGCACCTCAGAATGTGACTGTAACAAAGATAGAGCCTCCAAAGAGGTAAGTAAGTCACAATGAGGTCATGAGGTTGGGCCATGATCCAATAGGACTGGTGTCCTTATAAGAAGAGATTAGGACACAGACATGCACAGAGGAAAGTCTGTGTGAAGACACAGCCATGAAGACGGCCATCTACAAGCCAGGGAAAGACGCCTCAAAAGAAGCCAACTCTATCAACACCTTGACTTGGACTTCTAGCTTCTAGAGTCGTGAGAAAATAAATGTCTCTTGCTTAAACCCCAAAGTCTGTGGTACTTTGTATGACAGCCCTAGCACATTATACACAGGTGACATTGGGAGTCATTGTGGCATATTCCATATGTTCCTGTATCAAAGCCCATAAAATAACTCGAAAAATAAATGATTTCACTGACAGCGAAGTGCCATGGTAGAGATGATGAAGAAAACAAGACAGACAACCTTAATAGAGAAAGTGGAGATTAGGGCTGAGGTTTGGTTCCTAGGGCAGGAGAGTGAGTGAGATGAGAGACTGGAGAAGGAGGTCATACATAGGAGTGCTGCCTCTCTCTCCAGGGAAGAATTTTAGGGAGGGAAACATTAGAGTGGTGAAAGAGGGGCAGCTGTGATCTGCCTAAAGATGGGGGTCCAGGCATCAGCAAGACGGGCTTGGACGCTGCTTGAGTCATCGGATTCTCCCACCTCTCCTCTACCTCCCTCCTTTGAGGAAGGTTCTAGCTTCTCTGAGCATTAAGGGAGCAAATAGCTCATCTGCCCTCTAACAAGACAGAGCTCTATTATTAATGAAGTGAGAATAAAGTAATTATCTGGATAATACAGACATCCACAACATTTTCAACTAAAATGTCCAGGTGAAAAAAAAAGGTGTAAGAGTCAAGAAGACTAGATTGCTTTGAATTAATCACCCCAATTTACCATTTTATATTGGACTTGTCCAAATGAAGTTACATAGATGTCCTTTAGCTGTGTTTATGGGTCAGCCAGTGATAGCGAATGCTGTCAACCAGTGTTGCCCCAAGGAGCTCCAGTCTCAGACATGATATGGGATGAGAGGACAGACATCATTTCATATTGAGTCATTCTTGGAGGTATTTTCTGGGCGTGTGTTCATCCAGTAGGATTAACTATGCAAAGACCATTATACACAGGATAGTATGGAAAAACAACTGAGGTGTCTGAGCCCACTTCTTGTTTACCTACTTGGGGAAAATGCATGAAGGCATTTAGAAGGAGAAAAATTGCAACAAACGGCATTTACATTAAGAGCGCATCCAATTACATTAATTTACATTAAGAGCCCATCCATTAAGAGCCCACAGGTTGCTTCAGCACATCTATGCTTAATCCCTAAATCTAGATGTTACCTGAATGTTATCATATCATAACCTGGCAAATGCCACTAAGCCCATCTCCTCCTCAGGCAGAGGATCATGACAGTATTTTCATGTTGTCTCTCTAAAGCATCCTCTCTGGAGCCAGCGAAGGCTCAGAACCGTTATGCCTTATTTCTCTTAAAAAATGCCATAATGGGTCCCGTATTTCCCATTCCTCTCAGTGAGATTCAGGATGGTGGAGTACGAACTACCTGGACTATGAAGTCAGAACATGTGAGTTTGAGTTCTAACTCAGCTGGTTATTATGCCAGGTAGTCCTGAAAGTCATTGAACTCCAGGGAGCATCAAGTGCCTCACCCGTGACATATAACAAAAATCTCACAGGGTTACTCCATAGAAGGATTAAAAGAAGTCATGGATGCCAGAGCCCTTAACAAACCTTAAAGCAATGTGCAACTGCAGCTCTTGTTAATAAACCACGAGCTTATTTCCTCTGATAGAAGGCAACTTGTGTCTGTATGCCCAGAGTCAAGGAGACGTGACCTGAGGTTGATCATCTGATCTCTTACACACTCATAATCACCCCTTCTAGGTATCTGTACTTACATAATGAAGATAGTAGAATTGGGTGAGTTATACAGAAGTTAGCCCTGGATTCCTTATTTGTAGGAACAGGTTAAAATATCTATTTTGCAGGGTTTTTCTTTTGAATATTCAATGAAATACTTTAGGAAAGTTAACTATCACAATGATTGATACATTTTTGGTACTTAATAAATATTAGGTTTTCAAAAAAGATTTATAATGATATGGCCATTGTCCTGTTGCCGCTCCGCAGCAGACGGGTGACTACTTGCCCTGCTCAGCATACGGCGTGCTGTTATCATTGGCCTGGGAAGGCCCCTGTCTCATTTTGTTGGCTGATTTGTTTGTTTATTCCCCATCCCAACTCCCCATTCTCATTCCCAACTCCTGTTCTTCTCTTCACCCCAAAGCAACCATTCTAAGGTGTTTGATGTCACTTCGTTTATTTAATTTATTTATTACTAGTTTTGTATGTTTCCTTATAAAATATGTTGAGCTGTTTGGGGTGCAGAAAAGCTTCCTTTTTCTCACCACGGCATACTTTCTAAAGGAAAAAAGGGAGAATGGTTACCAAAGCATGATGGACTCCAAAAGCAGGTGGGGATTTCGGCTGCAGAGACCAAGAACAACTCTTTTTTTTTTTCCTTCTGACAAGACAAGAGCTCAGGGCCTAGCCCCTCAGTGACTGTGGCTCTCAGGCCCGGATGACTGGTCACTGCTTGGAAAGCACCAGGGCGGTGCAGCAGCCTGATAAGGGCTGATCCTGCTCATTGAGCAAGAGGGCTGATGTCACCCTCATCAGCAACAGATCATGCCCTATTAGCAGGGAGGCGGAAGAGGTTACTCAGGGCCACGTACAGGCTCATGGAACCTAGAAATTTCTAAAACAAGGCTCAAAAGGAGCCTTCCAGACATAAAAGCTAACTATAAATGGATCGTCAACCTAACATAAGACCTAAAACTATAAACTTCCTAAAAGAAAATACAAGAATAAATGTTCTTTACCTTATTTTAGGTAACGTTTCTTAAATATGGCACCAAAAGAACAAGTAACAAAAGAAAAATTAGATAAAGTAGACTTCATCAAAATTAAACACTTTTGTACTTCAAAGGACACCATCAAGAAAGTGAAAAGACAACACACTGAATTAGAAAAAAAATTTGCAAATCATATATCTGATAAGAAACTTATATCCAGAATATATACACAACACTTAACAACTTAACAATGAAAAAGTAAAAACAACTCAATTAAAAAGTTCAAAATCCAAAGGATTTGAATAGACATTTCTCCAAAGAATATATACAAATTGCCAATAAGAACACAAAAAGATACCCAACATCATTAGCCATAATGGAAATGCCAACCAAACCACTATGAGATACTACTTCACACCCACTAGGATGGCTATTATAAAAAAGACAGTTAATAACGCGTGTTGGCAAGAATGTGCAGAGACTGAAACCTTTATATAGTGGTGCTGGAAATGTAAAATGGTGTAGCCATTTTGGAAAACAGTCAGGCAGTTCTTCAAATAATTAAATATAGAATTATCATATGACCCACCAATTTCACTCTTAGGTGTATGTATATCCATGAGAAATAAAAAACATATGTCCATGCAAAAACTTGTACATAAATGTTGACAACGGCATTATTTGTAATAGCCACTAAACGGAACAACACAAATATCCATCATTTATGGTTGGATAAATAAACTGTGGCATATCTATAAAATAGAATATTGTTTGGCAATAAAAAAGGAATGAAATGCTACAATATGTATGATCCTGGAAAACATTATGCTAAGTGAAAAAAGCCTACCACAAAAGACTATATACTATATGATCCCATTTATATAAAATGTCCAAAATAGGCAATTCTGTAGAGATGAGTGTACATTCATGGCTGCCTCGAGCTGGGGGAACGGGAAGTTTAGGGAGTGATGTCTAATTGACACGAGATTTTTTCTTTTGAGGCAATAAAAATGTTCCAAAATTTATTGTAGTAACTATTGTACAATTCTGTGAATATACTAAAAACCATTCAATTATACACTTTAAATTGGTGTATTTTATGATGTGAATTTTATCCCAATAAAACTGTTAAAAAAAAAAAAAAAGTCTCTTTCCAGACTTTTTCCAGACAAAAAGTCTGTTCTGGACCCTAGAACAACTGAAGGTGGCCATTATTTTTTTTAAATAACTTTACTAAAAACTAAATGCCAAGAAAGACAAGGAACTTCTGATATTAACTGGCACATGTTTCTAACCTCTTTCTACTTTGGAGACCAGTAACCAAGCAGACTGGATTCTGGGGATACCTGACTCCTCCCCTCCATGCTAACAGAGAGGGAAGGATATGCAGATGAAAAGAAAATCAGTAAGTCTGTTAATTATTTATTTTTGACTTCAAAATATAGGTGAAGACAGTGCAAGAGAAACTCCCATCCCAAACTGGTATCTTTCCCAGCTTTCCCTATAATGGATGGTCTGGGACCTGGATGGGGGACAGAAATAGAAGAAACCAGAGATGTGGCCACAAAACATTGCTATCCATATACAGGACCCATTTGGCCATCTGTAGACTGACAGGCTGGGGAAGTTTCCCTTGTAGGGACTCTTAATTACTATGCTTACTAAAGCATCATCTAATTTCACAAAGTCCTACCAGTTAGACAACCTCCCAATGGGTGTCCAGGTATTCTCAGATGGATAGAACACACATACTGAAAGATGAGCTGGATGCAATGAGCTTAGTGGCCCTTTGAGACCCTGAACGTCTGTGATTCTATGTACTTAGTTACATAGCACTATTTATTCTAAATACAAATCCACAGAAAAAAATGAATTAACTTTCCACTTTTAACGACTAGTAGATTGCAAGGAAATACACTATCAAAGATTCCTCTTCATAAAACAATCTCCAAGCAATTGTATGTCGTTAGTATAAATTTAGTGCAATTAAAGTAGAATGAATACTGTAGATTATAAAGTAGGAGACCCAAAATCTTGCCCTACCTCCTTTTGTTTTTGTGGGGAAAACAAACGAAAAATCCTCAGGCTGTCAAGATCTCAGTTTCTCTATCCACAAAATGAGAATAATAGAGTCAGTCTCTCAGGTCTTCGCTATGTCTGTCACGCTATGAATCTGTGTTCCTCCTCCATTTCCCTTCATACCTCTGGACAAAGAGAAGTCAGCCATACTCACGGCCTTCTATACAGTCTAGAGTTTTAATGCCATTTGTACTAAATTTAATGCTGAATATATAATATGCAGTTTGTATAGTAACCCCTACTTAAATTAAAGATTGAAATTAGCCAGAAAGTTCTGTCTCTGGCCTAGACAGAGCAAACTGTGCTCCCTCCTGACCTGCTGCCCCACTTTTCCCCACCTTCTGAATGGACTCAGCTGGCTGCCTGGGTTACAGACTGTCAGACATGTCAAATATAATCTCAGCTTTCTGCCATTGCTCTTTCAGGGGTACTATGCAGTCCAGTTATCCAATTGCCCATCATCCAAGATCCTGCTCAAGACTCCCTTCCTCCAGGACCCCTAAGACCCACGTTGGACCCCTGCAGTCTAGCTGTGTAGATCCCACACTGGGCACTTTATATACACTCATTATTAGCTGTGATGTATAATCATGCCCTTCTCCTTATCAGTAAGCTCTCAGAGGACAGAGGGCTCAGGCGCTCCCTAAATCCTTGAAGAGACTCAGTGGTCAGTCGTGTGGGAAGGGTGAGGCTTGTTTATCCAGCCAGCCGTCTGTTTATCATAAGCACTGGTTTCAGCCTTTTGAGGACCAGGTTTTCTGGTTCTTAGCCCTGTGAGAACATACAGAAAACTTAAAAAAAAAAAAAAAAAAAAAAAAAGTAAAGAGCAGCTGACAAAAGTTGTCAGCAAGCAATAAAGCCTTTCAAAGGAAAAGCTGAGGAAATATATCTGAAGTCAAGACAAGGGTAAAAACTAAAGCTAGACATGAGGAAGAAAGAACTAACTTCCTGAGAGTTCCCCAGCACCCCCAGGAGGGCATGCCCTCTCCATATTTGGAAATCTGTTTTAAAGGGGTAAAGTACTCTATTTCTTAGGCAGTCTGAGTGTCTTTCCAGAGGTAGCTAGCCTCCCAGGAAATCCATCCTGTTTAATGATTCTGAAGCTTCAGCCCTTAACCATTATGAGGTTTGAGCCCAGGATAACTTATGTATCTTTTTCAAGTGCAAAGTCTTCCTAGAATCAAAGTAGTCAGCCCTGCAATGGGTATAAGAGGTCATCCAGTCCTATCCACTCATCACACAGATGAGGAACTGACACTCTCTGTCCTGTGAGCCTACTTTATAAATCCTGCCTCTCTCTTACTGACTCAAGTTCACCATACATTCTAAAGTAAGATATCAACATATGCAGCAGCATGTATGAAAAAGAATGGTCTCACCTGGACCATCTTACCTTATAATCACAGTATTTACGCTTTAGCTACTATCTGCCTAGCCTAGTGTGAAGTGTTCAGGAGGGAGAAGGGAGAGGGATACAAAGGTGAAAACTGCACAGTTCTTGCACTCCAAGCTTATCTCTCTGGTTGGCAAGGTACTATGTAAACAGGTGAAAAATTAAATCATATTACCAGAGAAAAATATACGTTCAGGGCAACAATAGAAGGTTTGTATGAAGACCCATCAGGATGAGTCGCCCTGCCTAGAACCTGATTGATAAAAGATCAGGGTCAGACTCCAAGACGTCTTATCTGGGCTGGACCCAGAGAAAGGCTCCTCAAAGGAGGTGGGGCTGGTGCAGGCCCTGGAAGCGTGGATGGGTGAGACTGCGTAGTCTAGGAAGCGATACTTCACTCACTTAGACTTCACCACACACCTCGAGCAGTGCTGACTTCTGACTTCTTGCCCCCAGAATGTTGCTGTTCAACATTCTGACCTTATGTCTTGGATAGAAGAATGACAATAGGAAAGTTTCTTTTGGGCTTCTTCATAGGAGGACATTCTTTCCTCATCCATCAGCAATGTCTCCATTTGGCTGACACTGGCCCATTCCACCATCTTCCACCTGAAGGCCCAATTTTTTTTCTTGCCATTTCTTATTTGTGTTTGTGTGTATGTGTTTGTGTGAGTATCACTGCCATGTACAAAGCACACTGGGCATAGTTCTGTTCTACAATTCTTGAAGTTTACTTTCCAGCTTCTGGGCATCATTTGCAATTATAATGCTGCCCGGGGCAGAAAAGAGATAGACTAATTAATCATTGTCAATACTGGTCCCTATTTGCCAAATGAGTTGTTTGAACCGCATAACTGGACATAATTTGTACCAAATTGTATATCCTTATTTTATGCCACTGAAAGTTATTTAGCATCATGGTCACCGTATATAAATATCCTGGTAGCAATGGGGTATAATGAATGGCACAGATTCATTCATTTGTATTCACCAAATTATGTACTAACACTCATTTCAATATGTGAACTACACTGAACTCAGAATATTGGGTTTCTGAGGGGCATTTAATAGCTTCCATGGTTGTTGGCCAGGACCCTTCTGGCCACTGCAGATAAACAATGCATCGCTTCACTTCTAGAGGCCATAACTGGTATATTCTGCATTATCTAATTCCTTGGAATTCCCCTAGTCAGGCAGCTTCCTAATGGGTACCCAGAGCTCCGTGATTACTCAGACTGATGGTTCCCCCCATGGGACTTTGCGTTTAGAAGCTGATAAGTCATAGCCACTCTCTGAGATTAATCTTTATGACACCAGAATGTGTCTCTGCAATAGTCACTTGTCTGCTTGATGTAGGACGGCCACCTTTCCCCCAGAGAGAACTGTGATTCCAAATACCCAGAAATGTTAGGAATCATCAGAGACAAATGGATACGCAGTCACAGCTCTTCACGGCCCTCGTGAATGCCCTGGTTTTGCTTCTACTCCCTTTCCTCAGCCCCAATTTCCTGTTTTTGTTCCATAAACCTCTGTTTTCAAATACACCGTGGTTAGCTAGCTCAAATAGGTACGCAACAAATACACTTCCACTCTAACGCACATAAGAAATGATAACAGTTACCATTTACTCTCTTTTGTTTGTCAGCCATCATGCTATCAATGCAGTTATTTACATACTTGTTCCATTTAATTCTCACAAAAATTCCTATGAGGAAGGTAGATATTTTTAATCCTGTTTTAGGGATGACCAAACAGAGGCCTTGGATGGTGAAGTCACGCTCCCAAGGTTTCAAACTTCACAAGGAACCCAGGTAGAACTTAATTCCAGGTCTTCTTGAGTCTAATACTCACACTGGTTTCCTTTACATAGGCTGACCCCACACAGGTTAGCGCGGCTTACAGCCAGACTAGTATTTCCTCTGTTCAGAGAGTGACTTATACTAGATTTCCTGACTCCTGATTCTATTTGATGTCTCTATGAAAACTGGTCGATATTCTTTTGAAATTTAAAACATGTTTAGGGGAGGGAACTGAAAAATGTTCTACTTAAAGGGATGGAGGAAAGGTACTATCTGTGGTCCCATATCATGCTATAATTTCAAATAGCTTTTGGAAAAAGATCTAAGTGGATTTTGTAACTAAGGAAAATCTATGCACTATTCCTTATAGTATTCTTGAGAGTGTAGTAGTCAGCTCAACAATGCAGCATGCGTTCCGTGGTGCTTGTGTACTGTCAGAGGATGAGTTCTGCTGCTGGCTGAAGTCCCACACGGGATGCTGGAGGGGGAAGCTTTCCAGAGGAAATCAGAGAAAGAAAGAGAAGCTGACCCCAGTCTTAGACTTCCTCCTTTAGAGGTCATGACAATCCACTCAGAGACATCCAACCATCCCACAAGTTTTCCCTGCACCCAAGTTATCAGATGCATTTTTGATTCCCAAGTCGTAAAAATGATGTCCTCTACGGCTGCTGGCTATGGGACACTGACTTCCTCTGTTCAACACAGAAAGCCTGGACTGTGCTCCTAAGTTGAAATTGGCCATGTCTGTCTCGTTTCTTTGAAACTAAGTATTCTCCCCCGTTCTCCTTAAAGTGAATACACATGGAGGAGGGACCATTCCTTGAAATACAGCAGCTCCTGCTGTGGTAAATCAGCCCACATAAAATAGTGCAAAGAAAGTGCTCAAAGAAATGGGGTTTCAGGACAATTACTTTTTCCAGATCCTTCACAACTCAGTGGCGTAGGGTTGGGTTGCCAGCCTTGGGTTGAGACCTTTGTAATATCCACCTTTAACAATATTGATATACCATGGAGGTGATGCAACTGACCACTGAAGAGAGTTGAGCTACCCACAGGGACTTCGTAGCTAAAAACAACAACACTGTACATGAGTGAGGAGTGTCAAAGCCCAAGTGCCGGGAACAAGACAAAAGTCGTGGTGAGAGTCTTCTGAGGGAATAGCGGTCTTTATACTCTTACTACTTCAGAATACGACCCTTCTAGAACCATTAGCCTTGCCACCGGAAGATTTAAATAACGTCGCAAGTATTTGTTACACTTGGATGTATATCTGAATATATTTCATAAATAACAGACTATTATAACAAGTACTGACTCTGCCACAAATGCTTCCGCTATCTATTAATCCATAGCCCCTCTTCATTGCGCCGGGGCCCCCTCCATGCCCACTGTTCACTTTGCACTCCTCCAGGAGTTGATACCCCACACAGGTTAGCGCTGCTTACAGCCTACCTTCACGGCTCACCGGCAGTTTTCTGTCTGCACATGTCTCCCCGACCAGATTGGAGTTGCCGTGTGGATACGGCCAGTCTCAGACGTTCATCCACCCCATCAATCACTCTTTATGGTGGCTTCAGGGTCAGTCAAATCAGTGTTACTGAGCTAGCTCGTCTATGCCTGATTTCCTACAGCTGGGCAGAGGAAGGGCACCTTGGGGGAAGTTTCCTGTGGGAAACATCAGTACCTAGGGAAGAAGGAAGGAAGGATTCGTGGAGAAGTTTCTAGGATATTTAAGTGGAACGTGGCATGTCCAGTCCACTACTCTGCTTCTCTTCACTGGCCTCCCCAACACTGGAGGAAACTCAGGAGCTGGTTCATGTAGGGAAAAGCCTCCTCTCCTTCTTGGGATTTCCCAAGATCCTGCCCAAGGGGGCGGAGCAGGCCTGAAGAGGGGATGCTGGTCTTCTCCAAAGACCTCACTTCACTGGAGATTCTGGAAGATTTGGGCACCGGGACTCCTGCCTGTGACTGTGACTTGGTTGTCCCTCAGGGCAACTTCTAGTTAGTCACTCACCAGGCCTCCCTCCTTCCCCTTTCTCTCTGCTCCCTCCTGATAGTCTGAATTCAGAACAGGTAACCACAGCCACAGGTACTGATCAGGATTCAGGGAGGCCACGCAAACCCAAAGTCCACCAAAATGGAAAAGAATTGAGAGGAAAATGTCTCCACCAACACGCTGTAAAGGACTGGGTAACTAAATGGCTACAAAGTCACAGCAGGGAGCAGGGGTGGGTTTTGTCACCTTGCCTGGTCATCTCCTGAAAGCACTGCTGGGTCAGGGCAGGCTTCTCAGGAGCCAAGCCCACTGCCCTCCCCCCCCCCCAGGCCCTTGCTGGACAGGCCCCTCTGGAGGAAAGGCTGGGTGTGGCCATGGCTGGGTCCCAGCTGAGCCCCCGCAGTGTGAGCCCTCCTGAGGCTCAGAGAAGAGCCCGGTGTGGAAAAGCAAACAGGCCCGGGACGCTGCCCTTTGGACCTTTTGCAATTTGCTCGGCCGCTGTGGCCCTGGGAGGGTGGCCTCCTATAAAATAGGGCGCGGGCGCCGGGTGCACATTCTTACCTCAGTGCAGGGACTCAACGTTTGGGTGCCCGTCTGTGTGTTGCCAGCGAGTGGTGTGAGGCAAGTCGAGTCGCAAGAAGGAAGCCTGCCCAGGTCGGCCATGGGCCCACCGGGGGCCAAGCTGCAGGTGCCAGCACTGCTGCTCCTGCTGCTTGCCGCAGGCGCCTGGACACGTGAGTGAGGCAGCCCCCAACCTGCCCAGAGCCTTCCGGGGTGCGGTGCTGGGGGAGCATCCAAGATGAAGCCAGCGTGGGAGGAAGCCAGTGGCAGGAGCCATGGCTGGGGCATCTTGGGCCTGGGTCAGAAGGAGGGCAGTCACAGTTGGGGGATAGGATAAAAGGGCCAGCTGGGTGGCTCCGCCAGCCTCAGGATGGGGGTGGGGGTGGGGTGGGGGGAAGGAGGGGCTGGGGAGCAGGTTCTCCAGAACCTGCTTCCTCCTAAAAGATAAAAACCCTGTGCATGCAGCTGTCCTCCCTGTCAGACCCTAGGACTGGTCTGCAAGATCCACAGTTGTCTTTCTCCTTTTCTTACAGAAGATGAAGTGCTGGAAAATGTCAGCCCCAGCTGTCCAAGTAAGGCATTCCCCACTAGGCAAGGAAGGGTACCCCTAACCCCCAACCTACCCCTCTGTGCCTCAGGAGACTGTGATGCTGTGATTGGTGTGCCCTGCTCTGAGAGCCAAGCAGCCAATTCCTTGGGCTCCTTCCCACCCCCAAGGAGTCTCAACTCTCTTGTACTTGCCCTTCTGTTCTGTCCCAAAAGCTCGGTCAGGGGTAGGGTAGGGAAAGGAGTGTCACTCTGTTGGCCCATGGACACTTTAAGGAGACATCACCATCCTGTTTACCAGTGGTAATCATTGATTTAAAGCACATGAGGGTGAGGAAATGCTGACTTTAACCTTTGTGCAGAAACCCAGACTCCCACCCCTTTGTATTTACTTGACCCCTAGGGGTCAAAGGAGCTGGCCTTGCAGTGGTACTCTGTTAGCCTAAGCCCAAGCTGGCCTCTGGTGGAGCAGCACTGCCATCTCGTGGACATTTGGCATTACTGTATCTGGGCTCATGACCCAAATGTTCTTTTTCTCAAATTGTTCAGAAAATGCCTCTCAAGCCCAGTGGAAACATCCAGATATTCCTTCTTGGGGGTTTCTTAAGTCAGCCAGATACCCCTAACTCTTAATGAATTTTATCGAAGTGTTTGGTAGAACCCAAGCAGCGCCACAGAATTATGGTATTTTCAAACTGAAAAGGCATTAGAGATACCTGCTTTGTGGTGTCAACTCTTTAATCTTCCAGTCTTTCCTATAGACTTTCTGAGCCCCATTACTTGACACTTGCCTCCTTGCACCCCAGATGATATATTCAAGGAATGCCAGCTAATTTAAACATTAGCCTCAGCAAAACATAGTGAAGAAGTTAAATCTGTAAAAGAAAATTAAGTATAATACAAAGTCAGTTAAAAATAGTTTGAGTTTCATAACACAGACACTTTTTTAAATTGTCTATGCCCTCTCTGCCCAGAATTGATTATCCTTGGGAGAGGTGTTTCTTTCTATGTGGCTGACATTTCTCCTCACTTTAGAAGATACAACTAGATTCAAGCACCTGAGGAAGTACGTATACAACTATGAGGCTGAGAGTTCCAGCGGAGTCCCCGGGACTACTGATTCAAGAAGCGTCACCAGGATCAACTGCAAGGTATGAGGGCAGAGGGAGGGGGCCACTGCAGGACCTAGAATCCACGGATGAGCAAATCTAGCTCATGCCAGGACGGTTGTAATCTCGAAATGCTGGAACTGACCTCCAGTGTGAGTCAGCCACTTTGCTGAAAAGGTGCCTGCCCCAGAATTTTGCCAACCAGATTCATTTTCCCCTCAGCAGTATGATTGGAATAGGTGATCTAGAATACCAGCAGTGTAGGACAGCAGATTTAACAGGATGAAAGAAGCCCCGTGGGTGAGGCAAGGGAAGTGGTGTCTCAGGAAAGCTTTGTGGAGTGCAGTTTTTACAATCTAAGTCAAATAGCATCCGTTACTAAAAACAAGTGGAGAAAAAGAAAAATGTAAACATGCAGTTTGTTCTCAAATAAAGCCTTCTGATTGAGACTGGTTGTACTCCTGGGTATGTCTCTATGGAACAGATCTGAGGGCCACAACTGGGGTCCAGGTGGGGAAATGAGACCAAGAAGCTGCCCTCTTCTTTCTAGCGCCCCTCATCTGGTCAAACAAGGTAGCTGTTAGCCACATGTGGCTATTTAAATTAAAAGAAAGTAAAAATTCTGTTTCTTAGTCATACCAGCCACATTTCAAGTGCCCGATAGCCACCTATGGCTGGTGGCTCCCATGTTAGGTAGTACAAACATAGAACCTGTCCATCATTGCAGAAAGTTCTTTGAACAGTTCCTGGATAACAACTAGGGATCTGTTTAAAGTCCAGCTATTCGCAAATGTTTGAGCAGTCCTTCATAGATACAGTTTTGGTTTTTTTAGATTTTTTGGTGACTTTAAGGGAACATTTGCTGTTGAAACCAGTGATAGCCTTCTCCTGCTTCCTGTTTTTCTTCTTACCTCTCACTCCTAGGCTGTGTTTTCTAACCAGTGATACTTCTCTATTACTAAAGTGAGTATATTTAGAACCAATTAAAAAAACAAACAACGAAAAAAGTCCTTCACATGCATAAGGGCATACTTAAGAAATTTGGGACCCCAGAATATGGAAGAGATCAAAAATAGGACTAAGGGTAGGTGGGTTCCTGGAGAACTGCTGAGGCCTGTTAAGGACACACGTGGTGTCGGGAAGCAGACGTCTTGTCCTCCAATAGCATTTCCCCTCGGTGTCCTGACTAGAGAGTAAGCCCTGGGCCACGCAGGGGCCTCACATTCTTGATGGAGGGTCTTACCGTGCAGCTACCCTGTCTCCGCAGATCGAGCTGGAAGTCCCCCAACTCTGCAGCTTCATCTTAAAGACGAGCCAGTGTACCCTGAAAGAGACGTATGGCTTTAACCCTGAGGGCAAGGCCTTGCTGAAGAAGACTAAGAACTCTGAGGAGTTTGCTGCAGCCATGTCCAAGTAAGGCTGGGCCTGTGCGTTTGAATTTCTGAAGCTTTGGGTGCCACTGGATGTTTTGTGCGTGTGTGTGTGTGTGTGTGTGTGTGTACTCGCACACATGTGCTGAGACAGGAACGTGTGTGTTCTGTATTCTGTATTCACCATGGAGCAGGGAAGCGCTGATTTTTCACAACAATCAAAAAGAGGGAAGCATTATTTACCCTCCCCTGGTGAAGCTCTCCTGCTTATCATTTAAGTGTGTTTCTAAAAGATCTCATGCTTTAAACTCCTTGAGACAATAAAGCTGAGATGGTTTGTCCAATCACGTAAATTCTTGTTTAAAGAAGTAAACAAGAACTGGTGCCTGATGGTCTTCAGGGAGCACCCAGCGGGACATGCTGCTGTGTCCTGCCAATGGCAGTGCAGGGTCTGGTCAGAGGGGGTAAAGGCCCAGCCTCAGGGAATCCAGGGAGAGCCCAGGCCTCACAGGCCTGCACTCGGCCAGTGCACGCTGACCAGGCCAGGCCCGTGGTTTACAGCTGGCTTCCCTTTGGACTGATCAGTGTCCGTGATGTTGTACCAGTTGCTAAATACGTTGAACATCACCCCTTCCTCCTTCCAAGTCAGTTTGTAATGTCCTAAAAGCGTGCAAATACCAGCAGTCATAGATCTGTGGACTTGGTAGCACTGGCAACTCCCTGCCTACCTTGGGATTTGTTGAACATTAGACCCAGAAGCCAGTCCTTTCTCCACAGAATCGGCCTTAATGCTTCTGTCTCTCAGCAATCCACCTTATTTTATCTGAGACTTCAATGTGTATGCGGGAGCGGGATGTAGTAACGAACAGAACTTTTTGGTCCTTACCCTCCTCCAAACCAAACGGTCTCCTGCTCTTGACTACCTCAAGGCTTTCCAAGCCTGCATCGCCATGTCTGGAGTTTTCTGAGAGAGTGTAGAGCTGTAGGAGGCATGCCTGGCCTCCTTTTCCGCCTTCTGACTTAACTAGAGCAGGTGCAACCAGGCCCTTTGAAGCCCCCAAAAGAAAGTTCCCTAAGGAAAATCCCTAAGATCAAAGTTGACCCACGTTTCAGACATGGCCTGAGACCATAGCAAAGAGTGCATATCCATTGAATGTATGCAAAGAAGCTCAAATTCACTAGCAGTCAGAACATGCAATTAATGTAGCAAGATATTTATCACCTTATACACATAAGACTACAAAAATGTAATCTCAAGATCCATTCACATTGTTGCAAATGGCACTATTTCATCTTTTCTTATGGCCGAACAGTATTCCATTGTGTATATGTACCATATCTTCTTTATCCAATCATCTGTCGAAGCACACTTTGGTTGTTTCCACGTCTTGGCCATCATAAATAAAGCTGCAATGAACATCGGAGCACATATACCTTTCGGATATATGTTTTCAGATTTTTGGGGGTAGATACCCAGGGGAGTAACTTTACTAATAATTGTCACCCCACTAAACTTTAATTAAAAAATAAATTTAAAGCAGCTACAGCACATGCTGCCAGCAGGTCTATGAGGAAAGGGGTGCTCTCATGCATTGCTGGTGGAATGAGAGCCATTCGTCACTATCAACTATAATGAAAAAATACTATAGTCTTTGACACAGAAGGTCCAAATTCTGGGACTCTCGCCCATGAAAAGAAAAGCAGGAATGTGTGAAAATATGTGCATAAGGTTGTTTATTTCAATGTTGTTCATGTGGCAAAAAAAAAAAAATTCCAGAAAGAAAATGGATGCTATTAAATAGGGAATGTCTATATAGATTATATAGTTTATATATAATATATATATATATTTATATATAATATATATAATATATATTTATATATATATAAAATTTTATATATATATATTTATATTATATATATATTATATATATTTTTATATAATATATATATATATTATTATATATATTTATATATAATAATTATATAATTATATAGATTATAGTGTTTTGCAGCTTTTTTTAAAAGAATCTGGTAGAGTGCTACCAAATGACTCAGAAGGACTTTCATGGGGTATAATTAAATGAGACAAGCAAAATAAAGAAAAGTGTGCTTAATGCAGTGCCATTTGTATAAAGCAAGCAATCACAAAATCTTTATATGTGGGTGTTTACACCCACACACCTCTATGTAGGACTGTCTGAGTGTGGAGGTACATGGAAACCCTTGTAGTTGTTCTGTGGGGTGTATGGCAGCAGAGATGTGAACGGAGGACAGAGAGGGGACAGGTGAGAAAGCAATAAAGGAAAAGAAAAGAGTGCCAAAAACAGATGCATACTTGTATACTTTTTTAAAATGTATATATATGTGGGTAGGTATATTTATGAAGAAAAGATGTACAAAGAAAAACAGTAAGTGAAAAGGAGGCTGCAGAGCTACCCAGCTTATGTCCAACAGGCTCCGGATGGAGAACGGACACTTTTGTGACCACACTCTCTCTGGGACAGGTACGAACTCAAGCTGGCCATTCCCGGAGGCAAACAAGTTTTACTTTACCCAGAGGAGGAAGAGCCTAAACACATCCTGAACATCAAGAGGGGCATCATTTCCGCCCTCCTGGTTCCCCCGGAAACGGAAGAGGCCAAACAAGTGTTGTTTATGGTGAGAATTTAGAAAGCTGAGAAGAGTGGCCCTCTGAACCCATCTTCACATATTCCAGCTGGGTCCCACCATCTACATAGAGTGAATCCTTGACTCAGCGGCACGGCTGTTTACACAGGAGGCCCTTCCTTGGTGTGAAACCCCAGTGCCCAGGCTCTCCCTGACCTCTGGGCTCAGGGACATCATCCTGAGCAGGTTGGATCTAATTTTAAAGCAGTTTCTAGGGAGTCCTCATCCCCCTACTCTGTTGTCTGATTTTGTTCCCTTCCCA
This sequence comes from Rhinolophus ferrumequinum, assembly GCF_004115265.2. Taxonomy (NCBI): domain Eukaryota; kingdom Metazoa; phylum Chordata; class Mammalia; order Chiroptera; family Rhinolophidae; genus Rhinolophus; species Rhinolophus ferrumequinum. The sequence goes on from NC_046296.1 coordinate 58,065,479, forward strand.
CAACATGTAACACAGGAAAGCCTCTATGTATTTTCATCATGGAAAATAACTGAACCTGTTGCCAGCCTCTTTTAAGAATTTCAAGTTCTGATCTGAGAGAGAATTCAATTCACTTCAGTCCCATGATCATTTTTGAGCCCTTGGTATGTTCTATGTTCTATACTTAGAGAATACAGACCTTCTGCAGAGGCCTTTCCTTAGGGAGTTCCCAGGACCTGGGGGCAGAACCAAGGCACATATTACACAAGGCAGATTGGAATACATGCCGTAGATAAGCAGTAGAGAAAACAATCTGAGAGCACGGAGCGTAAAATCAGCTTTGGCTGGGTCCCAGGAGGCCTGGCTGGAGTGTGCGTCAGAATCAGAACCACCTTTCATGGGTGTTCTCACTCCACCTCTGGAGACTGGGCACATGCAGAGCCCACACTCTGCCTGTGAGGAAGAAAGTGTCTCCGCATCCAAGCTGCTCCTGCCTTTTCTCCCAGGCTCCTTTCCCAGGCCTTCCCAAAGTGCCAAAAGATGTTTTCCCACATTGAATGCACCTGTTGTATCTTCTCCCTTAGGATACTGTGTATGGAAACTGTTCCAGTGACTTTACCGTGAAAACAAGGAAGGGAAACGTGGCAACAGAAATATCCATTGAAAGAAACCTGGAGAAGTGTGACGGGTTCGAGCCCGTTAGCACAGGAGTTAGCCCACTTGCTTTGATCAAAGGCATGGTAAGTTTCACATCAGCATTGCTATTCACCCAAGCAATATCCTCGTTGTTACTAACATTCTGGGAAGTTAGAGTTAGTAGGGATCTCAGAGAAGAAGCTGTCCAGCCGCTTCCTCGTACAGACTCTAGTGGGAAACTGTGGCCCAGACAAGGAAAGTGCTGCCCAAGGCCACGTGTCTGGGATCAGGTTTCTGATTCCCAATCCCTTCTTGCTGTCATTCTGTCACTCGTACCAAACCTTCTGCCATCATTTGAGAGTAATGACTGTCCGTCCCTGAGGAGGCTCCGAGGCTCAATGTAGGGGAGCAAAGCCTTCCTGGGCAAAGGCTGAGTGTCCCCAACTCTAAGCCTTTAGCCTCCACGTCAGTCCCAAGACCTGTGTTCTGCTCTCCTCTCCCTTACTCCTAAGACATGACATAACTGAGAACATTCCAGAGTCCTGTCTTCCCATCCCATGGATGACCCTGATCAATGCCTGGGCCCTCTGCCTCCTGCCTGGGACACCCCCTCAGAACTAACCCTTCTGTGCTGTCCTTCAACAGGGGTCACATAGCACCATATAACCTGAGCTGGCCTAAGGCCTTGTAACAACTTCTGGGACATGAATCACAGCTTAGCTCAGCAAACACAAAGGGCTTGAGCAATCATGCCATCCCTGGCAGTGCTCCTGGTCTCTGTCCTTGGGCCCAAAACAGGGAGAACAAGGGCCACAGCCAGCAGAGGCCAGTGCATGGCTTTCTTTTCTTTTTTTCTGTTTTGTTTTTGTTTGTTTTTCCAAGCAGCTGCTGTGTGCTCAGCCCCACTCTAGACAGCACTGAGGGAGGGCCAATGGCAGATTAACCATGGACCTTCCCCTCAGTGTGCTTACAGTCTAGTGCAGGAACATGGTTCATACTCACACCAAGAAAGGACAATATGTGGCATTCCTGTTAAAGTGATCAACTGAGCTGGGCAGACAAGCAGTCCTAGGCCTGACCACGAAGGAGAAAGCACTATTCACATAGCTCATTGGGCAAAGCAGCTAGTAGATCCAGTTAGAAGAAATGATGGGTGAGCGTCAGTGAGCCTAGATTCCAAGTTTCATGGAAGATGTGGAGTATGAGACCAAAAGATACAAAGGATATGTAAATGGAAGAGAGCTATAAGGATAGGCTTCTAAGAAAACATAAGGAGCAGTAGTGTGTGAAGTGTCAACGTGTGGTGGGGCGGGTACGTGTAGGATACCAGGCTAAATGAACTTGGAGCGGAAGGAGACGTCTCTTGGATAGAATAAGAAGAGTCCATACCTTGACTCAGCTTTGGATCTGCCGAGTTGTTGCACCCCTTTGTCTAAATGTCAAGTACCAAGTTCTCTTCTTTAACTGAGTTTGTCTAGTGGTACATAATTCCCATTCCCCTCGTCCCCTTCTTCCTTGAAGGTAAATGCCTATGGCAGACGACTCTGGTTCAAGCCCCAGGGACTGATCAAAATGCTTTTCTCCCATCTCATTCACAGACCCGACCACTGTCTACTCTGATCAGCAGCAGCCAGTCCTGCCAGTACACTCTGGACCCCAAGAGAAAGCATGTCTCAGAAGCCATCTGCAAGGAACAAAACCTGTTCCTGCCTTTCTCCTACAAGTAGGTCACCTGCTGCACCCCCAATTCATCACTTGTGGGGTCTATGTGAGCCGAATGCTTCTCAGGTACCCTGATCCAGGCTAGGCTATGCCTGGGAGAGGGTTATGAAGAGGTACAAAGCAGCGCCCATTCCTGTCCCCCTTTTCAAGCTAATAAGAGATTTGTCAGGAAAATCTTAGGCATGCAAAACAACTTGAGATCAACAAGTGACATCTGAGCCCCAGACTTCAAGGGTTATAGATCAGGAAAAGCCTGGATCATTGCAGGCTGCCCCGGTTAGAAGGGCTTTGTGGAGGATTTGGAATTTGGACTGGAGACTTGTATATCTAAACCCATTTGGAAAATTGATCAACCAACTCAAGTTTATGGAGTCCCCACTATATTCTTGGCACTGTGCTGTGGGAGATATGAAAGAATTTCGAGGCACAGAGTTAGTCCTTACCCGCTGGGTACTCCAAACAGGTTGAAGGTATGGGATGCTTATGTCTTTTGATGGAAGGACAGTTAGTATGGCCAGGAGGAGGTGGGCCCTATCCATTAGGAGGGTCAGGATGGCTGGGTTTCACCATGGTTTGAGAGGTGGACAGGATTTGGGTAGAAGTGGACATGGGAAAACATTCAACACGAAAAGCATAGTATGCTTTGGGGAGCTGGCCATCCTTGGTTACCTGATATGCTTCCTTTGTTACCAGGAACAAGTACGGGATGATGGTGCAGGTTACACAGACTCTGAAACTTGAAGACACACCTAAGATCAACAGCCGCTTCTTTGATGAAGGTAAGACTTTATATCCACGTGGTTGCCACTGCCCAAGATGTTCCATGTATCATGGTTTAGCTCTTTGCTGAGCCACATGAAACGTCTGCTGACTAATGAATTAAGTGCGCTCTGGTGTTCTGGCTATGGGCTACTCTAGCGAGAAAGCATATTCATTTCAGAACATCAAGTGACGAGGGGGATTCAGGAAAGGGAGAAGTTTCCCAAGCCTTCCCATGTTTTTGTAAGTAGGAAACTGGCCTCCTAAATCTACCTTTGGTAGTCTGACAAACTCGTACACCTTGTGATAAGGCCTAGGGCCAGGGACAAGCTGGAGAGGACCTTCTGCATCAGGAAGGTCTTTACAGATGGAAGGGACTTTAGAGATCTCTAGCACAACTCTAGCCCTGCTTTTGTCTTGTATTTAAGTCTGTCTCATGCATTATCTCATTGTTCTCAGCAACCTGTGATGTCAGGTGGTAACTGTTGATATTAATTCTACAGAAGGGAAAACGACACATAAAGAGGGTTATTCAAGGTCGCAGCATATTAGAGGTGGTGCCAAATGAGCCCATAGGTCTAATCTAAGCCAGGATTCCTTCCATTCCACCTTGCTTCCCTGCTGAATTAACCCCCTTCCGGAGCATAGGTCAGAGCAGTGTGGTAAAGGAAACACAAAAGAGTCTCCCCCTCCCCCTGCTATTAGATTCAACTGCTATTCAACTGCTATTAGATTCAACTGGAAGAAATGACGGGTGAGCCTCAGCTGTCGCCTCAGCTGTCACCCTATCAGCAGCAGAATCTCCTCACCAGTTCTTTTGGGCAAAGAGGTAATCTGCTACCAGGTTCTAGCAAGCCTGGATTCCATTCCAGCTCTGCCTCTTACACCCAGAGAGATGTAAGATGAGGTGAGTTGCTCAAAGCTGGGTCTTAGTTCCCTTATCTTTAAACTGAAGACTAATACTAACCCACAGGGATAGTATGATGAGTCCATGAAAACACTGAAGTCAAATGCCTAACACAGAGACAGATACAGAACAGGCATCAAGTACAGGGTAGTTTCCTTTTCCCCTTTGTTGGCATCTCACTGATTTCCAGTTTCCAGGAGACGAAGAGAGATTGAGATGTCGAGGTAAGCCAGAATTCCTTTGACACTTTCCTCTTTCCAGGTACCAAGGAGGTGGCTCTCGCCTTTGAGAGCACCAAATCTGCATCATCGCCGAAGCAGGCCGAGGCCATTGTGAAGACCCTCCAGGAGCTGCAAAAGCTACATGTGTCGGAGCAGAATGCCCAGAGAGCTAACCTCTTCAATAAGCTGGTCACTGAGCTGCGAGGCCTCAACAATGACGCAATCTCATCCCTCTTGCCAAAGCTGGTCAAGGTGTCCAGGTAGATCTTAAATGGTTGCAGCATCCTTCATAGATTATAAACCTGTGGTAGCTGGCTGAAACCTTGGCCAAACAGAGAAGCTCAGGGACCATTGAAATATCAAGCCAGTCAGTCGATTGGTCAATCAGTTCATGTTTGCTGGATAGAGAAATACCACCAGCTAAGGTGCCTAGATTTCCATGGGTAACACAAACACATACAAGGTGTATCCAAGGCAGATATGTATCTGTGTGTTAAAATAGGAGGGAAATAGTTCCTGCATTTTGATGGATGTCTTCTAATTCCTCATTCTGTTACCCTGGAAGGTTTGAGAGAAAAAGAAGTCTGTACCTTTCAGAAGCCTATAGGCTAGTGGAGAGAGAACTCGGGCAAACAAAATAATACTGTGACTTCTCTGTGCTTCAAGAAAGGCACTGGCTCTTAGTGCCATGAAGATCAGAGAAGAAACAGGCCTGAAATGAGACCATGCCAGTGTTTGTCTGGCATGTTCTGTGTTCTGACCAAAGGAGTGCCATTATGGTGATAAGTCCCGAGGGTCCTTCTTCTGACTTGCCTCCGTAGCGCCACTCCATTGGACGATGTGTAGGGACAAGGCTTCCTGGTTCTTGGGATGTGAGTTGGATTTTGAAAGTGGATCAAATGTATGGTGATGGAAGGGGAGCTGACTCTGGGTGGTGAACACACAATGTGATTTATGGATGATGTGATACAGAATTGCACACCTGAAATCTATGTAATTTTACTAACAATTGTCACCCCAATAAATTAAAAATAAATTTAAAAAAAAAAAAAAAAGAAAAAGAAAGTGGTTGGATTCAGGTAGTGAATAAGGGAAATAAGGGCACTCCTGACAGCGGGAACACCAGGGGCCAAGCACATTTCAACTGTCTTGAAGGCAATCTGTGTAACGTTCTCTGCCCTTTCCCTCACAGCCCCGTCACTTTACAAGCCCTGATTCAGTGCGGACAGCCCCAGTGTTACACTCACATCCTTCAGTGGCTGAAAAGTGAGAAAGCCAACCCTCTCCTGATAGATGTGGTGACCTACCTGGTGGCCCTGCTCCCAGAGCCCTCGACCCAGAGGCTGCGGGAGATCTTCAACATAGCAAAGGAGCAGCAGAGCCGGGCCACGTTGTATGCTCTGGGTCACGTGATCAACAAGTGAGTTTTACACTGGTTCTCCTCCTAAGAGCTGAGGAAGACCCCACATCTCTGTGTTAAGATGGTACCCCTTCTTCGAAGTTCAAACTCTGAGGCTTCCTCTTTGGTTTTTCTACTGGTCTTTGCGAGAGTAATGACTTAACGTAAGAAATCAACAAACACACGTTTGGACTTTTAGATACACCTACCTATGCTTACTGAGTCCTAACTCTTTTTCTGTAGATATCAAAAGACAGGCTCTACCATGGCTCAAGACCTTGAGGACATTGCTGATTACCTGTCGGAGCAGCTTCACAATGACTGCACCGGGAATGAAGATCACACCTACTTGATTCTGAGGGTACTTTCCGTCTCCTGTATAATAGTCATCATTTCAGAAGCACTTTTCCTGGACACCCCTCCCTTCTCCTTCTGCACCCTGATTCCCTCTTGTTGCTTTTCAATGCAGGTCATTGGAAATATTGGTGGAAAAATGGAGCAGCTAACCTCAAGACTCACATCTTCAATCCTGAAATGTATCCAAAGCACAGAGCCATCACTGCTGATTCAGAAGGCTGCCATCCAAGCCCTTAGGAAAATGGAAATTAAAGATGAGGTAAAGTCCACAGAGGAGGTCTGAAGGTGAACATTATTCAGATTGACAAGGATTTGGAATGAGATTCTAAATCTCATTGTTCAATGGACCTGACTTTATTCTACTGCTTTCTAATTGCAAATTGTAACGAGCTGATTGACTTGACTGCCTAGCAGTATGTGAACATGAGAGAAATATTTGACCTTGCTGCTAGTCCAGCATGCAGAACATGAGATTTTCATGACATACTATCTTTCTACCAGAATGACCATCACTCTCACTCTCATTCATCTTTGGAGAACATGCCTGATTTTCCCCAATCTCTCCAAACTAGGCTAGTCAACCTAGCTATCCTAGTTTGGAGAGATTGGGAAAAATCAGGCATGTTCTCCGTATTTTTGGACACTACCTTGTTTACTAGGCCCAAACCCTCACTATCCCTTCTCACCTTTACCCTCATATTGAAATAATTTGTGTTAAAACAACTTCATGTTTAGTTAGTGGCAGGTCTCCAACAAGTCATAAGTTGGCCATGACTTGTGTGTTTTCATAAAACTGAATTTGACGTACATTCGATAGGAGTTTCCTGAGAACCCTTCTATGAGCTAGTTGCTCTGGGGAACACTGGCAAGAAGATTCAGTACCAGCATTTGAAGAGTTATTAGAGAGAAATTCGACTTGCACGTAATAAATTGCTTGCAGACCATGCCGATGTTTGCCAGCCTTGTTCTGTGTTCTGACCAAAGGGCAATGATAACAGTCTCCTCTTTGGGCTACAGGTCCGGGAAGTCCTTCTTCAGACTTTCCTTGATGCTGCCTCTCCAGGGGATAAGCGACTGGCTGCTTATCTCATGCTGATGAAAGACCCTTCCCCATCAGATATTAGCAAAGTCACCCAACTTCTCCCCCGGGAACAGAATGAGCAAGTGAAGAACTTTGTGGCTTCCCACCTCGCCAACATCTTAAACTCAGAAGAATTGTATGTCCAGAAGTAAGTAAGAGCGATTTTTCCCCATCTGATACAAAGGGCTGAAATTCCAAACTTCAATTTGGATTTAGTTACTGCCTGCTCTTTATAGAGTAGTCTTTGTTCTGGAACAAACACTTGTGCAAAAAAAGTACAGCAGACCTGAGCCAAACTCTTGGGGCAAACCCATGACTTTGGTAGCAATTGGAAATTCATATTTTCTTGGGATGAGAGAAGCCATGCATATGTAACATGATGTGTCGGCTCAAAATATACTCCTTCTTTTCATCTAGTTTGAAAAAATTAGTGGAAGAAGCTCTGGAAAATTCTCAACTTCCAACTGTCATGGACTTCAAAAAATTTTCCCGCAACTATCACCTTTCCAAATCTATTTCTCTTCCATCGTTTGACCCAGTGTCAGCCAAAATCGAAGGCAACCTTATATTTGATCCAAATAATTACCTTCCCAAAGAAAGCATGCTGAAAACGACCCTCACTGTCTTTGGATTTTCTCCATCTGACCTCTTTGAGGTAAGAGTCTTATGTATTCTAGCCCATTCTATTCTACACTGTAAATAAAAAATCAAGGGAGCCATGAACCAGAGGGGAGGAACACGAATCATCTGGCAGTTAGTTCCATACCACCCCCTTGAGGCCTGCTCCTTTCCACCTCCCTCACCTCCCTGCTGCTGGGTGGGGGGAGGGGGTCATCTGAAGCATAACTTCTTAGTATAAATGGACATGCAGATGTCTCAGAGAAGTCCTGAGACCCAAAATCCAAGGAAGGGCATGGGCTATGTAATCAGATAGATCTGGTTCAAACCCCAAACTCCACTTCCAACTCTGAATCTTTGCTTTAATTATTTATCCTCTCTGAACCATAGTTGCCTCTTCTGAAAAAGGGCAAAAATAAGTTCTGCCTTTGAAGATTCTAGCAAGATTTAAATAATACCACTCCTGTGGAGTGCTCAGCTCAGTTCCTGCCTTGTAGTAGTCATCAAATAATTGTTTAATTAAATGGACATAAAGAGGGGAATGGGAGGTTGAAAAACAACAATGAACTTAATAACTTTTTTTTTTCTCTTTGCCTGATTTTCTTTTTCAGGTTGGTTTAGAAGGAAAAGGGTTTGAGCCAACCTTGGAAGCTTTCTTTGGGAAGCAGGGATTTTTCCCAGACAGTGTCAACAAGGCTTTGTACTGGGTTGATGGTAAAGTTCCTGATCGTGTCTCCAAGGTCTTGGTAGACCACTTTGGCTACACCAAAGGTGATAAACATGAGCAGGTAAGTTCTTGTTAAGTATCTTCTCAAGGAGAGCTTTGGGTCTCAATACAAAAACATTCTTATCAAAGTCTGGAAGTCATCAAGGAACTATCTAAGGGCTGTGACAACTATGGGTTTTATTGACCAACCCCATGGGAGTAAGAGCCGGGATCCTTGGCAGTTATGGGCCTCCTAAAGATTCAGTGTGCCCAGGAACCAGACTCGATAGAGGGACTCTAGAATATTAAGAGTGTGAAGTCAGGGGCATGGATTTGAATTCTTACCTCACTGTCTTCAAGCTATGCACACTTGGTATGTTCCTCGATACTATGTCTATCTGTTTCTGCATCACCAAAGTACTAACAATAACCCATGTCTCACAAGGTTATTTAAAGACTAAATGAAAGAAATTATGTAAAATGCTCAGTAGAGTGCCTGACTCTAATACTGCTTGTTCAATAAGCAGATACGATTATCATTTTTAAATTCATATTTTTCATTATGGCCAACTTCTTTCTTTGGCTCTCACGCACATCAGTACACTAGCTAATGAAAGCAAAATTCATCTTGAAGCTAGCATCAGCCCCCACTTAATGAGCAGAAAATATATTGCATAATCTGGAGCTTCTTATTCTTTAACTTTTTGCTACCCAATGTGTGGTCCAGTCATTGGCATTACAGAAATTGGCTTGATAGAAATTCAGGTTCTCTGGCCACACTGGGATTTACTGAATCAAAACCTGCATTTTAATGAGGTTATCTTGCATGCACATTTCAGTTTGAGAAGCAGAGCAATAAGTTACTCCTAGATGCTCACAAAGATCCCCTCCTCCATCTTCTAATTTCCTTATTTTCACTTGAGGCGGAGGGTCATTGGTCTGTTTTGGGTTTGCCAATCACTCCCTTCTTTCTCAATGCCTAAACATCAGTCTATGGAGTTCTTCTTATCTCTAAAAAGAACTTGTCTAGGATCAGAGGTTTTTTCAAGCTTTTGTCCAATTTATATGGCAGCTATGTTCCCCCTACTATTCTTGCCTAGTCAAAGGAAAGAGGGCAGGGAATGGGGTGGCAGACCAAGGAGCTTCTCATTTGGGGGAGCCATAGGGATCCTGTCATCCTGGAGAGTAGAACACACCCTTACTATGCCTATATCATTCAAGTTAAGAACAGTGTGGAAGCACCTCTGTCCCTTTTATCTCGATTTGGAGAAGCTATCTATCTTTCAAGAGGTGGGAGCAGTTTCAGTGTCTGGCCTGGATCCCCACCCTGAGTGTTTGTGTGTAGGTCCATCACAGCTGTAGCAGACAGGCCCCCAGACCATAACAGAAACCTAAAGGTATTGGACAGTGCTAGCATCTCACTAGACATTTGTTGTTAATATCCCAGGACATGGTCAACGGAATTATGAACAATATTGACAAGCTGATCAAAGATTTGAAATCCAAAGAATTCCCAGAAGCCAGAGCCTACCTCCGCATCTTGGGAGAGGAGCTTGGCTTTGTCAGGCTCCAAGACCTCCAGCTCCTGGGAAGGCTGCTCCTGAATGGTGTCCGTACTCTGCAGGGGATCCCCCAAATGGTAAGTGGGCCAGGCCCATCACAGGTGATGACATTAGCCTGTGCTCTTTTTAGATCTCCCAGATTCACTTAAAATCCTGGCCATGTAAGCCAGCGAAAACGTTTGTACTTCCTTCAAAGAGACAGGTCAGCCTTGAATTTTAGTGAAGAAGATCGTTGGATCACAAGGAATTGGTAGCATTTAGAAATTAAGCTATCCATACTGCTGGATGTATCTTTTAAGAGCATTCATTTGTTCATCTGGAAAACAATGTTAAGCGTATTTTCCTCTACGTATGCTACTGGTTTATTTTAAAATTGAAATGATGCAATGATTATGAAAGGATGTATTTGACAAACTGTATTCTACTACCTAAATATGAGCTGTAGTTTTTATTATTATTAATTTATTAAGAAGGGAGAAAATATCAAAATACACCCCCTAGGATTTAATAAATAATAATGTTGGCTTTAATAAAACAGATCTGAAGTTATTTTCTAGATATGTCATACAAAATAAAAAGCAATGCATACTAATACGTATACCATCCAATAGCTCATTCGTTTCAAACATTTGGTTTTACCATAATACAGTGTATTTCAAGTAAACACTCATTTACATTTGGACTCCAAAAAAAGTCATACCGTGCTATGAGACTTGAAGTCCGTAAAAATCTGAGGCCTCACAATATTCTTAAATACTTTCTGAATCACTAGTTGAAAAGGATGTGATGTATATCCAGGGCAATATTTTTACATCCCAATTTATTGAAATCAATAATCATTCATCTTTACTTATTAAATTATTCAGCTAATCAAAATATGCTAGTCCCTTCCTTTCTGGATGAAGAAGAAGAATTATTGTTTGATGTATGGGAAAGTGCATTTCACAAAGCCCACTTCGATGAGGCTTACTTTTTTAGTTACTCTCCCCTGTCGGATCTACAGATTGGAGAGGCCATAAGGAGAGGTTCAAAGAATGACTTGTTTCTTCACTACATCTTCATGGACAACGCCTTTGAACTCCCCACCGGACTTGGGTTACCATTGCAAGTGTCTTTCTCTGGAGTCATCACTCCTGGAATCCAGGCTGGAGTGAAACTGGACGTAGCCGATGTAAGCCTGTTCTGTTCACCTTTTGATTCCTCGGGTTGTTCTTTTCCTTCAGAATGGGTTTCTTGTGCAATTTTCAAATGTGTTTCCAGTTCAAGATGAAGTACCTCATCAATGTAATCACTTCATTCATTTTTATGAAAAACTTTAGGGTTCCAATAGGATGCACCACCTCGCTAGCTCCACTGGGCATGGCAGTCAAGTGAGAACTCAGCTATTCTCTCAATATCTGAGGATTTCCATCATCTTTTTATATTATGCTTAAAGTTAACTTGGGTACTTCCTAGTGTGGGGTATCAGTGTTGTCTGGCCCTGCAGAACTGAGAACTTGGCTTTTCTTCCTCCAAACAAACCACAATTATGTTTCTTGAGGTTTGAGCTATCCAGAGATGTTTGCCCAGGGGTGGGAAGGGTAGCTGATCTGACTTCAGAGGACTAAGGTATTGAACAAAGCTGAATAGGTCGTTTTCTGACTTACAGATGCAGGCAGAACTGGTGACAAAGCCTTCTGTGTCTGTGGAGTTTGTGACAAATATGGGCATCATCATTCCAGACTTTGCTAGGAGCGGAGTCCAAATGAACACCAACTTCTTCCATGAGACAGGCCTGGAAGCGCGAGTTTCCCTAAAATCTGGCCAGCTGAAGTTCAGTATTCCTGCTCCAAAGAGGCCAGTCAAGCTGCTAAGTGGCAGGTAATTCTTTCAGTTATATCTGACTAGCCAGTTTGAAAGAGAATTGAGACTGTACCTGCAGGACTTGGCCAGACCAGACAGCTAATTGAGATAAATCTGGCCCCAGTGGATCTGGGGTGATGGAGCGAGAGAAGGTACGGGATGACCTAGCCTAGTCTCATTAAACAGTTACAATTTCCTTGGTTTTCCACATTTTAGGAAATGGAGACTTAAGATCTACTGATTAACTAGTTGTTATTAGGTTGTGCTTGGTTGGTTGGTTGGTTGGTTGGTTGGTTGGTTGGTTGGTTGGTTGGATGGTTGGTTTTAAGAATGAAAAAAGACTAGTTCTACAGAAATCATCCTTGGCAATGAACTTGTTTCCCAGGAAAATGACCAAAGAACATACTGATTTGTGGTAGCTAGCTCAGTAGATAAAGCATGAAGGTCCTAATCTCACGATTATGGGTTGCAACCTCATACTGAGAACTTCATTTTTAATGACATCCTCAAACATTGCTTTACCTTAGTTTCCACATTCCACATTAATATGATTCAAAAATAGTGAAAACAGTATTTAATTGCCTAATATATACTAAGCATGTTGAATGAGATAGACAGGAGTTTGGACTCTTCTGAGGGCAAAGGAATTTCAAATGGGAGCATAAATAAGGGTTGGTGTTTTAGGAGAAATACTCTGAATCCAGAGTGGAAAATGGGTGGGCAGGAGGCACAATTGGAGTCAGAGTGACCAGTTAGGAGTCTGTCACAATCATGCATAGGTGAGAGGTGACAGTGGCCTGCACCAGGTGAGGGCCTGGGTGTAAGGAACAATGAGCTCTAGAAATTCTTAGGAGGTAGGAATATGATTGCTTGGTGATTGACTGGATATGGGGGTGAGGCAAAAGAAAGAATAAGGGAGAGTAGGGGGTACCCTTCTTTGAAAAAGGAAGGTATGGAGGAAGATGACAAATTCAGGCTTGGATATATTGTGTTAGAAGTCCTGTGAGACAACCAACTAGAATCTCCAACTGGCAATTAGACCAATGGGTCTGAGCTCAGTAAAAAGGTTTGAGATACAAATACAAATTTGGGAGTCAGTGGCATTAGAGGTTATTGAAATCAAGGGGCAATTGATGTAAAAACTAGGAAAGAAACACGAAGAGTATAAACATGGGAAGGGGGAGAGAAATAAGCAGCAAAGAGTGAGGAGTGACCAGAGGGGCAGAAAGGGAACGAGGCTGCAACAGGTCATAGAAGCCCAGGTGGGTTGCTCCAGAGGTCGGCCAAAGCTGGCACTTAGGGCTCTAGTTATCAGCATAGGTTTGCCTTAGGGCACCCCTAAAATGAAGAAACAATACTGAGAAAAGAACATGATCTATCAAAGCATCCTTGGATGAGATCAGGGCATTGTGGAATTTTCTTGCACTTAGTAATTTTTTAAGTACATACTTGGGTGGAGGATACCGTAATCTTTTTAGGGGTTACAGACTCTAAAGTCTTAATCTGGCCAAAAGAGAGCAAGTCTACTAAATGCTTCCAAGAGATCAAGGAAGATGAAGCCTAAATATGTCCATTGGAGTTAAGAGCAAGAAGGTGATTGGACATATTGATGAGAGCAGTTCCCAAAGCACGATGGGGGAGGCCGTCAGATCACAGTTCAGAGAGAAAGGTGTTGAAAGAAAGTGGAGACTGCAAAGACAGATAAATTTCTTGATTGTGGGGGAGACAAGAGGGGACTAGAAGGGGAAGAAAGTTGTGTGTGTGTGTGTGTGTGTTGTGTGTACAATGGGAGAAGAGACTTGAGGGTGTTTAATACCGGTGGAAAGAAGCCAGTAGAGACTAAGAGATTTCAGATGTAAGAGAGACGGGGCCCCTCTTACCCTAAATCATAGGTAGGAAGGGGCACACCTGAGGTCAGGTGCCAGTGATTATTACTTAACATCTCTGAGCCTCTGTTTCCTGTGTAAAAGGAGACTCCTAATGCCTACTGTTGTGAGGATAATGGATAACAAATGTAAAAAAGAACTTGGTGCAGAGTCACTGTGATGGTTAGCCTTGCTGATGTTTTTCTTACTATGATTTATTCCTGAATAAATCAGAATTTGAGGTGGGTGTGGACAGAGGGCGACAGAGAGCAAGGTAAGGGAGCTTGTGCACTGTGAGAAGCAGGGATGTTCATTTCCATTCATGACTTGAAGAGAACTCAGGTTTTTTCTTTCTCCACCAGTAACATATTGCATTTGGTCTCTACCACCAAAATGGAAGCGATTACACCTCTACCTGAGAACAGGAAGTCCTGGTCACTTTGCAAGCCTTTCTTGACTGGACTGAACTATTGCATCAACGGTGCTTACTCCAACGCCAGTTCTACAGACTCTCCTTACTATCCTCTGACCGGAGACACCAGGTCAGATGGGCCCACCCTGCATTGTTCACCTTTTACCTATGGTCACTTAACAGGGCAAAGAAAAAATGCTACATGATGTAGGCCTGTGTCCACAGCCTGAGGTGTTTACCCCATCCTTTAATTATTTAAAACAGTAGTCCTCTGCCCAACGCACCTGAAAGGTGCACATTTCCTACCTAAAATTTGAACCTACCCCTGAGTTTCTCCATAGGTGGGAGGGAGGAGTCATGAGCCCTGAGGGAAGTCTTAGCTCAAACAGTGACTCTATCACACTCCCCCATGCGAACTGTACCCACTGCCATTGAGAATCACTCCTTTAATAACATCTCTTCATACCTGGCACCCCCTCTTTCTCCATTATGCATTAGACAAGGGGATCACAGCACAGATTTCAATTTGCTGCTTTTCAGTGTCCATGTGTCTGAGCCTCCGGACACATTGGCATGGCCTTGCCGAGAGCCCACGGATGTGTTCAAAGCCCTCACCATGCTTAAAAGTGCCTTGTCTTCAACTCCCCCAACTCCCACTGCTGGTCCTCAGCGTTGCTGACACAACCAGAAACTCCTGCTCTGCTTGTCCAAAAACCCCTGGGAATCCCAGGCTCTGCCATTGCCGTGAGCTCTTGGAGGGACTGGAAGGGATCATGGAGATCATCACTAGCTAAGGGCAAAAAGTTGATGTTATGATAAGGACCATATTTTTGTTGCTATCGAGGCTGAGTTGTTTTGGGGACGTTGTCGTGATCATGGAATGCTCTAACATCACGCACCATATGCACTGTAACATCTTTAGGTTTGAACTGGAACTGAAGCCGACGGGAGAAGTAGAGCAGTATTCTGCCAGCGCAACGTACGAACTCCAGAGAGAGGGCGAAGGCTTGGTGGACACATTGAAGTTTGTAGCTCAGGCAGAAGGCAAGTAACCAGACAAGGAGTCTTCCTCACTGCCCTCCCTCTCAGGTCCAGGATGCACAAGGAGAACAGATTTAATTCAATGCATTTAATAAATTTGTACTGATAAGTGTCAGGCCTGTTCTAAGAGCTGAGGCTAGAACAGGAAACAGGGGAGATAGCCCCTGCCTTCATGGAGTTTCCAGTAAGTAACCAAACAAGTAACTATGGAGAATGTTATATTGGTGCTGAGGAGAAAAATAGAATACAGAGGGGTCCAGAGAATGTCGGAGTAGAGCGGGGAGGAAGGATAGAGGAAGGCAGTGCCATTTGGAATGATAAAGTCTCACTGGTAAAGGGAACGTAAAAGAGACACCTGAAGGAGGTAAGGGAATAAGCCAAATGAAAGGAGCATTACAGGCTAAGGGGCCAGGAGGTGCAAAGGCCGTGAGGCAGGTGCATGGCTGCCATGTTTGAGAAAAAGGGAGAAAGCCAGGACAGCTGAAGCAGAGATATCAGGGAGGTAACTGGTAGAAGAGGAGGTCATAAAGATAGGGGCCAGTGGGGAAAGAATAGTCTTGTGGGCCGCGGGAAGGACACTGGCTTTTACTAAGTAACATAAGAAGCCACTGGAGAGTTTTCACGATTTGGTTTATGCTCATGTTGAGGAAAGACTTTAAGGGCACAAAGGCAGAGAAACTAGTATGTAGGCTGTGGCAATAATCCAGGTCAAAGCTGGTGGTGCTTTGGATTAGAGTGGTAGCTGAGAACATCTGAGAAATGGTCAGATTCTGGCCATATTTTGAAGGTTAGGCTGACAAGATCTGTTGCTTGAGTGCGTGTTGAGTATAAGAGATAAAGGGAATCAGGATGACTCTAAGATTGTGGGCCTATGCAACTAAAAAATGGAGGTACCATTTACTGGGGTGGAAAAGGCTACTAGAGGAACAGGTTTTAGGGGATGGGACAAACTTAAATGTTCAATTCGGAAGATTTTTTTGTGTAGGAATAGTATGTCACCAAATTAAACTAGAAAAACAAGACCCACCAGAGAAAGGGGGTGTTGTGTGCTGAAAAAAACAAATGTCATGTAACAATTTTACAAAAGATATAAAATGGGTAAGCCTATGAATTGAAGGAAACATGGGAATCTTGTTATAAAGAAAGGAGTCAGGGAGAGGGGAAGGCAGGGCAGGGGTGGCAAAGAACCAAGATGGGTGTCTAGGTGGAGAGTCATATAGAGATGTCATGGCTGCCTCACACAGAAGGACATCAAGACCTTACTGTTCCCTGGACATGCCAAGTGTTTCCCACAGCAGGACCTTCGAGTTTCCAATTCCCTCTGCCTAGAATGCTCTCCCCCCAGAATTTAGCATGGCTCAGCCCTTCTCTTGATTCAAGTCTCTGTCCACATATTCCCTTATGAGAGAAAACTTCTCTGACCACCACACATGAAATAGCACCTCTTCTAGCCCTTTCTAACTTTTATTGTCTTAGCCATTTGTACTGTTCTTCGTAACATTTATTACCATCTGACATAACTAATTTACCTGTTTATTATCTGTACACGCCCACTAGAATGTAAGCTCCACGAGAGCATGGACTCCCCTGTGTCAAGAGCAGTGCCTAGCACATGATAGGCAATCAATCAATATTTGCACATTGAGCAAATGTATGAACACCACTGAGTTAAACATTTAAGGTAAAATCCTGCACTGTCATGTAAAGCACATTGAGTATTTGGGATTGCTCTGCCTTTTTCTCTTTTCCTACCTAACAAAGTTTCTGAATACATGGTTTAATGATCTTGTATGCTCTTTCAGGTGTGAAGCAGACCGAGGCTACTATGGCATTCAGGTATAACCGGCAGAGTATGACTTTGTCCAGTGAAATGCAAATTCCAGATTTTGACGTTGACCTTGGGACAATCTTCAGAGTCAGTGATGAGTCTTCTAAGGAAGAGAAGTCTTACAAACTCACCCTGGACCTTCAAAACAAGAAAATCACTGAAGTCACCCTCATCGGCCACATAAGGTAAGGAAGACTCAGGGTGATCTGACCTGAGCTGCTGACCTTCCTTTTCAGCTTTAAAGCTGACCAGACCAGGGGCTCTCCTGGTCTACAGTCCAAGGGACAGACAGAACCCCCAACATTTTGACTCTGTGCCCATGTCCTGTTGGATCTCCCTGTCGTTCACTATGCACTTACTATTCATCAGGCACTGTGCTGACTGCTTTAAAGAAACTATCTCAGTACTTATAATAAACTGAGTTACCCTGTTTTCTAGATGAGGATACGGTAGCTCAGAGGGGTTAAATAATTTGGCCAAGGTAATAGAGCTATCGATGGTACAGCAGCATTCAAACAGTTTTCAAAAACCTTCTTTCTCCCATACCTCCCTGGAAAGTCCTGAATTTGTGCTGAAATTGGCTGTACAAGTTAATGAGTTCAATCTCTGGTCATTTCTCTGAGCCATTCATGTATCTCACTTCTATCACCACAAGTCCAGCTTCTAACTGTTTAGTCCTGTGTATCTCCTTGGAATGGACACAGTCATTGATGTCCATTGATTTTCTTTTCAATAGTGGTAGCAGAAATGAAGAAGGCAAAATCAAAGGTGTTATTTCCATACCCCGTTTGCAAGCAGAAGCCAGAAGTGAGATCCTCACCCAGTGGTCAACCACAAAACTGCTCCTCCAGATGGACTCATCTGCTACAGCTTACGGCTCAACAATTTCCAGGAAGGTGACATGGCGTTATGGTATGTGTCTCTACCCCACACGAGCGCTTCCAAGAGCGCTCTGTACTTGAGTGCAGTGTTGAGAGCCATTGGTCAGCGGCTGACCTGATACCACTGACAACTATTTCATATGTGCGTTTTCAGATGAAGAGAAGATTGAATTTGAATGGAACACAGGCTCCAACGTGGATACCAAAAAAGTGGCTGCCAATTTCCCCGTGGATCTCTCCGGTTATCCTAAAAGCTTGCATAAGTATGCCAACAGTCTCTTGGATTACAGAGTTCCTCAAACAGACAAGACTTTCCGTCACGTGGGTTCCAAATTAATTGTTGTAAGTACAAATCAGTCAGTCAATAAATACATGGTTATAAGTGCAAATTACATATGCAACCCTGAGTTAGGTGAAAGAGGTGATCCAAAGATGGATAAGGCATGCTCCCTACCCCCAAGGATCTTCTGGGGAAAAAAGAAACATTCATGCATAGTTGCTCAGTTATACAGACTATAGGTGATAACTACCAAATGAATACAAATAAGCAGAAGCGTTTGCTATGACTAAGATATCAAAGGAAGCTTCAGGACACGGGCTAGGAATTTCACTATGTTATTATTCCTTTTATAAAATACAGGAAGAAATCAATGACTGACAACCAAAATTTATAATTTTCTATGATTCATTTTTAACTTTCAGTGTGTCGTCCTGCTTAGTGATTTATCTGTCAAATATGGATTACTGCCTAATGTTAATTGTGCTTGGAAGCCCATCCATGCCCATTGCTCTGAAAACTTCTGTTATTTTGTAGGCAACAAACACGTGGCTTCAGAAGGCATCCATGAGTGTTCCTTATGCCCAGAATTTTCAAGATTACCTCAGTGGCCTAAAAGAGTTGAACCTCCAGAAAATGGGATTGCCAGACTTCCACATCCCACAAAACCTCTTCTTGAAAAGGTATGAAAAGAAACCAGAAAATGTTTCTAGAACCTTCCAAAGTTAGTGGAAGATTTTACTTAGGATGATGTAGACTCTAGTTTACTTTCTGAAGAGAAATATTTTAAGCAATATAAGGAGATTAATAACAGTAGCATAAACACTGTGGCATGTTTGCATCATTAAACATGAAGTCAGACTGTGAACACCAACCCCGCCAGAAAGAACCTAAGAAAGTAATTAGGGATTCTGTTTCATTCACTACATCTGAATTTGAAAGCCGTTCAATTTTCCTCCGCTATACGTGAATCCCCCCTTTGTTCTGGATCAGAACATACTCATAATTGTTTGTGAAGAATTCAACAGTGTCTAGTGGAATTGTTGACTACAAGTTTGCAGTTGAGCTCTAGCGGCTCAGAGCAGCCATTGAACACTGAACGAAGGGAGCATTCTGAGAGAATATTTCACGTTAGCAATATAGCTTCATCCTTACGGAGAAGTCAGATTCCCAACTGAATGTCTCAGCTTACTTCTGTCATTACAGAAATATACATAGTGCTTTACTTTGTTTCATGAAAATGAAAAGGTCAGAGTATGAGCTAAAAAGACAATAGTCTTTTCTAGATAGAGTGTTCTCTGTATGCTCTTCAGGGTTAAGGAGACAAGTGGCCTGTGTCACATGGGCCTTTCTATAGTCTATGGCTGAGCAGCAAAGTTTAATAGACCAAATGAGTGTGAAAGAGCTGAAGTCCACCAAAGCGCTCATATGGACAAACATACTGAAGAGAAGAGAAGAAAGTGGCAACTTCAGAGGATCCAGGAACCTCTTTCTTCACTGTTAGTGCTTCCAGCCAGCAGTCTTCTCTATGCTGTGTTGAAAAGACAGGACCACAGGCCTACAAACCAGACAGGGTCTTAGCAAGCATCCCCCTACTGAATGTGAGAGCCCTGGACAGACCCCTGTTGGAGTGATGTAATGAACAGTTGATTTGCTTACAATTTAAAACTCTGCCATCCTACTTTATTCTTATAAGTTATTATAATACTCCATTGTATGTGCATAGTATTGAAAAGGTTGCAAAGTGCTTTGGGTATTTTTCTCATTTGATATTTAGCTCTGTGAGGTCAGCAGAAAGGGCGCTATTATTCTCACTACATAGATAACATCACTGAGACTCAGAGAGGTGAATTCACTAATATAATATTACTCATTATTGGAAGCTAACACTCTAACCCACACCTGTGTTCTTTCTGCATATCAAGTTGCTTCAATTCAGTTTAGCAAATATATATCAAGTGCCGCCTGTATACAAGATACTAGACTAGGTGCAGAGAGAAGGGGGAAGAAATGGATAAGGTATAACCTGTCCTCCAATGTAGATACGGACAAAGGAGCAAATATGTGCTCATTGTATAAGCAGAATTTCAACATGCTCTCTGAGATATGTGTAAGGGATTATGTCACTATAATAACAAGAGAAAATAACATGCCTTAAATATGTCGTACAGATAAGGAAGCAGCTCTTAGAGGGTTTTGAATGGAAGTGAGTGTTTGATAGGTGGAGGTGAAAAGAGAGGGATGCAGGCATAGGGAGTAGCACGAGGAAAAGTAACAATGGGTTTGGAGCACACACACTATTGTTTGGAAAGCCAGATGGCAGAGAACTTTCAGTTCTTGGTGTCTGACTGTGGGGACATTGTCTTTGTTGTTCCTTTTAGTGATGGCCGGATCAGATACACCTTTAACAAGAACAGTGTGAAAATTGACATTCCTTTGCCTTTCGGTGGCAAATCCTCCAAAGATCTAAAGATGTTGAAGACTATTCAGATACCAGCCCTCAACTTCAAGTCTGTGGGATTCCACCTGCCATCTCGAGAGTTCCAAGTCCCCACTTTTACCATTCCCAAGGTGTACGAACTGCGGGTGCCTCTCTTGGGTGTTCTAGATGTCTCCACAAATATCTACAGCAACCTGTACAACTGGTCGGCGTCCTACACTGGCGGCAACACCAGCACAGACCGCTTGAGCCTTCAGGCTCGGTACCACATGAAGGCTGACTCTGTGTTCAACCTGCTCTCTTACAGTGTGCAAGGTAAGCCATGCCTCGTTAGAGGATACACAGGGCTAGTGCATTGCAGGCTCTGACGGGACAGCCTCCTCTCGGGAGGAAAAGACTTGGGCTTCCTTAGAGATATTTTCCTTCTTACTTGGAAGCCTATTCATTCATTCATTCATTCATTCATTCACTCAGTCAACCAACAGAAATATTTATTAAACATATAATATACACCAAGTATTCTACTAGGCAGTAACAAAGAAAACAGACAGATAAACTGGAAATTACAATTCAGTGTAACAGGTGCTATGATAGGGTATAGAGTATAAATATAAGGTACAGTCAAAGCATTTGTTAAGGGAACCCAGTGAGGTCTATAGTGGTCAGGAAACTCTTCCTGCGGGTCTACCTCTTGCTATCAGATTTTACGCTTGTGTTAGAGATGGAGGAGAATGTTGCACAACTGACCCAGATCAATGTTACTTTATTATTGAAAGTCTTACAACATAGAAATTGTTCTGGAAATTTGTTGCCTAATTTAACCAATGTGTTTTAATTTTTACGTTAGGATCTGGAGAAACAACATATGACTACAAGAATACGTTCACATTATCATGTGATGGGTCTCTATACCACAAATTTCTGGATTCAAATGTCAAATTCAGTCATGTACAAAACATTGGAAACAATCCAGCCTCAAAAAGTTTGCTGACATTCAATGCATCTAGTGAATGGGGACCACAGATGTCTGCGTCAGTACATTTGGACTCAAAAAAGAAAGAGCATTTGTATATCAAGGAAGCCAAGATTGACGGGCAGTTCAGAGTCTCTTCATTCTATGCTAAAGGTGCATATAGCCTGTCTTATCAGAAGGATCCTACCACTGGCCAGCTAAACGGAGAGTCCAAGCTGAGGTTTAACTCCACCTACCTGCAGGGCACCAACCAGATAACGGGAAGATACAAAGATGGAACTTTCTCCCTCTCCTCCACCTCAGATTTACAAGGTGGCATCATGAAAAATACTGCTTCCCTAAAATATGAGAACCACGAGCTGACTCTGACATCTGACACCAATGGGAAGTACGAGGAGTTTGCCACTTCTAACAAAGTAGATCTGACCTTCTCTAAGCAAAGTGCATTGCTCCGTTCTGAATATCAGGCTGATTATAAGTCATTGAGGTTCTTCACCCTGCTTTCTGGATCACTAAATTCCCACGGTCTTGAATTAAATGCTGACATCTTGGGCACTGACAAAGTTAATACTGGTGCTCACAAAGCAACACTACGGATTACCCAAGACGGATTGGCTACCAGTGCAACCACCAGCCTCAAGTACAGCCCCCTGCTGTTGGAGAATGAACTGAATGCCGCGCTCGGCCTCTCCGGGGCATCTGTGAAATTGACAACAAACGGCCGCTTCAGGGAAAACAATGCAAAATTCAGTCTAGATGGAAAAGCTGCCCTCACAGAGGTATCACTGGGAAGTGCTTATCAGGCCATGATTCTGGGTGTCGACAGCAAAAATATTTTCAATTTCAAAATCAACCAGGAGGGACTCAAGCTTTCACATGACATGATGGGCTCCTATGAGGAGATGAAACTTGACTACACGAACAATCTGAACATTGCAGGCTTAGCACTGGACTTCTCTTCAAAACTTGACAACATCTATAGTTCTGACAAGTTTTATAAGCAAACTTTTAATTTACAGCTACAGCCCTATTCTCTTGTGACTACTTTAAACAATGACCTGAAATTCAGTGCTCTGGATCTGACCAACCATGGAAAGTTACGGCTAGAACCCCTCAAGCTGAATGTGGGTGGGAACATAAAAGGAGCTTACCAAAATAACGAAATCAAACACATCTACACCATCTCTTATGCAGACTTATCCGCAAGTTATAAAGCAGACACTGTCGCTAAGGTGCAGGATACAGAGTTTACCCATCGGCTCAACGCGAACATCGCTGGGTTAGCTTCAGCCGTTGACATTAGTACAAATTACAATTCGGACTCACTGCATTTCAGCAATGTTTTCCACTCTGTAATGGCCCCGTTTACAATGACCATCGATACCCATACAAATGGCAACGGGAAACTGGTTCTCTGGGGAGAACACACTGGGCAGCTGTACAGCAAATTCCTACTGAAAGCGGAACCACTGGCCCTTACGTTCTCTCATGATTACAAAGGATCCACAAGTCACCTTCTCAAGTCCAAAAGGAGCATCAGTTCTGCTCTTGATCACAAAGCCAGTGTCCTGCTCACTCCAGCTGAGCAGACAAGCAACTGGAAACTCAAGACCCAGTTGAACAAAAATGAATATAGCCATGACTTTGATGCTTACAACACAAAAGACAAAGTCGGCGTGGAGCTTAGTGGACGAGCCCTGGCTGACCTCACCATGCTAGACAGCCCGATTAAAGTGCCACTTATACTCAGTGAGCCTGTCAATGTAATTGATGCTTTGGAGATAAGGGACATGACTGACCAGCCCCAGGGATTCACCATTGTTGCTTCTGTAAAATATGATAAGAACCAAGATGTTCACACCATCAATCTCCCCTTCTTGAACATCCTGCCGGAATATTTTGAGAAGACCCGAGTAGTAACAGTAACTGCTTTGGAAACCATACAGAGAGAATTGAAACGCATTGACATTGATCAGTTCGTGGGGAAATACAGAGCAGCCTTGGACAAACTTTCACAGCAAGTTAATGATTATATGAATGACTTCAATTGGGAGAGACAAGTTTCAAGTGCCAAGGAGAAACTAACTGCTTTCACAAAAAATTATGGAATTACAGAAAATGATATAAAAAATCAATTGGACAATTTCAAAATCAACCTTAATGAAAAACTATCTCAAATACAAACATATGTGATACAATTTGATCAGTATATTAAAGATAATTATGATTTGCATGATTTTAAAACAGCTATTGCTAAGATTGTTGATCGAATCATTGAAAAATTGAAAATTCTTGATGAACGTTATCATATCAGTGTAACTTTAGTAAAAACAATCCATGAGCTATATTTGTTTATTGAAAAGATTGATTTTAACAAAATCGGAAGTAGTACAGCATCTTGGATGCAAAATATGGATACTAAGTATCAAATCAGAATCCAGATACAAGAAAAATTGCAATATCTCAAGACACAGATTCAAAATATTGACATCCAGCACCTTGCAGAAAAGTTAAAACAACAGGTTGAAGCTATTGATGTCAGAGTGTTTTTAGATCAGTTGAGAACGACAATTCCACTTCAAAAAATAAAGGAAATGATTGAGCATGTGAAAGGCTATGTTAGCGATCTCATTGAAAATTTTGAAGTAACTGAGAAAATCAATGCTCTCAGAGACACGGTTCTCAAGTTAATTAAGATGTATAAAACAGACCAACACTTCCAGGTTTTAATGGATAAATCAGTACAGTTGGCCCACCAATATAAGTTAAAGGAAACTGTTCAGAAGCTAAGCAATGTCCTACAACAAGTTGGGATAAAAGATCACTTTGAGAAATTGGTTGGGTTTATTGATGATTCTGTCGAGCAGCTTAAGGCATTGTCTTTTAAAAATTTCATAGAAGAAGTAAACAGATTCCTTGACCTGTTGGTAAAGAAATTAAAGTCATTTGATTACCATCAGTTTGTAGATGAAACCAATAAAAAAATCCATGAGGTGACTAAGAGAATCAATGGTGAAATCCAGGCTCTGGACCTTCCACAGAAAGCTAAAGCACTAAAATTGTTTGTAGAGGACGTCAAGGCTGTGGTCTCAGTCCATCTGGAAAATCTAAAAGACACCAAGATCCCCTTATTCATAGATTGGTTACAGGAGGCTTTAAATTCGACACATTTAATTTACATGAAAATCAAATTCCAAGAGACCCTAGAATATGTACGAGACCAAATGTATCAAGTGGACCTTCAACGGGAAATTCAGAAATACCTGTCCTTGGTTGGCCAAGTTTACAGCACACTTGTCACTTACATTTCTGACTGGTGGAGACTTGCTGCTAAGAACCTTACTGACTTTGCAGAACAGTATTCTCTCCAAGACTGGGCTGAAAACCTGAAAGTGTTGGTAGAACAAGGGTTCACTGTCCCTGAAATCCAGACCATCTTCGGGACCATACCTGCCTTTGAAGTCAGTCTCCGTGCCCTTCAGGAAGCTACATATCAGACTCCCAGCTTCATAGTCCCCCTGACAGATCTGAAGATTCCATCAGTTCAAATAAACTTCAAAAAGTTGAAAGATATAAAAATCCCATCCAGCTTTTCCACGCCAGAATTTACTGTCCTCAACACCTTCCACGTTCCTTCCATTACAATTGACTTGGCAGAAATAAAAGCAAAAGTCATCAGAATCATTGACCAAATACTGAGCAGTGAGCTGCAATGGCCAGTTCCAGAAGTATACCTGAGGGACCTGAAGGGGGTGGACACCATTCTTGCTAGAATCACTCTGCCAGACTTCCATGTACCAGAAATCACAATTCCAGAATTTACAATCCCACATCTTGACCTTAAAGATTTTCAAGTTCCTGACCTTCATATACCAGAATTCCAGCTTCCCAGTATCTCAGACACCATCAAAGTACCTGCTTTGGGCAAGCTGTATGGTGTTTTGAAAATCCAGTCTCCCCTTTTCACATTAGATGCGAATGCTGACATTCAGAATGTCACTACACCCGAGAACAATGCAGAAATCATGGCTTCCATCACTGCCAAAGGAGACTCCAAATTAGAAGTCCTCAAATTTGATTTTCAAGCAAATGCACAGCTCTCAGACCCTGAGATTAATCCACTGTTTCTGAAGGAATCAATGAGTTTCTCTAGCAAGTACCTGAAAATAGAGCGTAAGGTTGAAGTGCTATCTTTGGGAAATACTATTGAGGCAAAATCAAACACAGTGGCAGGTATACACACAGAAAAAAATACACTGGAGCTCAGGAATGGTGTGCTCATCAAGATAAACGATCAGCTTACCCTGGACAGCAACACAAAGTACTTCCACAAACTGAACATCCCCAAACTAGACTTCTCCAGTCAGGCTGACCTGCACAATGAAATCAAGGCCCTGTTGGAAAATGGACACAGAACATGGACTTCTTCTGGGAGAGGGTCATGGAAGTGGGCCTGCCCCAAATTCTCAGATGAGGGAACACATGAATCACAGATTAGCTTCTCTATGAAAGGACCCGACACTTCCTTTAGAATGTCTAATAAGATTAATAGCAAACACCTAAGAGTAAACCAAACCTTGGTTTCTGAATCTGACTTCCTCGACTTCGCTAAATTTGAAATCCAGTCACAAGTTGAATCTCAGTATGTGGGCCACAGTGTTCTAACTGCTAAAGGCACAGCACTGCTTGGAGAAAAGAAGGTAGAGCTAACGGGCAACCACGGTGCTCATTTAAATGGAAAAATTAGTGGAACTCTGAAAAATTCTCTTTTCTTTTCAGCACAGCCGTTTGAAATTACTGCATCCACAAACAATGAAGGGAATTTGAAAGTTAGTTTTCCATTAAAATTGACAGGGAAAATAGACTTCCTGAATAATTATGCCCTGTTTCTGAGTCCGAATGCCCAGCAAGCAGGTTGGCAAGCAAGTGCCAGGTTCAATCAGTACAAGTACAATCATAATTTCTCTGCTGGAAACAATGAGAACAGCATCGAGGCCCATGTAGGAATAAATGGAGAAGCCAACCTGGATTTCTTAAACATTCCTTTGACAATTCCTAAAATGACTCTACCTTACACAAGACTCACAACTCCACAGGTGAAAGATTTCTCCTTATGGGAAAGAACAGGCTTGAAGGAGTTCTTGAAAACAACAAAGCAATCATTTGATTTTAGTGTAAAGGCTCAGTATAAGAAAAACAAAGACAAACATTCCATCTCAATTCCTTTGGATGCGTTTTATGCCTTTATCAATCAGAACATCAATTCCTTCAACAGGCATGTTGAGAAAGTCAGAAACAAGACATTAGAATTGTTTACCAAATCCTATAATAAGGCAAAGATTACATTTGATAAGTACAAAGTTGAACAATCCCGTAACAACCAGCCCAGGATCTTCCAGATTCCTGGATACACTATTCCAATCGTCAACGCTGAAGTGTCTCCATTCACAGTAGAGATGTTTGCTTTCGGCTATGTGTTCCCCAAAGAGATCAGCACGCCCAGCTTCACCACCCCAGCTTCTGGTGTCATTGTGCCCTCCTATACCCTAACCATACCATTCCTAGAGCTGCCAGCTCTTCATATCCCTGGGGATTTTCTCAAGTTTTCTCTTCCAGAATTTAACAAATTGAGTATCCCACGCAATATTTTAATTCCAGCCATGGGCAATGTTACCTATGATTTTTCCTTTAAATCAAGTGTCATCACACTGAATACCAATGTTGGACTTTACAATCAATCAGATATCGTTGCTCATTTCCTCACTTCCTCTTCTTCTGTCATTGACACACTGCAGTACAAGTTAGAGGGCACTTCAAGCTTGACGAGGAAAAGAGGGTTGAAGTTGGCCACAGCTTTGTCTCTGAATAACAAATTTGTGGAAGGCCATCATGACAGTACCATTAGCTTCACTAAGAGAAACATGGATGCTTCAGTGGCAACAACTGCAAAAGTCCAAATTCCAATTCTGAAAATGGATTTCAAGCAAGAACTTACTGGAAATACCAAGTCAAAGCCATCTATCTCTTCATCCATTGAATTAAAGTATGATTTCAATTCCACCAAGCTGTACTCTGCTGCGACAGGGACAGTTGACCACAAGCTCAGCTTAGAAAGCCTCACTTCTTACTTTTCCATTGAGTCATCTAACAAAGGAGATATCAAGGGTTCAGTCCTTTCACAGGAATATTCAGGAACTATTGCCAGTGAGGTCAGCACTTATTTGAATTCCAAGGGTCCTCGGTCTTCAGTGAAGCTGCAAGGGACCTCCAAAGTTGATGGTATCTGGAACCTTGAAGTAAAAGAAAGTTTTGCTGGAGAAGCCACTCTCCAACGCATATATGCCATCTGGGAACACAATACAAAAAACCACTTACAGCTAGAGAGACTCATGGTTTCCACATCGGGAGAGCATAAAAGCACAGCCACCCTAGATCTCTCCCCATGGAAAATGTCAGCCCTTGTTCAGGTCCATGCAAGTCAACACAGTTCCCTCCTTGATGTCGGTTACCTTGGCCAGGAAGTGTCCCTGAATGCCAACACTGAGAACCAGAAATTCAGCTGGAAAAGTGAGATCAAGGTTCTTACCTCGTCTCTCCAGCATGATGTACAGCTTTCTAACAATCAAGAAGACGTACGCCTTGACATTGCAGGTTCCTTAGAAGGGCACCTACGGTTCCTCAGAAATATTGGCCTACCAGTTTATGACAAGAGCATATGGGACCTCCTAAAGCTGGATAGAACCACCAGTGTTGATAAGAAACAGTATCTTCGTGCTTCAACGGCCCTTGTATACACCAAAAACCCCAATGGCTATATTTTCTCTGTCCCTGTGCAAGCATTGGCTGACAAATTCATTATTCCTGGGCTGAAACTAAATAATCTGAATTCAGTTCTTGTCATACCTACATTCCAAATCCCATTTACAGATCTTCAGGTTCCATCCTACACACTTGACTTCAGTGAAATAATAATCTACAAGAAGCTAAGTACTTCACCATTTTCCCTCAAGGTACCAGCACTACCCAAGGTGACATTCCCTGAAGTTGATGTGTTAACAAAGTATTTTGAACCGGAAGACTCCTCAGTTCCCTATTTTGAGGTAACTGTGCCTAAATCTCAGTTAACTGTGTCCCAGTTCTCCTTTCCAAAAAGTATTTCAGTTGGCGTTGCTGTTTTAGATCTAAATGAGGTGGCCGGCAGGATTGCAGATTTTCAGTTGCCAGACGTCACCATGCCTGAGCGAACTATTGAGATTCCTACCATTAAGTTCTCTGTACCTGCTGGAATTTCCATCCCTTCCTTTGGAACACTGACTGCACATGTTGAGGTGGCCTCTCCCCTGTATAATGCTACTTGGAGTGCTGGTTTGAAAAACAAAGTAGATCACCTTGAAACATTCCTGGATTCCACATGCAGCTCCACCATACGGTTCCTGGAATACAACCTAAATGGTAAGGAAATGTCCTGACTCCTCTCAGATAAGAATTCTATGTGTTATATATGTTCAGTGAGAGTTATGAATAAATAATCATGTATTTAGATATGACTAGAGGCTCAATTACTCTCTATAGGAAAATCTAAAAGAAGAGGGGATATACATCTACCCCACATGTAAAAACCATCCTGTAGAAAACCTACTGACATTCAAGAGGAATGGGTTCAAAGAAAATAGACATTTCTGTGATGATTTTAGGACTAATAATATCTCCTTCTAACTATTTCTGTTTTTAAAAAATGTGGACTGTGTGTTTCAAATATATAAGGAAGGCATTTGGTTAAAATAGATTTCTCCCAGTTTGCACAATGAAAATGTCTGTGTCCTACAGTTAGTAATCAAATGAAAACTCTCTCCTATACAGTTGTGGGAACACAGAAGATTGAAAATGCCATGTTAGTCTGTCAGACTAAAGGAACATTTGCTCACCAGGACATCAAAGCAGAATATAGAGAAGATGGCAAATATCAAACATTTTGGTATGGGATTTTTATCGAAACTTCATTCTTATCAAGTCACTGTGATTTTTTTGCCACCTTTGTCCCCTCTTCACGATGGCTTCTCTGCTTTTCTGCCTGCAGGAACTGGGAACGAGAGACTCGCCTTGATGTCACCAGCCCCACATTTACTGACGTCCATCTGCACTTCCGTGCAGATGAGAATAACCTCACTTACTCAGCAGCCTCCCCAGCCATAGGAACCGTGGCCATGGACTTCGAAAAGAATAAGTATACCTTAAAATGGAGCTTGTACTACCGCCCTCAGGTGAGCCCCACGGAATGGGTTACGTACCCACCCCATGACAAAGTATTCTCTCTGGGCTTTCCCAGACTAGGTGAAACACGAGCAATGAGCAGGTTGAACTTCCTCTCTGATGAACTATTCTCCAGCAAATATCACTACAAGTCTTTTATTGACTTTAATTATTAGATGGACACGTGACATCATGTTGCCACGGTTACGTTATTACTTTGGGGCAAATCTAGAAAGAGGAGGGTTATGCCTCACCGCCTAAGTCACAGAAAAACTCTGCCACATGCTGAGTTTCAGATAGTAGTTTCTGGAATATCTGAGGCTTCAAAATGCTTCCTCACAATAGAACTGTTAGATGAGATAATGCCAGATTTGTCTCATGTATTTTACCAGTTCTTCTAGGGCCAAATCAAAGAGGCCATTAGATTTAGTAGAGGAAGAAACATTATATGGTTCTATTACTGAAGTTTGTCGTGGGCTTGGAGAAATGAGTGGCTCCTGATACTGGTATTCTAGATCTCTGCTGGATGCGCTCTGGACTTTTTCCTTTTTTGCTACTTCTTTTTCTCTGGAATTAGTCTTTTCTTTCTTTCTCCCCTTTGTCCTCCTCCTCCTCCTTTTTCTTCTCCTCCTTTTCTGCTCTTCAGTCCTAGGCAGGCCTTAATGTTAAGTGTTACTGAGTCAATGCCATGCATAATTGTATCCTTTCTGAGGCACATGATAAAGAAGAATTAACACCAGTGGACTTGTTTACCCGTAAGACAAACATGAACTGATACATGAAAGATAAATCCCCCTCAGAATATGCAAGATCCTCTAATCTCTCAACTGCTAACGAAGTTTTAGTGTAGTATATTATATAATCCGGATAACTGAAACCATGTTCTCTTCATCCTTTTTTTTCTTTTCTGGTTTCAGTCGTCTCCAGACAAAAAACTCAACATACTCCAAACTGAGTTGAGGTACCAGGAACCTAGTGAGAGATTTCAGCTGAAAGTTAACTGGGAAGAGGAGGCGGTGTCTGAATTGCTAAACTCTCTGAAAGACAATGTGCCCAAGGCAACAGGGGCCCTTTATGACTGTGTCAGCAAGTACCACGAGGAGTTCACAGGACTTACTCTGAAAGATGCTTCTTTAAAAGTGAGAGGAAGTCTGCAGAACAGCGCTGACCAGGCCTATCACGAAGCAGTGAGGCAGATTGACAAGGTGAACAAGACGCTCGGGAGGGTAGCCAGAGGCACCGCGCGGGCCTACCAGCTGTGGAATGACAAGGCCCACAGTCTGTACCAGGACCTGTTGGATCAGGAGGGCCAAGTCGATCTCCAGACAGTTCAAAATAAGGTGCTTGACAGCCTAATAGGAGTGACTGAGGATTGCAAAGTAATAGTCAATCGTCTGATTGGCGTGTTCATCGATTACCTAAAGCTCACCAGATTCCAGCTCCCAGGAAAGGCTGGGACATCATACACTATAGATGAACTCTGCACTGCGGTCCTGAGGGAGGTAGGGAAGGTACTGTCCCAGGTACATTCAAAAATCCACAATGGGTTAGAAACACTGTTTTCCTATTTCCAAGACCTGATGGAGAAATCTGAACTAATCAAGGACCTAAAGATTAAACTTCCTTTTGATTCAAGGAGTCATAAACTAATAGATATAACCTTGGAATATGGGCAACTATTGAAATCTTTATCACAAAAGGTCCAAAATGTATTTAATGACCTCCAGACTAACAAAACTACAGAAATGTTAGATGATCTTCAGAGATATTTACAAAATGTTTTCCAAGAGATACAAGGAGAAATGAACCGCTTAAAAGAGAAGAAATTTACTATTCTCATAAATGATATCCAACACAAGATCAACACAACTTTCAATGGTTATAGTCAATATGTTTTTAGATTTCTGAATGAAAACCTATACCCTAACTTTAACAAGTTTAATGAACTTGTTCAAAACAAACTTCAGGAAGCTTCTAGAGAGTTAGAGCAGCTCCATCAGACTATAAAGGCTTTTCACAAAGAATATTTGGTTCCAAGTGTGGTCAGCTGGCCAGTGCAATTCTATAAACTTGAAGAAAAGATAATCCACCTGATCAAGATCCTAATAGATGGCCTTAAGGACTTCCATTCCAAATACAGTGCCAGAGTTGCTGGCTTTACTTCCCAACTCTCAAGTGAATTTGAACCATTTGTGCAGAATTCTATCCAGAAATATCTCAGCATCCTTGCCGATGCAGATGGAACAAGGAAAGAGAAGATTGTAGAGCTTTCTACCAGTGCTCAGGAAATAATTAAACTCTGGGCCGATCTAATGGAGAAAATCACTTCTGATTACCACCAGCAGTTCAAATATAAACTACAGGATTTTTCAAACCGACTCTCTGATTACTATGAAAAATTCATTGCTGAGTCCAAAAGATTGATTGACCTGTCCATTCAAAAATACCACATGTTTCTGAGCTACATCATTGAGATCCTACAAACACTGAAATCGGCTGTAGTCAACGGCGTGCGCCCCGACATAAAGATTGCTCCGGGAGAATTTACTATCACTTTCTAATTTCCTTAAAGCAATTCTCATTTATTCTTCTACTCCAATTAAGCTTCCACATAGTAAGGGGAAAAAAATCAAACTGTATGTTTGAATTCATATAATCATACACGGAGCCAGCCCTGTAGCAGGCAGCTGACTACAAGCAGAAGCACATGTGAACTGGACCTGCACTGAAGCTGGCGTCAGATCTTTGAAGGTCTCTGAACTCTGAGAGACAACGTATTTTTGCAAGTTAAAGGAAATCAGGATCTGAGTTATTCTGCTAAACTTGGGGGGAGGGAGAAAAAATAAATGAATTCTTTATTGTGTATTGGACCATTCACTGTGGCTCATTAGTACTGAAAGATAGTGAAACGAAGGTATTGATCAAATGTCTGACATTTCAAATCCTCCAGCAGAACGCACACTGTGTTTCGAGTGATAAAGGGGAAAGACAGAATTTGTGGAGGGAAACATTTTGCCACCTAAAAAACAGTATTCCAAACTCTGAAGTCAACCAGGCCATTGCCATGGGTTGCACTAAGGCCTTGTCAGCTTTCTGTTTTGAACCATCTGTAGCTGGGTAAAGGGCCCAGCCCCTTTGGGGGCTTCTCCGAGTTTGCTGAAACAATTATTCCCTTCTGGGAACAACTCTGAGACAATTCACTCAGCACTGGTGTGGGCTGTTTGATGACTGACTGACTGACTAGCCACGGCACTGAACTACTTGTAGGCTTTCTCATACAGGGTTTGGAAGGAAGGACGAATGGGACTGAAAATCCATGAGGCTGACTGGTTTTTTTGGAGAGAGACTATCTATATCCTCCAAGGAGGATGAGCTGCCAGGGGCTGCTCAGGGTGTTGGGGAGGCAAAGTGTCTGTGTTCTTTCCTCTCCACCTGCTCCTAGGCCTGGCACTGCCCCTGCCCCACCAAGAACTGGCCTCCACCCTCCTAAACCTCCCCACTTCTACCATGCCTGCTTGCTGCCTTCCCAGCCTCCACCCAGCGACTTCTACTTCCGCTGCCCCAAGATGACTGGGTGTGTATTTTAACGTTACAAAATCAGTTGGTCCATTTTAAAGGTTTTGGTCCTTTTTAAGGTTT
The DNA here is from genome assembly GCF_004115265.2 of Rhinolophus ferrumequinum. Taxonomy (NCBI): domain Eukaryota; kingdom Metazoa; phylum Chordata; class Mammalia; order Chiroptera; family Rhinolophidae; genus Rhinolophus; species Rhinolophus ferrumequinum. The sequence goes on from NC_046296.1 coordinate 58,098,874, forward strand.
TTCCCACTGTACCTCCTCCTTTCTCTGATGTCTTAGATCACTTCCTCTGCCTGCTTTATTGTCTTGACCTCTGGTCAGGGATCTTAACACCATGAGTGATGGACAATGGAAGGCCCCCTTCACTGACTGGGGCCTGACACTCTGGACTACCTTCTTCCCTTCCCTCTGCATCCTTGCTCCCATGTCATATTCCGTGTTTTTACCAAACTTCCTTCCCCTCCCTGGCACCCTGTCTCCCCATTCATAGGTCCCTATGTAGGGCTGACTCTTGCTCTCTAATAGGTACAAACTACCGTGTTTCCCTGAAAATAAGACCTAGTCGGACCATCAGCTCTAATGTGTCTTTTGGAGTAAAAATTAATGTAAGACCCAGTATTACTCTATTATATATTATATTATATTATATTATATTATATTATATTATATTATAGACCCAGTCTTACATTATAGTAAATGGTCTTATATAAATAGACCAAGTTTTATATTAATTTTTGCTCCAAAACATGCATTAGTGCTGATGGTCCAGCTAGGTCTTATTTTCAGGTAAACATAGTAGGGCTACAGGGTCTCCCTGTAGCACTGTGTATGAGGCAAAGCCAAGGAGCTAGAATGGAAGTTCCCAACTCCCCAATAATATGGGATAGAATCGGACACACCAGAATCAGACACACCAACCCCTCACTCCTCTCTCCTTCTTCCAGGGCTGCCCAGCTTTTCCAGGATCCCCATAGGGCCACCAAGTCCTGGGAAACCCTAGTGGGAATCTGGCCTCCCAGGAGTCCTCCATCAGGCCAGCGGGACAGCCAACCATTTCTGAACAGCCTACGCAGGAGAGTCCCCCCACAGCAGTCAACGGGCAGTGTCCCATCTAGTAATTAGAAGGCCCTCAGAGGGGGTGTGCAAAATGTAAGTTTTTATAGGAAGAAGGGTGGGGCAGAGGAGCAATTAGCAAAAGAAAACAAGGCTAGGATGTCTTCATTAGGGTGGAAGAGAATGAAAGAGTTTTATCATATAGATTGCCTCTACTTCCTGTGGAGAAGATGGCAAGGGCCCACCCATGTGACAGATTACTTTACTGGTGCTTGACCAGAAAATTTCAAGCTGGCTCATTAAGATTATATTTCTGGGAAAGGTTGAAATTGCAATTAGGTCAGGTATTGTCTAGGTTTGGTATCATGGGCTTTAGCACAAGCGACACCATTCTGAGCCTGTGGTTTTCTTTTTAACAGTACTTTTGGTGCATTTTCCTCAGAGAGGCCCCAGACTGACATGGGGACAGGAGCTGTTTCCTGTCATCTCATTATCACTGACACATACATGAAAGTGAAGTTTCCCTGGGGAGTAAGCTGATCCAGGTTCCACTCTCACATCTAAATTGGAGCCCCTCCTGTCCCCTAGGCTACACACCATGCTTTTTCACCCCCCTCCAAGCTTTGCTTACTCCCTTTCCTGTGCCTGGAACACCCGCCCCCGACTCTCTGTGGAATATTCAGGGTCCTCTCAAGTCCCACCTCTTCCAGGAAGCCTTCCAAGACTTGCCAGCCCTCTCCTGAGCTCTGTCAGCCTTAACCGTCTGTCTGCCCACAGTGAAGAGCCACTGTCCTCCGTCAGGTCTGATATTCCCTCCATGCCTGACCAAGCTGGTCACATGACAGCACCTCAGCACTACCAGCCTGGGTCATTTAGTCTGTGGGCCCTCTCCCCAGAGTGGTGATGAGGTTCCCTGCCCCCTCAGCCCCTGTGAGGACAGGATTTGGTCGTGCTCCCCTTAGGGTGTGCTCCCTTGACACACGCTAGCTCTGGAGGTAGCCATGCTTCAGGCCAGCCAGTAATTTCTTTGAGGTAGAAAGGGCAGGTTGGAGCGAAATGAGACTGGACTTGAGGAGCATGGGGACCGGGTTTGAGTCCCAGCTCTGTCAGTCATATGGTTGACCTAAATCTGGGAAGTCACATAATCTCCTGAGCCTCCATTTCTTCATCTGGTAAAATAACTTCCTCACAGCAGCACGGAAACACCTGGTGGCAGCTGAAGGCATTGCACACTCAGCCTTGAGCACTGCCTGGCACACAGTGACGCTCAGTCAAGGTGAGGATGGAGGATGGTCAGGACTCCAGGCTTCCCCAGAGCGGTGACCCAGCCCCTAACCAGCTCTGACTCAAGAAGCAGCCCGGTCCACCTGCCTGTCCAGCACCGGCCAGCTCTCTGCCCTAGCTTGATTCTTGCAGAAACTTTCTCTTGTTGGACAGAACACACACTTCCTGTCAGCTTTTTATTTCTGTGAGGGCTTGCTTACAGGCAGGGCATTCTGTTCTTGGAATTTCTTGTTAAAATATTTCATTTAATTAAGTTTTTACAACCAGCTCTGCTTTGTGTCTGTCAGAAGGTAGACACAGCTCTCTGGGAGGCCAGGTCACAGAGACTCTGAGGAGGGCCAAGCCCAGGCCTGGGGGCCGTGTCCCTAGGTATCAAGCATTCTTTGCAGCCCCGAGGTCTGGGAGTGTCCATGGGTGGACCTCCACGACACGCCCCACTGGAGGCCTCGGTGCCAACAGTGAGGTAGCTGAGCCCTCTCGGGTGGAAATCTCTCTCGGCCCAGTAACAGCGCACAGTCCAGAGCAAATATGCTGTGGATGATCACAGCCACCTCTTAGCACCCCCAAACTCCATTCAAGACCCACGCCTGTTCCCTTCCTTCCCAGGACCCCTCCTGAGCCCACCCCTCTGGCCTCTTCAAGCCTTGTTCTGTCCCTTCTCCCCTGGGGGCCCTCCCCAAGCCCTTGGTCAGAGCTGCCTCCCTCCCCCACCACGCCCCCCCCCACCTGGTGACTGTATGCCTGCCTGACCTGGCCTTTTATCCTCCTTCTCAGCCCCAAGCAGTGCATAGGCCCAGGCCACAGCTGGGGACACCTTGTCTCCTGACCCAGCCCCAGCGCAGGGCCTCGCTGAGGAGGCCTGGGGAGGAACTTAATGGAACGTGTTCGTCCTCTCCCCATGGCCACAGCACAGGAATTTATGGTCAGCAATGTGGCAGAAAGTGCTGTTCTTCCACACTCGTGTTTTGAAAGGTTACAGACCATGTGTGTACAGACCAAACAGGCAGAACAGGAGGTCACTCAGAATAAGCGGGAGATGCCCCAGTGAATAGGTGAGCAGGTAGGTCTGCACAGGGTGTTCTGAGCAGGGATGTGGCTGTACCCGACTCCCAAAATGGAGCCTCTCTCTACACAACCAACAAGCCAGCACTTGCCCGTTCCTCTCCAGTGTCCTGTGGCAAAGGCCCCTCAGGCCTTTGCCTGGAAAGCCAGGACCCAGGCGGAGGGGTGCGAACGTGGGCTCCTCCTGCGCCCTTCCCACCCCACCACCAGGCGAAGGCCATGCCCTGGCCTGCCGCAGGGTGGCATAGGAGGCCGAGCTGCTGCCTCTGTGGGCTCCTTACCTGCAGCAGGCCTTCTCCTGACCCGGCCCATACCTGGCCTAAGGAAACCCCTGTGGCCCCTGGATAATTTCAGGCTGCTTGTACTGTTGCTAAGAGCCCGCCTGCCACCTGTCAGGAATTTGCACTCAGGGATGTGGCAGAATGCGCTGTTTTCCCACACTCGTATTTTAAAAGGTTACAGACCGTGTGTGCGTAACAGGCAGAACATTAGGTCACTTGTCTCACTTAGAACAATAATCCGTTTTGCTAGGGGTCAGGTTGACACAAAGAATCTGTCCAGACCAGGTCTCTGGATGGGACTTAGCCCTCCCCTCAAACTAATGAAATTTTCAACTCGTGGGTACTTGAGTTAATAAAGTGTGCCACACATCTGCTTAGGCCGCTGGCAGAAGAAAGCCCTGGGGTTCAATTCTGAGATCACTGACATAATGTTTGAGTGGCCTCCCGCTGACGCCCGGTGGGACACCAAATTAAGGAAAGCCGCACAATGAATGTGTGAGAAAAAACATTAGTGTCTAAACACAGAGGCCAAAGCTCCCTGAGGGGAGGGTGAAAGAGAGGAGGCCTCGGAATTACAGAGACAGGGTCCGTGGGGCTTCTGCTGGGATTTCACGCCAGTGGCCTACAGGTAATGAATTATTTTAAAGGAAATTGGCACCGACCTGATCTTAGGTCAAAAAAGATGAAAACACTAAAAAGAGCTTATTTTCAGTGGCTGTTGAATTAAGTGCTAAAGTATAATGTGATCAGTTCTGAACAAAATATAAAGCTAGAGGTGAGAATATAAAACAGCCCCAGGAGAGGTTAAGTTTCAAGCCCTGAGGATCCCTGAGAATGTAGCCACTTTCCTCCCCTGCCACAGCCTGGCTGGGGCAGGGCCATCGGGTCTGACTGGGGCCTGCTCAGGGGGCAGGTCGGGGGTCGCCCACCACCCTGGGACAGAAACTCTCCACTGGTTTTTCCCAGCAGCCCACAGATCGAAAATCAAACTTCAAATTCTTAAGGATATTCAAATCCCTTCGAGACTCACCTATTTTGGAGAGGAAGGGGAGAGAGGGGTCCTGAAGTTTCTGTGGTCTTTCCTTGAGAAAGAGGGCAAAGACTTCTTAATTCCTTGGTCTGGCTCCCAGGAAATGCCACTGTGTTTACTTTGAGGTCCCCTTAAGCCAAGGCGGGGCTGAGGTGCCCTCAGGAAGCTGAAGACTGAGGGGCACCTGGCAGGACTGAGACCTCCAGCTGGCATGGCCCTGCATCCCCCCCTACTCCTTCCTGCTGGGATGGTGTGGGAGAGAAGGGTGCTGAGGGCTCCCCAGGACCTCAGACCAGGGCCTTGGGCGGCAGATGGGACCCTGGAGCAGGATGCAGGCCACCAGAGCTGTTCCGCTTCCCCCAGACAGGAATCCGGACCCTGTGGGGCTGAGGAGACACACAGCTTAGGTGAGCTGAAGGCTTCACCTCAGTCCTCGCAGCTTGGCCAGCTCTTCTGCTGCTGGGGCTCTGCTGGGGCACTAAGTGCAGGGTAGGGAACACCTCGTTCCTTGTCCTTAGTTCTTTTGTTCCTTTCCTTTTGTTTCTTACAGTTCCTTACTGTACCTTAGTTCTTTTGTGCCTACCATGTGCTTTGCGGGCCTGCCCCATGGGTGTACAGAGGGGCCAGGGTGAAGGAAGTACACAGGGATGAATCGATAAGGCTGCACCAGGAGCCAGGCCTCAGCCCTCCCCACACATGAGGAATGGGGTTCAGCAAATGTGGCCCTTAGGGCTTTGCCAGCAACCCCCAACCCTCCCCTTACTCAACGACAGGCCACATCTTATCTGCCCACCTCCTGGAAGCCCCCATCTTGCAGAAGCCTTCTCTGACCCAGTTCCCCAACCCCCAGAGCCCGCCCCCGCACCCCAGCACTTGTACCCTCAGGACTCTCTTCTCCTGGCCATGTGACCTGTGCACTCCCCTTGTCCAGGCCTGGGCTTCACACATCTCGTCCCCTCTGAGCCCACTGAATCCAGGACCCTGGCAGGGACACAGCAAAACCTTGTGGATCAACTTTGGGGCAGAGTTGGTCCCAACTACACACTTTGGGGATGCCAGAAGCCCACCGTCCAAGCAAAAGCCTTGCTCCCTTTCTGGGTGAGAATTCAGCAAGTCAGAGAGGAGAAGCAGGGCAAGGTGGGGCTGGTCCCCATGAGGGGCCACATCAAGATTAATGAGGCTCCCCAGAGGCTTCCAAGCAACTGCACGTGGACGCCATGGAATGCAGAGCGAGCTGCCTTTCTGAGCTGCCCAGCTCTGCTACAAGCCCCAGGGCTTCCCCTTGCCGGGAATGTCTACGCTTATAATTTCCAGCATTCAGCCCAGATCTCCCCAAGGGGAAAGAAAGAGCTTTGTGCTTTGGTCCCATCCTCCAACAGGGAACACAGAGAGAACAGGCCTCCTGGATCTAATTCCAGCTCCCTCGTGAACCAGTGGGTGGCCTTGTGAGATCACTGGGCTATTCCGTCTCCATTTGGTCATATGCAAAATTGGGATAATAATAGTACAGTGGTCCCCCCTTATCCGTGGGGATTATGTTCCAAGACCCCCAGTGGAAGCCTGAATCCTCAGACAGGACTGAACCCTGCATGTACTATGTTATTTCTTATACATACATACACTTTACAGCTTCCCTTTGTCACATCCAGTTGCCAGCATCACTACTCTTGCACTTTGGGGCCATTATGAAGTAAAATCAGGGTCACTTGAACACCAGCACCGTGACACAGCGACAGTCTATCTGGTAACCTAGATGGCGACTAAGTGACGAAAGGGCAGGTAGCTTATACAGGGTGGATACACTGGACAAAGGGACGACTCATGTCCCACATGGGACAGCGCAACATTTCATGCTACTCAGAATGCCGCACAGCTTAAAACTTATTTATTGTTTGTTTCTGAAATTTTTCATTTAATATTTTCAGACCACAGTTGACAGAGGTAAGTGAAACCACGGAAAGCAAAACCGCAGATAAGGCGGGGGTATGGTGGGAGGGCGCTACAGTATCTACCTCAGTGGTTCTTGTGAAAATTATAGACATTAGTACATGTCAGTTGCTCCGAGTCGTGTCTGACACAATGTAAATGCTATATAAGTAATTGCGATTTTTATTATCTGATGATCTGACTTTGGAAACCTGCTATTCCCTGAGAACCAGTGGGCCATCGGCTTCTACCTCCCTCACCATCTCCAAAGAAGCAGTAAGTTTCTATAACATTTGTTACCCAGGTTACTGGGAGGCCTTGACTTGACTGAATTTCTGCCTCCACCAATAACTCAAAGGCAGCATCTACACAGGCCTTATAATGTGGAGAGGAGGTTTCTCAGGTGACAGAGCCAGCTGGAGGTGCACTGGCCTCCTCATGCCTCCGTGGGCCCCTCAATGCAGGGAGGCCTGAGGTCCGTCCCATGTTACGTATCTCCAGACCACAGCAGTCACAGCTGTACAGTGAATGGTGGACCCAGGTGATTTCTAAAGGCCTCCAGTTTCTGACAGACTGCACAGGGATCCTTCCTGCTACCACCATCATCGTCATCATCACCATCCATAAGAAGAAGACTCATGTATAGATTACTTCCTGTGTGCAAGGCAATATTAACAGTACTACAACAAACCCTTAATAACATCCTGTGGTCTTTATTTTGCAGATGGGGACACTGAGGCTCAGAGAGGTGGAATAGCTTCACTTTTACAACTTGTAAACAGCAAACTGGGCTTAAAATCCAGACCTGTGTGATCTCCAAAACCATACCTGGAAACATACACTGTGCCGTATGTATACGGCAAAGGAAGGACGACCAATGATAGTAACAACTGCCAATGCCAGGCACACTGCTTGGGTATAATCCCTCGTCACCTTTGCACCAACTTTACATAAGAGTGAGTGTGGTGGTCCCAGTTTTACAGGGGGATTAGGTGACTTCTCTAGAGCCAACAGAGTACGCTTTCTAACATGTAAATCCGATCCTGACACGCCCTTTATTGAAAACCTAACTCACTTTAGCCAAAACAGATTTCCCTCGTTTCTCACCCAAGTTAATTTTTGGTGACAACAGAGCTGATGTCCCACTGGCACACGGAAGGCCATACCACCTATTAAAATTTTGAAATACGTCTGAAGCAATAGGTACATACCTGCTTCCCCAAGCTCTTCACCTGCTCAGATAAACTCTTAAAATGTTTAATATGCCTCAGCTCATCTTTTACCACCTGTATAAAGACACCAGGCATGTGCATGCACACACACAAACACCGGCACGAATGTACACATGCGTGAACACACATGAACAGACGCACCCCAGATCCTCCTCCCTCTTGATGCCTTCTAACAGCTGCCAGAGAGACACCATTCCAGGCTCACTGCCAGCCTCCGTTTCTGAAGTTCTCTCTTTCCTGCTTCGTGGTATCCTTGTCTGCTCCCTTGAAACCCAGGGCTACGCCACCTGATCCATGGAAGCAGAGAGAGGAGCTCAGAGGCAACGGTCAGACGGCAGATCCTTGAGAAAGGGGACAAGAGCAAGTTCTTTGTCAACCTAGCCTGCAGCACCCAGCACACACAGGTGCTCTGCTTGACAGATGTCATCTCAACTAGAAGAGACATAGCCCAGTCACAAGCAGGCAGACTCAGTTGCCTCTGAGTTCCTGGTAAGTCCACATGTTCAGCCTCTAGTCAGAAAGGAGATGAGGAGGCTTTGGTTCTGCCGGTTCCATGGGAGCCCCAGCTCGGCACCAGCTGCGGTGCCTGAGCCACGGAGTTCCTCACTTGGCCTGTTGCTGTCTGTGGGGTGCTTAGAGACGCCCAGGGAGGGTGGCCTTCCTGAAACAGTTATAGAAATCCCCACAAGAGTGTGTCACAGCACTTTGCTCCCAGACGAACTCTTGTGCAGGTCAGCCGACACACCCTGGCCTGAGCACCGATGGGGCAGGGAGGCTCCCTCAGCTCCCTGCCTCCTACTCCAGCCAGTGTCACAGTGCTGAAATAGCCTAGGAGTAGAGATGGGCCAGACTCTTTCATTCAACAGACTTTCATTGAGCACCTGCTCTGTGTCAGACACTCTTCTAGGAGAGAACAAAACACATGCCAATGATTCTGTCTGCAGCAGCTCTGCCTCCAAAGCCTCAGTAGCCTGTCAGTTATTGACCTCTGTGACTTCTAACGGGACCACAGACATCCCTTCTGTTCTATGAGGTATTTGGGTCTCAGAACCTCTCCTGTCCCTTCCAGCTTGGACTTTTATCAGGGTAACTTCCAGCGACATCTAATCTCTCACGGCCATGGGAGCAGCTGAGCCTCCGAGGGAAGGGCTGCAGTGCCTGAGCGTGGTGGCCACAGCAACAAGTTTCTGCGGAGAAGGCACTCCCTCCCAGCACAGGCCCCGGGGCCTGAGTTTCTCCAGGGAATGACTCACTTTAGTAAGATGCCCCTGAAATAAAACCCACCTCAACCAAAGAACTCCCGCGGCCTGGGGTCCTGATTGATGGGGAAATGCGCTTCTAGCCACACATGTGGTACCTCTGTTTCATTCCATGCAGAAAGGCCCTGAGGAATTTCAGAGGTGACACTGATGAATGGAACGCAAAGGGCCTGATGGCCAAGACCAACAGGGCTGTTTGAGAACCTCCCAACCCAATTTCTGTGCTTAGAGTCATTCACCAGAGCTATGGCCACTGAAACAAGCCACTCTCGCCTGGGGCCACCTGCCTGCCGATAGCCTGAAAGAGACCTGCACCTCTCCTGATGTGCAATCGTCACCTCCCCTAACATCTTCACCCCCAGTGCAGAATCAGGTACAGAGTAATGATCCCATAAGCATACTGATTGCATTTGCCTCCAGCAGAATCAGTTCAACAAAGGCAGGGCCACCGTTTCAGAGCCTTTCTCGCACCCCCATGTGTCCTGTCCATCTCCTTTTCCCTGTCACCTATCATCTCTCTGTTCGAGCCACCAGGCTCCAGGTCAACATCAGCTGAAAGGGTCAAGGCAACCAGCAGGCAGCTGGTTTGCCAAAGAGCTCCTGTCTCCAGGGAGTTGACTTAACTCATCCCTGCCTCTCACCTCCGTCCTCCCTTTGCACCTGCCGCCACTCCGGGAAGAGGAGGCAACATGTGCACACCGGCTGTCCCTAACTGGAGGAGACTGATACTTTAGACACAACCTCAAGGTGCAAGGGAAGTCCCACGATTGGCTCCAAGCCAGCTTTCAATATTGAGCTCAAGCTCAAATGGTGCTAAAAATGCTCAATCCGAGACCGGAATTTACAGAGCGTTGCCCAACCTGTAGGTGTTAAGCTGACTGTGCGTCCCTCACTGGAGGGAGGACCAGTGTGCAAAGCAGACCTGGAACTACTCTGGACCCACAAGTCCTCTCTAGAATGAGGATCTTCTCCCCTGGCCTCGCCACCCAACCTTGCAGTCCAGGGGGGCCCTCTATGTTCCATCTCTGCAGTCCCTGCCCCAGACAACCAGCTGGACACTAGAGAGCCTCAGGCACTGCCCGTAGGAGGAAGACGCCAGGCAGCCTGCTGGGCAATTGCACTAGTGCTCTCTCCCCTTCCTCATTGGGAGCACAAGAGGATGAAAAAGACAAGAACAAAATGGTGCTTTGACTCACCTTGGTATCATTTACCCTAGAAAACATACTTAGAAAAATTCAGCCCACTCAGCAGCACCAAGAGTTTGCAAAGCCTAAAGCACATCCATTGAAATGACAGCTGTACTGAACCCTGAACTTGGTGCTCTGATCTCAGTGCCCAGAACAAGGTGGTCATTTGGCTTTTAACTGTCTGCTTGTAGAGGAATCACCTCTGTGATTGTCATCAACGTCATTCCAATATTGTCTAATGAGTGACAGGAGCCAAGTTGGGGTTTTGGGGTTTGGTATGGTTTTTTATCTGTTTTTACGTCTCCCCCTCTTAAGCTTCTCACCATGTCATGTTCATACCATGCAAAAAAAAGCTCTGGATCTCCAGCCCAGTCAAGAGGACAAGCATCACAGGGCCAGTGAGAACTCAGATTCATCGGAAACCTGCAGGACTAAACGTAAACCTGGCCTGAGGGGTCAGGGCCCCACCATCTCCTGACAGGGGTGGTCGTTGCTTCCTTTCCCTTCCAAAGGCTGTTGGCACTGGTTGTTTCTGTGGCCTCAGCTCTCTGTGTATATGGCAGTTTCTTCCTACTTCTCTAGCTTTTTATTCAATTATGTCTGCCATAATAATTGCCTGGGCAATAACCTTTGGGAAGGTGAACAAGTCAGGCACCACTAAATTGATCAGATGTCAGGGGCGTAAGGAAAACGTCCATTCATCACGGGGCAAAGAGAAGAGTATCAGGAAATGATGGAACTGGGACATGGGCCGGATTCTATTTGCAGTCCTAGCTCTGCCCCAGTCTCATGAAATCTGGGACAGTCTCCACCTCCTTCTAGTCTTCAGTTTCCTTAGTTTCTTCAGAGAGAGGCCAAAAGGCAGAAAATCTCCAAGGGTCCTGGAGAGCTGCCTCCCTGGAAGAAAGTGCTGAGGTAACTAGAGCCCAGTCAGGGGCTACTGATGAGGCTACTTTGCTGGCTGAGAAGCGAGGCCAGGACCCCTTTCCTCAGGCCGCAGAACCATGCCAGCAGTCATGTTTCCTAGATTGACAAGGGAGAAATGGGGAAATGGGAGGTAAGAGAGCCCAGTCAGGCCCTTTCCACCAACACGGCATATAGCAAAAGTCCCCAGGGCAGCAACCCGGGCTGCACCCCACCCTCTCTTTTGCACCCCACATTTGCACTCCTCTGTGAGGGGAGCTGGTTGACAGGACCTAGCTCACTCCATGCAGGCTTCTGCTGAGCACAGGTCCAGTAAGCAGCCCTGAGCCGGCTGGCCTGTTCTGTGACCTTCTGCAAGTCACATGGGATCGGAGGCTCAAAAAGACTTTAGATCACCATAACCTCCCCAAGGGTGAAAATTGAGTGCAATCCCCAAGTCCCAGGATCCTCATGCTGTTTCTGTGAGATGCCAGCACTGTCACAACCACATTATCGTCCCTGCCTTCCCTCCACTCTGGGAAACAAGACAGGTGATGTGTTTGCCAATGAAGCAATGGCAGCTCGGTCCAGAAAAACAGGAGAAGAGTGAGCCGGGAAACAGAAGAGCAGGGCAGTGCTTGCCCACACCAGACGGGGAAACAAAGGAAACCAGCACCTCCCAAATGCTCTCTTTGGTGCCTTTGCCCCAAGTGGAGCCCAGACCATGAGGATTCAAAAATGTGCCTCACAGGCATCCCTAGACCCCAGCTCATTATTAAGCATTTCCATACTCATTTGGGCACAATCAGAATTTTTTAATCATCTTCCTGAGCATCAATTTTTGGGGCTAGATCATTTCCAGATGTGATTGCACATACCAAAAAAAAAAAAGCACCCTCATTGATTAACAAATGATTTCTAGATGGAGCATACATGTGACTAACAATTCACTGTTGAAACTTGCATCAAATGCTGTGAATAGTAGAGCAGCCAGGAGTCCCCCGGTCTAATCTGTCTCTTTTCAGCTGAGATCTATTTCCCAGACTGGCTTCAGGTGCCTCTGTTTCTGACCAAATCAAGCAGGAGCTGGAGAAAGAACTTTGGCCGTTAGCCGATTCTCTCTCCCACTTTTGTTGGTGATTTCCCACAGCCTCCATGACCTGAGCCAGGGGCAAGAACAAATGATACATGGAGAAAGAATTCAGAGCTGCAACTCAAAAGATAGCTTTCTAGTCCAGACTCTACAATAAACTGCCTATGTAACCTTCAGGATGCCACAGCAGCTGTCTATTCTAGTCACTCTTCACTTGGCAATTCACTTTATACACATTTGTAAATCACTTACTGTGCACTAGTCCCTGATTAGCCTATCTGAGTATGTTTTGTCCACAGTGGACATTCCTAGTCGATGACTGCACACTTTCCCAAAGATCCTTCATTTGGTGCACTAGGCACCCACTGAAAACTTACTCTGGCCTCATGTGGCAAATAGAAGAGTATCCCCTGGGGTTCAAAGCTGGATAAGACTTAGCGACCTCAGTTTGAGCTGGTAATTCAACAAACAAGGCAGATCCAGACACACCTCCCACAGAAGGCAGCATGAAAGCTGTCATGCAGGGTCTCAGCTCCCGCTCCCCGCACAAGGGGAGCAGGATATGACAAGGCCAAAAAGGAACCCCAACAGAGCCATAGATAGAGGAGTCATACCACTACAGTCTCGCTGGCGGCTGGGTTGGAGACACAGAAAGCAGGAGCCACATGATGCGCAATCCACCGGCAGCTTCTCTGCCAACCAACAACAAACCAACCCCTTGCTAGCTGCAATCCATGCTTGCTACCTCAGCCACCATCTGCTGCTAGCGTAGCCAGGACAGTTATATTAATAGCCAACGGCTCACTGGGTACAGCTGATGGCCATCTGATCACAGTTGATGGCCATTTACCACCCGAGCCAGCACCTTTCCACATGAGGCCGAGAGCTGGAAACTGCACTCCTGGCTCTGTCTCCACAACAGCAAAGCCAGAAAAGAAGGAATTGGGCTTGGTGTTTGGGTCCTGATGTAGAAACTTACTAGTTCAAAGAGGGATGTACCCATTCTAGAAAGAAAATAAGGATTCTGAGAACTTAGGAGGATGACCCAGAGCCATTTGAAGCCACTAAGTCTAGTTCTGACCCAATTTAGCATCAGCAGCTGAGTTCTGTCCTCATGGGGACCCACTTTGTTGCTTTTCTTGGCCTTTCTATGCCCCTGCATTTCCCCTAGATGCTCCACATTCCATCGGTTAATTGGTTTGTTCCTTCTATGCTGTGCATAGCAGATATCACGTGACACGTGCATTACTCTCAACCCTCTTTCAAAGGGTATCAGTTCCTCCAACGACCGTAAGTGATTCTCAGTTCCTGCATGTTTCACGGGGCCACTGGAAGGGCAGATGCGCCTATCAAAAAGGAAAACGTCTGCATCTTGGGCTGCAACCAAGCCACAACTTAATTTCCTCCTCTGGCTGTACTTCTTGAGAAGTAAATATGAAAAATGGGGATGGGGTTGACTTTGTCTCGGATAAATAGGCCATACTCTGTAGCTGGACAAACAAGGTGCTTGGCTGGAAATAAGATGTTCTTTGGCTGGCATCTCCAAAACGTGACAGATTCTTCCCAGATGCTATTTAAAGCATGTAGTGAGCTTTCCCTGCCTCAGTGCATTGCCTACGCCAGCCTTTACAAATCAGGCAGAGTGTAAACATAGCATCGACAATGTTAACACTAATAAAGCTAATGCTTTTCAAGTACATACTAGACAGCAGTCACTAAGAGAAGCACTTTGCCTGTGCTGTCTCATTTAATCCTCACTGTAACCTCTGAAGTTGGTATTATTACCCCCATTTTACAAATGAGAAAACTAAGGCTCAGTGAGGTTAAGCAAATTGCCCAAACACACACAGCTAGTAGGAGGTACAGCAGAGCTGTGAACCCAAGTCTAACTCCAAAGCTATGGTCTTAATTGCTAGAGGCAATGCTTATGGACTCTCCATCCATCCCTCTGCTGGCCACCCCATGCCAAGAGGATCCTGTCTGCAGTTTGTCACCATGACAACAAGCATTTATTTTGGCCATAGTGATTCTAAGATTCTCAGCAAATCAGAATTCCTTTTTCTCTTTCTTCCAGAAAGTTTGAGGCTGTGCTCCACAGGTGGGGGCTTCTAGATGGCCAGGAAAACAGGGCAGCTTGAGTACCATGTTTCTGCCTCAACAGAATTGTCTCAGCGCTGGTACAAGAACAGGATGGGCATGGAGTGGGCTGAGAGGAGGTACAGCGTTTGAGCACTGTAAAATAAGACCTGGTCTTATTTTAATGTAATGTAAGACCAGGTATAATATAATATAATATAATATAATATAATATAATATAATATAATATATACCGGGTATAATATAATATAATACCAAGTCTTATATTAATTTTTGCTCCAAAAGACACATGGTCTGGCTAGGTCTTATTTTCGGGGAAACGTGCTATGTGTCTGGTTACTGCCTCACGGGGGGGAAGGAAAAATAGTATGAAAGTGAAAACACAGACCACTGATGATATGCTACTTTCATAGCCAAAAGCTACTTTTTCAGGAAAATCAGAAATTCTATATTGAACATAACCCTCTGTTCAATACATTCTGAAAGTCAGGTTGATGACTTTCAAATACAAATATAAAATAATAGCACACAGAAGGATCCAAGATGGCAGAGTAAATACACACTGTGCCTATGTTCTTCCATGAACACAGTAAAGCTGTAGAACATAACTAAATTATAGAACAATCAACATGGAGAACCATGAAGTCTAGCTGAACAGAAGTCGTATAACTGAAAAATATAGAGAAGAAGACACATTAAGTTAACTGGTAGGAGGGGAAGAGACACGGAACAGGCCCCACACCGGCGTGTGATGGTTGAGAATTAGGAGGGATACCTCACTCATGGAGTTTGCCCCCAGAGGAGCAAGGGATTCCAGTCCCCCACACCAGGCTTCCCAGCCTGAAGTACTGGTGCTGAGAAGAGGAGCCCCCACAATATCAGGCTGTGAAAAATAGCAGAGATTTTTACTTTTCGGGTGGGACGGAAAGCTTCGGGAAACACAGACATCCTCTTAGATGGCCCTCACACAGACTCACTCGTTCACAGGCACTCACCTTGGACTCTAGCTGAGGAACTGTGACTCAGGGGGCCTTAGATACATTTTGGGGGGAAGGCGACTGAGGACAAATGGAGGGAAGGACTGAAGGACAGTCACCATTTTCCCTGTGAGGGGTCTTCTTCCCATGCAGCTACAGCAAGCAGGTGGGTGCCATCTTTCCTATGTTGAGCCCACCCCCACAGGCCAAATCTAAATCTAAACTGGCCTGGTGAGCGCCATTGCTCCACCCTGCTGACTCAGCTGGGGCTCTACCCCTCCCAAATTGTGCACTGCCTAAGGCACTTTATCACAAGCAGTCATACCCTCCTGCATTGCACTATTTCTTAGAAAACTGTCCAAGTCCACAGGCCCTAAGCAGGTAGAGACTGGCCTCAGTGTGCTCTGAGACTTTTGTTAAGTTGCTCCAGTTTCAGCACTGGCACCAAACCAGAATCTACATTAACCTGGTGACCTCTTCCCACTCTTGTGACTCTATGAGACCCTGCCTCACCTAACTCATGAACTGCACAAGACTTTATCAGTGGCTGACCCTTAAGGGAGCTGGCAGGTGGCAGCAGGCCTCCAGGTGTCCTGGCTTTTTTACGGAGTTACCACTGGCCTGATAGTGATGGTAGCCATCCTTGGTTCACAGCATGGCCTCTCCCACATGCCTCCAGGTTTAGCACAGGCAGTGAATAACAGTGGATCACTTTGTAGCTCCTACCAGGTAGCAAATGTGGTCTCAACAGGCACCAGAGCCCACTGGGACAAATGCCATTCAGTGGGGTGAGCCTCCCGCACAGCAGGTCATAAGCTGTAGATGTAGCCAAACCCCACAGCCAGTCAACCTGAGGGTCAGTCCCACCCACTGATATGCCAATAGCAATCAAGGCTCAACTATAACAGGAGGACACACACAACACACACAAGGGACAGTCCTGGAGCACCCAGCTCAGGTGAACAGGGAGACTGTGCCACTGGGCCCCACAGGACCCCTACTACATAAAGCCACCCAGCAAAACAAGGAGACATAGCAGATCTACCTAATACATAGAAACAAACACAGAGAGGCAGTCAAAATGAGGAAACAAAGAAATGCATCCCAAATGAAAGAACAGAAGAAAAATCCAGGGAAAAAATAAACTAAACAAACGGAGGCAAGCCACCTACCAGAGACAGAGTTCTAAACAATGGTTATAAGGATACTCAAGGAACTTAGTGAGAACTTCATCAAAGAGATAGCAAGCATAAAGAAGGACATAGAAACCATAAAAAAAAAAATGTCAGAAGGAAAGATACAATAGCTGAAATGAAGAATGCACTAGAAGGAATCACCAGCAGACTAGACGAAGCAGAGGATCAAATCAGCAATTAGGAACAAAGTAGCAGAACATACCCAATTGGAACATCAAAAAGAAAAAAAGAATCAAAAAAAAAAATGAGAATAGTTTAAGAAGCATTTGGGACAACATCAAACATAATAACATTCACATCAGAGGGGTACTAGAAGGAGAAGAGAGAAAGCAAGAGACTGAGAACGTACTGGAAGAAATAATGACTGAAAACTTTCCTAAGCTGGTGAAGGAAATAGACATACAAGTCCAGGAAAAACAGAGAGAACAAAACAGGATGAACCGAAACAGGCCCACACCTAGGCACATTACAATTAAAATGGCAAAGGTTAAAGACAAGGAAAGAATCCTAAAAGCATTAAGAGAAAAGTAACTAGTAACTTAAAAGGGAGCTCCCATAAGACTGTCAGCAAACAACACCTCTTATAAAGGGTTGATATCCAAAATATATAAGAAAACTCTTACAACAAATGACAAACAATCCAATTAAAAAATGGGCAGAGGATATGAACAGAAACTTTTCCCAAGAAGACACGAAAATGACCAATAGATACATGAAAAAATGCTCAACTTCACTAGCTATTAGGGAAATGCAAATCAAAACCACAATGAGATGCCACCTCACACTGTTAGAATGGCTATCATCAACAAGACAAGTAAGTGTTGGAGAGGCTGTG
This sequence comes from Rhinolophus ferrumequinum, assembly GCF_004115265.2. NCBI lineage: Eukaryota > Metazoa > Chordata > Mammalia > Chiroptera > Rhinolophidae > Rhinolophus > Rhinolophus ferrumequinum. The sequence goes on from NC_046296.1 coordinate 58,116,046, forward strand.
GAGAAAAAGGAACCCTCATACACTGTTGGTGGGAATGTAGATTTGCGCAGCCACTATGGAAGGCAGTGTGGAGGTTCCTCAAAAACTTAAGAATAGAATTACCATATGACCCAGCAATCCCTCTCCTGGGTATCTACCCCAAAAATCTGAAAACACTGATCCATAAAGATATATGTACTCCAATGTTCATTGCAACATTACTTACAGTGGCCAAGACAAGAAAACAACCAAAGTGTCCTTTAATAGATAATTGGATAAAGATGTAGTATATATACACAATGGAACACTACTCTGCCATAAGGAAAGGTGAAATACTGCCATTTGCGACAAAATGGATGGACCTTGAGATTATTATGCTAAATGAAATAAATCAGACAGAAAAAGCTGAGAACCATATGATTTCACTCATACGTGGGATATAAAACTGAAAGCAACAAATGAACAAGACGAACAAATAAAGAAACAAAAATTCATAGACACAGACAACAGTTTAGTGGTTACCAGAGGGTAAGCAGGGAAGGGGAATGGTAGAAGAGGGTAAAGGGGTCAAATATATGGTGATGGAAGCAGAACTGACTCTGGGTTGTGAGCACACCATGTGATGTATAGATGATGTAGTACAGAATTGTACATTTGAAACCTATATAATTTGTCACCCCAATAAATTTAACTTAAAAAAAGACCGTCGGCTGATTCCTTAACAGAAACTTTGCAGGCCAGAAGGGATTGGCAGGAAATAGTCAATGTGATGAAAAGCAAGGACCTACAACCAAAACTACTCTACTCAGCAAGGTTATCAATTAAAATTGAAGGACAGACTAAAGAGCTCTCCAGACAAGAAAAAGATCTAAAGGAGTTCATCACCATCAAACCGGTATTACAAGGAATTTTAGAGGGACTTTTTTAAGATAAAAAAAAATTATGAATAATAAAATGGCAATAACTACATGTCTATCAACAATTACTTTCAATGTAAATGGATTAAATGCTCCAATCAAAAGACATAGGAGAGCTGAATGGATAAGAAAACAAGACCCTTACATATACTGCCTACAAGAGACTTACTTTAGATTGAAAGACACACAGAGACAGAAAGTAAAGAGATGGAAAAAGAGATTTCATGAAAATGGAAATTAAAAAAAAATACAAAAAATTGAAAAAGCTAGGGAAACAATACTTATACCAGACAAAATAGACTTTAAAACAAAGGCTACAAGAAGGGACAATGAAGGACCCAGTAATCCCACTTCAGGGTATTTATCCAAAGAAACCCAAAACCATACTTCAAGTAGGACATGTGCATCCATATGTTCACTGCAGCATTGTTTACCAAGATGTGGAGGCAGCCTGGGTGTCCATCAATGGATGAATGGATAAAGAAGAGGTGGTACATATACACATGGAATATTGCTCAGCCATGGAAGGGAATGGGTTCTTATCATCTGTGGTAGCCTGGATGGACCTGGAGGGTATTGGGTTGAGTGGAGTGTCAGACAGAGAAAAAGATGCAATGTGATTTCGCTTATAGGTGGAATCTAAGAACAAAATTAACAAACAAAACAGAAACAAATTCATAGATACAGAAAACATTTTGATGGTTGTCAGATGGGAGGGGGTTTGGGGGTGTGGGTGAAAGAAGGGGAAGAGATTGAGAAGTACAAATTGATTGTTACTAAGTAATTATGGGGATGTAGGGTATAACATAAGGGATATAGTTAATAATATTGTATAATAACTATGTATAGTGTCAGATGGGTACTAGATTTATCAGGGTGATAGATGGGAAGTGGGCTGGGAGCAGGGTGGAAAAGGTGAAGTGATTAAGAAATACAAATGGGAAGTTACAAAGGTGGGTACTAGACTAGTCAGGGGGATCACTTCTTGAATTATATAAATGTCTAACCACTATGCTGTACACTGGAAATTAATGTAAAATAATATTAAATGTCAACTGTAATTGATAAATTTTCAAAAGGGGGGAAAAGCGAAGGGGAATAAGAGGTCCAAATTTTCAGATATAAAACAAATAAGTCATGGGGATGTAATGTACAGCATGAGGAATATAGTCAATAATATTGTGACAGCATGGTACAGTGTCAGATGGTTGCTGGACTTGTCATGGTGATCACTTCTTTAGGTATATAAATGTTGAATAACTATGGTATACGCCTGAAACTAATATAATATAATACTGTATGTTAGCTATATTTTTAATAAAAATCTTTAAAAAAATAATAACACACAGAAATTTGTCATGGATCTCAATTAATGATTCATTTTCACCCTCCAGATATATTCATTATGACCAGCATGCATATCCAGCCACGGTTTCTTTCCAGCTTCCTCTGCATCTACAGAGCCCAAACCGGAGAGGAGATGGGGCTGGTACCTGTGCAGGTGCTTCTGAGCTGGCCGCCCATAAACTCCCAGGCCAGTGGAGTGGCTGCCACCTGTTCTGCCCTCGTTATTATTGCCGGAATCGAATGCCTTTTCCATGGGACAAGCAGTTTCTCATTGTGGAGTTTAGGTGGGAGAAGGAGGGTATCTTTTTTCTTCCAGGATATCAGTTCAGACCTGAACATGTTTTCTGAGTTAAACCGGATTATTTGGGTAAAGGACAAAGTTCCCCCTGGACCATTTTTGGAAGGTCATAGGCTTTATCTTGCTTTCAAGTTTCCTTGGTCTTGGGGAATACAGGCTGTAGAGAACAATCCTTGTGACCTTTGACCCGGGGTATCCATCCTGAAAAGTTGCTGGGATTTTAAGCCCTAAGACTGTCCCCTCCTCTCCTTGCGCCCAGGGGCTCACATGCCCTCCTTTATAGTTGTAGACTTGGCCAGCTCTTTCGTCCAGTGTGCTTCTTGGACTTCTTCCCTGTGGTTACCCTCTTGCCTCCGAATTGGCCTTGAAACCAGGGCTTTCCTAACTATGAGCTCAGCTTCTAGCCAAACGTCAGATGACCTCAATGAATGGAGCTCTTGTATGGGCTCCCAAAGCAAACTGGCTCTATTTCAACAGCCTCTTAAGGATATGGGGACAAGTTTCCTGGGACGATATTGGAGGAAATCAAGAAGACTGCTTCTCTCTCCCATCCCAGTGAGTAATCATTGTGTCACCTTTTCTCCAAAGGGCCTTACTCTCTGCATCCCAAGGAGCCTGTCTGTCCCAGGTGTCCATCCTGGAGAACCTGCCCTTGTATGTCAGCGCCCCCTAGAGGGGGCATACATGCAACGTCTGCACCTTGGTGAGCCTGGCTGGCCTATTCCAAGAGTGTCAAGCTCAGTAAACTCAAAATTGATTTTCTCACCATCCCCCGAATACTAGTCACCAAATCTAGCTAAGGTCCCATTCTCTTCATACTCCCCATCTCAAGAGTTTGTCACCTTGGTGTCCTCCCACATGTCATGAATCAAATACAACGTCTGGGTATCCCTCTTACTCATTCAACATACATTTGAGGTGTCTCTTGCACCTGCCTTTGCTGAAGTAACCCCACTGCTTATGCCAGTCTCACCTTTTATCAAGCCTAGACTTTGGTCACTGCAGTTTCTCTGGATTTGCCTCTCAAATCAGGTTTCTCCTTTGGTACTATGGACATTTCAGGCTGGATAATTCTTCGTCGTCATGTGCATTCTAGGAGGTTTAGTAGCATCCCTGGTCTCTAGCCACTTAATGGCAATAGCACCTTCCTTCTAGTAATGACAACCAAAAATATCTCCAGACATTGTCAAATCCCTGGGGAGTAAAATCACCCCAGCTGAGAACCACTGCTTTGGAGGGACACAACCTCACCATCTCCCTGGACAAGGCTCAAGAGCTATAAAGTGAACATCTTTATTTCCAACAGGACAGCAGGAGTCATTTCCGGGGCCTCCTCTGAATATTCTCTGGAGCACCTGCCACCAGGAACCTACTCAAGTCCAAAGGCTGAGATGTCACATGTCAGCTTTCAGCCACCTGGGTCTTCTGGGGAACAGGACTCACTTTTCTAGTCCCCCTCCTCAATACCCTAACATCCCAGATTTTCCAAGACAGCTGAAATTCATAACCCCTATCTTATTAACCCAGAAAACACGACTTCTGTACTCATAACACTTCAATCAGAAGCTGCTGCATAGCATATACTGCTGGTTAATCTCTCCTATTTGCAAGATGAGCTGTGTAGCTTCCTGTCCTACAGCCCCCATGCAGAGAGACAGGTTATAGAAGCTCATTCTATCTTATACTAAAGGGAGCTGCTAGGCCCATCTCTGCTGCTTCTACAGTTGCCGGAGGACAAGGGGAGGGGACAGATGGCAGACGTGCAGACAATGTGCCCTCCAGGTTTATTAGCCTTCTCAAGATGGGACAGCCCCAGCGTGAGGGCTCATGGCACCCATGGTAATGATAACCCTACTGAGGGTGGGGAGGGTGATGCAGGCAGTGGTTGGGGAGGTGATGGCAGCAAGGACGTGAATATATGGACGCTGGGAGAAAGTAAGCGTTCAGGTACTACCTGTGGACAGACCTCCTGATTTAAAGGGTACAAGGGGAGCTGCAGACAAACCATTTAGACGAGCTTTTGAGCTTGCTGGCTGTTGTTGGCATAGCCTGATTCCCAGGCACTTCCTGGATTAAATCAGGCTTGAAATAGGGAGTCCTCAGCCAAAGCAGCCCCTCGGGAGGAAACGTGAACCCTGACATACATTTTTTGGAGGAAACGTTAAAGCTTCTTTTACATCCTACTTGAAAAAATGAGAGTTCCAGGCTGCTCCAACTTTCTATCACAAGTGATGCTAGCTAGCGTGAGCTTGGCTAACAGAGGTGGCATTGGAAGTGGGACTCTGAGGAGGGCTGGACAGGATCCAGTTCCCTGTGTTCCCTGTGAGTGTCTTCCGAACTGAGTGTGATTGGGAAGTGTGGTTCGTTCACGGGGCAGAGCCATTTTGCGGACGGCAGCGCATGTCTCCACTGCTGCCCTACACATGTGACAGCAAGCCAGACACAACTCACAGAGTTGGATGATGGCAGTGCTCTAACACAGGAACGTTTGTACCATTTCCCATTCTTGTTTCCAAACATCTGTGTCTGCTTACAGAGCAAGGGATAGCTGTGGGCAGCAGGGAGACAAGGCGGGCATGGAAACCATTTCTTAAGCAGACCTGCTTCCACCAAGATTTCAGTTTTGAAATCCTCCTTGAGTTCAATGTTGAGAACATTTGGTAGGAATGTTTTAAAGGATTCTGTTTTATAAATTGGTGATGTTCTTTTATCAGCTCAGAAGCCAACACTGTTTATCAGTATACCTTTGCTAAAAATATGAAAAATGAAATTACACCTGTTCAGATCTCCACAATTCAACAGCCAAGAGCCATGGACAAGCTTGGAAAGGTTCTCTGAGCAGCCCCGCGTAGTATGTGCCATATCCTCCATGTCCTGGCCTCATCTGTTCTCACTCTACGCCAGAGCAATCCCGAACTCTGATATCTCGAAGCCCTGCAAATGTCTATTCTACATCTCCTCATCTTTTGTCTTGCTGCACCTGTTGAACTTCTGATAATCCTTAAAAACCCAGCTTTCATGGCACCTCCCTTTCTATTCACCTTCCCCCTTCTCTTCACTAATCTGACTTCCATGAAGACATTTTTGTATTGCACTTTTCATACTACACTGTAATTATCTATTTAATGCATAGCTCTCCTGTGCCAGACTTTATGTTGACTTAAACACTAAAGCTGCCAGCCCCCACCCCAGACAAATGCAGGTGAATATTTGTCTTCATTTGTGACATCGGTGTGTCTCAATCAATGCTCTCAAGATTGTTAGTGAAGAATGCCACTCAAATTGGCATAAGTCAAAAGGAGATGGATTGGAAGGTAATGAAGGATCTCATGGTATCAAAGGGCGAAACATAGGTAGGCCTCAAAAAAGCACAGCTAAGAAAGAGAAAGCCCCAGAAACCAAAACCCAGGTCTCTCCTTCTCTCCTCCCTCCCCCTTCCTTGGTCTCTTGCCCCATCTTCTCTCTGCATGTGCCAGGAGGCTCCACCCACAGAGTGACTAGTCCCTCACTAGGATGCCCGTGTGCTAGAGTTACAGGTTCCCCGTGCATTAAGCCCTCTGTCAAAACCCAAATGTGAAGCAGGAATGCACCAGCCAGAGAAGACACTGACTCTTAAAGTCAAGGTTTTTCCAGCTGAGAAGGTGATGGTAGCATCGCTGGGAGATCAGGTCCTGACACAAAGGGAAGCGGCTGGATAAAAACAAACAGATGAGGGAAAAAAAGATGAGAACTGGTTTTTATTTATGCCTGGGCTGGAAAGCCCACCTTTTCCTTGCCACCCATCTCAATCCTGACCTGCCTAAAAGGCCCTGTCAAATTCCCACTTTCTTCATCAAGAAAATATAAGTCCAGAAGAGAGAAGAGGACTTCCAACATTCGCCACTGTTTAGTCGCTGAGCAGAGCTGCTCCCACCTGCCCCACTCTACAGCCAGCACTGCAGAGCAAGCCACCGATGGAGGCACACACTGCGTTACACCCCCTCCCAGGGAAACTGCATTTTAGCCCTGGGAAACATGACCTTGGGAGGCGATTTCTTCATGGCGGAACTTCAGACATCACTGATAGACTTGAGGGAAAGATAGTTTGAGGGTTGGGCGCGTGGCTATAAAAGGCCTAGGAAAGCTTGTAGTGTGCTTTCTCAATACAGGGTCACTATATATAAGTACATAGTCCATGGAGTCAGAGGAGGTCAGAATGGAATAACATGCGACCAGTTACTTATTTCATGTAGAACAGTGGTCCTCACCCTTTAGGCCTGGATCTTTATCATACCTCAGACTATTATAAGGGACCCATGAAACTGTTTGCACATTAAACAATGCCTGCAGCCTTACTATGTCTTACTTCATATAAACTTTAACTACTTCTTTAATGCATATTGATGCTGCTATGATTAAAAGATACAAATTTATTTTAAAACTCTCTTAAATATGTAGTACCTGTTAGTTATTATATAATTTTTCAAACACTAGACTGTGGAAGTCCATCAATTCTTGGTCGGGGGGAGAGGGGTTGAAACTTCTTGCAAGTTAAAAAAAAGCATTCCTTATAATTCTCCAACACTGGGGTTCTTCTCAGATTTCCCTTTTACAATGATCTGATGAACTTCAAAAGCTTGAAAACAAATCCTTAAAGCTAACAAAAGCACAGGAGACACCTGTGGTCGACTGCAAAAATTGCCACAATTCTTTGCAGCTCCTCCCATCAAGAGGTGGAATCTATGTCTTGACCTGGTCATTTGGTTTGGATAACAGAACTCAGAAAACAGGAAATTATGCAAGTTCCAAGCCTGGGCCTTAACAGTTTTACACACTTCCACAGGCTTTCCTGGGACCTCGTCACCACCACTGTGTAATAAAGTCTAGCTTTGCCTGCTAGAGGATGAGAGACCACATGGAACCAAGACAAGCCAGCCTAGTGTGCCATTTTAGACCCATCAGCCTCCAGCCAACCTGGAAGCTCATCAGAGATGAGACAGCCCAACCAAAACCACCCAAGCCTGGTCTACCCAGGCAATCCCAGCCCAATTGCTGACCTGCAGAATGGTGAGTCAAATAGTTGTGATTTAAGTCACTTTTAAAAAAAAAAAAAAAAAAGTGTTTTTATACTTCAGCACCTGCTGAAAATCCAAACTAAGTAAAAGAGTAGCAAACGGTCAGTGCTAAATAAAAAAGGCTGTGAATCCTTGAGAGTCAAGTCAGTCTTTTGAGAGATAAGACAGTGACTAGCACGCTAATTGTAGCTTCATTTTACTTAGTGCTTACTATTTACCAAACTTTGTGCTGAAGATTTACCCACAAAAATTATATTTAATGCACATTTAATCCTCACAACAACAGCGGAAATCAGCTCTAATTTGAATAAAGTCTGTTTTCTGGTTCCACTCTGGTGACAGGACTGTCTCGGCGTGATGTCATTTTCAAAGGCACCTCCATGGAGTTATCAGAGTGATAGAAGAGCAGACTCAACCAGCACTGTGGTCCCTTGGGGGATATACTGAAGTGGCAGCACCAGCCTAACACACAGAGAAGCTTCTCAAAGATCATCGTTCCCTATTCCCCTCTCTTACCATGTCTCACATGCTAAGATGCCCCCAAGTCCTTTCTCTCTCTCTCCCCCCATCACTAACAGGCAAGAAAACTGCTTGCAGCTGAGCTGCACAGGTTCCATCTCCCACTCCCCGTCCCCCTTCTGACTCCATCCTTATACTTGAGCCAGTAGCACCCTGCCACCTACCACAGAAATCCGATAAGCCTCCATGTTTTCCCTTCACTCACACCCTTAATCTGAGTTATAAAGACCCCAGAACTATCAGGCAAGGATGAGACAGCAAGGTGAGAGCAGGGAGGAGGTGTCTTATCATGGCAGAGACTAAGCTTTTGGTACTTGTTGGACCATCAGCCACAATTTACAGATCAGGCTCAGAAAGAATTAAATATCTTTTCCAAAGCAAACCAATAAAGAGATTTAAACCCAGGTCATTTGCAAATAAATGATAAATGTCACAAATAGCTGCTACCTGCCCTCATGCTATCAGTCCAAGTGAAATGAGAATGTGCTTGTCCCAACACCTTTTCCTGAGTTGATACACAAAATCCTTTCCCAATTCTTGATCTTTTACCTCTGGGGTGTCATAGGCACAGATACACATCTGATGCACATGTGCACACCTGTGCATACACACTCATCACAATACACACTCATACCCAAAAACACATTCCCACAACCTCGCCTACTGTGTCGGTGAAACCTCAGGCTGCTTCTCCCCGGCAAAGAAGAACCTGTTATCTGAAATGGCTTCTGATAATCTACCACTTTTGCATTTATCTTCCTCTACTAATTTGCAAGAAAACAAATTCTTTTCACCAATGTCGGAACAGCCTTACGTAATGACTGTGTTAGAGGAATAGGGCCAGCTGACCAATGCTACAAGCTAGGAAAGCTTGTAGTGTTCTTTCTCAATACAGGGTCACTATATATAAGTGTATAGTCCATGGAGTCAGAGGAGGTCAGAATGGAATAACATGCGACCAGTTACTTATTTCATGTAGAACAGTGGTCCTCACCCTTTAGGCCTGGATCTTTCCTGGGGCCAGTTCCTGGGGCCAGTGTAAACAGGTCAGCTAGCTAGGGCATGTCTGTTTCCCTCTGGGAGAAGAGAAGGCAAGATGGGGTTTGCCTCTTGGAAGAAGTGGGGGGGTTAATAATAAATTAAACACTTTATTTATATTTGTCACAGAGTAATATTTTTTAAACTATTAATTAAATGTTTTTCTCTTTTGCATTTCCCTATAGATGACCTATTCATTAACCAGCTAAGGTATATATTGGTTGGGTGGGATAGGGTGGGGGTGACTAACATTGTTACAGCAGGAATGCATAGAGAAAGAGTTAATATTCAGCTCATATTATTGAAATACGATTTCACAGTAAGACAATAGGCCTGAAAGCTAGGCATTGACCAGAGAAGAAAGGATGTTCTAAATCACTTTAGCTTCTATTCAACATAGTGAAAATCAATCAAGCAGGCAGGCAGGCAGTCAGGCGGCAATATTTATTGAGCCTCTTCTCTGTACTACTCCAAAAGAACTGTATTATCCTCAAGAAACTTCGAGAAAAGAGACAGACCACAAATAAACAAACAAAAGTAAGATAATATTAGGTACTGATAAGTGCTATAAAGAAGATAAAACTGGATAACGTGATGTGTGTTATGTGTGTTTTGCAGGGGTGAGCAGAGGGCCTGTTTTACGGAGGGAGGTCAGGAAGGACTCATTGAGCAGGTAACTTTTAACCTGAGACCAGAGAGATGAGATAGCAACCAAGCAAAGATCTAGAGAACACTGTTCTAAGCAGGAGAACAGCAAGTACAAAGGCCATGAGACAGGAACAAGTTTAGAAAACTGGAGAGAAAGACAAAGGACCATTGCTGGTAAAGCACTGTGAGTGAGCAGAATGGAGAAATAGGAAGTGGGCGAGCTTTGCTTGCAGAGAGTAGTTTCTATAGGTCCTTAAGGAATCGAGTAAATCATTTAAATTTCCTTCTTATTGCATCAGAAAGCAATATTGTTTTAAGTATGGGAGTGACGTGATCTAATTTATGCTTTCGAAACATCACTCTGGCTACAGCGTTTCTCAACCTTGGTGCTACTGACATTTTCTCGACCTTGGTTCTACTGACAAAGACAATTCTTTGTTGTGGGAGCTGGCCTGTGTCTTGTAGAAGTTTTGGCAGCATCCCTGGCTTCCATGCACTATATGCCAAAACACACCCCTCCCAGTAGTGACAACTAATAATGTTTTCGAACATTGCCAAATGTCCACTGGGGGGCAAAATCATCCACAGATGAGAACCTCTGCTCTATGGGGACACAAATAAAAGTAGGATTCTGAGTTAGGAGGCTGTAGCTCTGGTCCAAGAGATGGTAGCCTAGATGCTGATGGTAACAGTGAAGATAAAGATAAGTGTTTTGGGTGCAAGATCTATTTTGAAATTAGAGCCAATGGCATTTGCTGATGGATTGGATATGGGTGTGAGAGAAAAAAGAGTCAAGGATGACTCTTAAATTTTTTGGCCTGGGCAACTGAGTCAATGGCAGTGCTGTTCACCAAGATAGATACGGGGGCCAGTGCAGCCAAACGGTCCTGGTTTGACTACATTAAGGTTGAGATTCTTTTTAGACATCCAAGTATAAAGATGGAGAAGGCAATTAGATACGCAAATCTGGAAGTTTTGGGGGGGGCTTTCTTTCATTTTTTTTAACTAAAATTTATTGGGGTGACAATGATTAGTAAAATTACATAGGTTTCAAGTGTATAATTCTCTAATAAATCATCTTTATTTCACATGGTATGTTTTCAGTAGAAACCCAGGCAGGAGATGAGTATGAATTTGAGAGAGAGCTCCGCATCAATTGAAGAAATTCAGATTGTAGAGTTTTTTTCCTGCAGTGTAGAAAAGCCATGAGATTTGCTGAGGAGGATAGTATCTAGGTGAAGAAAAGCTAGAAGTTCACCCCTTCTACTGAGAGGTTATGAGGAGAAGGGGGAACATGCAGAAGAAACAGGGATGAGATGGGAAGCTCCCATATGTTGGACAATTGGAGGGAAAGCCAGAAGGAAGAGTCTTTTGTCCTGTTTCTCAATTGGGACTCTGGGTTCATTTCATGTCAAAGTCTACTCTTATACCAACATGGCAGCAACCGCACCAAAGTAAACTTAGTCATCATATGGTCAGGATCTGGTGAGGACTCTTCCTGGTTTGCAGGCAACCCCCTTCTGCTATATCACAGGGAGAGAGAGAGAGAGAGAGAGAGAGAGAGAGAGAGAGAGAGAGAGAGATTCTTCCTCTTCTTATAAGGGCACTAATCCCATCGTGAGGCTCCACCCTCATGACCTCATCTGAACCTAATCACCTCCCGAGAGCCCCACCTCCAAATACCATTACATTGGGGATTAGATCTTCAGTCTATGAATTGGAGAAGACAGAAACATTCAATCCATAACAGATGGTCTAGGAAGATGTGGTTAGGGAGGCCAGGTATCCAACCACCATTATGGATCCTGATGCTATCCCCACAGGCATGATGCTACTTCATGTAAGAAACACCCTTTAATGCCTGTGAGAGTTGAGCTGTCACCAAGCCATCAGACAGAGCCAGGCCACAGGGAATAACCCTCCACAGCTTTCCCCAGCAGCACTGACTCAGCTGGGGTAATCGGATGGGAGGTGGGAGTGTGGAGGTGAGGAGTATAAACAGCTAATACTCTGAACACTAGCTCTCTTAAGCTGCACCCTACAAAACATGGACTGCTTACTTGTTTTTTGATTTATGACTTTTTATTCTCATTTTACTGAGACACACTCTCTGCACATAAAATGAGACCAACTTGTAATTCCACGCCTACATTTCAATCTTGCAATGAATCAGAAGTCCAAGCACCTGATCCATGCCTTGGTTCTGACACTTGTTCTGGAACCTGGGCAGTGTTCTCTCTCTCTCTGGATCTTCCTTTCTGCGCAATGGAGAGCTTAAAACTTATCCTATCAGTCTTTCAGCTCTGTCAAACTGGGCTTTGAAGAAAGAACGTGGTGCCAGAGCAGGCTGCCCACCGCCTCCCTAACTGTAGACAGTAGAGGTGGCAACACAACCCGCCAGCCTACTCCTGGTCCTTAATTCTTTGACCTTCAGGAAAGTTTGGGCCTCATTTCTCTCCTGGATGTCATTCTTAGCCCTGCAGAGCTGGCCGTGGGCACTAGGAGTGGTGAGACTTGAGAACACATCCCCCACCAGTCAGGAAAGTGCATCAGAAAGAAGGACCCTGTTTTCCTTCTCCGAGTCCCTGAATGCTTCCTTGAAGCCAAAGGGAATGACATCACAACAAAACAAAGTTGCCAAGACATACTCTACAAAAATGTCCTCACATGGTTACATTTTCTGCAAATTACAGCGTTTGGAGTATAAATCAGAGTAATTGTTTAAATCAGAGTGACTGTTGAAACAGATTTCCAGTGATCAAATCAAAAACGCAATCATTCTTGCGGTTCCTCTGGTGCTTGGAGCCCCACATACTTCTGAAACTGTCGGTTGTCAGTTACCCGGAGTGTTTACATTAACATGCTGCCCTAACAGAGAAAATATATATTTTAAGAAGAAAATGTGAATCCAGGGTTACAAGAATGTTTCTGAAACAGCTAAGTCATCTTGTTTCAAGTAAAACCAGATGTTTGCATCAAGAGAAAGCCAATCATTTCTTTTAATTATGCTCAATGGTCAGGCCACCAAGAATACCCACATGTGTACACATGAGCCGGTGGAAATCAAAGGCTTTGTGACAGAGAAAGCAATCAGCAAGTCCCAGACCACCAAATGGCATCCCCAGCACCAGCTCTGGGCACTTTTCAAGTTCCTTCTCTGAGAGAGCCAGGGTCCTGAGCAAAGCCAGGTTCAGAAGTAGATTCTCTAGTCAAGACTTAAGTTCCACAGAAAAGGCACCTCGACAATTAAGCTGTCTTCTTAAGTGCCTTCCCAAGACACTTGTCTATCACCAAGACGGGAAAGTGAGCCAAGGCAGAGCGCGTTCCTCTCGTCTTTTTCCTGAAGGAGATGCAATGGGGGCTCATGTGCCAGCTTGCTTGCCCATCGGGTAGAAGAGCCTGAGTGCACAGAAGACATACCTGTTAGTTGGGTCTCTGCTCAGATGCACTGTGAGGTATGATGGCCCTGGTGGAAGGTTCTCCAAGGGCCAAACGATGACATCCCTGACAGGTGGGCAGAGAGGAAGGCTTTGGAACGATCAGCTTCCCTCTGAGGTCCAGGCTCGGTCTGAGAGAAGTTCCACTCTCCTGAGCAGACATCACACTGCCTGCACGGGGTCTTCATGGGTGGACCCACAGAGACTTGATCTAGAAAGATCCCCACACCTGAAGAGAATGGCCATGCCCTCTAACACAGCACAGTACCTGCGCCTTCCCCCAGGTAAATGGTAGGTCCTGGATCTTTGTTCCAAATGATGCTCCAGAATATGAGTCTTGCTCCTATGAGTACTGCAAAAACATAATGTCCCCTTCAGATCTGTTCCCCAAACATCACTGTTCAGGTACCAGCCGCACAGCTTTTACTATAATTAGTTTTCTTTAAATTAGCATGCCTTCTTTTCTTTCTTTTTTTCTTTTTTCTTTCTTTCTTTCTTTCTTTCTTTCTTTCTTTCTTTCTTTCCTTCCTTCCTTCCTTCCTTCCTTCCTTCCTTCCTTCCTTCCTTCCTTCCTTCCTTCTTTCCTTCCTTCCTTCTTTGCTTCCTTCCTTCTTTCCTTCCTTTCTTTCTTTCACCATGTTTCCCCAAAAACATTGGTGGCCTGACCTAGCCGGACAGTCATAAGTCCTAAGGCATCTTTAGGAGCAAAAATTAATATAAGAGCCAGTCTTATTTTACTATAAGACCGGGTCTTTATAATATAATATAATATAATATAATATAATATAATATAATATAATATATAATATAAAATCAGGATCTTATATAATATTATATAATATATATATATATTATATAATAATATAAGACCGAGTATAATATAATATAATATAATACCGGGTCTTATATTAATTTTTGCTCCAAAAGACGCATTAGAGCTGATTGTCCAGCTAGGTCTTATTTTCGGGGAAACACAGTACTTTTTGCTTAAACAGCTTCTCTAATCTTTTCTTAAAATATTCATGAAATCATAGGTAAGATGTATTAGTTGTATATCTTTTTAATATGTATTAACATTAATATGTGCCATTAGAATGAAGTATTTATCCAAGTTTTGGTTAAAATATTTTCACATGCTACCAGCAATGCTTGTCCATAGCTTTGGGAAATGCAGAGCTAAATTTTTCTTTAGAATTCTAGTGTTTCTTCCAAATCTTTAATCAGATTCCTTCAAATTACATGGCAATAAATGACATGCAAAGTTGTACCATACCACCCCTTCTCCCTGGTTCCACAAGCACTGCAACCAACTTTCAGCATATTGATTGGTGGTGGGAGGAATTAAAGCCCTGCTTTGTTCATCCCATTAGAAACAACCACCACTTCCCATCAAGAGAATAAGGGTGGGACATTTTCTGCAAGGCTCATTACGAGAGGATAGACACAAGAACTTAAACATGCATTTAATGTTTTCTCAAAGTCTTCATTTGTGCCCCCAAACTTCCATAGATATTTCCATGTTTTCTTCAAAATGGTTCCAGCATGGGACGTTTTAAAGGAAAGCTAATCCTGTATTATTATTAAACTAAGAACTGTGCTTTGAACTCAGCCCAGAAGTCAGACCCATGTCTATGGAGCAGGCATTTGCTAATCGTTTCTTGGCTGCGGTTGACTGGTAATGTCCTCAAAACCAAACCATCTTGGGAATTCCTGAAGTCAGAGGGGAAGTGAATTGTTTAAAAATAAAACACTCCTGTTTCAGGCCCCCAGGCCCCCATAAGATAGCGGTTTAATAATCTAAATGATTGTTTTTGAAAAGTGCTTTGACTTCATTTTGCCAAATGTTTACTTGGGTCTTTCAGCCTCATGGATTAAATACCCTGACTTGGCTCCAGGCCACCTGTCCTGTCATGTAACAGCGGGGTTCACACGTCCAATGCTTCACGCAGTTCTGCGACTTCATAGCTCAGAAGATTCACCTGAGGTGTCAGCATTTCCACCCATTCATTCGTCCATTCAACCTGTTACTTAACAATTATTAAGCACCTATTGGACGCAATGATCTCAGCTTTTTACTTTGGTTGTGGCAAGCTGGGGGTGGGGGCGGGCGGTGAAGATGCAGGACTCCTGCCTACAACTGACCTTTTTCAAACCACAGACAACACTGGGAACATTCAATCCTCTTTTAATTTACTAAAAATAAATTTGAGAACAATGCAACAGGCTGTTTAAGTAAGAAATTTTTTTGAAAATCACTTTTCTTGCAAGAGGTGGAGTCAAAGACTGAAGGGAATTTAATTAGAGACTTAACTGGAGATGCAAATATGTGCTGATAACCATCAAAAAGGGAAGAAATTGAGGAAAGTGGAGAGAAAAATAAGCTCTACGTCCTAAACATCTGATCTCATTCTCAGCACCTTCAAAAACTACTGTTCAGACCCAGAAGATGCATCCAGGTACCTGGTACGCAGCTAAGTGCCCCAAAGCTGGCAGCTCTCATCACACCTTTGGCTACAAAGGGGAGCCTCTGGGAGGAAGCCTTGGCCCTTGGTCTCACTCCGCATTTCTCATGTGTGGTGATGATGGCTTCGTGGAAGGAGGACGCTGTGGCCAAAGGTCAAGAAGAAACATCACTATCTTGGGACTCAGGCCTCTCAGTTGCCACCCAGAAGGATTGACCTTCAACCTGGCACTGCCCCAGGCAGTGTCCCCAACAATGAACACCCACACTCTGGAAAGCCAGCATCTGATGAGGCTGGAAAAGGCTGCTACCTTAATCCCACGGCCTGAAGCCTCCCGTAGCCAAATTTCTCCCAAATTTCACACACAATGAATATTGGGTAACTCTTTCTCTTTGAAAGAGTTACCCCATATTTATTGATAAATGGATCTTTGAGCTGAAGGTCTCTACTGTACACTATCACACGAAAGTATTAATTCAGTCAGAGTATTTGAGCAGTGGCGGCCTTTGAGGAGACCTCACAACACACATGGGGGCGTTCTATACCCTCCCCCTGGGAGTGAGGCTCACTTTGCCCCTTTTCACAAAAAACTGAGAATCTGGACAGCCGCTTGCCAATCAACAAACCCAAATTGGAAGTCAGTTACAGAGCTCACCACCAGAGGACAGCAGTGCACACAGACACAATGGAACCTACCCATTTGAGAGAGGGAAAAACTGAGGGCTGAAAAGGGGTAGCAATGCACCCACAACTCACAGTTAGTACTGGAAAGATCCAGGCTCAGAACCCTGGCCTCCCATCTCCCAACCAGTGCTCCTCCACTTGCCCCCAAGGTCTGAGGAAAGGGACTTTTTGTGTGGTTCATGTATCTGTATTTACAGTTGATGAGTTGCCTGGTCAGAGCTGCGGCATCTCCTACCATGGGGCATCGGATGTCCCAGAGTTTCCTGCGATGCTCTAATCTTGCTTACCTTGACCCCTGGAAGGAAATACATTGCACGATTGCAACCCTGTATAATATACTATTTGTCATACACAAAAGTGAAACACATTTTCACAAAGTAGTACGCTTATTCCTGACATACACTTTGATAATTTCAACTGTATTTGACTGCATATCTTTTTTCTTTCTAACGCTGGCTGCGTCTCCATCCACTACACTGATTTCACAACCCACTAATTGGTTGTCAGGCCTGACTTGAAGAGTAGCCTGGAGAATGGCCATTGAAGGAACAGAGGATAGTCTAGTCTCATGTGCTGCTGTCCCTGTACTTCCCAGGTCCTGCCAGAGCTTAGTGAGCACTAAGGAAACTGAGATTCTCCAGTCTAAAAGGGAGATCATGGTCTAGGGGAAGTACCAACGGAAACCTTAATTCACCATTCAGCTTCACTTTGTCTGTCATTCCCTCATTCATTCCCTCAGCAAACACTAAGTCACCCCTGAGATTCACCCCTGTCCTTAGCCTGCCCTGTTAGGAGGGGATTACTGGCTTCAGGTATCCCTGTTATCAGCTCTGCCCAGCAGCCTATGGGTCTTAGAACCCATAGAAGGTCCCCATTTTGAAACTCTGTGTGAAGAAGATAGGAATGAAGGAGGACCATCTGAGGCCAGAAAGCAGAAGATGCTCACAGCCTAGGGTCTTACCAGGTGGAAGCTGCAAGGGGAAGTTTTTGACCGAAGACCAGAATCTCAGAGCCGGAGCCCAGAGGCAGAGTTCCAGGATGCTCCCTCCTGCAGCCAACCGACCAGCTCCCAGACTCAGGTGGCAGCCCCCCACTCCCAACCCTGGAACACAGTTGATAGATCTGCCCAGAAAGTCCTTTTTGACACTCTTGCCAGTATTTCACTTGCTCCATTCCGTCCTTTTGATCCCAGCATACTATTTTACGAAGATATTCAAAGGATGAGACACCTATCACTGAGCAACCCCCAGTGACCCTGAAGTCCTACTTGAACCCAGGGGCGGTTCCCAAATTTAGGTCTTTGATGTGTTGGGGGGAATTCCTGATGATGGCTCACAATAGGATGCAAAGCTTCCAGCTTCAATCCTAGTGTTCACCTCTGATGAAGGAAAATGCATCACAATAAAGAAAGTCCTCCAAACCCAGGGCCAGGGCTCAGCCCTGAGGATGTGGCCCCGTCCTTCACTCCCCTCACATCGCAGCTCAGCAACCGTGGCCCTAAAGAGAAAAATGACTCTGAAGTAGTTGAATCCGTTCATTGGAAGTGATATGTACTGGGTGTCTATGGGGTGCAAAGCAATGAACTTAGCTCCAAGGGAAGCTAAGTTCCAAGGGAAACCCAGCCAGCACCTGAGTTAGACCCAGGTCCTGCCTTCGGGTTTTCCAGTCAATGGAGGAGTTGGGTGGAGCCTCCCGCTCCCACTCTGCTCCCTCCCTACACCCCCTCTTCACTTACCATGTAATATTGCATTTGTTGGCTCACCTGTCTGTTATTCAAACCTAATGTCATTTCTTTGTGAGCAGGTCAGAGGGAGGCTACGTTATTGGCTTTGAAAATGGAGGAAAGGGCCATGAGACAAGGAACACAGGTGGCCTCTGGGAGGTGGAAAAGGAAGGGAATGGATTCACCCCTAGAGCCTCCGAACATAACACAGCCCTGCCGACACCTTAACTTTAGCCCAGTGTCAAACTCCTACAGAACCATAAGGGAATAAATTTGTGTTGTCTTAAACCAACAACTTGTTGTGATTTGTTACAACAGGAAGCAACAGGAAGCTGACACAGATTTTGGTCTTTTCCTTTGGAGCCTGTACTCTGTTGACATCTCTTCTATTTCAGAGCAAGAGGAGACCAGCCGGTGAGACAAACGTGACATTCTCTTGAAAGCCAAGTCCACAAGGAGGATTATGTAGTTTGTCTAACAGGGAAGAAAATGGAAGCTGGTTGTTGGAGGGGCAGAAGGAGGTAGCCTGCCTGAACGGAGTTAAATCCTGAGGCTGGAGGATGGAAGGGACCTGCCCTACTCCACACATAGCCAGATACATGGACAAGGAGCATCAGGGCCCAAGCCTGCCCTGGAAGTTCATGGCAGAGCAGGCCTGCAGCTGACACAGGAGCTGGCCACCCTCTGGTGAATGCCTGGTCCTGGGTCAGAAGCCACCACTGTGGCAACCGCTGCTCACTTCTGATGTTACAAGCCCTCCCATGCTTGTCCGAGATTGCAAAGCCCTGAGCTTCTGGCAGAGGGAGCCATGAAAAGTGACAGATACTATATGTCAACTACGTACAGGGGGTCCTTGTACTAGATTTAATTGTGCTGTAGGAAAATAAAGTATCATGACCTTTCTTGTATACTAGACACGTACTCTCCTCTGACCTTCATCACTCATGAAGCCCTGGGCCCAGGAGTGACAGTGAGTATAGGGGTATGTGACAGTGAGTATATGACAGTATGCTCCTGTCATATCTAAGACTAGGAATGGCATTGCTCACACATGCCGCCCCCCGCCCCGGCTTTTCTCCAAGCACAGGATGCGTCATCAGGCCTTTCAAAGGACTCAGTGAATAAACAGTACGGAGGAAGGTGAAAAATTGAGCTCTGATACTGAGCCAGCCACATTTACCTTCAGTCATCCTAGGGCTATGCCATCTCCTGAGGTATAAATGGCCTCAGGGAGCCAGGGAGCCCCCTGTGGTCATCAGTCACCAGTCCTGACCAGCTTCTCCCAGAAACTGGCCCACACTGCTGTTGTAGTGTTATTGCTGTCACTAGGGAACCCCGATGCCCAGGTCCTGCTTCCTAGGGCACCCCACAGCCACCTCCTCTGAGCGCTGACCACTTCTTTAGGATGCTGTCTCAGGGCAGATGTGGGCATCCACTGCTATTCCCAGAACCCTAGATCTTCCTCCTGCCCCATCCAGTTTCCAGAAATTTCCCTCTGGACTTGAGGGCTGGGATAAGATTATTTCCCTCTTTCTTTGTTTCCTCCAGAATGTCTCTGCCTCTCTCTTTCTCTGTCTCTCTTTATCATCCCCCTTTCCTCTCCCTCTCTCTCCCTCTTCTTCTCCCTCTCTTTCTGTCTTGATCTACCTATATCTCTCTGTCTTTTTCCCTCCCTCCTTCCCTTCCTCCCTCCGTTTCTCTCTCCTCAAGCCCTCCAGCCACTAGCATAATCTTTTCAATGGTTTTAGACTTTTGGAAACAAAATCCAGGAAGGATAGTATCTTAGAGACAACTTCTGCTTTTAGCCACAAACATCTCCCCAGGCAATAGAGCACACAGCCTGCTAACTGCTTAAAAAGAGGATAGAAAATGGAAAACACATAAATTAGTATGTTGATTTATGGGGATAAAAACAAATTAATATGTTTAAAAGTTACCCTGACACAATAAAAATAATAGCTGCCATTTTTGCATCCATTTACTTAATAACTCACAGTGGAGTGCCCATTCTATGCCAGAATGGTCGGCTACTGGATCCCTGCTATCACAGGCAGTTCTTCTAGGAGGAGCTAGAGAGCGAATTCATAAACAAAGAAACAAGGAAACAACAGGGTCTGCAGAGAATGCAGCCCTCAACAGCCCAGAGCTGGTGCTTAAGACAGGGAGGGGGTATGTCAGAGACAGCCCCTCTGACCTCTAAGCTGAGACCTCAAGGACAAGAAGGACACATAGGTCAGTGTTCACCTTTTCTAAGCCAAGAAGTTTCCACATCCTGCTTAATTTCATTCTCACAGCCAAATCTACATGATTTCCTTCATGATTGCCACATAGAATCTACATGTTTACCTTTCCCATGTGACAGATGAGGAAACTGAGGTTCGCGGAGATTAAGTGCCTTGCCTAAGATCACACAGCCAACCGCAGAAAAGCGAGGAGCAGACAGACACGCTGTCTGTCTGGCTCTAAAGCCACAATCCCTTCCACTCTGCTAGTAGGGGCTCCAGTTGCATCCCTCTTGGAATCCTCCCAAACGTTCCAGACAGAAATTTCTTTCCCACCAGGTGTTGACATTTCAATCTTTCCTCCTTGGTCTCCTGGCAAGGGCAACCTATGAGGAGGTTTCCATCCCCACAACCATCCCTCACGGGAGAGGTTAAAGTTGTCCAAACGCCACCAGCGTCCTGCTCCCTCACCTCCTTCCTGCCACCTTCCCCTCAGGCTCCGACCCAGCTCCCTCTCTGCGGCCCTGTGCTGTGGGCTGGTGGGTGGTAGAGAACAAGGCCAGATGGGCTGAGTGGAGGCCGAAGTGATGGGCTGGTGGTATTCAAGCCTATTTTTATTCACACAAAAATCTGTTCTGTATTTTATTCAGCTTTGGGGCAAGAAGAGGTCAACTCTCTTCACCTCTGCTGTAAGATGAGAATACTGCAGGAAATGAAATGACAGGGAAGCCAGCCCAGAGGGAGGGATAAAGGGCAGATTACAGGGAAATTAAAAACCTGTGTTCAGATCAGAGTGGAGGGTGTCAAACCTCCCCTTTCACTGGGGCCCTTCTCCCCGAGGCTGTGGATGCTCCATGCTGCCACGCATGACAAACCCCCACATGAGGGCCGGCGACATGGGCACTGATGGCACGGCACACACGCCAACCCGTTCCAGGCCTTCTGAGGGAGGTCCTGGCTTTGGCCTCCTGCACAATCACCTGTGCCTTCCGGCTCCAGTGGGGTTGCTGGAAGGAACTCCCCAGGGAGCAGGCCCCCACAGCCCCAGGGTGCTGGCGTATGGCCTGTCTTCGTTCTCGTCACCATTACTGAGTCCCTTCTGTGTGCTAGTCACAGGGTTCCTATGCTTTCGAGTCAAACACACGTGAAATTATTTGGAAACTCAAATGCAGCTCAGATACAGTAGCTCCCTGCTCCCTCGCCCCCACAGAAGCATGAATTCAGCTCTTACATAACTGTCAAGGCCCACCTCAAATGCTCCCTCCTCCACACCGCCCTCCCTGAAGCTGAACAGAGACGACGGTTTGGGGCCCAGAATCCCAGGAGCTGGAAAGTGCCAGGCAGACAGCAGGTACTCACACCTCCACTTGACCTGGCAGATGCAGACACGTAGATTTAAACCATCCAGAAAGTAATCACTGAGCACCTGTTCTGTGCCAGGCCTGCGGGAGGGGCTGTGGGGTGGGGGGTCGGAATGCTGGAGCTCTGGGCACCTGACTGGTAGTAAGAGGCCGAGTGAGCAGGGCCGTTGGGAGTCAGCCTCTCAGCCAGACTCACCCCAGGCTGCTGGGAATCCAAAGCCTAAAGCAACATATTTAGACGCAATAGTTTGTTATTGGGGACTTTTGGATGCAACCCCTTCCGTACATAAAATCTCTGGATTTTTTTTTTCTGTGTTGTTATGTTTTGCCAAATAATATATGTGACTCACACCCCTGCCTATTACACAGCCCCCAAGCCCCGGCTAGCCCTGAGCCTGCGCACAAAGGAGCACTATTACCCACATCCCTTAGTCATTACAAGAAAAACGGAAAAGCCGAGCACTTCACAAGGTATTTTCTTTGCCACTATAATATGTCCCCATGTCAAACGTCCCGTCAAAATGCAAGGTGCCCTCCAGGATCAGGGGAAATCCTCTTCCCTTGAATCTTTCCTGCCCCCAAAGTAAGTACACGTGCTTCTGGGAAACTATCTGAGGCTCTGGGGTGATCTGGTCCTGAAGCGGAAGAGAGCCACTCCCCACTTCCCTCACTGGGTTTTCCGGGTCATTCTCAAGCAACCTCAGGATCAAAGGAGCAGCCTGATCCCACCCAAGTGTGTGTTCCTTGCCTGGCCCCTCACGGCATTTGCTCGGAATCATCCGCAAAGGCTCAAATGGCAGAAATGCCTGGAGTCTTTCTGTCCTAGTGGGACCCGTCTTCTCTCTGGTCCTGTGGGAAAAAGAACTTCAGGACTCTGCTTACCACCATGAGCAATTGCCTGCCACAATCGAGCCAATGACTTTGGGTGTCCCAAGTGGCACAGAAATCCAAAGAGATGGCCATCCCTGGGGCTCACATTGCCACCCCTCCCACCAAGGTCTGTGACCAAACACGTAGCATTCAAATGGAAGACGACCTCCTGGGTGATGTCCTGTCACTGCCCTTCTGAAATGTGGCAAGAGCCCTGGGGCCTCCCTGTCCTGACCTATCATCTTGGCTCCAGGCAAGGAGCCTCCCTTCCAAGGACCCCACGTCTATAATCCTGTTCGCCTATGGTAGAGAATATGCAATGTTTATTTTGGGGGAAAGAGGATTA
Organism: Rhinolophus ferrumequinum; assembly: GCF_004115265.2. NCBI lineage: Eukaryota > Metazoa > Chordata > Mammalia > Chiroptera > Rhinolophidae > Rhinolophus > Rhinolophus ferrumequinum. Next base: position 58,138,951 of record NC_046296.1, read on the forward strand.
TTTTTAGGCCTTCAAAACTGTAACTTCAGACTAATAGTCGTTTCGGATGATGTCACCTTGATTCAAGGCTAAGCGAAAGGCTACAGTATTCCTATAGCGGGCTTTTTATGGGGAAAGGAGAACGATTTGGGAAATTTCCTGTCCCCACCAAAGGCATGTTTTGAACACAGACTTTCCTTCTCCGCTTTACTTCTTAAATGGAATTTTGCCCATTTCTTCCAGACAAGGGGGACAGGTCAGGGGTCCCCCTCCTGATTCCCTGCACAATGCAGATACTGACAGTTCTCAGCAACAGGGTCAGGCAACAGGTGGAGAAACAGGAAGTGATGTGTCTGCTGACAAAGAGACCAGGTTTCCAAACAGTGCCTGAACTTTGTCTGACACTGCTCTTCCCTCGAGGGCAGCAGCGCCCTGGGGCCTGGGGGAGCTTCAGGCACTGAGGACTCCAGAGGCAACCTTCACAGAGCAGTTTGGGGCCAAGTGGTGACAGCAGGCCATTTAACCCTTTGGGCATCACCACACTGCCATTATCTTCAAGATCTGACAGATGCCAGGGGAGGCCTGAGCCAAGAATGCTAGAAACATCTGGTGGCAACGAGCAAATGTGAGCTGAACTACAGTCCCTTTTTGGGAAAACTTAATATAAAAGAGTCTTGGATTAACATGGTCCGTAAATGTAAGACATTGCTACTGAGGACCTCAGTATGTATGCATACATTTTAGGGCTCATTGGTGAGAGAATGCCCTGACAGGTGAAGGGAACAGGCACATGCATGGACCTAGTCCCGCCAGTAGGGCAGGTGGCATTGCCCCAGACCTTTCGAGTTTCACACTCAACCTTAATTCTAGGCTGTGCAATAAGGCTGGCTGGGACCCAGCAGGGCAGAAGCACCAAGTGTTCAAGAACCTGTAGGTCAGGCAACCTTCGCTGGTGAATGGAGACCAGTGGCTCTCGGAGGCCGATGATCTATTTACAGGGCTTTTCTGATGTGAGGCCAGGAAGTCACGCAGTGTCCCCTCTGTTTCTCTCTGCCACTGGCCAACACGTTAAGTCCCAGGAAAAAACCTAAACGCAAATTATGAATTTATATGTCACAAGAGGACACAGATTAATCAGGCTATTTACAAAATGCTGTCAACACATGCCAGAGGGAGGAGGCCAGCCGATGCCAGTGACATTTTGTGGATTTCTTGTAGCATGTTTTGTCCATTCTTTACTCATTAAACATTCAAATCCTCTTTATAGCCTTTAAAACAGAATTCTGTCGTCTGCTCACCCGCTGAGTACCAGTAATCCAAGACATATGCCTGGAGCCACCCTGGGCTGGATGTCCCCAGGGCTTGGTTCCACCACATCATACACAACACACACAGATACACGCAGCAGGCGCAGCACACACACCAGGCGTGCATCACGCAGATGCTGCAGAGTATGCAAAGCCAGGAGCCTCTCCTGAGACTCAATCCCTCAGCCACAGCCCCAGAAGTTTTCAATTGTCCCTATGGAGCTAACATACCACAACTCTCAAACCTATAAAGAGCTTCCTGGCATTCACACGGCAAGTGACACCCCATTTTTTGTTTGGAGAAACTGAGGCCCAGTTGGAGGAAGCAGCTGGTCCAAAGTCACAGTAGCCTATTTAGTAGTCAGCCAATGTATAGGGTAAAAGCCAAGACAGGCTTCTTCCCTATCTAGAGAGGAAAAGGGCTCTTCCTGGCCAGAGGGGGTCGTGCCTCAGTCTCTGCCCCAGTTCAGGGACTGACCACGCCTCTCCACTGCCCTCCTTACCTTCCACCCAGCCTAAGTGTGCCAAACCTGTCACCTTGGCCATCAAAGCCACACTCTGATGGCATTGTTCTTGTCCAGATATGGCATTGTTCTAAGACTTAGCAGTGCTGTGCCGAAATCGGCCCATCCTGGCTCATGACAGCCGATTGTGAAACACTCCGGAATCCTGCTAGTCAGATGTTTAAAGGTTGGCGTTTTGAAATCGACCGTGGTGGGCATATTTATACCATGGAAATCAGCAAATGCCAAATGCCACAAATCAGGGATGTTTTTTTCCCCCTAAGGAAATAGTTTACCAGCACACTTCTGCTTGCCAGGGAGAATCACTCTGACTTCACTAAGATATCAGGCCTTGGTGATCAGGCGGGATATCGCTCAGGTTTCAGGGTTGCAAATAACAGAAGCCAACTCTGGTAAGCAGAAATGGGATTTTTAGGAAGGATACCAGGCAGCTTGCAGAATCCACAGGAAATCTGGGGACACGGGAACAGGAAACGGGCTGGAACTGAGGACGGCAAGGCAGAGTGTGCCAGACCAGGCCACCACCGTGTGGCTGGACACACTTCTCAATCGCTGCTGTCACTGGACACTGGTCTTGGACCCTGGGTGCTTCCCCCTCTGCCAGAAGGAATTCTACACAGCGGCTGTGTCTTGGCGTCCCCTGCTCCAATTCGGAATGGGTGCATTTGGTCGGCTGACTTTAAGTCATATATCTGCAACCCCCATCAGTTAGGGCCACGAAGAACAATTCTCGGGCCTCTCTTGCTGCTGAGGCAGGAGGTGGGAAGCTGACACACAAGCAAGCTGATTTCCCAAACAGATAAAATACGGAAAATGCCCACTGCAAAAAGCCTTTGCTCAGCCTGTAGGCTGCTGAGTTGATCCGTCCTAGGGCAACAGCAGACAGCAAGGGCCTGATATAGCCCACCCTCAAATCTTCTCCTACCCTGACAAAAGTTCTGCCCCTCTGACCACCTACTTGTGATTTTCCAACTGAAATCTTCCTTATCTGAAATGAAATAGCCTTCCCCAATTTTTCCAGGGCTCCGGTGGTGTGTTAGTCACTCATACCTTAGTGTATCAGTTTAATCTGACATTTTCCTCTTATCCCTTTGATTCAGCTCAACTAAAAGAGTGGGAACAGTTCTCCACTACAAACATTAATGGAAGAGTTAAGCATGGATAATCCAAAACAGCAGGTAACCCAAGAAACGTTTCCATGTGGCTCTGGGATATAGCATATGAGTCATTAATTATACAAAGGAATTAGAATTGCCTATGTAAATTGTGACTTCACAATGGAAGGAGTCCTCAAGTCCAGGGGTGCCTTTGAGCCAATAGACTATAAAATCAATGGAACCCCTTGAAGTTGTACAGTGTACAACCTGTGCAACTATCTACGACAGCAATGGAGGCTGTTCAGGGCTCTCTGAGCAGGAAGGGAAGATAGCTCGGAAGAAACAGCAACCAAAGATCACGTAGAATTAACCACATCACTGATAGAAGAGATAGTACAAGATTTAATATATAAAATTTAACCATACAACACACAAACCTTTATAATAAGGCATAGTCACATTCATCCAGACCCACCTTAATTCATATAAAAAGAACCAGAGAAGGACCAAAGAACTTCTCAGTGTTTAATTATGCTTATGAAATACAAAAAGTTAGGGAAGGTTTTATTATTCAAGGATGGGTTAGTGGGGAAAAGGAGGGGCTGCCAGTAGACAGGTGGGATGATACTGAGATGCCCATCGCGTAATATTCAGGCTGTTGGGTCACGAGGGGCTGACGAGAGAAAAGCATGAGGCCGGCCCTGCTCCCCCAAAGGCATGTTCCTTTATAACATGTGAAAGGAACTCAGAGTAACAAGTACCCGAGGCAGAAAGACTTTGGTCTCTAAGTGATCCCACGTTTGCAGCCTGTTGTTGATTTTAGTCAGAGGAAAGGAGGCAAATCACCACTTTCTTCTCAGAGGCCGTGCTTGCAGACCTTGGTTCTCTGGTCATCCCGGCAGACCTGAAATCCAGAGCAGGATCTGAGCTCAGCTAGGCCCAGGCTGAGCAGCAGACCTATGGAATGTGCAATGCGGGCTCAGAGTGAGGGGACCCTCGGACTATCAGCCTCAGAGCTCGGCCTGTTGTCCCCTGACCATTCTGGTTCAACCAGAACCAAGCTGGGCTTGGACCAGTAAATCCAAAAACCCAGCCCTTGTGGTTAGGAGATCCGGGCTCCAATCCTGCTGCCACCCAACTCACAGAGTGGGCTGAGAAAACCCCTTTTTGGGCCCCAGAAGTGGGGCTACTCCAGCTCTTCCTCCTCCCAGCTGTGGTTGCTTAAGCGCTCAGGCAATTCTAGAGACCTACATCTGACCTATGGCCACACATTCCAAACAGCACCCACCCAAGGTCAGGCACAGGATCCTGAGTTCTCTCCTTCTTTCTCCCCTTCTCAAAGTCCCGTTCCCTCGAGGCCAATCCAGCTCCTGGTATCATGCCATGTCAGGTAGGACCTCACAAGGATTAAAAATAAAAAACGAAAGCAGGTATCTATCTGAGGAAAACATATTTTATAATCCAGCAGGGGAAAGGCCTTTTTAAGCATGACACAAAACCTCAATATCTATAAAATATGAGATTGATCAATTTGAACAGTATTTCTATATAAAGAAGAAAAACACCAAACAACAAATGAAAAGATAAATAAAAGCTTAGAGAAAATATTTGGAACTCATGTCACAGGTGAAAGATTAACTTCCTTAATACTTATAAAACTCATTTGGAGTTTGAGGGATCTAAGCAGTAGTGTCTCTTCTCCTACCACAATTCCAAACCAACTTGTAATAGACGCAGGAATAGGCAAATGAGGACCCCAAAATCAGCTTTGTTATTGACAGAGCCTTTGGGGAACGTGCTTTAAAAAATGGGCCTCTTAATGCTGGACCCCAGAATGAAGCAGGCCTCTTTGGCCATCAAGATGGCGGGGTTTGAGCAGCCAGAGGCCAATATAAACACACAGGAGAGATAAGTACAAAAGAGGGATCAGACACGAGGACAAAATCTTGCCTACTGAAAGGCTGGGCCTGTTAAATTCTCACAGTAGAGACGGACGTGTCTGAGGACAAGGAAATGCATGCCCTGCTCTGAGCAGGTTTCCGAACTGGGAAGGAAGACAAAGGGCCTTTAAGCGCACAGCCTCCACTTCGCAGCTACTGTGACAGGTGTTGAAATTGCCCTTCCATCCCACTAAAATCTGGAGAAAATCATTCTGTGAGGAAACCACAGCAAAGAGAAATTGTTCACTGTGGGCCATTTATCAGTGGGAAGCCTCTGTCACAGAGCTCTACTCTGAGAGCTAACGACTGCCCCCAAACAGTAAATGCCACAATGTTCAGCCCTTCTCAGGAGCAGGACTAGCCAATGCTGCCAAGGAATCAGTGTGGCTGTGGAAGAAGCCACACAGCATACACTGTCCACAATACTGGGCTGGTACATCTCTACACTGGCAGTGCATCGGAGAGGGTGTGTGTGAGGCTGATTTTATGTATCAACTTGCTGGTTCATGGCGTACCTGACATTTGGCCAAACATTATTCTGGGTGTGTCTGTGAGGGTGTTTCTGGATGATATTAACATTTGAATCAGTGGACTGAGAAAAGCAGATTGCCCTCCCCTGCGTGGGTGAGCCTCGTCTAATCAGTCGAAGGTCTTATGAATAGAACAGAAAGGTTGATGTTTTCTTGAGTAAGAGGGAACTCCTCCTGCCCCACTGCTAGAGCTGAGACATTGGTCTTTCCCAGCCTTCGGACTAGGATTGAAATATTGGTGCATACATGTAAGTGTTCATGAGCAGTTGCTGTTTTATATTTTTCTGGCTTCCATCACTTGTACCACAGGCATGGGTACAGCAGCAGGAGAAGAGGAAGGATGTGGTCTTATTGATACCCTGGTGTACTCTGAAAATGGCTTCACTGACTTCAGACATCACCTTCTTTACCAGAGAGCCTTGTATCCTTGAATACTATGTCCTGATCTGTCCAATTTACCTTCCTAATAGATTGTAAATTACAAATCCAAGGTCCTAACGGGGCATAGCTGATGGCATAAATGTCTGAAATGTAAGGGGTGAAGATTGCGGCAAGGTGAAGAGTGTGTACCCCATCAAGCACATTCAAATTCAAATTGTTATTAAACATCAAATGCTGCCCAAATGAAACACAATATCACATAACCTCTGCAGGCTATACGCTCCCTAAGCCTAGTTACAATAAAAACTAAAGTTCAGATAAAAATAATGACAATCAATAGCACTGCAAGTAATAACCAGTAATTTCTCTAAGATAGAACGAGAGTGAAATAAAAGTTCTTATAACAATCCCATGAGGGAGGTACTACTGTTATTCATTTTACAGGTGAGAAAACTGAGGCACAGAGAGGTTAAGTAGCTTACCTAAGGTCACACAGCCTAGTAGTATCACAGTCAGCACTTGAACTTAAGTAATTTGTCTGCAGAGCCACTGAAGTTGGGCTTCTTGTGAATTCAATTGCTGCAAGGGAACTGGGCTCTATTACACGGGGGAAAGGAGGGCACTTAATTATGTCTCTGGCTGTATCTCTACAAAGTGACCCGGAATCCTGACACACATCAGGAATTTCCAATCCCCATAGAGAAGCAATCCCTGCCAAGAAATTCCCTCTTTTCTCAAAGGGTTTGCTTGGTGGATTCACTGGATAATTGTCTCTGTTCTCTACTTTCCTCAATGTAAATGGACAGTGACCAGTAAAAGCCAATGCCTTTCAGATTTGAAAGCCAAGGCCTTGCTGTGGCAGGCCACCCACGTAGTGGAGGGCACTCCACACAGCTGTGTGACCTTGGGCAAGTTCCCAAGCCATGGGGGTCTTCACTTGTAAGAAGACCAGGCTGAAGGAGATAATCTACTTGGCTTCATCCAGGCCCACAAAACAAAGTTAATAACAGGATCTTAGGGTTTTTCTTAGTCAGCTCAGGCTACAATAACAAAATACCATAAACCTGAGTGGCTGAACCAACAAATAGTTATCTCACAGTTCTGGAAGCTGATAAGTTCTGGCAGATTTGACGTCTGGGAAGACTTGGTGTCAAACCCTCTTTCTGGTTTGCAGATGGCCGCCACCACCTTGCTGTGTCCTCACATGGCAGAAAGACAGGGTTCTGGTCTCTTACTTTTCTTATAAGGGCACTAACTTATCCTGGGGGCTCCCATATGACCTCATGTAAACCTAACTATCTCCTTCTACAAATACCAACATGTTGGGGATTTAGGGCTTCAAATTACAAATTTCAGGGGGACACACTCAGTCCACAGCAGGGCTAGTAGATGAGCACAGCTGCTGAGAACGCATCTTGAAAGAGTGAACCATGCTTACTGCACATCCCCCCATTCCCTTCGGTCTGACCACCTGCTCGCTCACTAAAGGCATGTATTGTAATTCTGGGGAACCTCAGTCCTCTCGTCCAAGTCTCCATTCCCAGACGTTGCGTAGCCTGAGCCTTCCCACCCATTCTTCAGGGAGCGTGAGGACTTTCAGCACAAGCCAGAGGGTAACTGGAAACCCCTTTACTCTTGTGATTCCCAGATTTGCCCCCTAAGGACCCGCATATTTGAGTTTGTTATTGTACTCATCTTGCTAAAAGCCAAATAAAGAACTTGCACCTGAAAAACACTGAACCTTGTATGGTACTTGGAGTTTCAGGGTGTAAAACTGGAGGTTAATCTTATACTTCTGCCCAGGAGAGAGAGCCGAGGATCCAGAGAAGTAGCTTTCCAAAGCATACAGCTGGCCCTGGATGTCTTCCCAGCTCTGCTGGAGAAGGAAGGGTGTGTCAATTCCCAAGGGCCAGGCCGCCAACAGCTCCCCAGGCAAGGGGTCCAGCCAGAGGAATCCCGTAGCCCAAGGTCCCTGGCAGTCCTGAGGTCTGTTCTGCAGGTCAGGCAGGATTCTGCTGCCGCCTGGAGCCACCGCCCACCACGAGCTGGTGGTGGCGCTTTCAGCCTCTCCAAGGGGCATAGCTTATGGCTCTCGTGACCATACCAAGAGCCAAAAGAGACGTAAGTGATCAGTGATCACTACAATATTTCTGCTTAACAAGTCACCCCCACCCAATGGCATTAAATCATGAGCAGTTTTTATTATTATTATTTCTCGTGTTTCCCGAGGTTGCTGGGCTCAGCTCTCTGGTTCTCATCCAGGCCCCTTACCCGATTGTGGCTGGGCAGGGGCTGGAGCGGAAGTCCTGAGGCTTCCTCCCTCACACGTCTAGTCCTTGAAGAAACTGGGACCTCAACTGAACACCTCCAGCATGCCCTGTCCATGAGGCCTGGGCTCCTTTATTTTATTCTTTATTTAGGTTCTGCCCTGTGATGGGAGATATGGGGAACAAGTTGTTTACGGCCATGGTATCCATCTTCCACAAACTCAGTCTCACTTGGGAGACGGAACCAAAGAAACTCAAGAAAAACTGAAGAGCCACAGAGGCAACATGAGGCAGGCCGTGTGGGCAAAGAGGATGAGATGAGATGATTTCAGCCTAGAGGAGGGGTGACCCACTGAGACCATATCCTGGGACTGTGGCATACACTTGACACCACTGCCACAATCTGCAATGCTGCCTTTCTTGCCATCGCTGTTAGCAAGTGTGTTTGTTTTGTATTTATTTTATTCTGTTTTGCTGTCACACTGGAGTGAGTACAGCAGATGATGAAGGTAGTGCTTGGCCCCCCAAAGCAAGATTGGAAGGGAAAGATCTAGGATGAACTAATTCTCCACCCACAATTCTTCTCATGGGGGTTGAAGCTGACCCACCTGAGGGAGGTGGAGCAGCCCAGAGCTGGTGTTCGGGATGCAGGGGTGAGAGTTAGCCCAGGAAGTCCTGTCTAAGACATCCAGCAGCTGAAACAGAGCACGGTGGAGAGGGGTGCGGGGTGGGGTTGGGGTGGTTTCCAAACCAAATCCCTAGACAGTATTGAACGTCACTAGCTTGGCAAAGCAAGCTCACAGGATGAGCTCCAAGTGTACAGGCTGGTCTGAGAGTGAGAAGCAATCAAGGGCCAGAGACGGGCGGAAATTGAAATTAAATAAGAGGACAAGCAAGGGCAACAGGATACGCAGGGCTCGTTTTGCTTTTCTTGGACTTTTGGTTGAGTTAGACTGTCTGCCAAGTGGCATGACCCCTACCTAAATACTAGCAAAGGTAGTAAAGTTTCCTTGAGTGCCTACTGTGTGGCAGGTGCTCTGCTAAGCACTTCTGTACATATTTCCTCTGAACTTCTCAACAACCCTGGAAGGGGTCATTATCTGCATTTTACAAATGAGAAAACTGGAGCTCAGGGTAAGGGAAAGTATTTATTCGTGATCAATAGTTAACGGTGACACCTGGCAGTCGGACACTGCTCAAACAGGTGCTTTCACTGGGGCCACCATGTAATGCCCACAATGCACCTGTGATGGCGTCTTTTTTTTTTCCTTTTATTCCCCAATGAGAAAATAGGAAGTGAGTGACTTGCCTGAGGTCCCACAATGCTGTTAAGTGACAGAGTAGAGATTTGAACCCGTTCCAGTTCCCCAATCCAACCTCTGTCCACTGATCCAAAGGTTCTTATTTGGGGGTGTCCTCCCCTGCAGCCCAGAGTGGCCTGGCACAAAGTAAAGGGGAAAAGAATGCAAAGCAGAGCTCCACCCAGCTCCTGCAGGGGGAAGAAAGCAGATGGTTCACGGAGGTGAAGGGCAGGGCAGGGAGCATTCTTCACTTAGAAAAGGAAAAGCACCTTGTCATTCCTTAAATTCCCTGTCCTGCAGGGGAAAAGGAGCAGGTACCCCAAATCGCTGCACACCTGCTCTCCTCACCGTCTGCTTCCAATCTGTCATCTGGCGTGGCACATGTCTCCTGTTCCTGGGATGCTTTAAGGGGCCTTCCAAGCTGGGTCCAAAGAAAACATTCATTTTGATTACAGAAAAGAGGAGCATCTGCTAGCCTGGATTGTGGGAGAGCCCATAATCCCTGCATTTTACCTCCTATTAGCCTTCTTCTCCAGGAAAGAAATGTCCTGCTCTTTAAAGTCGAGGCCATAAAATTGTGACAGCTCACTTGCAAACAGAGCTGATTCTGGAACATGAAACAGCCCTTCAGATAAAATATACAACTTAGGTGTGGGAGTGAGCGGGCCGGGGTCTTAAAACCGAATCGGTTGTTAGTTGCATTTTGGTTTATGGATCTATCCGGGCAGTTCCCTACTGTAGAGCATCACCAGTTCCAACATTTCGGACATATTTCCCATTAGCCTTTTATTTGAAATTTTATGCTTCCCCTCATAAAAATCTTCAGCAGATTAATGTGCTTGGGATATTTGTTTATAAGTACAGCTGGTCTTCCTTCGAGTTGCTTTTATTGTTGGGTTGCCTGAGTGTGCCCTTTGTGCAGCAGCAAAAGGATGGGACTGCAACCCAGCAACCAGCACTATCTCAGAGATGAGGGGACATGTGGTGGGGGTGGGGTGAGGTGACGGAGGACATCAGGCGGGCCTTTGAGGTTTGCCATGCAATGAGGCACTGGGCGGCCTTCTTTTGCCTGGCTGCCATCATACTTATCGGGAAAGGGCTGTGCGTAGACAGTAGATATGGAGGGTCCTGAGCCGGCCTTCTTCCTCTGCCAGAGGGACCTGCCCTGTGGACCCTTCCCCTCAACACATCAGGACTGGCTTGACCTTGTCCGATAAGGGGCTTTTCTTTTTTCAGCTGAAGAGGAGGATCAAGTACTGACCAAGATGGCTGGTTTCACTCTAACTTTGGACGAACCACCATCACTTCTTTTATAAGATACATGATAACCAAATGTCTTGTAAAGTTCTAAGTTTATACCATTCTTTCCTCCATCCTCCTGTTTTATTATTTTTGCACTACAGATGAGCAATTTCATTATTTTTTAAGGCCAGGTCTTTACGGTGGCTTGGAGTTTGGTTTGTTTGGGGTTTTGTTTTGTTTTGGGTGATTTTATTAAGGACCACCAGGTTGCATGTTCTTATTCTGTATTTGGCTTCTCAGGTCTCATGCATTATAGGAACACTCTTTAGCAACATCGCTGGTGAGTATTCCCCTGCCCTCTCCTGTCTTTCCCCAAGACTGGAGGCAACACTGCTTTTTGATTGTTAGAAAGTCCTGCCTTCTGTTGGCCTCAGATTTGCCCCTTTGCAAGTCTCCCATCTTGCAAGTCCTACCCCTGCACTCTGGGGCCACACCATCTATTTCCTCTCCTTCTTCCCTTAGAACAACTTGACGACCGTGACTTGTCCCACCAAAGCATCCTTTCTCCAGGCCATATGTCCTGGTGCCTCCCATACTCTGAATGAGGATCCAAATGAGTGTTGGTCACATTAAGTCTTTTCCATCTTCCTTGGACTGATGGGGTGGGGGGTCTTCTGTCAGTGAGACCACTAAGTACTTGTCACACATGTCAGCCATTATGCAATTATGGACTCTTGGCAAAGGCCATCCTTGAACTCATGCTTCTGAGGGCTCTGGGGAGAAATATTCTTTATCAGTCAGATGTCTCTTGATTACTCAGAGGCAGCAGACACTGAAACCAAAGAAAGAAGGGAAAACTTCACATTAAGTGGAGAGAGACTGATATGCTCTTGCTCTTGCTCTCTTGTTCTCAAAAATGTTTGATGATATTCAATAGCACAAGGAAATGCAATCTAAGTATCAAAAATTAAAAACTGTTCATATGGTCTTTGGGGACACAGATGCACCATCCCTCCAAAACTTCCCTTCTTGATTTGTAATTGGTGCTCAAAAGCCCCCAAGGGTCAGGAAACTCTTTCCGCCCCCCAAAATCTCAGAGGCCAAAGGGAAGCAGAAGTAAAAAGCAACTGTGGTCATGGCCTCAGGTCATTTAAGGGAACAGATGAAGTGTTGTTGGCATAAGTCATTTATTTAAAATGCTAATGATTTTAACAAAGATGTAGCCCTGGGACCTAAACCATTCCATTCCACTTATGGCAAGATAGAAGGCCCTGAGAAGTTGGGAAGAGCAGAGATTCATCCATCAAGCACCTGGGGCCTGCTTCACACCACACGGTGGGCACTTCGTGGCCACAGTCATTGTCACACGCCTGATAAGGCGACCTGATTCTACATGGCCTCACTTTCGTTAGCCCCACATACCTGCTTAAGCTCTTGGGTATAAATCTTTTTCCCTAAAACTGGCCGACATTACAGATTATAGTTCCTTAGGAGAGAGGAGATCTTCTGTAGGAAAAGTCTGGAAGCAAAGCTGGGCTATTTCCCCTGCTGGCCATCACCCTGGCAAAGACGGATCCTCCAGACTATCAGAGGGTGAGGGTTCTGACTTGGGAGGGGCAGGGATGACTGCCTGAAGAAGAAGATGCCTGGGAAGGGAGGGAGGTGGAAGACGCCGTGCTGGGGGGTGGGAATGTGGGAAACTGCATTTTGGAGGAATGGAAACATGGGGAAGTCAGCAGCATGTGTGCAGAGGGAGGAATGGACAAGTTTATTGTGCAAAACTGTCTGACTGAGGACAAGATTTGGATTCACGTGAACATCTGTGCTTTGCACGGCTAACCTAATCTCCATGGTGCAGAACTCCAGTACCTAAGAAACATTTGCACGCCCTCCGAAATGTTGCAGTTCATTTCGATCTCTCCCATCATGCACCAGGGCTCATACCTGGCTCTTCCAGCACAGGGCAGCACCCTCAGAAGGCTTGGCTCCTTCTTCCAGCTGATACAACCCAAGGACTGGGTTCTTTCCTTAGAAGAAGCAACAGAATTACAATCCTGTCTGTTGGACTCTAGAAACTGCAGCTCCGGGGCTTTGGATCCCTGACTAAAGTAACCTCCACCAAAGTCAGATGGTTCACGCACCTCCCAGGGAGAGGGAGAGGCACAGGGAAGGGCTGCTCAGGGCACAATCAACCACTCTCCTCGCAAAGGCAAAGCTTCCTTCCAGAACTGCTTCTGACTGGCAGTCTGGGCCTGAGCTGCTTAGGACAGGGCTTGCTTTCCTCTCATTGTTGATTCCATGGACAATGTGCGTGTAAGGCACTTTGGTTGTTCTCTTCTAGGCCTTTACAGACCATCAAATCTTCCCCCTGTCACTGGGCAAGGAAGCAGCTTAGCCAAACCTCCCCAAATAAAGGAGAGTCTTTCCCAAACCTGAGACTCATAGAACAAGAGATAGCTTTGGGGACATGTCCCAATGTTCCCACTCTCTCCCAGACCTCACCCCTTGCCTCATTTCAGTTGAAATGTCTCTTGCTGCTTGTTATATACAAGTGCCCTCAGTGAAGACAGAGAGGGCCAACACAGCTGTCACGAGGAGGTCACACACATGTACACAGGCCCGCATACACAAGCACACATACATACTCAACCCGGAGTTCCTAAGAGCATTGCTACATATACCTCAGCTTACTTTGGGGGAGTTAATTCACTTGCTGAGTAAGGCTATTTGGTGTGTCCTGCTTATAAGGAAGATGTTAAGTGAAACGGAGCCAACCACCTTCCCGCAGAAGATTCCGTACGTAGCCAATACTGAGTGGCCGGATATACTGTGTAATGCCACGTGGATATGTATGGGGGTGTGTGAGCAGATACGGGGGCAGGGGAGCAGCATGGCATGCAGTCTTGAGGGAGACAGGCTCCAAACAGAACTTGGGGTTGCATATGTCCTATATAAAACACCCAGAGCAAATTCTAGGGCTCCCACAACCTCCACTAGGCCGGAGGCACGAGGCCAGGCCGAAGGGAACTGAGGAACACGTCTCGTTGGGATCTGGCAGGAGTGGCTGTGGCCCCTAGAAGTGGCCCAAGGGGATCGGGATCCTGCCCATCTTGCTGTCTCTCTCCTCCAGAGCAGAGCAGAGCAGAGCAGAGGGGAGCCTGGCAGCTCCGGGCTCTGTGTCCCACGCAACGTGCCTCCTGGCATTCTCATCGAGGGGCAGCCTCCTCCTCCCTGATTCAAGCTGCCCCCCCTCAGATCCCTCAGCTCTGTCCTCATGACCTTTCCTTTATCCAGGCCATTTTCATTCTCATCTTGTGTAGTCAACTTTTAAAAAGTAGAGCTGTTTCACAGTTAACAAGGACAGAGGTTTTTCGTTTGTTTGTTTGTTTGTTATTGGTTTGCTTTTATCAAAAAAAAAAAAAAGTAAAAAGCACCCATTGTAGTGTCCCTTTACCCTGTGCAGACCATCAGATGAATTTATTATAGCCAGGTTTTTGTGAGATTATGTCCAAACTATACATAACAACTAATGGATGTGGGGACATGCTGTCAGCCGCACAGCAGTGGGGAGGAGAATACGATCAGGAGTGAGAAGAGTTTTGCGAGCAATCGCATATTGGACATGCTGAGATTGTTGACGTGATCGTTCCCACCAGGCCCTCGCTCCCGGGGATCTGGACCACCATGGACACCTTTCCTGCCAGGAGAGGCCTCTGCCTCAACCCCATATCCTGCCCCCTGGAGGTTGATCAGAGAAGATACCCCGCAGTCCTGCGAGGCCTTGGGAAAATTGCTGGGTCTCACGGGGGCTGATTCCCACACGCTCAGCGAAGGGACTCCAGAGGTGACAAAAGATAAGACAACTCTGAGTTCCCCTCCAGCCTTATGTTCTACCAATCATTGGTCCTGCTTTGTCCATAGATTCCCTGGGGAGGACAAGGGACCCTGCAGGTTTTCAGGTATAGCTGAAAATCTTTCACGGGGTGAGACCAGATCCATGTGGGGAATATAATATTCACACAAGTGAAAACAAGTCACCTCCTTTGCAGGTTCTGGGCTGCAAAAGGTGAAGGGAACTCCATGAATTCTCTAGTTCATGTTTCACTTTAGATTAGAATAAAAACCACAGAAAAATAAACCGTGTCAATCAGCCCTGCTGTGTAAACAAGTGGTTGATGATAACTCATGAGAGGGTTTGCGTTTCTTTATGGAGTGGCCAGCAACAAAGATCTAAAAACAAACCTTCTCTTTTACGGTTATTTGGAAAAAGAACAAGGAAAGCATTTGTTTTACCTCTGGGAGCTGCTACAACCAGCCCCGCACTCCCCAAACAGCCTCTCAGAGCAATAAGTCTGTGGTGTTCTACTCCCAGCCCAGCTCTGGAGGCCACCAATAGCCTGCAGCGGACTGGGGTGAGGCGCCGTGTATAAGCCGTGGCTCCTCCAAGCTCCCACTCTCAGAGGCATGATGGGATCTGCTCCTTGCTAGCCTATAAGGCACCTTTGTGCAAATTAGAAAAAGACAGCCCCTATCTTTCAGATGCAACTTTGGTTTGGCAGACAGAGCCGTCTGCAAATTAGAAAAAGGTGCCTCACCTCTAGATCAGTGGTCTGCAAACTTTCTCTATCAAGGGCCAGATGGTAAATATTTTAGGATTTGCAGTCTATAAGGTCTCTGTCACAACTACTCAGCTCTTCCACTGTCACACAAAAGCTACCACAGATGACACATCAACAAATGGGTGTGGCAGTGTTCCAAAACATTCTTATTTATAAAACCAGGCAGTGGACCTGACTTGACTCACAGGCTATTGTTTGCCGAGCCCTCCCCCAAGTGGATGCAGTCTGGCATCAAAGCTTGGCAAATGGAACACAGGCTAAAACGTGTCCACTGTTCATTCCTTTGACTGGTACTGTTGTGCCAAACCTACTCCTACAAGGTGGCCCTGAATCCCCGAGATGCTGGGGACCCAAGGAGACAAACTTCTTGGACCAGGAATGGACCACCCCAGTGAGTCGCAGCACCTCCACCCCCCACCAACTCCCTCCTGCTCCACCTGCCTCCAGACCTCAGGGTCACGCTGACCTCAGGATACCACCTCCTACAGCCATAAGCGCCTTCCTCAGCCCACTCAGCAGTGCCAAGCCGAGGAGCTGCACTGAGCGTGGCTTTGGAAACCAGACTTCTCTTACTCAAAGAGATAAAGACAAGGTCTGCAAAGACAGGAAGGCCAGCAGAGCCAGATCACAGGGATTCTCAGATGAGCAAAGCTGCCTGTCTCCTGAGACCTCTTCTTTGGCAAAACTCCAACTAGCCAAGTGAGTAATTGGTTCGAGTGGAAGATTATGACAGTTGGCAGAAACAAGTTATTTCTGGACATTTTCCAGTTTCTTCCCAACCAGGCTTCCAATTATAATTAAAATATGGCAGTGGCTTCATGCAACATGGATAGTGCACAACCTTGCAATGCCAGCAAAGTCGACAGAAGACCCATTTCCTACAGCACCAAAGAGTAGCCCCCGCAATAGTGCCTGGGAACACTGGCCTGACTTTAAGTGGAATACTTTGTTACATTACTCACGCTTCATTTGACCTTCATAAATATCAAAACCTTACCATCCTGCATCCTGACATTTAATTCTTTCCTGTCATCTAATGAGGCCACATTTACTTAGAAGGTCACTTGTCACTTACAGCACGGAGAGAGACATATCATTTTAATGAAGCTCCTAATTCAGAGCGAGTCATGAAGTTGTGGACAAGATTACAACACGTGCTGGTCTAGAGACAATGGAGGCCCTTGGACTTAACTACGCCGTCGTGGGATCACACTAAAAGAATGAAACACAACCCAGGGAGACTGGCATTCCTGCGTAAGCAGCAGAGTCTGGCCGATGTCACTCTAAATTCAATTACCCAGAAGAAAAGTGTGGATTCATGTTAATATATTTTACAAGGTTCTATAATTTATCTTCCTTTGTTTTTCTTTATGAATAACAGATTTTTGCCCTCAGTTAAAAAGCACATCGGGGGTTGGTTGGATGGGAGCGGGACTAAGCCACTTGTTTTTTATCCTCTGTGGAATGGAAGGTCATACAAATTCTTCTCCCTAAGATGGCTTGGCAAAGGTTCGACAAGGAGTACTGCTAGGAAGTACATGGCAGAGACATGGCCTGCAGATGTACCCACACTTCACAGTGAAGGAAGGAAACCAGGCAAGTGGAACACTGTAGATCATAATGGTGGTGGAGGGTGACTCCAAGCACAGCCTTTCTGAGCGCAAGAGCGAGTGTCCAGACCCAGAATCCAACTCAGGTAGACATGAGCCTGCCTACAGCTGTAAGGGTTTAATGTCAGGACATGGTGCTTAGACTTGGTCAGGGAGGCAAAGCACTTTCGTATGGCTCATCCACGACACAACCACTGTGTTCAATTACCATCTCAGAACTCATGTCTCTGGCAGGGGCCAAAGTTTGCCCACAGACCTCTGACAGCAATGCTTCCTGCCACGGCACACCCCTGGCTCCCCAACACACACCACAAGCATGGGATTTCATACTGGCCTCTGAGGTCAATATCACCCTCTGGGTTAACCAGAAAATGGAGCCCAGTGGTGTCGTTGGTGCAACTCTGGTCAAAAGTACCCGCAGAGGGCTCTGGTGTGCGAGAGCGAAGAAGTGCTATTAGCTCTTTTCTCTCTTGGAGGACCCAGGAGAGAGAGTTCCTGAGAGGGGCGGGGCTTCTCCCATTCAACTCATGGAGGCCTGCCCAGGAAGGAGGAAGGGCTATAAAAGGTAGGTCAGAGGGACATTAGACAGACCGAGGGCCAGCCTGGCAAGTTTTTCCCACAGTGATTGAGGCAGACTGTATTTTCCAAAGATGAATGCAACAATATCTCCCACTCACGTGCTTTTCTGCCATGTGATCTAGGCACTCTTTCGCCCCCTTGAATGTAGGAGGGCCCTTGCCAGCTTTCACAAGTAGACTGTGGTAGAGGTGGCACTAGATTGCTTCTACTTCCTGCCTTGGGCATCCTGTGTTTGGGGATGCTCCCTCTGAAACATCAGCCACTCTGCTGTGAGAAGTTCAGGCCACTTGGAGAGGCCAAATGCAGGTGTCCCACTTGAGTTGACAGCCCCACTGAGCTCCCAGCTTACTGCCAACATCAACTGCCAGCCACAGAAATCAACCAGGTTAGATGTCCAGCCCAGCCGAGCCTTCAGGTAAAGTCTGCTCCAACCACCATGTGACTGTAGTCATGGGCGAGACCTCCAGGGGAACCACCCAGCTGACCCCAGTCAACCCACTGAACTGGGACAGATAATAAGAAATTGTTGTTTTAAGCCACTAGGTTTCAGAGTGGCTTGTTGCATATCAATAGATTACCAAAATATATGGTACGGTATGAACACTGACCAATCAGAATGGATGCTGATGGTCAATAGGGCTGGAGCAAGGTCCTCAAGACCTCCTCTGTGCCAGATGTTTAACCTTTAATTTCTGGATTGTGAGACGGTCGAGCAGCAACTAAAGGGAGGAGCCACAGTGGCAAAAGGGCACTCGGGGAGACTGGAGTAGCAAGCATCTCAGTATTTTAACACCAGTTATGACACACTCATGGGTTCCAGCTGGGCACCATTCCTTGCCCTGGAATTCACACCTACATCCTTGCTGGGCTGTCAGGTGTGGGAAGGCAAATATACCCAGATCAGGATAGGTAGGTAGGTGCCACTCCTGGGATCCAAGAATCCCCTGAGAACCCAACACTTCCACCTTTTTAGAAGCTTTTTCTATCCATGATTGCATTTGATCTTTACAATGTTCCTGAGAGGCAGATGGTACTGGTCCTCATTTGACAGGTGAGGAAAATCTGAGTTCCAGAGAAATTAAGGAAGGACAAAGGCAATAACAGCAAACGGATTAGTCAGGACACTGTTTGGGGTTCTCGTGCTTGATACCGCCTAAGTCTGAGACCTTAAGCCAATGCGATCACGTCTTAGAGCCTCCCCATCTCTAAAGTGAGAGAAATCAAAAGATGATCCCTGAGGGCACATCCGGCATCACTGTTCTCGACTTTACGACTTGCCTGAGGTCACCAGGAAGGGAATGGCATCATCGGGACATGGTCGCCAAAACCCTGACTCCTTGTCCAGTGCTCACATGAATGCTTCCACAGCTGACTTCCTAAGACGTCCCACTGTCATTATACAGCGGGGCAGCTAAACCCTCTTCCCAGCTCCTGGACAGGAGATTATCTCCACGTCCATGCCCAGAGAAGAGCATCTCTGTTTGTGACTCTGGCCCTGGGCCTTCTGTCCTAATATCCAGGGATGAAATCTCCACCCTCGTGCTTTGTAGGGGAGTACGCACGGGGATGCGGAGAGAGGAGGATGGAGAGAGACAGGAGGTGGGGGCGCGCTCTGAATCTCAGCCAGATCTGCCCAGGCTAGCTCTGAGTAAATCCTGCAGTCACCACACAGGAAGCTGCTAATCTGGGCAGACACTGTCTCATTCAGGGCTCCAGGGCCCCTGTCCTGACCCAGTCCGAAGGCAGCATCGGGAGGTGATGAATCTCTCCTGAGACTGTGTGGTTTCCAGGAAAGCATTCCAGAATCTGAAACCGGCTTCAAAGGAATGCGTATCTGCTCACTCCCGCCCTGGCTGGGAACCAGCCCAGGGCACCTTATTCTTATTAGGCTGGAGATGTCTTGGACACTAAGCTTGAAAAATGCACCAAGGATTTCAACACAGATGGGGAATGGTGTGACTGTGCAGAAAACCCCATTGTTGGCAGCACTAGATTTTCTCTGAAAGATGTTTTGGACAAGTAATTTAATTCCTCTCCATCTCACGTTTTCCAACTTTGAAATGGAAATGAGAATTTTTTTGTCTTATAACCTTCTTATACCTGGAGTCTGGATGGAACAGAGTGGGAGCTGAAACTCCCATTGCCTGCTGCTGGAAGGTTCAATATATCAAACACCAGAATCAACAGTGAGGGAGAATCTCCACGTAGAAAACAAAGAAGTGTGTCCAAAATGAGGTATCAGAGGAAAGGGGGACTGAAATGAGAATTAGGTTGGAGAATCTAGAATGATCAGGTTGGAATGAGCAAACGTGATTGCAGAGTAATATGGACCAATTTCTGAGAAGGGCACCAACAACCTTGTGCCTCCAAAGCGAGCGCATGTGCTTGGTGAGAAGGACGGGGCATCTGGGCTGTTAAGGCAACTAGGAAAGGATAGATTATTCTTCATTTACCCTCATCTGGATCGGGGTGTAAGGCTCCCACTGGATGTCCCATCTTGTGATGATTAATTTTATGTATCAACTTGACTAGACCACAGTCCCAGATATTTAATGAAACACTAGTCTAGATGTTGCTGTGAAGGCAGTTTTTAGATGACATTAACATTTAAGTCAGTAGTCTGAATAAAGCAAATTACCCTCCATAATGGGGTGGGCCTCATTCAATCAGTGGAGGGACATAAAAGGAAAAAAAAGATTAACATCCCCCAAGAAAGAAGGAACTCTGCTTCCCGACTGCCTTTGGACTCCAGACTGCCCTGGCTCTTCCCTGGGTACCGCCCCCTCCCGAACTTGGTCAATCTTGAAGATTTTGAACTTACCAATCATCATAATCACATTAGCCAATTTATATATATATACACATATATACACACACACACACACACACACACACACAATTATATGTATGTATATGTATATACATATGTGTATGTATATATACAAATATTTATGTCTACATAACCTATACCTATATACAGTCATGCATCACTTAAAGACGGGGAAACGTTTTGAGAAATGTGCTGTTAGGCGATTTCATCATTGAGAAAACATCACAGAGTGCACTTACATGATCCTGGATGGTGTAGCCTACTGCACACACTATGGTCTAGCCTATTGCTCCTAGGCTAAAATCTATACAGCGTGTTACTATACTGAATACTGTATGCAATTGTAACACAATCGTAAGTATTCGTGTATCTAAACATATGTAAACAGAAAAGGTGCAGTAAAAACATAGTATAAAAGATAAGAAATGGGAAGAGTTCCAGTCACGATGGCACAGTAGGTAAATGCTGTCCTTACCTTCTCTCACGACCACATCAAAATTACAAAACAACCAGAATCAACTAAAACCTTGCTGAACCGAAGCCCTACAACTCAGGACATGCAGAAGAAGCCACCTCAAGACAGGTAGGAGGGGCAGAGATGCGGAATGGGTTGGTCCCACACCCATGTGTGACCATTAAAAATCAGAAGGGATATATCGGCTGCGGGGGTCATCCTGGAATGAGCAAGGGGTCCCAACCCCTCCCCAGTCCAGGGTTCCAGTGCCAGGGAGAGAAGTCCCACAATTTCTAGCTATGAAAACCAGCAGAGATTGTGACTGAGTGAGACAGAGGGCAGCTGGAGTCCCAGGCGCTCCTCTTAAAGGTATCGCACACGGACTTACCCACTGTCGGAATCACTGGCTCTGAGCTCCAGCACTGGGGCAACAGCTGGAGAGGTGGCAGGGACATATGGTAGGGAACTGAGTTGTCTGGCTTCAGGACAGGCTCTGGAGCAGCAGCTTTCTCCTGGATGAAGCAGCTGGTGGAAGCCATTGTTTCTTTGTTGAGCCCACCCGCTTCCCAGTGTGCAGACACAGGCAGGCGCCATGTCAGAGTGTCCATCAAGCTGGCTAATGCCGTTCAATCAGCATGCCCTGGTGATTCCAGTCCCCACCCCACACAAGTTCCGGGCACACTCAAACTATTTGCAGTTGCTTTTTCATACAAACCACCTGCCTTGGCTCAAGCTGCAGACTCTTCTAGGGTCTCTCAAAGGTTCTCAGAACCCAGACAAGCAGCGTCTGGCTTGAGCACATCCCATACCTCTGGCTGAGCAGCCCTAAGTCAACACTAATGGCAGCTGTCCTTAGAACGACAGATAAAGAGCTTCCCAGACAAGAAAAAATTAAAGGAACCAGTATTACCACCAAACCATTATTACAAGGAATCTTAGAAGGACTTCTTTAAAATTATATATATATATATATATATATATATATATATATATATATATATATATATATATATATATATAATCTTAATAATAAAATGGCAATAACTACGTACCTATCAACAATTACTTTCAATGGAAATAGATTAAATGCTCCAATCAAAGGACAGAGTGTCTGAATGGATAAGAAAACAAGACCCTTATATATGCTGCCTACAAGAGACTCCCTTCAGATTGAAAGGCACACACAGACTGAAAGTAAAGGGATGGAAAAAGTTATTTCATGAAAATGGAAACAAACAAACAAAAGCTGGAGTAGCAATACTTATACCAGAATAAATAGGTAGCCTTTAAAAAAAAGGCTAACAAGAGACAAAGAAGGACCCAGTAATCCCACTTCTGGGTATTTATCCGAACAAACCCAATATGCTACTTCAAGGGTACATGCTCATCCAGATGTTCATTGCAGCAGTATTTACAATAGACAAGACATGAAGACAACCTGGGTGTCCCTGAATGGATGAATGGATAAAAAAGTGGTGGTGCATATATACAATGGAATATTACTCAGCAGTAAAAAAGAATGAAATCTTGTCATCTGTAACAACATGGATGGACCTAGAGGATATTGTGCTGACTGTGGTAAGTCAGACAGCAAAAGCCAAATGTCATATTATTTCACTTATAAGTGGAATCTAAAGAACAAAATTTTAAAAATAAAACAGAAATAAATTCATAGATACAGAGAACATTTTGATGTTGCCAGATGGAAGAGGGGTTGGAGTTGGGTGAAGAGGGGAAGGGATTAAGAAGTACAAATTGGTCGTTACGCAGTACTCATGGGGATGTAGGGTATAGCATAAGGAATATAGTCAATAATACTGTAATAGCTATGTATCGTGTTCGATGGGTACTAGATCTATTGGGTCAATAGATGGGAAGGGGGTTAGAGGCAGGGTGAAAAAGGTGAAGAAATTAAGAAATACAGTTGGTAGTTGCAAAATACTCATGGGGATGTAAAGTATGGGAATACAATCAATAATATGGTAAGACTATGTATAGTGCCAGGTGGGTACTAGCTAGGGGGATCACTTCTAAATTACATTAAGTGTCTAACCACTATGCTGTACACCTGAAACTAATGTAAAATAATATTGAATATCTACTCTCATTGAAAAATTTAAAATGCGGAAAGATAAAGAATAAGAGGTTCAAATTTCCAAATATAAAACAAATAAGTCTTGAGGATGTAACATACCGTGTAGAAAACATAGTCAATAATATTCAATAGCATGGTACAATGTCAGATGGTTTTCTGGGCTTATCGTGGTGATCATTTCTTTAGCATAGGGAATATAATCAACAATGTGGTAATAACTCTGTACAGTGCCAGGTGGGTACTGTTGAATAATTATGATGCATGAGGATTAAAATTAAGTTCGCAAACGTTGCAACAATGCTGCTAACATTTTTTTTATATATCAGGGGGATTATTCATTATGAATTTGTACCAACTGGACAAACAGTTAACCAAGTTTACTATTTGAAAGTACTGAAAAGGCTATGTGAGAAAGTTAAACGACCTGAACTTTTTGCCAACAATTCATGGCTATCCCATGTTGCAGCAGTGCACAGAGTAAGAAACTTTGTGGTGTTCATAAAAAAGGAGGGTGTTTAATCTGGAGAAGATGTAGAACTGAGGACTCAATATTTTTATTTTGGGAATTTTTTTTTATTCCATCGATCCTATCTGGCACAAAGGACTCTCTCTGACATGCAAACGATGGAAGAAATAAAACGTATTTATGCTTTACCTCATTACAACCTGAAAATATTTCCCAAGTACAGGAACAGGCTGGCTCCTCACCACCACAGAATGCTTTTACTAAAGTGGCCGTGGCACTTACTCCTTGTTAAGATAGCTCTAGTGGACCTGTGTCCTTATGCAGGATCTCAGGTCCTCAAAAAGAATTTACAGCAGTTTATTCTGAAGACCACCAGGCTGGACCTGGGAGGGCTGCAGTGCCCTCTGAACACGTGGCACTGCAGGGACAGGCTCCCCCGTGCTGAAACAGGTCAGTGGCTGACTAATCGGGTTGTAATCTGTGTGCTCAAAATTGAGTTGCTGTGAGCGGGAGGGAGTCTATTGCCAAGTCCCGCAGATATTGCTCCCATCAAAAGAAAAAAAATCCTCCTGAACCACACATCCTTCCATTTCTTACTGGACATTCAGCTCCATTATCATCTTATGCGACCACGTTGTGTATGTGGTCTAACATTGACCAAAACGTCCTTATGCGGCGCATGACTGTCTGTATGTCAGAAGCAAGTGGAAAAGAGATGATTGGCATCATGTGAGGTTGGTGATGAAGTGATCTGTGAGTGGATGATGACAGCCCTGTGGAAGATTCACTTAGCACCTCCACCTCAGCACACCCAGAAAATGGAGGCATTCCACCAAAGGTCTATTCCCAGTCCTCCCCTCTTACTCTACACACATTCCCTGGTTGGTTTAATCTTATTCCATCTCTTAAGCCATGTCCTCTTCTTGGATGATTCCTAAATCTCTGTCACTGGTTTTGACCTCTCTGCTGAACTCCAGAACAATGAACCCATGTCCTACTGAGCAACCCATCTGGAAGTACCACTGACACCTCACACTCAACATGTATAAACTGAACTTATCATCCTCCTCCCACCAAAAGAAAAACTCTGCTACTTCTCCTGGTGAATGGCATTTCCATGACCCAGTTTCCTAAGCCTGTAATTTGAGAGTCAACGATAATTCCTCTCCTCCCCGACCCCCATATCCAATAATCACTAAGTCCTGCAGATGTAGCCTCAGGATTTTCCCATTGAGAAAATCACTGTCCTAATTCAGTACTTGTCTCTGGCCTAACGATTCAAACAGGCTCCAATTCGTTTCACTGGTCACACCCACTGTCCTTCAAAACGATGCCTCCTCATGTTTAGACTTTCACCAAAAATAAGCATTTTTCTACTTCTCAGAGGTGATGAGAATATACTGGTGTGGACAAATATGACTCAAGGGTGGTTACTTCCAAGGTATTTCCTGAGCCAGTTTCCTCCAGGCATCTTGGGAGTTCATCATTCTTACATTCTCAGGTGTGCTCAAAGCCTTTGGTCAATGTTCCCACACCAATCTGGAGAGGCTAAGCTCCATATTCTTCCACTCCAGCCCATCAGAGAGTCCTCCTGGTCACAAAATGGAGGCAAAGAAGGTCCTCCAAGTGACCTGAGTGGGCTGCAAGGCACATTTGAAGTGTAATGTGCCCTCTGGGGGAGTTGGCCTTGGCTGTCAGCACCTTGGAGAGCTCCAGGTCTGCCCTCTGTTGGGGAGATAACTGGACCAGAGTCCTGGATTCTTCTCAGAGTGGTAGTGGGGAGAGGAAAGGGTTGATGCTGGGCACCTTCATTAGCCAGATACCCAGCCCAGCAATTTCAGGGATCTCAAAAATACAAATGGCCCTGAAATCAGCCCAGACTTGGGTTTCAGGGGCTTTTCAGCCTCTGCTCAGGTGGTCCATGAGAAATTGGCTGTTATGATCCTAGGTCATGGCCAAGCCAGTTGAACACTGAAGACTAGTGCTTCCCTGGGTTCTGTGCCCAGACGGCACAGGATTCAGCAGCTTTCATGATTTTCTTTGAACTGTCAATGAAGAGACAAGCCACCTTCAAAAGTTGCCCCCTATTTCTGGACTACTGCCATTTGTGCTTCACTTGGTGAAGCCCACTCCTTCTGTCCTCACTGTATACCTTGCAGCATCCACTGCCCCAGCACCACAGGCAGACTGGGCAGCAAAGACTGCAGGGATGGGTAGGCTGTGCTTTATGTTCAATGCACAAGGCCTTACCCAGTTGGGGGAGGAGGTGTTTCCTCTGGTCACATGCTCAGGGAATTCTGAGGATATTGATACACTTGGTCCAGCTCCACAGCTGCTCTTTGTTCCTATTAGACCAGAAGACCTCTGAGGATGGAATAGAAAGGAGTGGACCTCCAAGTGAGGATAGCATATGTCCGGAGTCTCAGAAATGTCTTTGCTCTCTGGAGTCAACACAATGGTTCCTCCACTCACCTTTGCTTCCTCAGATGAGCCCTGCATTACCACAGCCCTCTCCAGGCTGCCCTCTCTGTTCTATCCCTGCTGAGTTCCTGTTGATGCCTCTGATTTACTTGCTAAGTGTTTCACACCTTCAGTGTCCCATCCAGCTTTCACAACAGCTCAGAGATGTACGTCGATAGGGCTTTTTTGAGACCCCCTATTTACAATGGAGAAAACCGTAAATGAAAGTTTAGGTGACTTGCCTAGACACACAGGGCTCCTGACTCTAATCAGCTGCTCTTTATAATTTCTTATAAATGGCCGTCAAATCAGGACCCCACTTTGGTGCCCAGAAACACCACAGCATGGGCTTATCATGCCACCCATGCAAAGACAAAAAGTCAGAAACCTACCTTTTGAAGATTATATTCATCCGCCTGAGGTTTGTCAAAGTCCATCTGTTACTCTCTGCCTGCAGAACATAAACAAAAACCAATTTGCTGGAATCTTGTCAACAGCTTCCTCTGAGGTTTATGACATTTCCTGGGGACAATTCCACCCCCTCACACACAAGGGTCAACCAAGGCTCCAAGAGAAAAAGCAGTTCTTTTTTTTAAAGACTCACTGGCAAACATTTTGATCCCGGTTTATTTTGTCAGGCTTGCCTTTAACTCTTCACGTACAACCTCCTCAGAAAGAAGGTTTGAATCCAATAAAGAAAGAGGCAGTCAGCTTTCCCTGTCCCCAAACGCCTGAGAGACTTGGCCATACAGAGATGTTTGTAATTAGCCAAGGAAATTCAGGGGTGGTGTGAGGAGTGAGAAGGGGGCTTGTCATCCACAGCTGTGATCAGCAGTGGCCATAATGACGCACATGTTGGTCTCAGGGGATGACATTTTCCTTTAAGTTTGGTTCTAGTATGCTACCAAGTTGTCTCTTTAGCCATATTGGACCAACTGAAACAAGGTCACGTGGGCTGCCCATGCTGAAGACCGATATGCTGACATTCCTCTCACCCTCTTCCTCTACAGGTCCCTGCATCTATGAGACAAATGCAGCATCACTGAGATTAGCAAAGACTGTTTATATGGAAGAAATGCCTTATTCTCTAACAAGAAAAAAAAACAACTTTTGTTAAATTCCTTTTGAGGCCCAATTAGAATTTTGCTTTGCCTAACAGATGTGTTCTTCGAGGTGTAAAGGTAAATCACTTTCTGTGTATGTGACTCAAATCCTGTCTGAAATTTGCTAAGAATTCTCAGCTCAAAGCCTTTTTACAAAGAGAGGATATCTGTGAAAAGTTGAAGAATTAACATCACCCTTATTAGTTAAGGATGGTCTGACCTAGGCTTATCCTTGTCCCAAGGGGCAGGCAACAGTCTCAAGATGCCCCCAAAGCACTGGGCTCTTTCTTCACCTGCTTTTTCCTGGGGCAAAATAGATCAGGAGGCCTAGTCTGTCTGAAGACCTCAAACTTCCCTTGGTTACTTCCTCGTTTCTCAGTGATCCTGTTGTACAATTCTGGCGATCAGGGCCCTCATGCTTTCCGTACTCTATAGAAATGGCTGCTCTCAAGGAAGAGGCAATGCCAGCCACTTACCCAGCATGACAATCAGACCCTTAGCTCCCTCTTCTGGGGCATGATCACCCCTAACTTCAGTTCCAGCCAAGGCAGGGGAGTCTCTGTCTCCTGGAAAGGGTTTTAGGCCTTCTTGGCTGAGCAGGTGGAGACAGAATGCCTGGGGACAGAGGAGCCTGATGGGGACCATCAGTCTGCTCTCCCTGCAGGTATGAATAATCCCAGAGAGGGCTGCCTTAAGACAAGAGGGGTCACCTTTACAGTGCTGCCGGGAACTAGATGCTGAGCACCTGCCAATCAGAACCTCAGGTCAAGAGTAAGACATTGAAGAAGAGACTGTAACAGCTGTGAGTGAACGTCCAACACTCTCCAAAGCGAGGCTTTTTCTTGACTTCTTGAGCGGTGAGCGGAAAGTTTGGGGTCCCTCCGTGACACTCACTACCTCACTGTGCCTTACTGAGAGGGGCCATCTGTGAGCTGGGAATTCACAGAGGCCACGACTGCAGCATGAAGGAGGCCCAACGTGAGATGGGTGTAGCCAGGAAAAGCAGGAGTTGGGAAAGGAAGCTGCACAGCTCTTGACATCTAACCCGAACACTTGGAAAATAACCCATCATCTTCGCCTTCAACTTTTCCATACGCTCCACATTATTAGAATTGCTCCTTAACCACACCAATCATCCTCAGAATCCAGGACAGCTGTACAAAAAAAAATGTTTCGTTCCCCACCCTTTCCCTTGAGTTCTTATAATGAAAGAGCTTAGTTAGCACAAATTACCAGCTTTGCCTTTTACTTGTCTGACAGATGAACAAACATCAAATCATCATTACTATATAGGCCCGGCTGGCCAATTCCATTTCAGTGATCTATCACCAGGGCAGAATTCTCTCGGTGGGAAGGGAAGACACAGAGAGAGATTTCCGGGTTGTACTAGTACTAAATCCAGGGAGCAGCCTGTTTCATGCTCACCACCGGAACCCAAGGAGGACGCAAATACAAATCAAACTATAGAGTTGGGGTATCTGACATATTAAAAAACAAATAACAACAAAAACTACTGTTTCACTAATACAAAGGAGGAAAGAGAGCTAGAGAACAGAGATGAAAGAGCCGTGGGGTGGGATGCAGGAGGCCCAGGTTCTCACCCCAGCCCACCACTGATTCTCTGTGTGGCCTTGATGTGTCCTTGTCACATCCCAGGCCTCAGTTTACTCATCTGTTGACTCAATCAGTGATTTCATGTCACACACTCTTGGCTCTAGAGATCCAAGAAGTTACTTTATGGGTTTCAGAAATGTTTTATTTTAAAGTTTTACATTAAAAAATATATGTATTTTTAGCTGTGATAAAAGTGTGAACTTAAGACACATAAGAGGGCCATTTTTAACACTGTGTGGACTGACAAGAACTTATGAGAACATGTGAGCTCGTGTTTGTGAAAGACTCGAAATAGAGCTCGTCCTGCCACTTGTCCAGGTAATGGAAGGGCATGGGGGCTACAGGACAAACCGTTACAAAGCAGGAATCATTTGGACCTGCTCACCCTGTGAATGAAGATTCTCTCTAGACTGCGAAAACAAAATGAAATACGGATGTGAATTAGGGATCACCAGAATGCCTCATTTCTCATTTTCGTACCCATCCAAATAATCTCATTGTGCTTTTGTATTGGTTATAAGCTTGAGATGATAAAATAAATGCATTTGTCAAGGTGATTTCTTTCACTTATTTGTTACAAGCTTAAAATTATATCATAAATACATTTCTCGATGTGATTTATCAACATATTCCTAAATAATGCTTTGTCTGCTTATGTAGCTTAAGCTTGCATATAAAATTTCATTTGAAAAAAAAAAAAAACGGTCCCAGTCCTTCACAAATTTTGAAAACCACTGGGCTAATTATCTCTAATTTTCCTTCCAGCAAGAGGATACTTTATTCAAATCCTTCTCTGGGGATAGGAGAATTGTATGACTTCAGGAAGTTTCCGGCTTAATCAAAACATTCATAAGAAAAACAAACAAACAAACTTGATTCCCACATCAACAAACTGCCCTGAACAGCTTTGCTCCTTCTCCACAGTGAAGGAATTCTGCTAAAATAGGTTGCCACTTACTGTGCAAGACATGGCGGGTACCAGACACAGGGGATCTACCCGTCGGGTCTCACAGCCTAGTTGCAGATGCTGACCTATAAATGGCTGACAGTCACAGGGACAGAAGGCAGCACAGCCAGAAGGAGCCTAACCTTGTCTGAGCATCTACTCTGGGCCAGGCTCTACAGCAGGAAAGGCACACGTCATTTGCTTTCTTCCATTTGTTGCTACTCAAAACTCATTGCAATGTTTTCCCCTCTTACAGATGGGGAAATCAAGGTGGTTGCCCAGGCAGTGCGTGGCAGAAGCAGGTCTCAGATCTTCCTCAGCCCCCACACCCAGACCAGCTCCCAGAGGGTGGTGACTGCCACTGTTCCGTTCCATGCCATTATCCAATGGCTTCTGTCTGCATTTATGGCCCAGCTCAGACCACACAGTAGGGCCTCACAGCAGCACTGCACACAAAACGCTACCCCAGCTCCCCAATGTGGGATAATCCGTGCCTACCATGGCAATCAGGCAAGGCTGCAAGGAGGAGCCAGCATTTAAGCAGGATCTTGAGAGATGAGGAGAAATTCTCCAGGAGGCAAAGAGAGGAAAAGGTTCCCGGGTGGGGGAGACAGTGAGAGAAGCACAGAGAGAAATGTTTTAGGAGAACGGCTGTTCAGGTGGCAGAGAACGTCTTCTGTGTCAGGAATGAGACGTGTGCATGGCACAGGAACGAAGCAGGCAGGGTGGTGATCTGGAAGCAGAACACGGCTCCCCAGCGCTACAGACTTGGCATACGAAGCTTCCCGCCACCCTAGCCTCTCAGCCTCGTCTCCCATTACTGTGCCACAAGGACCCTGGCCAGCAGCCATGCAGACTATCCTCTGTACCTTTATAGCCCCTGTGCCATCCATCTACCCCGCTTCTGCCTGAGGAACTTGTTTTTGTATTTCCAGATCCTGCCAAACCCCACCTGCTCTATGCAGCCATTCCTGATCCCCTCACCCAGATTCAATGTCTCTTGACTCTGAACATGCCAGAGTTCTATTATTTGTTCAAAGTAGGGCCTCAGTGGATGAATACGCAGTAGATATGTTTCTTGGCAAGAAATATTTTCTGGGAAAGATACTGAAACGGAGGCTGGAGTATCAGCCTCAGCAACATCTGACTGAAATGAAATGTGGACTTCACATTTCAACGGGGCCAACAACCCCCAGCCCCCAGCCCCTGCCCCTGTGGCTCCAGACACTGGAATCCCTACCCTTGGTGCTGAAGAGTGGGGTGTGGCCCTGGGTGTCGAGTGTTCTAACCCTTCTGTCTCTGCATTTTCAGGACATTTTCTCTCCCTTGGCCGAGGCCCTAGCCCCTAATCGCTTGGGAAGGGTTTGCTGAACCCAGCTGACCTCTTGTCCCATTTTTCCCAGTTCCATCCCACTCCTGTGTATTATGCGTCTTTTCAAGGAACTCAAGAGCTCCTGACTATGACCATATTAGTCAATTGCAGAAAACACTTTATCTACAGATTAAATGTAAAGTTAGTTTTTCTCACGTTTCTCCCAGAAGAAAAAAAGATTTTCATTGCTGCCACTGTTTCCATTCCATTTCATTATCCAGTGGCTTCAGTCTGCATTTCTGGCCTGGCTCAGACCGTTTCCATTCCATGTCATTATCCAGTGGCTTCAGTCTGCATTTATGGCCTGGCTCAGACCACACAGTAGGACCTCACAACAGCGCCACGCACAGCACTACCCCCACCTGTTGCCTCTGCTCCTATGAATCCCTCAGTGCTCTCCTGCACCACCCACTGGCCAGCCTCTGAGCTTCTGTTCTCATGGGAGACTCACACAAAGGCCTGTTCCAGTCCTCCTAACCCAAATAAATTCCATTTTGCTGGCCAACTGTCTTGCAAGAGCTCTGTCCCTGAACGAGGGACTGAGGAAAGCATGGGTGCCTTCTCCTTCTCTGAGATCCCCATGGCCTGGCAGAGTGCTCAAGACACACTCAGCCTCCAAGCTCTATTTCCTGTGCAGACATGGAGTTGGGGCCCAGAATTGTCTTCCACCGGCCCTGAGGGGAGCTTTCAGACCAACCCTCCAAAACAAAGCCTGGCCTTGGTGGCCAGCCCTGCATACACAGAACATCAAATGGCTGCACATGAAAGGGCTAAGGACGATGCTTGCTGGAGAGGCACTTAGCCTGGAAAACTTGAAACCATCCACTTGACTGAGGGCCGCTAACCACAGCCTCAATGAATGATTAATGATTATGGCCAGAGCTTATTGCAAACAGGCATGTGACAGCAGAGCCACTACCCACCCGCAGGACCTGCCGCGTGATTGATGAGCCACCAAGGGGCACAGAGGGGCTGTCAGGGGAATGGGCCGGCTTAGCCTGCAGCTGCCAGGGGGCACCCTTCCTTGGGGGGAGCTGGAGGGACACCAGTGCCAGTGTTCTGGGTGGCAGGCGGACCTCACGTATGCCACACAAACCAACAAGCACTGGCTATCTACCTGGGGGATGGGAGGAGGGAATGGGAGGCCGGGGCAAATTCTAATGACAGGAGAGGTGCCTAAATGAAATGGATGAGATGTGGCCCCTGGCCCTACAGGGGTCCTTATCCAGTGCGATGCATCGAGCAATATAACTGTAGTTCCAGAACGCCTGCGAGTGTGCAAGGTGCTTTGAGAGAAACTGTGCTGTGTGTGGACAGAGCCGGCCGCAAAAATGAGCTACCTGCCCTGAGACACTTCCCCCAGCCCCCCCAGCACAAATGCCGGCCAGAGAGGCAATTTCCTGGAACCCCGTATCACTTTTCAACAGGATTTGCAAAGGAGGGAAGAGGATGGCTGAAAAGGATTCTCTACTCTCATGCTTTCTCTGCCTTTCACCAGACAGGTAAGTTAGCACTGTGCCCTCACGCTGCCTCCCCCTTGCTACCAATAATACCCTTTAGACTGGCCAAGCCAGGGTTTCTGTGTCCCCTTTCAAAGCCTCATCAGTTGGGAGGCAGGACATGACTGTGACACACTGATTAGGCACAGGCCAGCCAGCTTCACAGAGGACAGGTTGGGCAGGAGAGGATGGAGAAGGCACAGCTCCCATCTCCAGTTTAGTCTTGTTAGCAAGACAAGCTTCCCTCATGTGAAACCAGCACAGACAGAACAAAGCACACCCCCAGTATGCTGCCAAGAGAAAAGGAGAAAAGGGACAGTGACATTTGTTTGAGAGGCCATTGGGGAAGACCAGGGAACCTGAGAAGGGCCCCGGAGACCCCCATGAGCTGCAGACCTCTTCCCCAGGCAGAGCCACTGTCCAGTCTGAGCCACCAAAGAGCCCAAGACCACCTCCTCCCACATGGGTCTGCAGAGGCACCCCTGAGTGGCCCTGAGTCAGTGGCAGAAGCAAGCAAACTCAGCAGAGACCCAAGATCTGATGCAGGAGTGGGGGCTCTGAGACAACCCAGAGAGCCGGCCGGGAGCCTGGGGACGACCCTGGGGCGGGGGGGCCTGGCCATTCTGCAGACTCTGGCTCCGTTTCATCTTAATACACTCTTGCATGTACCTGACATTGGATACTCGTCCTAGAGCATGCAAATCTAATAAATTCTTGGCTCCTGCAAGTTTCTTTAAAAAATATAAAAGAGGATCAT
The DNA here is from genome assembly GCF_004115265.2 of Rhinolophus ferrumequinum. Classification (NCBI taxonomy): domain Eukaryota; kingdom Metazoa; phylum Chordata; class Mammalia; order Chiroptera; family Rhinolophidae; genus Rhinolophus; species Rhinolophus ferrumequinum. Next base: position 58,171,923 of record NC_046296.1, read on the forward strand.
ATATAAAGAAGTTGATTAATATACACCCTGCTAAAACAGCCTGGAACATCTGTGTATTAAGTTCATTTATTAAATTACACCAATCTGTATTTTAATGAGTGAAAGATACAGTACTTATTCTGTCATCCATCAAAATAAACTCAGGAAATACTTAACATTATAATCATTTTTCTTGTTTGAACACGAGTTATGAAATATGAATCCCGCACTAAGAATCCTGGACTTGCCATCATGATCAAATATGTTTTCACAGGTGCAGCAAATATTCAGTTTTCATTTCTTTCTCCAACTGTTGAAAATATAAACCATGTTTTCTAGTTCTGAGCTGGGTAACATTGCCTTCCCTCCACATGGCAGCCATTATTCCAGACTTATTACCCCACCATCTTTCTTTCCCCAAACACACTCCTCCTAAAGTTGCTTAGTAATGAAAACGCAGGCTTCTGTGGGGCCCCTTCAGCACCGGCTCTTCCCCCACGGAGGTCTTTTGGCTCAGGCTGGGCACTGTCCCCTTTTCCTCCATCCTGGTGGCACCTATACCCTCCTGGTTAAGGCCAGAGTTTGGAAAGCCATGAAAGCAATCAGAACATCTGGTAGAAGCACCAAAGGCAGTTGGCCTTAGCTTAACTGTCGAGCTTGTGGGGTTTCCATGCCCACTCCTTGGCCCCCAGAGACCGTTCCACTCAGACAAGGTACAACTTTAACAGGGGCTTGAAGCCTCAGGAGCAAGTCTAGGCTTTCCCTGTATTCAGCTATGCTAAAACCAGAAGTCCCGGGACCCTTGCAGCAATACTCTTAGCAAAGCAGCCTGTTTCCAGGAGCCGAGAAGACCAATCCCACCACCCAGTGGCCAGTGGGGGCTCACCAGGAAGCAAGAGTCTGGAGAAGGGCCCCAGCTGGGTAAGCTGCTGAGCAGAACCACAGGATGAGGCTGATGAAATCCAACCAAGAGCTGACTCAGCTTCGGCCTGTCTAACCCACCCAGAGGCTCTCCACTGCCAGAGGCAGGTCACACTTCAACTACAAGGTCCCGGCCTATGTCTTTGGTCTCATTCCTGGCCACCCTCCCATAGTCCCCCATCACATACATGACACCCTCTCTTCTCTTCAGCCCCCTTGAACTACTGCCTGCCCATACACAAATCCTCCATGCTGCCTCCCACCCCAGGCTTTTGCCTATGCTATTCCCTCTGCCTGGGATACCCTTCTCTGTTCTCCCTCTTGTTCACCTGCTTCATTCCTTAACTTTGATTTCAGGCCCCACTCATTGGGAAAGCCCCGTGGGGGAACCACTAGGACTCAAGGAAACCTCACAGGGGAACTGTCCCCTAAGGGAAGAATGGGAAGGCATTCGAGGCAAAAGGAGCCCCATGAGCAAAGATACAGGGCCATGGAAGCTCTGGAACTATTCTGGGGATGGAGATGAGACAGAGGATAGACGAGACAGGTAGGGGAGGGGTGAGGAAGAAGGGTGTGCTACACAGGATGAGAGTTTGGGGAGCTCAGGGAGGAGCTTCTTTCTTATTTTTTTTAATTTTTTTTTTTTATTTTAAGCCCTTACTTGTATTCTTGGCAGATTTAAGGGGAAAAAAAAGATCAGGTCCAGAACCATGGACATTCAAAATATAACAATGAATGCCAGCATTTCAGAGTACTATAATCCAAAAATAATTTTAGTAATATAAGAATTCCTTTTTATGTTTTTTAAATGCTTATACCTAAAAGCTCACCATTCTAAACAACTAAACTACATATAACTTCCTCTTTTGGTGAGGAGCATTTGTATTTTTATCCATCATATAAAGCTAAAAGGACCCCAACCAGTGATACTCCCTGAATAGCAAAATACTAATAAAAAAGAGGGGCTTTGAAAGGGTTTTAAAGATTCACACGATGTGTCCAGATTTGTGTTTTAAAAATCAGGGCTACTCAGGCTTCAGTGTGAAGAGTAGGCATTCGGGAGAGAGCCCGGAGCATGCCACGGTTGGTAGGACAAGGCTAGAGTAATAAAGGCAGGTGTGTTGAGCTGGACTGCAGGCAGTGGCAGGGCAGCCCCTCCCCATGCAGCCCACAGACAGCACATAGTAGGAGCTCAGGAGGACTTCTTGAGGAATGTCACTGATTACACAGGCTCCTAGTAAACACAAGGGCCATCCCCTGCTCTTCTGTGTCCAAGGGACCCCCATTCTCCTCAGCCTGACCCTCTTCCAGGTCCTAGCCTGAAGACCTGCTGATTTTTGCAGGGTACTAGCCTAGGGAGCTACCAGCCCAGACTCTCCCTCCCTCCCTGCCTGTCACCCCACACTTACCACCATCAAATCCCTAACACCTGGAAACAGTGTCCTTCTGGATTAGGTTTAGAAACCCCACAGAAATATGGGAGAAAGTTATAAATAGTCAAGTCACAGAAAGGGAACCACAATAGCTCATTCTCAGGGTGATTTTTGGAGCAGTTAATGGATATGGCACAGGCACTGACCAATCAGAACAGGCTGTCTAAATCACTGAGGCAGGGTCCTGGAGGTCCCCGGGGGTGCGAGGCACCTGTGTGCATACTGGATTATGGGGAGGTCTGGGGGTCTCTGTCACGGGCTGTGTTGGTTGGGTCAGGAAGAGGGAATATTTGGGGGCTCAGACAATTGCTATTTTAATATGTGGTTCCTACTGGCTGAATAGCAGCTTTACTAATCAGCACAAAAAGACATTTTCAAGCTCACCAGAAATCCAGAAAATGCAAATCCAAATAGCAATTAGATACCATTTTCACACATCCCATTGGCAGGGAGATGTGTGTCCAGACTCCCCATTCAAGGAAGGACATGCTGCCGACCTGCAAGGAGTGCCTTCAGCAGACAGCTTCGTTCAAGGTCAGCCTCAGCTGCAGTGGGAAAAGTGGGATACAAAGACCTGCATTTCAGCCCAGCGCAGGACTGACAGGCAATACTCTAGAGCAGGGGTGTCCAAACTGCGACCCACGGGCCAATCGCGGCCCGCAATCCATTTTTAATTGGCCCGCAGCAAATTCCAAAAACATATTTAGTTTACTTAAATAAACCAGGTGAGGCAATACGTACTTCACCTCGAGTGAGTGGCCGGCTGTTTGTGTATTTTACTGCATATGGCCCTTGGTGAAAACCGTCGAAAAAAGTTTGGACAGCCCTGCTCTAGAGCTTCCCACGGGGTCCTGGAGACTTTCTGAGGCTTCATCTTGCCTGCCTCCCAGTTTGACTTCTTCCTCTACCCAATCTCACTTCTTCCTCCTTCCTTCATACGTGATGGTCCCTAGTACATCTCTTCTTGCTTATCAGAGTCCATCATGGTGCCTGTTTCTGGAGAACCCAGCCTGCGACATGGGGGAAAGTCAACTTTCACACGTTGCTGGTGGGAAAATAAACTGACACAGCCGCTGTAGAGAGAAACCTGACAATACTTAGTGACATGTAGTGGGCATCCTCCCTAAACCTCAGCAGTCCCCCCCGCCCAGACCCTCACTCCCCCGTCTCACCCATCCACGTGGAGAGAGGAGAGAGGGTGGCAGGCCACTTGTGGACAGCAGAGCTGACTGTCACCAGGGAAGTGGATGTGTGGCGTGTGGTGAATGCCCATGTTGGGATTCCATGCAATTGGATGTAGTTACATGTGGCAACAGGTGGAGTTCTCAAACGCAATGTGGAGTGAAACACAAGCAGAATCTCAGACAAGGATTTGAGGGCAATTAGTCACTGGGGTCATGATCACAGGAAGCACAGGTGGGCAAGAGGGGACGTGAGACATGGAAGGGAAGGGGAGGGGAGGGAAGGAAAGAAAGAGCTGGCTAATGAGAGGGGTAGCTCTGTGGGCAGCTGGGGTGCCATCCTCAGGGGAGCTGCCTGGAGCATGCCTGACTTGTAGGAAAGCCGGTATTACAACCACGATTGTTGGCTGAAGGCTGCCCCCCCGGACAAGGAGACCTGCACTCCCAGCCTGCCCCCCCACTCTTCTACAGAGAGCCCTCAAAACGTCACAGGAGGTGCAATAAACAGCGAGTGACAAAGGGATGTGGCAGGCACAGAGAATGAGTGCTACAGTAAGAACCGTGAGAGTTATAGTGCCACACCTAATGCAAAGTAAAACACAACAGGTATTTTGAGTGGCTATACGTGTCTAAACAAAACTGTGGAAGATGGTTTGGAAGTGCATGGATTAGAACGCTGGAGTGCTGTTCCTATCACCTACTATTCAGTCCATTGGTGAAGGAGGCTTCCTCGGGCACTGCACAGATGAGACTGGGCTATTGGTCACATGTACTCCCAGTCTGGGGCAGGGGGACGCTACCCATCATGCAGAGCCACTCAGGGCTGCACCCAGGAGCAGAGTGAGCCAGAAGGGGCTGTGGGGAGAGGCGTTATGGTACCAGGAGGGCGGGACGCCCTGGTTCCCGCAAGAGGATATGGTGGGCTTATTTAAATGATTCCACAGGCTGGCAGGGAGGTGAAACCCACTCAAGTGAGGATCAGGTGGGGTGCAGCTGGTCCTGCTGATAGGGGAACTAGCGAGGAGGCGAGCCTTTCTCACTGGGGGGGGACACATCTGGTGAGAGCAGAGGGACTCACAGCTCGTCCTTTGGGGTCCTGTGTGCCTTAGAGATGTGAAGGCAGCACATGGCATATGAGCTTTATACAAAGCAAGTGGGTTCCTGGGAGCGAGAGCATCAGATAGAAATGGGATAAACCGTAAAACAGAAGACAAACTTTGATGGTCGTGTGACATGAACTGGGGCATGTGTGCACCTCAGGTCTGTACACTGGAGACCCTCAGGAATAAATAATATTATTTAAAAAAAAAAAAAAACAGTAGTGGGAAAGAATGAAGTTCCGATGACTGGGGGAAGGCATGGGCTTGATTCTCAAATACAACCAGGCTGCAGGCCAAGGGCCTGTGTTCTCAGCAGAACAGAAAATGCTATTTGTTTAAAAAAAAAAAGAAAGAAAGAAAGAAAGAAAATGTCCTGGGAGCGATTGCCCATTGAGATAGCAAGAATAGAGGGAAATAAAACTTCAAACAGTTTAATGGCTGAGCTAAGCCGCTTGGATGGTGGAGCAGGCTGCTGTGTGTGTGACCAGCAGGGCAAGGAGGCAGTCAGCTGAGGGGCCACAGCATGGCTAAAAACGTGTCTGCTCTGTCACTCAGACACTTTCCCCAAGAAAAATGTTAGCGTTACCTCTCGGAGTCCACAGGGAGCAATGTGAAGACCTAGGCACCCAATAAAATGTAATAAGTCAGGTAATAATCATGAAACTTCAAAGATGTCAGGACTTTTCAGACAGAAACTTCGACAGGGACAGGCTGAGATCAGCCACTGCAGATATAATACGATCCCCAGCCCTTACCACTGGTGCATGTGTGGTTTGGCGGGGAGCGGTAGCAAAAGAAGCGTGGGACCTACCTGCACCCTCTGCACACCCTCTCAGCTGTCACACCACCCATCTGCAACCCAGCAGGAAACCAAGGTCAGCCTGCTGTACCCACATATCTAGCATCCCCAGATCGAAGCCAGCTTTTCTATTAGGGGAGCCCCCCTAGCCAGAGATATGTGGACCCCTGTCTCCACCCACCTCTTCCAGACATGCCAAGGAGTACGCTGAGCTGGGGAGCCTTCCAAGACCCCAGAAGAAGTCTTTCTGTGTAGACCTGAAGAGTAACAGCTCTCTCTCTCTCTCACACACACACACACACGTACACACCCTGAAGTGGGCTAAGCATCATCCCTCAGAGCATGCATACTTGCCACAGTGGGAATAGTGGAGAGAACCTTCTGAGACCTGAAATCTGGAAGAAGTCAAAATTCCAGTCCCACATATACCACTGTGACCTAGGGAAACCTCCTAGATTTCCTATGTGGCCTTGGGCAAGGCACTTTTCTTCTGAGCCTCTATCTTGTAACAAATGACATAGGTTTTGCCTGGCTTCTCTCTCACAACTGGGTGAAAAATCAGAGGGCATAATGGATGAGAAGAACCTGGAAGCATGAAGCCCTGGACAAGTGCAGTACAGGCAGCAACTACAACCTCCTCTGTGGTGACTCCTTGTGGAAACTGAGACAAGAACAGTTCTACTACTGATTCAGACGGGAGCTGGAGGGTCTCCACCCTGCCCCATCCACGTGACCCACATTACCCTCAGATGACACCTTCCACTGACCCACAAGCTATCAGCTGATCTCACTGGCAAGGGGGCTGCCAAACATTTGTCCTCCTCCCTGATTTGATGTGGAAGCTGCAGCCAGCCGTGCTCCTAATTGTTTCCCGAGCCACCGACCAGATCTATGGTATTTCAACAGCAAGATGTGCAGATAGATACTCCACAAAATAAAACCATCTTTGAAATCAACTCTCAAGGCTGCTCTCAGAAAGTGACCCAGTTAATTTCTTTTCCACATGGACATAACTCAGATGTGACCAAAATGAATTGAGGTGTATATTATTATTGAAAGAGGTAGTTCCAGATTATGTTTCTCTCACATAGGCAGCACAATGACAACGCCAGTGACCAGAGTCTGATCCTACTGATGCTACTTCATTCTACCCAGCAGTTCCCAAAGTGTGCTCCTTGGAGCCCTGGTGTCCCCAAGGGCTTTCAAGACAATTTTCATAATAATGCCAAGACAGTAGTTGATCTTTGCTATGTTGACATTTGTATTGACAGGGCAGTAGACTGCTGACAACTTAACGTGAATGCAGGTATTGGTAAATGTGCCAGCAGCCATTGTATTTTTCACCCACTCACACTCACAGGGGGTGAAAAACAGCTTTGAATAACAATGTCCTTGAAAAGCTCTACTCTTGTGCTAATACAATAGCCCTATGTGGCTATGGCACACTGTGTCTAGTCTGAACTGAGAAGTGCTAAGAGTGTAAAATATACACTATATTTCAAAGACTTAGCATAAGAAAAGAATGTAAAATATCTCAATAGTTATTTTATACCAATTATATGTTGCAATAATATTTTGGATATACTGGGCTAAATAAAATATGCTGTAAGAAGGATGTTCTTGATGAAGCAGTAAAATTATTAATTCTATTAAAGCTGATTTTTTTTCAATATTTCATTGATGAAATGGGAAGTCTTCCTCTAGGACTTTTGCTGTGTAGTGAAGTACCATCGTTGACTCAAGAAAAAGCACTTGTACGGTTGTTTGAGTTGCGAACTGAGTAAGTCTTTTCTTTTTTTCATAGAGAGTACAACTTTTATTTGATGTAAAAATTGACTATGATTATTCAGACTTGGGTACTTGGCAGATATTTTCTTGAAAATGAATGAAGTGAGCTTGTCATTTTAAGGAGAACTAACAGTTTTTGTTACTAATAATAAAATTCAAGATTTTAAATTAAAATTATACGTTTGGAAAACTTGCATCTGCCATTATGAACTTGAAAGCTTTCCAATATTTGAAACTTCCTGCTAAGATGGGTGGTGATATTAATGAATGTGATTTTTTGATATTGTACAATGAAATGTCTCAGTCAACATTTGGAAGACTGGCTTAACTCAGTGAATCAGTGGTTTCCAAATGACTGAGGTAGGATGTTACAAAACTTTGCACGTGTAAAAATTCTCTTCAAATGGCAACATAGCCCAACAGAATACAACAGAGTACAAAAAGTTTATTAATGTGATTTCAGATTCCATGTTGTTATAGCTTTTAAGAAACTACCACTGGTTGAGTTTTGGTGTAGAATCACAGAAAATACCCAAAAATATATGGAAAAGCTATTAAAATACTCCTCCCTTTCCCAACTATATGTCTGTATGAGGCTGAATTTTGTTCATTCATTTCAACCAGAATAATAGAACTCAATAGTCTGAATGTAGAAATAGATATGAGAATTGAGAAGTCTTCCATCAGCCATATTTTAAAAGGATTTGCAAAAATGTAAGACAATGCCACCCTTCTCACTTACTGTTTTGGAAAATAGAATTATTTTTCATAAAAATATGCTTTTTTTAATACTATGTAGTTTGTTTATGATTGGTATTTTTAGTGAATTAGTAATTTTTACTTCTCAGTTTTAACTCTAATATGGTAGGTAGTAATAAATAAAAGTCTTTGGGGTTCTCAATAATTTTGAAGTGTGCAAAGGGCTCCTGAGACCAAAGTGTCTGAGAACAGCTACTCTAGGGGAATTTTGTCATATCTGTCATTTATTCATGAAACACATATTGAGCCTCTATTACGACGTAGGGTCTCAGCTGAATGTTGGAGAAATGGATGTTGGTGATGGTTGCACAACAATGTGAAAGCAATGTTAATACCACTGCACTTAAAAAATGGCTAAGATGGTGAATTTTACGGTATGTGTATTTTACCACAATTTTAAAAAGCAACAAATAGTAATAAAAATAAAGCCCTCGCTTGAAAAAAGAAAAAAACATTTTGGCTGCAATAGAGAAGATGAACTTGTCCAGTGAGAAAGGAATAATAATATATCCACCGACTGATAAGAGGCTGACTTACAGGAATAATGCAAATTTCCTTATGTTGACAATAAGATGCCTACGGAACATTGAAATAGAAATGTCCAGCTGGCAATTAAAGTGGAAAGTTCTGAAAAGTATGGGCTGGAGACAAAAAAAAAAAGCCATCAGTATCGATGGCAGCCAAAACTATGAGATGGGGTTGTCCAGAATACGTATTTATTGTCAGAAGAGAAGGCAGTCTGAGACAGAACTCTAGGAAACAAAAGAATTTAGGAAGTTGGGCTCATGAGGAACCCATGAGCTAAGAAAGAAAAGCAAAGAGGTCCCAGGACAGTGCAGAGAATGAGGTGTCATGAATGAAACAGGGAATGAATGAGGGAATGAGGAACATTACCAACTGCAGCAGCAAAGTCTAGTACGAGAAGGATGAACGGTTGTTCATTGGTTTTGAAAATAAGAAAGTTAATGGTGACCTTAGCAAGAGTGGTGTTAGTGGCTTGGTAAAAGCCAGACTGCTGTATAGTAAGCAATTCTTGGCAAGTGAAGAAATGGGAGGTATTAGCACTCCTTGAAAACACTGAAATGAGAGGCGAGAAAGGAGATTCAATGTTAATTAAAGCAGTCAGAATGTGAAAGGAGGGCTTTTGGGTTCTTCTTTATTTCTATGGAGCTTTGTTTGTTTGTTTAGGATAAGAGAAACTTGGACATGTTTACAGACTGAGAATAGAGAAACAACAGAGAAGGAAAGTATGAAGAACCGGGAAAACATCTCCATGGATGGCTCCCTGAGATACCAGGGGCCAGAGAACTTGCTCAGTGTTAAAACATGAGCCCACGTCTCATCCCGGCCACAGGCTACAGGAGTGTGAGAAAACCTGTGCTGAGCTGACACTCCTAGATGCTCTTCCTCAAATGAGTTTTGTGTTCGGTAATGTCTGGGCTCAGCCCCATAGCCCCTCACCCCCACCCCCCACCCCAGCAGCCCCACAGCACTCCTTGGTTTCCTTCCCAGAATGTGGGTGCATGATAGAAATACAGAAAGGAAGCTAGAGAGATGGGAATGAAGAGACCGGTAGTAGTGGGGAAGGTGAGAAGATCTGGTTTATACAAATCTCATGGCAGGTTTGAATTCCTGCTCACCACTGAGGTGTGCAGTTTCACCTGCTTTTCTATAACTTTGGTTATTTGAGTCCCACTCTATTGGGGTAGCAGAAGCTTAATCTCAGGCACTCTGCTTTCCCTAAGACTGTGTCTCTGGGAAGCTAAAGGACTGGGTGGGCGGTAGCATCGTGCCCATGCAGACGTTCTCAAAGTGCCCATTGTCCCCTCTCGTCATCAGTTTTCAGTCCACACAGGTCCTCAGAAAACCCCTCATTCCAGGCATAGACCCCTTAGCTCTGACAGTCCTCTTAGCTGTCCTGTGCTACCCGTGAGGACACAGGACTCATTTAATGTCATATCGGGGCAGGAAAATCCTCGCAGACAGAATTAACAACAGGTAAACCACAGAGCTGTCTACCAACCCTGCTTCTCTCAGGGGGACAGGAGCGGGAATCTCTGCTCTCACTCAGGGTGTCCCTCCCATCCTGGGTGTCCCTCCATTATACACGGAGTCCTCGCTGCTCCCCTAAGAGTATCAGCTTCTGGAAACACATGTCAAGATAACTCTTTGTTTTCTCTGCTTCCTACTTTCCTCCTCCCTTTCCTGAGGGACAGAGCACAGAACAGCCTGCTGGTTTAAATTGGCTGAGTGGAGAGGGAAGGAGAAGATATTTAACTGTAGAGGGAAAAAAACCCACATAAATTAGTGTCACAAATATTATCATGCTACACTCATGCATCACATTCTTATAGGGTGTGGGTATGGGGAGAATCCTTCATGTGTACTGAGTATTTGCAGGCATGAATATCACCGAAGAAGCTAAAAGTAAATAGAGGAGATCAGGGACTTGGGGAAAATTGCATTTGGGGAGAAATTCCTCCACCTCTGGTCTTGTCTCCTTGGGTGACATTAAAGAAGCCTGAGAGCCATCTGGAGGCAGACATACTGTGGAGTGCTTCTGGGCTATAAAGGGCCCTTTTGAATGACAAAAAAATGTCCCATCCTCTGGGCTGACTCAGCCCAGGACCAGAGAGCAGAGAAGGCAAACACAAGGGCTGCACCTTTATGCTTCACACAAACTGCATGACCCTAAGTGGGAACCCGGCTACACACTCCTATTTGTTTGTTTGTTTGTTTGTTTGTTTGTTTAGATAAAATTACAAAGGAACCTGCAGGAGGGCATGTTTCCTTACTCAATAATCATGGGTTGTTAAGGAACTCAAAGTACACAATGCCAAGGTCCTCAGAGTACTGAGTTAGCTTTGGCTTGTTCCTTTTGTTAAAGGGATCTCCACCTCTAAGGTAATGAGACAAAGCTTGAGAATGAAACATTTGAAAACTTCAATGCTCAAAAGCTTACTTACTACCCTAAATGGTTTTCATGTGTCCATGTAGCTGTGCTTACGCAATGTCAATGCGATGGGACACTCTATGGGGGCCACAGAAGTCTAGAATTCACCTCCCAAGGTTATAAAATGATAAACAAGAGGAAAGAAAAGAAAAAAGGCATTAAACCAGCCCAAGCACATGCCCAATTTTCTGGTGCCCCAGATCATATCTGAAGCAATAGCTGCTTTTAATCAGAGGTGGTTACATAGCTGTTATAATACTTTCCACATTGGACATTTTAACTAGTACACCATGTATCGGGGCCTGTGCCTAAACAGACTGTCAGGTTGGGGAGGTATGTTCTCTCACAGGAAAGCCTGAGTAAACACATGTGGAATGATAAACCTCCAAGAAACACCTCCTGCCCCCACTCACAATGACCCAGTGGAAATTTCTGTGCAAGTCGCCAAATTAACCTGACTCTAGGCTGCTGTTCATACTATGGGAGTGAACTATTCAGCTGAGGAGCGTTGCAGCATCAGCTCTGAGAGGCACTGGTCCCATGGCCCCAGGGCTCCCGACACTGCCAAGGAAATGCCCAGCAAGGCTCATATCAGTGAGGACTTGAGTTTGAAGCTCTCTGGGACTCATATGTCAGAGAGACGGTTTGATTCCAAGGGAGAAGTTATCTGGGCCACAGTCCACCGATTTCATCTTCAGATGAACAAAGGGCTCCCCATTTATCAGTCTCCCTCAAGAACCTGTCCTATGCAGCCACCAGCTTGTTCCCTTACCTCCAGTTCACTCCTCATTGGGCCCGGAGAGGAGCCCATCACCATTCTCAAGGCAACTGTGGCAGGGAAACAACACTGTGCTTGCCAGATACTATTTCATTTTCCTCTTTCAGAGCACACAGGAAGATGACATTTCCCAGCCTTCTCCACAGTCAGGCGGAGGCATATGATTGAATTTGTCCACGGGATATGAGCAGAATTGACATGTGTCACTTCTGGGTGAAGGCAGTTCAGGGCTGGCTGGTTTGCCTTCACCAGGGTTCTCCCTTTTCACATATATAAGATGGCAACATCCTAAAACAAGAGGAGCTAGGATCCCTGAGTTATTGCAGGGAAGAGAATGGGCAAGAAAGCCATCTGATCCCCATCAGACTATGTGAGCAAGAAATGAACCTGTAACGGGTTAAGCAGTTGAGTCTGTAGGACCATTTGTTATACAAGTTAGTGAAGGTTGCTCTAATACAATGACTTTCTGAGACCAATAAAAAACTAATTAGCCTCCTTTATACCTGGCTCTTCTACTTCCTGCATACTTTCCCTCAACCCCCTGGATACCCTAGAATTTCACAACCTATAAAGATAAAGAGGAGGTTTCCATAAGGAGGGGCTTCCTGGGGAGGAAGTTTCAAGAAAACGGGTAAGACATGTTTTCCTCTCTGAGGAATTATTTCTTTCTCCCTTCCTCTCCATCTTGGAGGCTAAAGGGGGGACTTGGCATAACTCAATCCCCATTGCCAGATAGATAACAAATGAACATGCAGTACATTGGGTGGTGATGGGGCTCTAAAGAAGCACAAATTAGGGTACAGAGACGAAGAGTGCAAGGGAGACAGTTGTGGTTTCATATAACACGGTTAAAGGAAGTCGTTCTGATAAATCAACATCTGAACAAAGATCCAAAGGAAGAGAGTGAGCCATGTGAACATTTGCAGGAAAAGTGTTCCAGGGAGACGGAAAAGCAGGTACAAATCTCTGGGCCCTGGGAAGTAACCAGTGTCGCTAGAGCAAAGTTAAACAAACAGGAGCAAAGTGATAAGATATGGGTGGGAGAGCTGGCATGAGACAGATCATTCAGCTCCTTTTAGACCAGAGGAAGGACTTGGATTTTTCTCTGAGAAAGCTCTGGTGCTATTCTTTCTCCCTTCAAATTCTGTGTTTCAGTCTCTACACAGTAGCCAGAGTGACTCCATTACAACCCAGGTCATATTGTGCCATTCATCTGCTCAAAAATCCCCACTCGTTCTTCACATCAGAGTAGAATCCAAATTCCTTATAATGGCCTCAAGGCCCTTCCTACATACTCTGGCTCCCCATTGCTTCTCTGACCTCAGCTCTCTCTCCCTCTGCTTCAGCCATCGTGTCTCTGCATCCTTTTCCCATACCTTGCCCTATGCATTTCTTCTACTCAGCTGTTCCTGAGTTATGTCCTTTTATAATAAGCCATTGATCTAGTAAGTAAAATGTTCTCTGAGCTCTGTAAGCCATTCTAGCAAATTAATCAAGCCCAAGGAGGGGTTGTTGGAACCTCCCATTTATAGCCAGTTGTTCAGAAGCACAGGTAACAACCTGGACTTGTGACTGATTTCTGAAGGGGTGGGGGGCAGTCTTGTAGGACTGAGCCTTTAATCTATGGGATCTGACACTAGCTCCAGTTAAACAGTTTCAGAATTGAGTTGAATTGCAGGACACCTAGCTGGTGTCAGAGGATTACTTGTTAGTGTGGGGAGACTGCCTTCACACACACATTGGCAATTGGTGACCAGAACATTTAACATACACAATTAACCTACTGAAAGTGTATAATTCCGTGACTTTTACTATATTTACAGAGGCACGCCTCCATCGCCAGAATCAATTTTAGAACATTTTCATTATTCCAAAAAGAAACCCTACGCATCAATCCTCCTTCCCCCACTGCCCCAAGCTACCACTAATCTATTTCCTATCTTTATGGATTTGCCTCTTCTGGGCATTTCATAAAAATAGAATCATACAATATGTGGTTATTTCTGACTGGCTCCTTTATGACTGGCTTCTTTCACTTAGTGTAATATTTTCAAGATTCAGCCATGTTGTAACATGCACTGATACTTCCATTTCTTCTATTGCCCAATAATATTCCACTGCATAGATATATCACATTTTATTCATTCATTCATTAGTTGATACACATGTGGGTTCCTATTTTGGGGGCGATTATGAATAACGATGCTAGAGTTTCTTTTTGGAGTGAAGAAATGTTCTAGAATTAGGTAGTGGTGATGGTTACACAATCTTGTGAATATACTGAAAACCACTGAATTGTGAATTTTATGGTATATGAATTATATCTGAATTAAAAAATAAAAATAAGTCAAACTCCACTTTGGTGCCTTGCCCTTGTTGCTTCCCTTCCTGAAATCCTCATCCTCTGATCCCCACCTGGTTTCCTTCATGTCTCCTCCAATTCAATTTTCTCAATATGACCTTCCTTTATCCCACATATACATTTTATGTATTTATATATTCTATATATACAATGCATACATTTTCTGTATTGTCTGTCTCCATCATTAGAACATACACTCCACGAGGGCAGGGGATTTTTTGTTTTGTTTTGTTTTGTTTTATTCACTGCTATGTACCCAGCACTTGGAGCAATGCCTGACACACAGTCAATATTCAATAAACACTTGCTGAATGAATGAGTTAGAGGGTTTTATGCACAGTTTGACAATATCTGACTTAGGTTTTAACATGATCACTCTTGCTGTTGTATGGAGAATGGACCACCAGGAGTGAAAAGTTACATTCAGGAAGCACACTTAGAGGTTATTGCAATAACTCTAGTGCAAGATATGGACAGCTTGGACTAGCACAGCAGAAGGGGAACTAGCAAGAAGTGATCAACGTCAAGACATATTCTGAAGGTAGAGTCATAGGAATTGCCAATGGCTCAAAGAAGGGGGTAGAAAAAAGGAATCTAGGATGATTTATTATCTAGGCTCTGTGGGCTAGTCTCTACATCTCACAGCTAGTCCTAGGCCCACCTTCTAGGCTTCAGGGGATGAGGTAAAACTAAGATGAACAAATTTCTTGGATATTCTTGGAAATCCTAATAGAAAATGTCCTCATCTGACTTGGCCTAGCTTGGCTGGCCCCCACTGGGGGAGATCTCCACAGATTTTATCTCTGGCTTCTTTCCTAGGGACAGCACACCCCACCCACTGGTGTGTCCCTCAGACCTGCCATATCATAGACACTGAGAAATAAGATGAGCTCACACATATTGTGAGTTTACTATGTACCAGCTACTTTTCTAAGTGCTTAACAAATTTTAACTCTTTTAACCTTCACAACAATCCTATGGCATAAGTATTATTATCGTCATTGTGAAATTGAGGCTTAGAAAAGTAAAGAAATTAGTCCAAGGTCACACAGCTAGGAAGGAGCAAAGCTGGGGGGATTGAACTCAGGTCTGACTCTAAATGTTGGATGGATAGGTGAACGGATGGATGAATGGTGGATGGGTAGATGGGCAGGTTAACAAATATTTACAGATTTTCTAGCACAGCCAAGATGATTGAAATGTTTCCCTCCAGCTATCCTGTGGACACTGCAGGCAATGCCTGTACAAGATATATGTTCAATTCTAAGAAGTCACACTATTGCTGGAACAGAAATAGCTGGTCTGAAACTTATCCTAAGTAGGAAAGGCATAAGCAGAAATGTCTAAGAGTTACTCCATGGTAATTATTTATCTTTGATGTTAACTTCCCATCTCTTGTCTGGGAGGGACAGAACCTACATCAACATTTCTCAGATGCCCTGCCCCCCCATAGCCGTGCACAGCACAGGGAGCAGGGCAAGGTCCACGTTTTGTGAGGCCTGAAGCCTTTTAAGTTGGAGAGTGAGAGAGGTCTCTCTAAGAAAAATATTTTTTAATTAGTTATTTGAGATTAAGTACAGGGCTGTTGAGGGAGCTCTTTTGCAAGTGAGGAACCATGATGCCCGAGTATCTTTAGTTTCTTGGTAAATCCTCCTTTGCCACATACACGAAAGAAGTTCAATCACTGTCCTTGTAGACAGAATGATGTTAGATGATTCAGCACTGGTTCTGCCACGGGTAACCCCACCTTCCGCCTGCCTTTCTCAACCAGCATTGCTCATCTGAACCACAGAACACAGAAAAATTATTATAGTGGCCATTTTCCTATTCTCCCAAGGATGGTACATAACTCATATCATTCTAAATACATAGAAGAAATTAGTTCATTATATACAACAAATGCTGCTAGACCCTCAATCAATGAACAAAAAGACAGAGGCCCATTGTGTAGCCAGCAGAATGTTAGGGAGGATGCAAGCTATAGAAATATTGATATCCTAAGTGTTTACAATCTGACTGAGAAGGTTCTCATTTTGCACACACAACCAATAAAAGAGAACTAACTCTGCCTCTGAAGAAATGGCTCCTGGAGGGTGGGGCTACTGGATGGGCCACCACAAAGAGGGTGGCATCTATGGCACACATGATGCTGCTGGAGGCCAGCTCAGCTGTCCTTCTGCCTTGAGTTAATCCAGGATAGAAGAAAAGAGAAAGGCGGACGCTGTGTACAAAGTCATGTAGAAGGAACAGCTGTCAGACCCCTCTGAAAAGCATGACTAAGACATTTTGGAAAATGTGAGGGTGGGTTAGATGTCAATGAGGGATTAAGATAATTTTTCACAGAAGACATAGGGCCTGCCATGCCTTTGAAGGAAATGTAATCAGTGCCTGGTTGTGGATTGTTTCCATGTGTTTATTTGTCAACAGCCTAATGAAATAATGCAAAAGCAGTGAAGATGTTCCAGCCCTAGATCTTCCAACTTGGGGTGCTAAGCAGCCCACCAGACTTGAGGGAGCTGCGGTCTATTTTCTTCCTCCACTCCAGGCAAACCTTCAGTTCTCAGAGCCAGGATGATAGGGTTTCCCTTCAGTGAGAATTTTTGTCTTTTTCTCCGTCAATCCTTTCCTCATTTTGTCTGAGCACACACAGAACTTAAATGTCTTCTCCCCTTGGCTAGGGACACCATCTTTTAGGTAGAAAATGGTCCAACTTCCCTGTCATCATAGAGTTAGACAAGGGGCTTCTTCAAAGTATAAAAATAACTGGTTTGCTAGCAGCAGAAAGGGCTAGTGTTTGTTCTGTCGGTGGGCCAACACTCCGACCCTTTGGTATGATGGAGGGGGTTGTTACATCGGCGATCCTGGGCTCTATCACAGAACAAGTAATGGCCTAACCCAGGCTAAGTGAACCAACATGGGCCCTAGTCATTGTCAGAGACCTGCAACCACTTTTTAAATGTTCTTTAGTGAATTAGTGAATTCATTTGGTTATAAGAACTCCTTTATCAGAGATGTTCTCCTTAAATCTATCATTCTCTTAGGGAGAAGAACAGTAGTGAAATTATTCAGAACAACACAGAACAAAACAAAACAAAACAAGTGCGAGCTTGCCTGTCCACATCAAAGCTCAGGTGAGTCTGGGCCATACATTGGAAAGAGGTCTTCCCCCAGTGAGTGCCAGTATTTTGTGTCATCCTGATATTTCACATGGAACCTTTGGTGAAATAACACGTGCTCAATCTCAGAGGCCCTGCTTACGCAATTCCAATGTCTGTCTTGCTTGGTTAGTTCCTGATGCTCCTTAACCATCTAAGGCTTCACCCACACCCAACAGTGTGTGCCCATTGTTAGGGAATGATTTCCCAGTCTGGCTCTGAGAACTAGTCACCTCAAATCTTTATTCATTCATTCATTACTCATTCATTTACCCAAAATTTCCTGACGATTCTCTATATCCTAGAAACAATGAGAAATAGATGCTCTGCCCTCAGGGAGTATGCAGTCCAATGGATGAGACAGAGGGGTTAGTAGGTGATTGTGCCATATGTAAAAAAAGTGTATGGCAGAACGGCATACGCAGGGAGCACAGAAGAGGGGCTGTGAAATTCATTCTGTCAGGGATGGGAAGACCTCACAGAGTGGTTGCATCTTGAAAGATAAGCGGGAATTGTTCAGAGACAGAAGGTGAAGGTGTTTCCTACAGAGGATCACCAATCATTCCCAGGGGTTTTGATTTTCCTGTTGCCCATGGGAACTGACCATACAACAGTTTACAATTATATTAAAACCTCAAAAATCCTCCCCTAAGATACCAACAGCTACTCCCAGGGCTAGCTGATTATAGCCACGGTGTTCTGGCATTGGATTAGCCAGGCTATTGCCGGTTCTGCAGGCACCAGGCCCTGAGTTAGCCAGGTCCCTCTCATTCTACAAAGATTTCCGAGCTCCCATTGTGTGACAGGGTCTGTATGTACCTACCTGGTCATTGGATGGCTGTCTTAATGTCAGTTGTTGTTCAATTTAGAAAAGAAGCAAGTGGATCCCTCTGGGCCTTTCACCAGCTGCTGTCCTTGCCCACGCCTGTCCTTGGGCCTCTTTTCTTTCCCCTGGGAAAGAAAACCTTCACTTTCACACTGCCCTTCCCCGAACACAGTGATTCACTCCTCCTTTCTTCTAAATAGCTGGCAGCTGGAGAACAGAGGTTCTACTTATAGGAATCAGGGAGAGTCTTGAGGGTGGTGCGAAGAGGGAAGGACAATATATTTTCCTACATATGCAGGCCACCTGTTCGGCCTGTAGTTAGTTGGGGATTTCCTCTTTGCTTCATAAGAACTACGAAATTAACTTATCTCTTGTCTGTAGCATCAGTCACCAAATCTCCCGACTTGTTCAGTTCCTCTACCCACCAGACACACTTCAGTTACCTGCAGCTACAGGAGAAGTTCCTTTGGGGTAGGGGGTGTTGCATAATATTCTCTGAGACCTTTCTCAACTGCAATAGGCCTTGGGCTTAGGACATGCAGCCTCAGAACAGGGGTGCCCCTGTCATGGGGGGTCTCTGGTCCCGCTCCCCGCATAAGAAAACAGGATATGGTGAAGCCAGAAAGGAACACCCACGGAGCCATAGATGGGGGAGTCATACCACTATAGTCTCGCTGGCGGCTGGGTTGGAGACACAGGCTCCACACGATGAGCAATCTGCAGTCCGCTTCTCTGCCAACCAACCAACAACCAACCCCCTAGCGTAGCCACGGCAGTTATATTAGTGGCTAATGGCTAATGGTTACAGTTGATGGCCACCCAGCCACAGCGAATGGTCGTCTGATCACAGCTGATGGCCATTTAATAACTGAGCCAGCACCTTTCCATGTGAGGCCAAGAGCCTGGAAACTGCTTGCTCTCTGGGATTCTATCCCCAGCCCCATTATGTCTTTCACTGGAGGGACCTGGCCAAAGCACTAAAAGATAACAGACATGTAGCGTCATGTAGCAGGCATGTAGCACAGAGAGCTAGGGTGGAGTCCCAAGGAGCTGCCACACCTAAGGCGGGGGACGGACGAGGACCCCGATGGAGAGTGGGTGTGGCCAGATAGGTGGAGGAAATGAGGGGCTGGAAAGACCACAGTGTGAGGCAGCAGTCATTCCAAAAGACGGCCTCAAAGACTGTCACGTGCCTCAGAGAGTCGGTTAGACAAGACCTGAATGGGTATCCACTGGATTTAGCAACTGGGAGACTGTTAATGAGTTCAGCAAGCGTAGTGTTGCTGCAGTGATGTAGGTGACGGCGAGATTACAATGAATCAGAGAGGGACTGGTGGTGGTGATGGTTATACAACAATGGGAATTGATTTAATGCTACTGAAGGGTACATGTAAAATGGTAAAGTTTATGTTATATATATTTTACCACACACACACACAAATAAAGTAGCAAAAGCAGGAAGGGTAGAGTGTGAATGGGAGGTAAGGAAAGAAGAGAGGATGGAGATTGAAGAAATATGATGAAATGGATTTGTTTTGTTTCAAGACAAGAGTGACTTGAGCACTTTCATAGGCCAAGTGGAAGGAGCTGCTAAAAATACTTGACAGAAGATTAGATGGTTCCAAAGAAGGAAAAATGAGGAAAACGAAGCCAAGGTCAAAGAATAGGGACTGGCCTTGGAAAAGAAAAGGACCCACCTCATCCTCTGAAGCCAGAGAGGAAGAGACGAGGGTGTGGATGGGAGGTGATGGCTCAGAGGACAGAGGGGAGGTAAGAAGGAAGTCTGGGTTCTGAGGCGGCCCCAGGGAGGCAGCCTGCGTATGGTGTGGTGGACAAGCTCTGTTCTGCTGCTGTGCATCTGGAGAAGGTTTTCACCTAGACAGACATGAAAGGGCCCATATTTTTTGTACCGTGTTTATTAAGTAACAAAAGGGAATGAGAAAATGCTTTTTCTGACGAGTGTTCTGTCTACTCTTGGGTACTTGCTCTCGGGTGTGAATTGGTCATCCTGACTCCAGCTGCCCAAGTGTTTGCAGGAGGAAACCTGGACAAATGGTCCTGGGCCCCCTAGGCCAGGGTCTCCAGGAACCTCAGGCTAACTGATCTGGGGAGAAGTCAACGGAATTTCGATGGGACTGTCAGGCTCGGCTTTGGGCAAACCAGCCCCAGACCTGAGGATGACCCAGGACTAGCATTGGCAGTGCCTCCAGAGCTGCTGGGACCAGGAGGCCCTGTAGTCACAGCCTCATTACTTGAGCTTCATGTTTCATCAACAAGGAAAACACACACACACCAGGCAGCCGCAGACAAGAGTCGGGATTCTCCCTTTGGTTTCTGATTTTTCACTTTTATCACCATGTGGTTGTTGTGATTGCTGTTATTACGTTATCATCATCACTATTATTGTAGTTGAATGTGACCCAATGGGATTTGGAGTCCAACATGGAACACTGATGCAGTGCGAAAGCCTTTTTTTATCTTTCTTGGCTCATATATTAAGTTCCAGTTTTATAGGATTAAAAGCAGCTGAGGTCTGAAGGCCTCCTCAGGCCCACTTGCCTACCTTCAGGCATCCTGCTGTGGTTTGCCACCCACGGCGGTGAGGACCCTTCTGGGATGCAGACAGCAGGGGCTTGGAGAGGCTGACAGGCGGGTGGTCTGGAGAAGCCTCTAATTAAAGCTCTTCAGACCTGCAGCCATGGGCTCCTAACCTCTGCTTCCTGGTGTCTGAACACGGTTCAAACCCCAGACGTCGGGCAGGACCCTGAGGGACAGAAAACCCAAGAAACAGCGAGAAGCTAAGGGCCCTACCCTAAGGGAGTACATGGGGCATGTTTGGGGGTGTAGGCTGGGCCTGGCTCATGGTCACCCCAGTTATTCAGACTGCAGACAGCTGTGTTAGCCCAAGAGAGGAGCAAAGGAAAACAGAAATGCAAGGGAACAAGAGCCACGATCTTGGTTTGGGTTCAACCAGCAGCAGCAATAAGGCCCTGGGAAAAGGAAGTAAACGCCCCACTCCAGGGTTTCTCCTCGGGAACTATGGCTGCATTCCCGGGGCTCCTTGGCAGATCCAATGTGCCTTGTGGCTGCAGCGCTGGAGTTGAGAGTTGGCCACTCCTGACCCTCCTTACTTCCCCACGTGTTCTCAGAGGCCCCAGCAAGGCCTCCTGTGCTAAAAGTCCCTCTTTGTGGAACAATTCCCTATGAGAAATGTTCATTCGTTCAATAAAATATATCTATTGACTTCTCACGTGCACTTGCTTTAAACACAAGACCCCTGAAGAGATTGAAGTCTGAGGACCCCTTAGAGACAGTGTTCACACTGGGAATGAGTCTCAGATTTCTGTCTGATAGAGAGCCAGGGGTGTGTGGCCAGGGAGCTCCGAGCAGGATGGGGGCTTGTCTATCAAGGTCAAAGACTTGACAAACTTCTCATGGAGAAATCCCTTTGGCCTCATAGCAGACTCCAGAGGAAAGTTTGAGACGACCACTTTCCACTTGGGCTTTCCAGAGGCTCTGAGTGACCCCGGGGCCGGGCTTCCAACCCAGGATGCCCTGGTTCCAAAGCATATGCTCTTTCAGCTTTCCTTCACTCTGAGTTCTCTCTTACCTGCTCCTAGAGGATGGCTTCAGGGACAAGTGTGAGGATTCTCTTAGCAGATACGTGCACCTACTTGGTATGCTTAGGAGACAGCTGGAATAAGGATGTCTGCAGAAACGAACAGGGTGGAAACCAACCCTCTTTGGCACACAGATAGATCCTTGCCCTCCCAGCTCAGAAAAGGCTGTCCTGTCCCGGCTGATAGTCCTTGGGATTCTCTAAACCAAAGCTCAACTAGGCTTTAAACTCAGAGTCAGGAGTCCCAGGCTTTAGGAGCAAGGCATGCATTCTATAATCCTTTTCTCAAATTGATGTTAAAAATCAAGAAATAACTCCATTTTATGAAAAATATTTAAGTATTTTCCTCTTACATCTGCATAATTTTGTTGGAAATTTCAAACTCTTTCTTCTGGTGGAAGTTTAAATGCTTTTAAAGTCTTCAAAGTTCCTCTGATTTCTAGACTATCTTTCAAGCAAAGGGACTTTCCATAACAACTAAGGATACTTCCAAATCTAGTGTTCCAGAATTAGAAGGCAGAGGCCTTTGGTTGTGTTTCAGTTTTATTACAGATATTTTTGTGACATTAAGATAATTGAGCTAATGTTTATAATGTAACAAAATAAGAAAAAAAGAACACAGCGGCGCTCTGCCAGCTTCATGGTTTATGTGAGACATAATGAAATGGTGAAAGAAACATTTTTCACAATTCATCTACCCCAGCTGGATCCAAGTGATTCAGGAGGAAGCAAACACGCTTCAGTGGTTTGAGTTCAAGACTAGGAACAGTGAGAATGATGTACTGCTTGCTGACTTCCTCACTTCACAGGGGTTTTATGAGGATTAAACAGTTAAAACACTTTGAAGATGACAAATGCTTAAGAGCTAAGCGTTATTATTATTATCTGAAACTATTACTACATCAATTTCTTGTATAATCAAGTATTATTATTGGAAGCTCTGCAAGAAAATCTAATCTTTGGAGATTTTCAGCTCTCTTTGCAGAACAAAGAGGCATGAGTATTGTTCATCCTAAGTGCTTTAGACATATGGATCAAAAGTATCCAGACAATGAGTGAGTATTTCTTGTTTGCCCATATTTCAATTCATAAGAACTTTGTATTTATTGGCATGACCCAAAGAGCAATAGGGTAGAAAAAGAAAACACAAGATTTAGATTCTAGAATAAGGTGAAACTAACATGGGACCTACCCAAACATTTTCAGCTGAGATTAAACCCCCTCGGCTGTTTGAATAAGTTGCGCTTTAAGTAATTAAAACTCTAGCCTATGGTCTTTAGTAAAGTCTGGTAATTTCTCTGTCATCAATTTCAAGCATTTTCTGGCTGGCTTCTTTCCAAAGCGTACACCTGTGTGTTAGTTGAACAATGTCTTACTGAAAGATGAAATTAACTAATTTTGTTTGATTTGGATCTTGGTTAAAACTCTGAAGTTAGATATGTATAATGCAGAGCCACATAAAGAATACTAGCTTAAATTATTCCACCAGGGACTATAATAAGATTTCCATTTAGCTAATAGAACATTAGAATATGCTTAGCTAATGAAAATGATTCATCTCTGCTTTTCTATTAAGCACAAAAGTTGGAGGATGGGCAAAGACCTATGATTTGAAGCGTAGAACTGTTAGTATTTTAACTTTCTTCCCTTCCATGCTACATCCTCTTCCTAAATTTATTCCCGTTTGTTTCTGAACTTTGAAAAGACCTTGATCTATTTTAATTCATGAAACCTCAATAAAACGTTGCTTTGACATGAAATAACGGGTCCCTCATGCCTTTGATCCCCCATTTCCCTGTAAAATAAAAGCCTGATCATTCCTATTAAGTGGGAGGAATAAAGTTTATTCCAATAACTATTTTCATTTTATGAGGGCAATTTAAGTTTTCACTTTTGTCCATTAATTATATGGGATATCACAAATGTTGGAAGATGGGATTTGTTTATGTTTCTAATTTTGATCCTATTACAGTTTTCATTTGTACAGAATTAACTGAGTAGGGGTGCCACCATCCACCCCACCAACACCTCAAGAGTGCAGGCGTATACAGTAAGAATCTGGCACCATTCACAGCCGTGCTGCAATTTCTGAACAATCACACTTTCCATGAGGCTTATGCCAGAATGGCCTCCGAGGAGCCCCATCCTGCTGTCAGAACATACGAATTGTCTTGGTACCTTGACATGCGGGTTTTCCTGGACCTTGATGGGAAGGAATGCTGCTGGTTTCTCCAGCCAGGCTCTCTGGGGCCCAAAACAAAAGACCTGGTCAAGATTGGGAGGCAAAGTTCAGTTTAAAAAAGAAATCTTTTAGTTTTACCTAGTGTGCCTCCTAGGAGTATATCGTATCCCAAATGTTTCGCAAACTGCCTTGGGGAAAGTAATGAATATTTGTGATGTTTCAAAAAGAATATTCAATTCTACAATAAAAAAAAGTTAGAGAAACAAATAAATAAGGAAGGTAGATGAAACTAAGTATAGAAATAGGCATCGTGTGAGAAACATTAGGCAGAAAGGAAGTAGAGCCCACGTGTAGTAAACATAAGACTGGAATGGAGGGAAGGACTCAGTAGGCACTAAATATTCATGAGACCTTTAGCCACTTGGTGGTGGTACCTATTTAACTTCCACTTGCTCCCAATCCTCCACTCAGTTTGGGATGCTTATCATGCATCCGTGGTATTTACAGGATGCTAATGACTCACAGAAGTGATGCCCAATGAGCAGTAGTATCTGCATCTGTTTTTCTTTTTTTTTTTTTTTTGGCCAGCACGTGTGTTTATTTATATGTTTATCACATCTCTACTTTGTTTATACTTTATTTATTTTGAAATTCAATATCATTTTGCATTAATTTCAGGTGCACAGCATAGTGTTTAGACATTCATATAATTTAAGAAGTGATTCCCCTGAGGAGGCTAGTACCCACCTGGCACTATGCATAGTTATTACCATATCATTGACTATATTCTCTAGGTTTTACTCTACATCCCCATGACTATTTTGTAATGACCAATCTGTACTTCTTAATCCCCTCACCTTTTTCACCTTGTCTCCCAACCCCTCCTATCACCCCAATAAATATCGCACCCATCTGACACCATACATAGTTACTACAATATTATTGACTATATGCTTTATGCTATACCCTACATCCCCAATGACTACTGTGTACCAACCAATTTGTACTTCTTAATCCGTTCCCTTTATCACTCTCCCCCCAACCCCCTCACATCTGGCAACCATCAAAATGTTCTCTGTATCTGTGAGTTTATTTCTGCTTTGTTTGTTTGTTTTGTTCTTTAAAGTCCACATGTAAGTGAAATCATATGGCATTTGTCCTTCTCTGTCTGACATACTATGCTCAGTACATACTATCCTTCAGGTCCATCCATGCTACCACAGATGGCAAGCACCCATTCCCTTCCATGGCCAAGCAATATTCCACTGCATATATTTATCACATCATCCTTATCCACTCATCCATCGACAGACACCCAGGCTGCCTTCACATCTTGGCCATTATAAACAATGCTGCAGTGAACATATGTTTGCCTTCGACTCTTCGAAGTAGCATTTTGCTTTTCTTCAGATAAATACCAGAAGTGGGATTACTGAGTCCTTCTTTGTCTCTTATTATAGTCTTTGGTTTAAAGTCTATTTTGTCTGGTATAAGTATTGCTACCTCAGCTTTTTTGTTTGTTTGTTTGTTTGTTTCTATTTTCATATCTTTCTTCCATCCCTTTGCTTTCAGTCTGTGTGTGCCTTTTGATCTGAAGTGAGTCTCTTATAGGCAGCATATGTAAGGGTCTTGTGTTCTTATCCATTCAGCCACCCTATTTTATGATTAGAGTATTTATTTACATTTAAATTGTTAATAATATGTTATTATTGCCATTTTATTATTCATATTTTTGATCTTCTGTTTTCTTCTTCTTAAAGAAGTCCCTCCAGCATTCCTTGTAATATTGATTTGGTGGCGATAAACTCCTTTAACTTTTTCTTGTCTGAGAAGCTCTTTATCTGTCCCCCAATTCTAAATGATAGCTTTGCTAGGTAGAGTAATCTTGGTTGTAGTTCCTTGCTTTTCCTCACGTTGAATATTTTGTGCCAATCTCTTCTGGCCTGCCAAGTTTCTTTTGAGAAATCAACTGACAGTCTTACAGAAGCTCCCTTGTAGGTAACTAACTGCTTTTCTCTTGCTGCTTTTAAAATTCTTTCACCTTTACCTTTGGCATTTTAATTATTGATGTGTCTTGGGCATGTTTGGGTTCATCTTTTGGGGGACTCTGCACTTCCTGGGATTGTATATCTGTTTCTTTCACCAGGTTAGGGAAATATTTTGTCATTATTTCTTCAAATAGATTCTCAATTCCTTGCTCTCTCTCTTCTCCTTCTGGGACTCCTATGATGCAAATGGTGGTACACTTGATATTGTCCCAGAAGCCCCTTAAACTGTCCTCATTTTTTTGGATTCTTTTTTCTTTTTGTTATTCTGATTGGGTATTTTCTGATACCTTATCTTCTAAATCACAATTCAGTCCTCTGCTTCATCGAATCTACTATTGATTCCCTGTAATGTATTCTTCATTTCCATTATTGTATTCTTTATTTCTGACTGGTTCTTTTTTATGTTTTCTATCTCCATTTTTATGTTTCCTATCTCTTTGTTGAAGTTCTCCCTGAGATTACTGAGCATCCTTATAACTAGTGTTTGGAACTCTGCATCAGGTAGATTGCTTGTCTCCATTTAGTTTTGTTCTTCTTCTGTAGCTTTGTTCTGTTCTTTCATTTGGGACATGTTTCTTTGTCTCCCCATTTTGGCTTCCTCCCTGTGTTTGTTTCTACATATTAGGTAGAGATGCTATGTCTCCCGGTCTTAGTAGAGTGGCTTTATGCATTAGGTGTCCTTGGGACCCAATGGTGCAGACTTCCTGGTCACCAAAGCCAGGTGCTACAGGTGTGTCCTTTGTGTGGGTTGTGCATGCCCTCCTGTTGTAGTTGAGCCTTGCTTGCTGTTTGCACATCAATGGGAGGGATTGACCCTCAGGCTGATTTGTTGTGAGGACTGGCCGTGACTACAGTGAAGGAGCTGTCATGCAAGGGCTGACTCTACAGAGAAGGGTTCGCTTTAGTGGATCTCTGGTGACTACCCAGTCTGCCCTTTGGGTGTGTCATTCTTGGAGGCAGCTGGGTGATGCTCTGGCTTGATCCAAAGCTGACCACCAGGTGTGCCAGCCCTGTGGCCTCCTGGGAGGGGACCCACTGCAGGCCAAGTTTAACCACAGCCTATCCCCTGCCCAGAACCACGTGGCATGAGCCACAAAGCAATCCGCAAATGGCCGCCACCCACAGTGGGCTTGGAGATTCCTCAAGAGGCCAATCTGCAAACTGAGGCAGGCTGTCACTAGTGCCAGGGCTGCTCAGCCAGAGGTACGGGACATGCCAAAGCCAGATACTTCTTATTTGGGTTTTGTGAACCAGTCTCAAGGCGGCTTCTTCTTTCGTATTTCCATAATTGTAGGGCTTCAGTTCAGCTAGACTTTAGGTGATTCTCAATGTTCTGTAGTTCTGTAGTTTAGTTGTAATCAATGTGATCCTGAGAGGAAGTGAGCACAGCATTTACCAATTCTACCATCTTGATTGGAAAGATGGTAGTGCTAGTATCTGCACTTTTGAAGGCCATGTGTCTCTCTAAAACTTTAAACACACACACACACACATGCACACACGCACACTCACACACAAGAAAGGCCCAATTGTACTAATATATATGAAGAGCTCTCACAAATCAATAAGAAATTCAAACAATTAAAATGGACAAAAGTTATAAACATGCAAATTCACAGTAAAAGAAATATGTACTAAAGCATGTTTTAGAAGAAGTATATAAGATCAAAGAGAAAGAAACAGAGAGAGCGTATAGTCTGGTTTTCAGATATTCTCATAGCCACCCTCTCCTACCTCCTCCAGGGTTGGGGTGGGAGGAGGGAGAGAGGGGGAAAAGACAGATGGATGCTGTACTCTCTTCTCTGTAGGTTGTTGGGGAAGGCAAGCCAATGGTGGTTCTCCTGAGCAGCACACATGTGGTTCCATGGAAGGATATGTATTTCTCTAACACTTATCAGAGTCAAAACAAAAAAAAACAAAAAAATTTATAGGCATTCCCAGGGATGTCTATATACTCGCATGCTCACCTATACACTTAGATTTCACGTGGCTTCTTTTGTTCCAGCCCTTTTCTTAGAACACCAATGTCTCTGTTCTGAGGGTTTCACTACCCTAAAGTTGTGGTGTCTCCCTCCACAAAATGGGCAGAAGGGACCACTCCAACATTCTGCATCTCCCTTTGTCACACAGATTCAAGAGAAATAAATGGCTACAAGTCTCCTAAGAGGGAATTCTGTCACAGCCCCACTAAGGAGAGTCCGTTGCAGAGGAATTTGAAGGATGTTCTCCCGCTCATTAGTCACATCCATGTTCACGTTTAGCTGGGTGGCTCTAGGAAGAAAAGCTCTATTCCTCCTTATTCTTTCTCTTTCATCGTACTCCACCTGCACAAAGCTGTCCTTGGCAGTGTTTTAGTTCTGGACCCATTCTTTTGCGTTTTCTTGTTACCCTTTCTTCTGACCCTTGCCCTTCTCTTCCTGTTGTTCAATTGCTGCACAGACTCCTTGACTCCATTTATCTTCCTCCCAGGAAGGCTGGACGCACACCCCAGAGGAGCTGATGTGGCTGGCTTCATGGGCCCCACCCTTCCTCTTCTCATGCCAGATGTAATCATCCCCAGAGTTCAGGGGTTTATGACTTGTTTCTTGTAGTTCCAAATGTGCGGTCAAGATGCCCTGGTGTTGAGTTGGCAGGACTAATGGCTTATTTAAATATTTTCCAAATTCTTCTCTTTCAGATCACTTCTTCCACATTGATAGCACTTGCATGGGAATATGAAGGCAGTGAAATCATAAGGCTCATGTCAAGTTTGTCTTTAAACATTGATACTGATAAGTCCCTATATGAGGAGTTTTCACAAAATCTGTTCTGAAAGAAAGAGTAGTTGAAAATGGCCCCCAAAATCTTTCCGTAGGTTATTGGGTGTTCTTTGTGATTTTGCTTCCTAAACATGGCAAGAAATTATATTTGAAGTCTGGAAAGACCAAAAATGACTTTCTGTGTTTCTGAGGTACTCGGAGAATTCACCGGCATCCACAGAGTCAAACACTTTTATATGAATGTGCACGCGTGCACACCCACACTCATACACACACTCACACACACACTCACACCCCACACTCATACCCCCACACTCACACACACTCATACACACACACTCACACTCACACACTCACACACACTCATACACACACTCACACACACTCACACTCACTCACACACACACACACACACACACACACACACACATACATACACCTGCTATCCCTTACCGCCCAAGCTTATAGTACCCTTCAGAGATGGAAAAAAATAAAAGAAACAAAAGTTATCTCTAGGGAAAAAAGCTGTAAAACTGGGGATATTATGCATCTTTAGGCCTTAGACTATTGAGGACAATTCAGCTGAAAAGACCTCACTATTTATACAACTCAGATGATATCCTCTTGATGACACAGAAAATAGCAGGTGTAATTGAAATTGATAAGATAATGAATATTAAATTTAATTGGTGAAAAGTAAAACAGAAACTAGTCATTGTTCATTTTCTTTGTGCACAAGTATCTCTGGAAAGGTATATAGTACAGGATAAGGGGGAGTCTCAAAAGGGATTTAAAACAGACAGCATATCATTTTCCTCCATAACTGAGTCAGCCACTTAGATAAACTGAGGCCATTTGAGACTCACTGAAAGACTAATGGTCCCAAGAAACATTCCTTGATGAGACAAAGGGGACATCTGGACTCTCTTTCACAACTCCTCTGCCATCCAGAGTGAATGTCTGTGCTGTGGGTCTATAAAAAGCCTCATAAACAAGTTTTTCTAGTCTGGTCTAGTCATGACCAAAGTTCTAAATGTTCAGTACAACCCACCCTGCTTACCTAACATCAACAAATAATCTCTCTAAAAATCAAAACCAATGCTCACACAGGCAACCAAAGGAAAAAAATAGATGTATTGGACTTCAGTGAAATGAAAAACTTTTGTGCATCAAATAACACTGTCAACAGATTGAAAAGACAACCCACAGAATGGGAGAAAACATTTGTAAATCATATATCTGATAAGAGCTTAATATCCAGAATTTATAAAGAACTTCTAGAACTCAACAACAAAAAGACAAACTGAAATTTAAAATGGGCATTGGACTTGAATAGACATTTCTCTAAAGAAGATATACAAATAGCCAATAAGGACATGAAAAGATACTCTACATCATTAGGGAAATGCAAATCAAAATCACAATGAGATACTTACTTAAATTTCTATAATTTAAAAAATAATAAAATAGAAAATAACAGGTGTTGGTGAGGATGTAGAAAAATTGGAACCTTTGTGCATTGCTGGTGGAAATGTAAACTGGGGCAGCCACTCTAGAAAACAGTTTATTGATTCCTTAGAAATTATTATATTTGATCCATCAATTCCACTCATAGGTATACACCCAAAAGAATTGAAAACAGGAACTCAAGTAGATACTCATATGCCAATATTTATAGTAGCATTATTTATACTAGTCATAAGGTACAAGTATATATATATATACTCGTACATACAAAAAACTATTGTTCAGCATAAAAAAGAATGAAGTTGTGATAACATGCTAAAGGTGGATGGACCTTGAAAACATTACGCTGAGTGAAATTAGCCAGACACAAAAGGAAATGTATTCTATGACTACACTTATATGAAATATCTAGAATGGACAAATTCACAGAGGCAGAAAGTACATTAAAGTTTTCCAGGGTCTAGGGGAAGAGAGGAATCAGTAGTTATTATTTAATGGGTAGGTCACCCAAATTCATAGGGGGAAGCCATCAACTCCCCTCTCCATGGAAGGAATGTTAAAGAATTTGGGGCCATGTTGTAAAACCACTATGCCCTCTGTCCTGGGCTGAATTGTATCCCCCAAAAGGTATGTCCACGTTTGAACTCCTGGTACTGTGAATGTGACCTCATTGGAAATAGGGTCTTTGCAGACATGATTAAGGAAAGAATCTCAATATGTTATCCCGGGTTTAGGGTGCGTCCTAAGTCCAATGACTAGTGTTCATATTAGAGAAAGGAGAAGAAAATTTGAGACACAGAGACATGGAGACACAGGGAAGAAAGTCCTGTGAAGATAAAGGCAGAAACTAGAATTAAGACACGGCAAGGAAGGAGTCTCCCCTACAGACTTCAGAGGGATGATAGCCCTGCTAACATGTTGATTTTGCACTCATGAACTCATGTGATAGAATAAATTTCTGTTAAGTCGCCAAGTTTGTGGAAATTTATTATGACAGCCCTAGGAAACTACTATACCTCCAAAGGAATAAAGAGTTGTGCGTGTAAATTTTTAGCTTTCCTTTTTTCCCAGCCAGTAGAGATTAAGGCGTGCTGCTCTCAACACAGCTTCTCTCTCCTCCACCCTTCGTATAATATGGCAGGGTCTACGTGATACAGCCCTGTCATCCCTGCCTATCCTTGGTGTCAAATCAAGTTCAAGGGCGCTCTTGCATCACTCTGCTCATGACATCCCCATTGTTCCAAGGAATGGTTGATTTTACCCCTCAGGATGGGTCATTCACTTTGGAGAACTGTGGTCTGCTAGGTTTCTCTGAGACATCCAGATACAAGAATCACATTTTGGTTTCTCCCATGGCCCCTGTTTGATCTCCACTGTATTCCCTCCTAGATTGTGGTTCAAGGTTATAGATGTTTCCTTTTTTGTTGAAGATGGAGTCTATATGTCTGATTTTTGTTCTCTGTGTTGCTTTGAGGTGATTTCCAAGGCAAAAAGATAACATTGTCTTAATTTTTACTCTGCCATTTGAAAACAAGAGTCCATACCACCCCATCCAAAATGTTGGTATTTTACTGTAGGGGTCAGCAAACACTTCCTGTCAAGGACCGGATAGTAAATATTGCATCGCAATTACTCAATTCTCCCACTGTCATGCAAAAGAAATCATAGGCAACATCGAAGCAAACGAGCAGGGCTACATTCCAGTCAAACTTTGTTTATGGACAACACAGCAGAAGTGCCCGAATGTGACTTTTGGGGCCAGGTCACTCAAGTCATGCAGCTCCTGCCCTGTTGTCTGGACACTGAGCCCCTGTGTAAGCACTCAGCCCCATGCCAGAGGCTCCAGGATTCTAGATGGGCAATTACAGATAAAGACACACAAGGGAGCTCCTCCTAACTGCCACCAACACCCCATGTTCCTCTAGCACCATGCCTTCCTTCACCGCCATCACCAGCCACATGTGACTACAAAACACTTGAAATGTGACCAGAGCAAGTAAGGAACTGAATTTTGAATTTTAGTGTATTTTAATTAATTTAACATCTACTAATTTTTATACTGATTGCATGTTAAAATGATATTTTGGATATATTGAGTTAAATATAATATATGATTAAAATTATCTGTTTCTTTTTCCTTTTATAAAATGTGGCTACTAGAAAATTCTTAATTAACTGTGGCTCACGTTATACTTCTAGTGGAAAGTTAGTCTAGCGTCACTTCCAAAAGCTACTGGAGTCCAGAGCTGGTGACCCTGGGCAGTTGTCTCCCCGCTCGGCCAGGTGAGTCCCTTGAACAAGATGACTTCCCAGGGCTCTGGTCTGCACCCAAGCATGGACCAGACTCCAGTCCGTAGGGATCCCGTGGAAGTCGAAGGACATTTTGGAACAGAAAGATTTTTCTCTGCCTGATGCTCTTTGCTCTCTGGGGCAGCATGGCGTTTGGGAAAGATTTTAGTTAAACAACCTTGCTTTAAATACCAGCTGGGCTAATTATTAGCTGTGTGATCTTAGGTGTGCTTCTGAACCACTCTACACATCAGATTCTTCATATTAAAAAAAAAAAAAAAGATTTGGTGTGAATCTGTTTAACCCACGTTACTGTATCTGCGAGTTGCTTGAGGGTGTGATGTAATCTCCTCCTGGCAGAGCTGTTGTCAAGGACTGTGAGAGGCCCAGCATGGAATGCTAAATAAACGAATAAATGACACTTATCACCTAAGCCTTCTGAAGGACAAGCCCTGGAGAAGGCAGTAGTAACTAAAGAGTTGACATCCATGTGTCCATATGTGTGTATGTGTGTGTGTTTCAGGAGACAGACAATAAGCAAACAAACAAATAAATACATAACTCTGGACCAGAAGAGTACTGTGAGGAAAAATAAAATCGGGCAAGGAGCTGTGAGTGCAGGGTGGAGAGGCTGCTTGGGGAGGCTCTTAGCTAAGGGGTCCTCCGCCGACCATCAACCTTGGACTTGTCTCCATCAAGAGCCAGGCCCGCTGGGTTATAACCTTTGGGCAGAAACCTGTCCTTTAACATTGCCTCGTTCTATTTTTCCTGCATCTGCCTACTATTTTTTCTTTTTAATCCAAAAACTGACCTAGCCCCAGAGTCACCAGAGCGGTTTTCTAAGAAAGCAATTTAAGTAAAGCCAGTTGGCCTAAAATCAATCCCTCTAAAGTGAATTTGCACGTAGCCAACTTGCTCAGGGGTCTATTTACCATATGCAACTTTCATCTACCTTTTTTTTTTAATGTTTAACTTTTAGAGCATTTTCTATGAAGTCACTGCAGCCTTTTGTAAAGTATGGTATTGTTCTAAGTGTTTTGCTGGTTGAGCCACTTGCTAAAGGTATTTCTGTTTTATTTTCATGTTTCTAATAAACATTTATGCAGTTATTCATCAAATTGATCCCTTTTGAGATTGTTTTATCTCTGTTTTACTGTTTCTTTGTTTTTTCATACTTACGTGGGGGGGTTTACTCTCACAAATGAACCCCACCTGTGTTTGATGCAATTCACGTGGTATTACTATTTAGACCAAGCCAAACTATCCAACCGAAAGCTTCCCAGTGGAGAATTTTTGATATGTGCTTTTTGATTCATAAAAGTGGAAATACTAAATGACGATACCTGTGTAGGTGTATGGCACATGACCACATTAAGCCCATTTGGACTTAAGGCTTTAGAGAGGCTGAGCTGCCAGAGCTCACATAGGTGGGCAGAAGACTCCTAAGTCAGTGCTTTAGTTAAGCACTCTATACTGCTTCCATGAATAATTTTGCAAATGTGATAATTATGCTAATTAAGACACGGTTCATCTACCCTTTGCTCAAACACTGTCTCATTTGAACTTCCAAAATATCATTTCTTATTACCATCACCACCTTAGTGAGAAGCAAACTTGGTCTAATGAATGAACAAATTAATTAATTATGTAAAGCAGGTTTATAAACTGAGTCCAGTGATGAAAAAAAAGAAAAATTGAGACAAGGAAATAGTTGAACAAAGTAAGAAAGAAACAGCCTCCTTTAGAACATTTAAGTCAGTGGTTCTCAGATAGGAGAGAGTTTGAACCCCCATGGCACATCTAGAGATGTCTGGAAATATTTTTGTCACACTGGGGAGAAGGTGCTACTGGCATCTAATGGTAGAGACCAGGGATGCTGCTAAACATAGTAAGATGCACAGAACAGCCCCCCCACAAGAAAGTTATCTGGTCCAAAATGTCAACAGTTGCTGAAGTTGAGAAACCCTGTTTTCAGGGCTGCTTGTTTCAGGAGATACAACAAGGTGCACTGAAGACTAACACTGATTTTAAAAGGAATACTCTTCGCCGTATAATCTATTTCCCCAATAGGGCCTTTGCATGTCTTGCCATTTGTCGGCAAGCTCCAATTTCAGAAAGAAATCCATGTTCCTGTGTTCATTTTCTCAGCCTGAAGTCTTGGGTGAAGTTCTATTTTGCCTGCCTGTTTTCTCTGGCATAGTCCCCTCTCCGCCAGCTCTCTTTATGAGCTTGACTCCTGCTCTCAGTGGAGAGAAAGGCCATTATTGCCTCAAGTTTTGTCCCTGCTCCCAGACCCATTGCCTGGGCGGGGCTCCCAGGTCAGGCAGAAAGCTGGGGTCTCTGGCTCAATCTATCTATTTCCGGCCAAGGCCAGCCCAGTTACCAAGGCCAGCAAGGCCCGGGGGCGGGGGCGGGGGCGGGGGCGGGTGGGGGTGGGAGCCTGCTCCTTTCCGTCTGCCTTTCCAATACCACGCTCCCCAGCGTCTCTGGGCTTCCTCTTCTGCCTTCCCTTACTCCTCTTTCAGACAAACAGTGGAATCCCTCTCCCTGGCGCCTGACAAGCTCCATCAGGCATCTAGACCTCAGGTCTCATTTCTTTCTAAAGTCCCTCTAAACTCCCTTCTCAGATAGGGTCACTCAGGAAAGAGTCAAAACTTAATGACTGATAATTAATGTCTGACCCCTGCCAGGCAGACTACCTTTTAACAAAGGTTTTAGCTCAAAGGAGTGAAGGGCTAAGGGTGGGGTGTCAGACGTGCTATTACAAAGTGTTGTCCCTTCCTTTGCTTCATTGGCTTTCAAATTTCCTAAGACTAGGAGAGCAAGGGATTTCTAATAGCCAGTAAGACATGGGGAGACACGCTCAGAACTCCAGGTGCCCCAGTTGCCTGCTGGTGGTGCCTGCATGAAACACAGGGCTGTAGACACCGAGCCTGATCTCTTCAGTAGAGGTACGGCTGGCAGGGCTGGGGGTGGAGCGGGACCCTTGCAGTGTATCTCAGGCTCTTCCTTACCTTCGCAGCCCCTCTTCTGCTGACACTAAAAGGCAGCCAGCCTTGCCACCCAGGAGGGGAATCCTGTTCTCCACGTTGGGCAAGGCTTTCCCCTTTCTCCCCTCCAGTCTCCTGGCCCCCAGAGCTGTACAGTTTGACTCAGTTCGTAGTTCTGAACAGCTCTCTCTCATTACACCCTGAACTATAATCATGCAGTCAGCATCTTCCTTCCTCAGAAAGATACACAGCAGGCCCCTGTCCCTTCAGGAAGGACCAGCAAGCTTTCTTTTGTCTGACGTCTAGATTTCCTCTCCTTCCTTTCTGGACTGGGAGGATTCCAGTTAAAATGTCTAGAAATTCTTTCTCTGGTTCTTATTCTGCTCTCTGGCTTCACTAAGGAAAGGGAATTATAAAAAGGAAAAACAAAACTGAGGATTTCATTGTCAGGCAAAATGCAAACACATTTAAGGAATGGCCTGAGAATCCCTAAGGAGCCCTCAGACTAGAGGGGAACAAACAAAGAAAAAACACTTCGATACAATATGGGAAATGCTGTAACTGATACACGCTGCCAGAGGAGGGAGAGACGACACAGACAGAGTGGCAGTGGGAGGTAGGGACGCCTACACAGAGCAGATATCACCTGTCCTCATAACTAAATAGCATAATGTCCCCAAGGGAGAAACATTGGCCTGTTTCAATGGCACCACTAGTTTAGGGGATGGTTTTATCTCCCATCATACACATGACTTCAAACATCATTATTACTTGGTAGTATACAACACTGCTTCACTAGAAAATCAAAGTTTTGAACTGGCTTTCCATAAAATTCAAGAGGTAAAATGTAACTGAGAAAATGTAAAGTTTTTGTTGTAGTCGTTCTTTTGGTCCAAATGATGCTCTACTTTCTTAGCTTTCTCAGTCTGTCGAACTTTACCCTGGATGAAACATCATCGGATTCCAGATAAAGTTCTACCAACACCCACGGTCACTAATGTCTCCGTGCCATCATGATTTTCACAGAAATCTTGGCCAAGTGACTTTATTTCACACCAGCTGTAGCAAAGTTGGGCGATTACCTAATGCGCCCAAAACATGATGTGACAATAGTTTAGGGACCTGCCTTGATGTTATCACTGCTGTCGTCATCTCATTGTATTATCCTCTCCAGCTAAACCTCCTTAACCTAGTTGGCTGCTCCCTGACCTTCCCCTTTAAACTCCTGCAGTGATCTTACCACACTTAGTCCAAGCTTTTGCTTTGTTTTGTTTTCACAGGACATTTCTGTGTTCCAAATAACTTTTTCCTTTTTAGCTGTCAAGCAGCCAAGCCCCCCAAGGTGCATTGGTTTGGGATGTTCTCCATTCACAGATTCAGCGTGTAATAATCCAAGATCATGGGGATTATGATCAATGACGCATGGCCCTATTTTAAATTAGAAGTGGAAGCAGACAGACCAGTTAGAGCCTGCTCCTCCCAGCGCTTCACACTAAGTTTTTCTGGGGCGGCTGTGAGCATCATGATACAAAGCAAGTACTCTGGAAGTATAGGAGAGGCAGAGATGAAAAGGAGATTCCGGAAGACTGGGGAGATGGGGGTAGGGCTGGACCTTTAAGGCTGAGGAGGATTTCACAAAGTTTAGAACAAGAGAAAGGCCCTCCCCAGTGAGAAACAATGGCTTGAGCTTGGAGCTAAGCTGCCGGTGGGCGGCTGGTTGGCTCAGTTAGTTAGAGCGCAGTGCTCATAACACCAATGTCACTGGTTCGATTCCCACATGGGCCAGTGAGCTGCACCCTCCACAACTAGACTGAAAACAACGACTTGACCTGGAGCTGATGTTTCCTGGAAAAACACATGGTTCCCCAATAAAGAAAGAGAGAGAGAGAGAGAGAAGGAGAGAGAAGCCCTCCAAGAAAATGGAACACCTTGAGCAAGATATCATGTAAGAGAAGGGCCTATTTAAAAAAAAAAAAAAAAAAGTCAGTGTTGCTGGAGATTGAGCTTCTGGGGTGGGGTATAGAAGTAGGGGAAGCTAAGCAATTGGGTCAGAGCCAGATCATGTAGATTTGCGATGGTGAGCTGGGTGTGGACTTTATTCTGGATGGATTCCAATGATAAAAGGGAGAGGTGTGAGAGGTTTTGAAAACTTTAATTAGGACACCAGCTGCAGAGAGGAAGAGGAGGGGAAAAATAAACTTTGTAGCCATCAAATTGATCAGATTGAAGTCAGGTTGGATATGGGGAAGTAGGGGTAAAGTGTTGGTATGAAGAAGAAGAAAAAGCCAAAGACTGGACAATCTATATCAAAATATTCTCCCAGTGCAAGGTCCCAGCGAAGCATTCAAACTCTCATTGAAGTTCATGGTTCCAGGATTTGGAGTAGTGGCTGATGACATTTCCTATGGTCAGGAAAAGGAAATTGAGCATTTGGAGGAAGATAGTGGGATAGATGATGGACCTGTATTTGAGGTGCTTTGGAGACATGCAGGGGGAGATGATGAATTGGCTTTGGACATACAAATCTGGAACTCAGGAGAGAGATCTGGGATAGGCAGGAAAGCTTCAGCTTTTAGAGCAGAGGTGAAACCACAAAAATAAATGGTATCTTCCAGGAAGAATGTACAGAAAGGAACAGCGGCAAGGTGGGCCCTTGGGGAGCACTAATATTTGCTGCTGGATGGCCTGCTTTGCGAAGTCAATGCATTATGGCCACCATTCGCCCATCTTCTCTCCAGAGCCTCGCACAGTCCTGGCAAAAGAGCAGGTAGGTACTCAATAAACATTAGTTGAGTAATGGAATGATAACTGAAGGAGCAGGTAGACTGCACTTCATCAGAGGTAGGGACATAGTTGTTCAGCATCAACTATGTGCCAGATACGTACTGGCTTTACTTGTGGTTTCTCCTTGAAAAGAATAAAATGATGTCACCCAAAGCTTCACAAAGCTTAACAGTCCAGCTTTATAGTGACCTCAGCTTTTGAGGTGTCTGCAACTCCCATGCCTTCCCATTGGCTCTTTCCTACCCTCAACATTTTTGTGTTTAATCTCTACTTAAGGAGTCACGGGGAAATGAAACTCCTTGGAACTTGGGACGCTCGTAACTTTGTCTTCCATAAAGAGAATTCTCAGATAACCAGAAACCTTGTGGTTCTTCTAGGACTGTCGCGTTTGTGCATTTAATTGATTAATTCATTTCCTAAGAGCCAGTATTGCCTAATATGTGGGAAGAAGATATGGCTTACCCCACGAGAAGCTTAACCTACACTTAAAATGTGTGTGTGTGTGAGTGTGTGTGTGTGTGCATGCATGGGTGTGAATATTTAGCTGTAACAATCTGTAAGCCCTGTGTTCTGTGGGCACACACAGAAGACTAAGACAAATTCTGTCTTACAAGTAGGAGTATAGGTGGAAGATCGTGGAAGTCTTTACAAAAGAAAAGATACAAAAACAGAACCCTGAAAGCTAAATAGATATTTTGGGGGATGTTTTGGTTTGTTTTGTTTCAGACACAAGGGGCCAGTGGGAGCAAAGATGACAAGATACAAGAGGGCCTGAGTGTAGACTGCTTGAAAAGGTGGGAGATAAAGCTGGAGTGGTACCCCAGAAGGCGTTTAAAAGAGGGTGACATGATTGGATTTGTGTCTGGGGAAGACCTTTCTGCCAACTAGTGTGGACATTGAATGAGAGCCTGGGTAAATGCCTGAAGACAGAGCTTTACGCAAGGTACCTTTCTTTCCATCCTCTTCTCTACCTCACAAAGGCCTCAGGAGGGCTGAATTTTGAAAAGTGACTTTTGTAAATGGGATGAACCGTTAGACGGGGTTGTAGACCTAACGGTATGCATCAGTGCATACACTTTGCAGCCAGCAGAATTCAGAGAGGGTACAGATATGGGGTGGGAGGGAAAGAGTATGAGGTTGCTCAAGAAAGAAGTTCAATAACTTGGTCAAATTTGTACTGATAAGTCTTGATTTATTGT
The DNA here is from genome assembly GCF_004115265.2 of Rhinolophus ferrumequinum. Lineage (NCBI taxonomy): Eukaryota > Metazoa > Chordata > Mammalia > Chiroptera > Rhinolophidae > Rhinolophus > Rhinolophus ferrumequinum. Next base: position 58,211,294 of record NC_046296.1, read on the forward strand.
AAATAAGATTTCTTCCAATCATTATTAGGTTTACACTTAGCTTCCTAAAGCCCCTTCTGTGATCTAAAAGAGTTTGCTTTATGTGTCAACACTGGCCCTGGCTGCAGCCCCAGCCCCAGCCACAGGGGAAATGCAAAGCTCTTTTAACTTTGAGGGACCCAAAGGAAGAGTGCCTCGACTTGGCATAGCTTCTCTCACCAGGCTTTACTCTTAGTAACTTGCATTTTAACAGCTCTGTTAACACAGATCATCATGCTATGAAATTCAAGTGGGATTTGCAAAGAACTCCTTGGACTATGGTTTAATCACCTCATCAAGATTCAAGAGATTTACTATCCGAAACCATTTTTTAAAGTGCTGATTTAACTGCCATTCACACATGTGCTTTAAGCATTTTGCACATATGTAACCAAATGAACGAGAGACTGCATTTCTAGAGTAATTTTTAGGAGCCAAGAAACAAGAATGGGGATTTTATTCTGCATTTCAAGACTCACATGCCCTAGCGTGTCTGGCAAGAGACAGAAAGCACAGCCATGCAAAGGACTGTCATTTGCAGCCCTAGGAAACTTCTTCTACCCGTTAGTTTTCTCTCCAAGAATAAAAATGTATACTCGATCTGAGCTTTGGAAAGTGATTTCTACCCCACAGTGTATGATGGTGTTAGGCCAGGATCTGAGTCAGGAAATTTTCAGACAATGATACCAGCCAATGATGCCTCCTGAGTCCCATCTAGTCCTTCTTTTATTCTCAACATCTCCTCTCCCCTGGCCTGCAACTAAAGCCCCAGAGAGAGGTTTCTGAAATTTCCTGGTAAGCAGAAAGCCGTACTGGCTATCCGGGGCACTGCCACCAAGCCACTTGGTGCAAAGTAAGGAGGAGAAATGCCTCCTCGAGGGGGGCGCCGTGGGGCGCGGGCCGATGGAGCTGCGTGGCGGGCGGCGCAGGAGGGTGCGGGGCTCGCGGAGACGCGGGTGTGCGGGCCTGTGGCGGGGTGAGGCGGACGCTTCTGTGCGAGGGAGATGTGTCAGTCCCGGCCTGACAGATCAGAGCCAGAGGCGAGGGAGGCGCGTGGGCCAGGCCCGCAGGGGTCGGCCCAGGGGCTGCGGTAGAAATGGGCGCGGAGGAAGCGGCCTAGCCAAGGCGGTGGGTGGAGCGGCGAGGGGGTTGGAGGCTGGGCCGGGGTCTGCGAGTGGACCCCCGCTCTTGTCCCCAGCTCCGCAGCACCTGAGGAGGCTGAGGCGGCGGTGGGCCTGGACCTGCGCTGGGAGGTGGAGGACAGCGCGCTGGGAGCCCCCAGGGGAGGGTGTGTGCGCCCTGCAAGGCTCCTCCCGCAGCCTCAACGGGAACTCAGAGGGCACTGGAGTTGCTTTAGGTCGTAACCAGCCTTTGAAAAAGGAGAAACCCCAACGGAAAAGCGATTATCCCATGACAGATGGACAACTGCTCAACCAGAGGGATGAATTTTGGGACACTGCGCCAGCTTTTGAAGGCCATGAAAAGATTTGAGATCCCTGAAGCCTGCAGCACATGCTTTTGAGTGATCTTGAACTGGCACAAAGGATCACTGATGGTGCAAACGTCACCTTACCACGTGGTGCGCTTACAGAGTGCCACGAGGAACTGGGACACGGATACCAGCGTCCACGCTATTGCTTGGCACCACCAAGCAACACGACAGAGGAAAAGAGCGACACGGAGACTCTGGATGTCCCTGAGCCACCTACCAATTCTGGATACGAATATCAGCTCCGTTTGTGCCTTTCCATGGGCAAAGACCTCAAACTCGTGGTCTGTGCACAGATATATCGATAGTAACGCCACCTGAAGAGGCGGCCCCGCCCGGCAGAAGGAGTGCTTGGCGGTGGTTGTTCTCTGGCAGACCTCTCACCGACAAAATGAAGTTGGAAGAGCTGAAGATCCCAAAGGACTGTGTTGTACAGGTTATAATGAGCCAACCTTTGCAAAATCCAGCACCAGTTGAGCTGGCCCTCCTGGCGTGTGCTCAGGTCCCTCCCGCTCCTTTTTCTTTTTGTTTCCTACTCAATGGCGTGAAATTTATTTTCACTGCTCTGAATTCCGGACGAATGGATTTAGTTCTGAGGAATTACCAGTGAAAAATTCCATCTGTGATGAAGAGCAACAAAAAGAATCAATAAAACACACAGAGCTAGCCTTGGAGACTCATGTCATTACAATTTCCAATTTAAGGGGCAGTTAAGAAATGGATAGCCATTTATTTTCAAATACCCAGCAACTCGGTGAGGCTGTATTTAAATGACTTGGACCCTCTGTGAACAGCACCAAGCGCCTTGTGAATACAGGGTTTTTATAAAAACGAATCAAATGTAATTTCCAGAAATCATCAATGACAGTTATAAAAGTTGGGCTTTTAAAAATGCAAACTGGAAAGAGCAGCATTTGAGGCTCGCTTCTATTCTGACCTTAATTCTTTGATCAGTTAATATTTAGCCATAAAGGACTAGAGACTGGCAAACTGTGTTTCATTATTGCTTTCCCCATCCCCAGACGTTCAGTTCTTTATTTACATTCACACTAAGTTCTGGTGCCTTCGAGCACATTGGTGGCAGGCATCCTTCTGGAAGACTAGGCAATAATTCAATGACTAGTCAATGCAATCAGATCTCTGATCTTCAACGGCTACTCAGTTGAAATCGCTTGTCCTCTTGCTGCAGAGGTATTTTGAAATGTCTCCATACTGAAGTTGTTTTCATATCCAGGCTTAGATGGTCAGTACTGTATAATACCTTAATTGTTCTCCCTACGCTGCTTGGATATTTTCAGAGCTAACTGTGCCCCCAAATGCACGGATACTGGGCCAGAAAATGCAATGAATCAAGTATAGCTATTCCCACTGTAGGTTAATAATTATCTCTTCTCCCCCAATGCGCAGGGTGTAAGGAAAAACCATTCTATCTGTGCCTGAGAGAACTGTGCTTATTTTCACTCTTTTAGAGAAAATTTCAACTTACATTTCACTAATGTGAAAGATTTACTGATGTCACTTAAACATCAGCAGTGAGACCAACTGGTGAAATGTTGCTTTATAATATAGTGTTTTCCAAGTCACTGTTACCTTAATTATGGTGGATGACAGTTTTCCTCTCATCTTTCCTAGCAAACAGGCAAATTAAGCACCATCTGCAAATTTGAAAAATCCGGTGTGATAACCTGATTCCTTTGTACTATGACTGGAATAAAGCTGCTGAGGATATTTAATTTGGAGCCTTTTCAAGGTTGGTTCCATGATGGGGGTTACCACATGATCACTGTACCCCTGAGAATCTGTTAATATGAGACGGAAAAATGGAGGAAGGAGGCACTTAGGCAGTTTGAAGTCGGAAAATAAACCTCCACACCTATTTAGATGTGAAGCACCGTTATTAATTTCAATGGCAAAATGAAACTGTTTATTAGTTTAAATGTAATGTTTAAAATAGTATTAAACTTCCTATAGCATGTTAGATATAATTGGTCATTGTAACTGGTCATGTTTCTGAGAGCTTTAACTACTTCTCTTTTTAATGCAACTATTTTAAAGTTGTGGCTACATTTAATTTAGGTTTGCTGATAATTGAATCTAAATTCAAGAGGATACAGTAGCATTAATGCCAACGGAGGATTTTTATATATGGAAGTTGAGGTATGTGAGGATATTTCAATATAATGCCCTGTCAGCGAAAAGATTTTGTTAACATGTGTGCCACATTGAATAGCAACATCTCTCAAAGTTTGTCAACTGGAAAAAAAGAAGTGTTCAAATCTATTTTTCCTTAAATAAATTTGGCTTTATCATAATCTGTGGTTGGTAAAAGGTCTTTTTATTGTTTGTTGAGGATTTGAGCTCTCTTAAGAGTTTATTTTAAAGGAGCATATACTTTGAATAACAATTTTCTGGGCATGTTTAACCTCGGTAAGAAAACCATGGTGATTTTAATTGTAAATAGATTGGTATAAGATCAGACCAATACTTGATGTGTACAATTTTAGTATGTAGGGTGCTTATGCTGTTTATTTTTAAAAAAGTTCAATTTTTCTTTTTGTCTTTGCCTTTATTCTGGTTTTTTAATTGCTACTAGTCTCTACAATAAGGGTAATATGCTTCGTTCTAATAAAACCTCTAAAAAGGTTTTCCTCCTTTATAAAACCTCAGCTCAATAAAAACCAAGTTCATTATCACCAGAAAAAGAGAGAGCGAGAAATGCCTCTTCTAGGAGAACTCCCAGCAAAGTCTGAAAGGACTGGTGATTTCACTGCTTGTGGGGAGATATGCTAAGGGTCTCTCCAGGAAGGTGAAAATAGACCCACCTAACCAATAGAGACTATGTTACTATTTATTCCCCCTAAGGGCTTTGTCATTCCACAAAGCTTACTTTCACCTTATATTTGAATATTTAAAAAATTAAGACATCCCTCCCCTAAGAAATCTGTTCCGATGTTCATCAAATTTATTACATTTAAAAATATTTTAATATAAACCTATCATTTGTAACAACCTATGAAATTAAACTCATTTCCCTTTTTCTTCCTGTGCTTTAAGTCTTATTTTCTTCCCACGTTATAGTAGGAAAGAGCACTGGGTGAAAAGTTCAGGGGTCTGTATTTCAGTCTGGACCCTGCCAAAAATGCTGAAAACCTTACGAAGGCCCGTTAACCCTTCAAAGGTTCAGCTTTCTCTCCCTTCCGAGGACACAGACACTTTCTGAGCCACTTGTCTCACAAGACTGCTGTGAGCTTCAGACAGGAGCCATGTCTGTGAAAGCAATCCAAAACCCACCATGAGCCAGAGCAAAAAAGGGAGCTTAAAATTTTCCGGAGATATTTCACATGAAACACTATGTAGTTTTGATGTACTGAGTTTCCTTTGATATTATCCATAATTTTGGCCCTCAAATAGTTCCCATTGTTAGAATTAATTTAATAATAATCTGACGGCTGCCTGAGCTTCCTGCAGTATTTATAGCCAATTACGAAGACAACTTTCTCACCTAGGAACAAAAGACTTTCATGGGTATTATTGCATATTAAAATATATTTAAACAATATAGGATCAGACCATCATTGAAACCACTTCAGATCGAAGAAATTTGCCAACATGTCCTCATGTCCTGTCTATTGCTGTTGGACTATTCTTTCTGTCCATCTCTGCTGATTAAGCACTCTGTGTGCTGCTAGCTGCAGAGACCACACAGCTGCTGGGAACAAGGAAGTGAGTCAATGAGGAAATGAAGGAGCAGCACACTTTATAGGTTGTCAATTTTAGGAGGATGTTGTGGGGAAATTTTTTTCTTTTGCTTTTTTAAGCAACGCTTCTTTTCAGATTCCCACACTTCATCATCAAGAATTACAATGATTTTCAAAATGTGCCTTTGGCAGGGAAGGTTATGTTTGGTCTGGTAAAAATTCTAGCACCTTTCTCTTTGAACCAACAGCTCATCTAAAACCTTTTACCCAATCCAGAATATAAGAGAATTTATGATGAAGTTTGGGGCGTAGGAGACCCAAAAATCAATTGATAGAAAACTAAGCTTTTCTTGGATGGAGCCTGTGTAAAATATTTTGCAGTTATATATAAAAGTGCTCAGAGAAATGTCTGTGGAGTTGAATTCAAAATCTCCAACTGCCAGGAACAACAGTTGCACTCGATTTGGTCCAGGAACATATATTGAGACTAAAAAGAGAGACTTTCCCAAAAATCTAAGTTTTGTTTTCTTCTATAATATTGCTAATAAGTGGAAATACTACCATGTGAAATCCTGGCATATATATATATATATATAAAACAGCTATGTATATAATGAATGTGGACTACTACGTCTTGTTAATTCTAGATCACAGAGAAAGTAGTATAGGTACTGTCTAAAAGTTGATAATCTAATGAAATACATTTGTGCATTGATAAGGACTATTTAAACACTTCTAACTTAATAATATTCTTTGGATTTCACTTCTCAAACAAATATTTTTAATTCTGAATATTATGCTCTATTTGGGTTCATATGTTGAGGACATTTTGAATTGTCTTAACATTTACTAATCATGTAAAGAATTCAAGCACCATATTTTCAAATTAAGTTTGCCTTTGTTTAAGGTCTTTCCTTTAAAAATGTATGGATTCAGCTAAGTAACCTATATTTTATTGTATTTTAAGCAAACAGAGAAAGAAGCTTTTAGAAAAAGTTAGAACACACCATTTCCTTTTTTAAGAGCTTTAAAAGAAACAAGGATGATAAGCCAAAAGCAAATTACCAAAAGTATTGACATGTTGTAAGACAATGGGTTTAGGAACTGGGTAGCTAAACTATATTGTCTTCTTCAAGGGCTGAAGAGGTGAGCGTACTTCTGTGTCTATCATGTTTGACTCAGTCATCTGAATGACCCTCCTGGTAAACACCACTGTAATTGCTGGATACAATATTTTAAGTTCTTTTTAAAAATGAGTAACTGACTTGACAAAAAGGTAAAGAATCTTCAGAAGAAGAAAAACTGGGAATTAAATGAATACTAAAGTCAGCTTAATGAAACACGTAAGTACTGGAAAAAAACACAGGTGAATTCCACTTTAACTTCAATGTAGAATAAAACTTACTACTGTAACTCAAAATCCAGAGGCAATAAAACTAGGAGAAAATATTTGTAACAAGTATTACAGATAAAGAGCTAATATCTCTAATTCTAAAGAACTTTTAAATTTGAGGAGAAAAAAAGACCACATGCTTTACCATTGCCCTTATAAAAATGGGCAAAACACAGACAATTCACAAAAAAAGAGATATAAAAATGGTCCTAAAGCACATGAAAAGATGTTTATCCTCACTCATAATAAGAAAAATGCAAGTTAACACTACATTGAAATACCATTTCTTAGGCAACAGAATGGCAAAAAAGCAAGTGTGGAGGATGGGAACCTTTTGTGGAGTTCAAAACAATCCACAAAAGGGACACTCCTGGAGCACCCGGCTCAGGTAACCAGGTGCCACTGAGCCCCAGAGGACCCCTACTACATAAGTCCACCTGGCAAGACTGGGAGACATAGCAGCCCTACCTAATACATAGAAACAAACACAAAGAGGCACCCAAAATGAGGAAACAAAGAAACGTATCCCAAATGAAAGAACAGGAGAAAACTTCAGAAAAAGAACTAAATAAAATGGAGGCAAGCAACCTACCAGATACAGAGTTCAAAACAATGGTTATAAGGATGCTCAAGGAACTTAGTGAGAATTAAGAACAAAGAAATAGCAAGCATAAAAAAGGACATAGAAACCATAAAAAAGAACCCATCAGAAGTGAATAACTGAATAACTGAGAATAACTGAAATGAAGAACACACTAGAAGGAATCATTAGCAGACTAAATGAAGCAGAGTATTAAATCAGTAATTTGGAAGAAAAGGTAGCAGAAAACACCCAATTGAAACAGCAAAAAGCAAAAAGAATTAAAAAAAAATAGGATAATTTAAGAGACCTCTGGGACAACACCAAGCATAACAACATTCACATCACAGGGGTACCAGAAGGAGAAAAGAGAAAGCAAGGGACTGAGAAGCTATCTGAAGAAACAATGACTGAAAACTTTCCTAACCTAGGGAAGGAAACAGACATACAAGTCCAGGAAGCACAGAGAGTCTCAGACAAGGTGAATCCAACAGGCCCACAGCAAGACACAGTATAATTAAAATGTTAAAGGAAAAAAAAACAAAGAGAGAATCCTAAAAGCAGCAAGAGAAAGGCAACTAGTAACCTATAGGGAGCTCCCATAAAATTGTCAGCTGATTTATCAACAGAAACTTTGTAGGCCAGAAGGGATTGGAATAAAATATTCAATGTGATGAAAAGCAAGGACTTACAAGCAAGATTACTCTAACCCAGCAAAGCTATCATTTAGAATTAAAGGACAAAGAGCTTCCCAAACAAGAAAAAGCTAAAGGAGTTCATCACCACCAAACCAATATTGCAAGGAATGTTAAAGGGACCTCTTTAAGATGGAAAAAAAAGATCAAAATTATGAATAATAAAATGACAATAGCTACATGTCTATCAACAATTGCTTTCAGTGTAAGTCCAATCAAAAGACATAGAAGTGCTGAATGGATAACAAAACAAAACCTTTACAGGTGCTGCCTACAAGAGAATCACTTCAGATTGAAAGACACACATAAATGGAAAGTAAAAGGATAGAAAAAGATATTTTGAGAAATGGAAATTAAAAAACAAAAAAAGCTAGGGTAGCAATACTTATACCAGACAAAATCAACTTTAAAACAAAGGCTATAACAAGAGACAAAGAAGGACCCAGTAATCCCACTTCTGGTATTTATCCAAAGAAACCCAAAACACTACTTCAAGGGGATGTGTGCATCCATATGTTCATTGCAGTATCGTTTACAATGGCCAAGATGTGGAGGCAGCCTTGGTGTCCTTCGATAGACGAATGGATAAAGAGGAGGTGGTACATACATACAATGGAATATTGCTTTGCCAGAGAAGGGAATGGGTTCTTGCCATCTGCGGCAACATGGATCGACCTGGAGGGTGTTGTGCTGAGTGGAGTATGTCAGACAGAGAAAGACAGATGCAATGTGATTTCACTTATATGTGGAATCTGAAGAGCAAAATAAACAAAACAGAAACAGACTTATAGATACAAAAAACATTTTGATGGTTACAAGATGCGATGGGGGTTGGGGTGGTGGGTGAAAAAGAGAAGGGATTAAGAAGTGCAAATTTGTTGTTACACAGTAGTCATGGGGATGTACAGTATAGCATAAGGGATATAGTCAATAATATTGTAATAGCTACATATGGTGTCAGATGGGTACTAGATTTATCAGGGTGATAGATGGGAGGGGGGTTGGGGTCAGGGTAAAAAAGGTGAAGGGATTAAGAAATGCAAATTGGTAGTTACGAAATTATCATGAGGATTTAAAGTAAAGCATAGGGAATATAATCAATTGGTCAACATTTCCAGGTAAAAAAACAAATAAGTCATGGGGATATAATGTACAGCATAGGGAATATAGTCAATAATATTGTGATAGCGTGGTACGGTGTCAGATGGTTGCAGGACTTGTCACGGTGATCACTTCTTTAGGTACAGAAATGTTGAATAACTATTGTGTGCACCTGAAACTAACATAATATTGAATGCTAACTATATTTTTATAAACATTATAAAAACCTTTAAAAAAAATAAAGTGGCTAGGACTCCAGAATAATGTTGAAAAAAAATGCAAGTGTGACAATATACTCTGTTGGCAAGGCTGTGGGAAATAGTTTCATACAGCGCTGGTGGAACTGCAAAACGGGAAAAACCCCATATGGAGGGGAATTTGGTAATATCTCACAAAACTATATATGTCCTTGATTTTCAACCCAGCAATCCCCTTGCTAGAAATTTACCCAGAGGATACAACTCCAACAATAAAAAAATCCATATGCCCAAAGCTATTCATGGTAACATCATTTATAGTTAAGACATTTTGGAAACTACCTACATATTCAAGCATAGGAGGTTGACTGAATGAACGATGGTGCACACACACAATGGAGTACTATACAGCTGTGAAAAAGAATGAGAATGATCTGTGGGCTATTGGGAGTTCCTTCTAGGAGATATTATTAAGTGAAAAAAGCAAAGCGCTAAAGAGTATTTATGTTAGACTACCTCTGTGAAAGCATGAAAGGAAAATAAGAAAACAGATCTATTTATCATTACAAAAAAAGAAATACAGGATAGATTAACCAGAAAACAATAAAGTCTGTCTCTAGTTCGGAGTAGGGGAATGGAATGTAAAAGATATGAAAGGGATTGAAACTTCTTTCACTTTTAAAAGTATATCAGTATCCTACACATTCAAAAAGCAAACTAAATCAGTAAGAATTCCTAAGAACCAAGTGGGGAGGGAGGGGGAACATCTAAAACAAAGAAACCGAAACAAATGTCAAAGGCCTTAATTTGTCTTATCTTCCACTGCTCCCTTTATAATTTTCTGCCCAAGCAGTAAAACCTTTCCTCATTTCTTGGTCATTTCAATCCTCAGAATCACCAATACTTGGCTTATCACTATTTTTCTACCCTGGATGATCCCTGTTTCATCATATCTGGAAAAAACTCTAATGCGGTTTATGGTCCTCAGCTCAGCAATAATTATTGCAAGAAGGAAGTGATGGTTTTTGTCTGTTCTCATAATAACGCTAATTCCATCAACATTTGCTAATGTGCAGCCGCTCTGTACATAAGAATCTGGACAAAATGTTTGATTAGGTTTACAAGTACACCTTGTCCTTCAAGACTAAACCAACCGGGTAGTCATTTTATTGAACAAAAATGTCCCATGATTCAGAGAAGTTAGTACTCCCAGCGGTGAGCCACATTTACATCTAATGTTATGACTACTTAGAGCGATGGAAAGAATTTTGTTTTCTAGAACAGAAGGCAACTTCCAAATGAGGTAAACAAGGAGAAAACTGTCAGAGAATCATCTCAAGAAGTCAGCGTCATCTTAAGAAGTTATCCTCTTAAAGTGTAAGTTCAAAATGTTAAAATAAGACTCATGCTAATCCAAAATGAATGTAAGTCAAAGATTTTATTCATTTTATTTTACTCAAATTATTAATTAGTAAGGGAACAGTAAGATATTAAGACAAGCTCAAAGGAAAATTTGAATACGCATTGTTCAAATATATATGTATAATAAATACATACACATGGAGTTGGTATTTCTGAAATACCTTTTGGAGGTTGAAATCGACTTGCTAATAGATGTAAAACTGATTAACATTCTAAAGCTCAACAAGATATTAATGTTTAGGCTTTTCTTTTCTACAGAAAGAAATCAATTTTACATCTACCAGACAAAAATCATTTGTATTAGTTACTGTGGACAATGATCATACGTGCTACATCAGTTTTTCACAAGTTACCTTCACTCCTACAGGAAATTCCCAGAAAAACCAGTGAAAGGAGTACACCTGTCCACAACCAGACAACAGCCCAAGTGTACACTAGGTGACATCCAGCACTCCATGGAAAGGACACACATCAATGTCTTTTGCGCATTGCCATGTCTTGGATAACCTTCCCATGAGTAACGCGCTAAGTATAATGGGAGAAAAGAAAGCAGGGGTGGTCTCTAGTTAGATCAGCCATGGCCACAGAATGAAAAAAGAAAAGGGGCAAAGTTAAAGTTGATGCCCCACGAAAGTGCTATGGGTGGGCACAGGTGACCACCCTCCCCCTGCCAATTTATGACAGTTTGACTTTCAACAGCCTGCTTCTAGGACCTTTCTTTCTGCCACTCAGACTTGCAAACAAAAACCCAGACTCCTATTTGCAACTCCCTAAAAACTTCCCAACACAGTCAGACAACTGAGGTATGCTTTATCACGGTCCAAGATGTGGTAGGGATCTTGAGCTGATTCTGTTCAGTTCACCCTAAAGCCAAGGTCACAAGACTTTTGCTCTCACTCACCATGGGAGTTACAGACCAAAACATGGTCTTCCTTTAGAGGAATTATGGATGTCCTAGGACATCAAGTCAGAGGTGTTTCCCCACAGGGTGGCTGGGTAGTGCCCAATCAAAAGCTCTGAAGAGAAGGTCATCACTACTTCTATTAAGGGGCCATGGGTGCCATGTTGACCACTGCAAAGGAATTTTGCATTAAGAAGCTAACCCCAAGAGCAAGTGGCATAGCTCCTCAACCCAGGGGATACTCAAAAAGAGACTCATTGCCTGTGGGCACTGGCTTGCTCCTTTATGGCTTGTGGGTAGTGCATACCTTGGTTGCTTGTTCAAATGGGATACCAAATGATCTCCAGGTGCCATGCCATCTCTCTTCCTTTCCAGGTGCATCCCTGTTCCACCAAAGTCTTTCCCAATTATTTGTATCTTCTGCCTTTCTCTTTCAACACTCCCAGCCTAAGGACCATCCCGAAGTTTTGTCTTACCACGTAGTCTTCCAATCTAGAGTCCAGTCACTGATTTCCTCCCTTTTCATTGAGGCTTAGAGTCTTGAAACACAAAAGCAAGGATTGCCTTCTTTCTGTTTTCTGCTCTTTCTTACCTTGCTGCATGGAATGTGGAATGCCCACTTGACTAGGTGGGAGAAGGGCCAGAAGGACACACCAGAAACAAAACTGGATTAGCTATTATTTCATCAGCATCATACCACAAACGTTATTTCAAAGTCATGGAGCAGATCTGAGACACCAATGACCCAGTCAAGATGAGCTGCGACTTAGCTTCTCTACCTGGAGCGGCACTTAAGAGTCAATACCTTTCTTTCAAAATGCTGTTGTTTATTCATTCACTCAATGTTGTTAACATTTGGAAATTTTATTGTGTTAACTACTTTGAGTAAAGGAAGCTTGATGCATAAAACATCAAATAAGTCAAGAAAAAGCATCACTTTGGAAATGAACATAATATTCAGAATCAACATAGGTCAGAAATAATAGTGATGAGAGGATTTCCAAGTGCAAATTGTCACTCTGAACTGAGCAAACACTTATGAAGAACAACAAAATATCAGAATTGACTGAAGAGCACTGGGCCCTTTAATGCAATCGTGGTGATAAAAACAAACTTTCATCTCTATTCAGGTAGAATCAGATACAGAAAATCCAGATGCCTCTGAACTGAGCACCTACCATAGTAAAGGTATTTTCTCATCAAAGCCTTAAGTACGAATAAGCTGATATATCAAAAAAAGTTTTCAGTGAGAATAAAAGCTACTTTCCTTCAGGAGAAAACCAGTGGGTTGATGGAGTTGGGGGTGGGAGGGACTTACTTATTGGAATTCCATTCACAAGAACTTGGAAAAACAGGTGAAGGTGTCATGAAAACTGCTATCCTCCCAACATTCACTATTTATGCCATAGTTCATGGATGCCCTTGTAAATTTGATCTAAAAAAAAAAAAGAACAAGATTTCTTCTCCATAAAAATTCACAAACAGGGCCGGCCCAGTGGCTCAGGCGGTTAGAGCTCCATGCTCCTAATTCCGAAGGCTGCCGGTTCGATTCCCACAAGGGCCAGTGGGCTCCCAACCACAAGGTTGTCAGTTCAACTCGAGTCCCGCAAGGGATTGTGGGCTCCGCCCCCTGCAACTAAAAAAAAAAAAAAAAAAAATTGAACTTGGCACCTTGAGCTGAGCTGCCGCTGAGCTGCCACTGAGCTCCTGAATGGCTCAGTTGGTTGGAGCGCGCCCTCTTAACCACAAGGTTGCTGGTTCCACTCCCGCAAGGGATGGTGGGCTCCGCCCCCTGAACTAGTAACGGCAACTGGACCTGGACCTGAACTGTGCCCTCCACAACTAAGACTGAAAGGACAACAACTTGACTTGGAAAAAAGTCCTGGAAGTACACATTGTTCCCTAATAAAGTCCTGTTCCCCTTCCCCAATAAAATCTTTAAAAAAAAATTCACAAACACACAATTTTTAAATGTATTTTACTTCATTGAAAATTGATTTGTTCAATAAGCTGGTATTGATATCGCATAGTGGAAAGAACATTGAATTGGCTCTGCCACTGACAGGTGAGTTCATGTAACCTCTGTGGATCTCTGTTAGTTTCATATCTGTAAAATGAGATGGTTGGGCTAAATGACCTTTATGTGCCTTTCTAGAACTAACATCATACGTGTCCATAACTGAAGAAAAATTTAGTATTCCTTAATGGAGGATCTTGCATTGGAAGCAGGCAATCCTGGTGCAAAAGGTGGCTGGCCCCCTGACTCACTCTTTCCTCACTCTTTCCTCCTGAGTTCTCCCTTACTCTTGTGGTCTTTGGTTGATCTTTATAGTTATCACCATGCTGATTTTAGAAGGACTCTCCATACCCTCAGGCCCAAGACAGAAACAGGCTCTTGCCCTGGCTCTCCTGAATAAGGCTTAGATGTGACTAAACACTTACAATACACAGAGAGCAGCACACCTCTAGAATAGATTGACTTATAAGCTATGACTTACTCATTCTCACTTTGTGATCTACTATGTTCCAGTCAGTTTAGGTCCCCATATTAATCCAGGAAAAAAAAAGGCAAACTTGAATACCCCTTACTGAAAGTGTCCTTATACAAACATAGACTTGTCATCATTCAGGTTCAGAGAGGGTAAGAAAGGCCCAGGTATTTCTTTTATCAACTGAGTTCTCCTTTCAGTTGTTCTGACCTAATGTGCAAACTCTTATCTATATGTTAGGCACCAAGAATGAACTTTTGGGAAGGCCCTATGCTAATCTCACCCCACCACCAATCCAAGAGTCATGCCCTGGCAGGACTCAGCATGATACTTATATTACTTTATAATACAACACAGTAACCCCAGCTCTCCTACTGGGAAATAATACAGTGGGAAAGATATATTTGAAAACAGACCAATATTATACATTTTGGTAATTGCTAAAATGGATATGTGTTAATCAATATTAGCATGTAAGAGAAAATCTAGGTAATGGTAGGTGAAGCACAATAAATAAACCTCTATCTCTCAAGTAAAAGAAGTTCAGAGGTACATAGTCCAAGGCTGTTAAGGCAGCCTCACAGCGTCAATCTCAGATTTTTCCTTCTTTCTGCCCCACCATCTCTGAATCCAACATCTCTAATGGTGTTCATGCTCAAGGGAGCCTCATGGTCCAAGATGGATGCTGGAGCTCCAGTCAACACATCCACATTCCAGTCCACATATAAAGAAAGAAAGGGCCAGTGCCAGCTATCTGTTCTTCTTTGGAAAGATTTCTTGGAAGTCCTACTCAGAATCTATTTGTATTTCATTGACCATAGATTGATCACTTGGTCACAAGAAGTTTGGGAACTGGGCACACTGCCACTCCAAATGAAATCGGGAATCTTTTATGAGGGAAGGAGGGGAGAATGGATATTGGATTGGCAGTAAATTAGCCGTCTCTGCTTCAGCAGGTGTGTACAAAGTAGAGTGGGGACTCTAGAGGATGCCTGAGGCAGGCAGGAAAGATTTCACAGAAAAGGTTCAGCATTTGAGCTAAAACAAAATGATAAAAAAGAATTAATTAGCCTCCCTGGTTAATGAACATCCCAGGCCACACAAATAGGATGTACAAAGACAGAGGGATCAGAATATAGCTTGTATAGAATCTCAAGATAGTTTAGACTCCTGGAAGGGGAAGATGAGGCCAGAATGGAAAATTAGGGCCAGGTCATGAAGACCTTGTATGCTGGAGAGAGGAGTGTGAGTTTTAAGAGGGAGCCAATGAGCAGTTTTAAGCATGGAAGTGACACAGTCTGATTTTCACAACAGAAAAATCATTCAGCACTTACATTAGGAAATATTCACTAGTGAATGGTGCAAGGAGAATTCTGTCTCATTTTAAATGGCTCATCCCAATAAAGAGTCACTAACAGATGCTAAGGACATCTCTGGTGATGGACGAAAAAGGAAGGGAACAAAGCAAATAACTGGGCTAAAAACATTTTCCAAAACTTCTTTGCAAAGACAAAACAGAGAGAGAGAGAGAGAGAGAGAGAGAGAGAGAGAGAGAGAGAGAGAGAGAGAGAGAGAGAGAGAGATTCAATATAAACACATTCCAAATCTGCGGAAGTTTTCAGGGAATATTGGGGCTCGGATACACATAAAGGAGAGAAAAAAATTGAGGTGGATAAAAACGTAACAGATTTAATTCTGATTTATTCTTTTGTTCTGTCTTTTACAGATCAGTCTCCCCCAGCGCCACTTAAATCCTATCTCACTCTTAACATAATGGAGAGCCAATTTTTTAATCAAAAGCCATTTTTAGGATCAAAGAGAAACATATTTCTAGGCGGATAGTATGTTAGTTATATCTCGAAACATCATATGGTGAAGGGTATTCAACTAAAATTAGAGATGATATTCACTGAAATTCTCAAAAAAATCAAATGCCTCCAAAACGGGGGAGGAAAATTGAATCTTTTTTCTTCCAGGATATTTTTCTCAAGTACTAGCGGAAGTGCTAATGAGAGACAGGCCTCCTTGCCATCCAGTGACAAATGTAATAGGTTACATGAAACCACAGAAAATGAGTCTATTTAAAAATGTCAGATACAACACTAAAGGAAAACTCGGTCTTGTATTTTTTTCCTCTTGATCATGGCCTAATAGAGACAATTCAGAAATGATTTCTTCTGAACTTGGTGATATTCATGATTGAAATAGTGTTGCTAATGATAACAATGTGTAGAATTATTACATGGAAAGTACTAATAATGCAAATCATATGGTCTGTAGTTGCAGTTCCTCGGCATATTATTTTTCCCTAGCATATTTGATTACTCAGAGATTAGCATACTAAAACTCAGATTTGTTCTAACATATAGAGAATTAGAGTTTATAAGAACAAAATTAGACAATTAACCAAATTTTCACTTATGCCAGCTTTGCCACATAAAATAATGACAATGTAAGGCAAGGGGAATTGAACTACAAATACTATTTTCAAATATTTTTGGCATCTCGTGTTTTTGCTTAGATCTACCAATAGTGTTCTATAAGACATAATATTAAAGTAATTGCTATGTAAGCAATTACTTGCTAAATCAGAGGCACAACTCTTAAAATGCATGCATCTTTACCACTTGACTTCATGACTATGTTTTCAAGAAATAATTAGAATATTTTCTTTTCCCTATCTAGAAGAATTTTTTTAAACAATCTTCATATCTCATATTGTTTGTACATCTGATGGTTACAAGAGACTATAATTTCTTCTGTAACCAACAATATTTGTAAAGATCTATTATGTCACTGTGATTACAGGTCATTTCTACTGGTTTTAAGGAGCAACAAAATCAGAATTTAAAACATTGCAAACATATTGGTAAATTTTTAGAACCATGTCCCAAAGCTGATGGATATAGAGCAATGAGATTTTCTCAAAGAAACAAAGTTGTAATGGAGGAACGTTTTTGACCAAATACTCAGCACCAAACAAATCTTGATTATGACCACAATGTGTAAAAAGAAACAAAGATACAACTAAAATTTTTTGTAATAATTAGCAAAAATTACATCTCAAGTCCCATAAAATATACATTATTTGTTCAAAAGATGTTACTATATCATATTGACTTATTCATGATATATTTTATATATAATATGTATATATAAATATAATGTAGTATATAAAGGTACATATAAAGGTACATATAAAGGAATATAGTATATACATATTATATTTATTTATTCAATACATGCTATATCAGTTTTGCTAGCTTATGCTGCAATAATAAACAACCCCCTAAAAATCTCAGCAGTTTACAACAAAAATTAATTTCTTGCTCACATTACATGTCCTGTACTGTTGGTTCCATCTCTAATCCACATCTTCTTCATTCTGGGACCCTGGACAAAGGAACAACCCCGATATGGAACATACTGATCTTGGAGTAGAGAGAAAAGAGGAATAACAGAATTCCGCAATGGTGGAATCCCACAATGGGCCATCTGTTAACATTTCCTCGTCCAAAACTAGCCACATGGCGAAGTCTGATATCAATGTAGCACAAAAATACATCTCTCAGTGGGAAGGGCAGGAAATTATTGGAAGTACCTTTATTGCTTAAGAGACTCTCTGAAAACATATTTATCCAAACAATAGATCATTCAATTATCTCTTTCACAGGACAACAGATCTCTCAACTGGGCAAATTGGCTTGCTTATTATCAAATGACCTTACTCATCAGAACATCAGAAACATGGAATACAAACAAAGCAAAAGAGGAAAATTCATAGCTGGAAATTTTCTATTTATAAATAAGACTCAAGTTAGGGGAAAAATTATCAAGGAAATGTCAAGGGAAGAATCATAAATAAATAAAAAATTCAATAATGAATTTAAGAAGAAAAACATGTAAAACTATTATGCAAATGCAAGAACTGCTAAATCCAAAAAATCTTTAAAATATATAAACATAAACCTTTAGGTCATCTGATCAAGTGGGGAAGTGGGAGATACCACAAAAGTACAAAGTTGGAAATAATGGAATAACCACAAATACAGAGGAAACTGAAAGATTCATAAGTGACTACTTTGCTCAACTGTAAGCAAATAAATTTGAGAACGTGAATTAAGAGGATAATTTTTAGGAAAATATAAATTATTGATAGTCCCAACACTATTTAAATTGTTCTAGAGCATAGAAGATGAAAAGAAATTAAACTTCTAAATTCTTTTTATGAAGATAGTCGAGTATTGGTAACAAAAACATTGGAAGAAAGCCACAAATTAATCCCACTTATGAATATCAATATAAAACTCTATATAAAAGATTAGTCAGTAGAGTAGAGCAGCGCATTAACATAATATTTTATGGTTATTTGTATTTTGAGGAGACCCCGAAAACAGACCCTTTGTTTCCATCGAGGTTCTGTAAAAACTGAGCAATAAGACTAGGAATAGAGCATATGGAGACCAAAAACACATTTTGATTTTTGATAAAAGCTGTATTAGGGTCCACGGCTAGTCTGAGAGTCAAAAGGGCCTGCAAAGGGAACCCCTAAGTCCTACCCACTTAGTCAGATGCAATGTTCTACAGGGTGAAGACCTGCCCAGGTAATATCACAGAGGAGCAAAGACCTCCTACTCCCTGTGGGAAGCTAGCTCCAAGAAGCAGAGATGAGTGAAGCATGCATAGTTTATTCTTCCAAAATTTAAAAATCAACTAAGTCACTCTACTCCCCCTGACCCCAACCCCCCAAGGCATAGTAAGGTTAGGGTTGTTGAAGCCAGGAATGTTAAACTAATTGAGGTCCTTCACCAGGGAAAGAAATAATACGAGCAAAAAATATATCCCAGTTTGTTGGTTTCTTAAAAATTCATTTGGTTTGACCATTAGCCAATAGTCTATTTCCCTCAAGAGAGAGGCCCATGAGAAGAGTCCTGCTCCTATTCCTAGGAAGCTGCTCCACCAATAACTGCACTTTGTGTGTCCTTCTGGGACTACTGATGACAAGATGGATTTTGCCCCCCAGAATGCTATGAACTGGCTCAAAAGAGTACATTGTCTAATAAATCCAAGGCAATGCTGTGATTCATGGTCAAGGCTGAAATTCTATTTAACCTACATTTTATTTTCCATTTTAAATTGTGTCCTTGCTGTGTTGTCCACCACCAGAGGGCAAATGACATGTGCAATGAGATTAAATGACATTAAGGTACTCCAGTGATAAAATGCAAACACTTAATGTTGCCCTAGAAGCCCCAGACTGAAACCATGACGATGCACTCAGCTGAATCTATTTTAGAGAAATTGAACATGAATTGGCTATTAAAAGATGTTAAAGAGTTACTATTAGTTTTGTGAGGTGTGATAATGGTATTGTTGTTCTTTTCATAAAAGTCCTTATCTCTTAGAGATTCATACTGAATTATTTAAGGTTAAAATAATATGATGTCTGGAAATGTAAATGTTCCAGCAGAAAAACAAAAAACACTCAAGTGAACATACTGTAAAGGTAGTAAGTGTTAGATTATAGATATGTTTAAGTTACCGTGCAAGACCAGGAGCCTAATTCTGCCCAGAAAAGTTAGGATAATGTGACATATTTGAGTGTTGAAACTTGTGTAGGAATTCTCTGAGCTAACGGGATAGGGTTACCAGGAAAGAAAATAACATTCTAGGTAGAGAGCATGAGATATGTAAGGGCACAGAAGTTTGGAAAAGGATGTTGGAATAGACATGAAGAAGCTCAGAGCAATTCTTCAGTAGAAGTTATGCACAACCCTAGTGAAAATATTTGAGGTAAAAGTGTTATTTAGTCTTGATTATGCAGAGTAGAAACTGGAGTCAACTTTTCTCCACTGGATCATACCATTTCAAACTATTGTATACATTTTGTTAAATTGATCTCATTTAGAATGCCAGTTTCTTTCTTCTTTATGCAAGCACTAGCAATATTTCAAGGCAGGACTCAAGAACCCCTTTCAGTCAAAAGCTCTCTTTACCCAATTTATAGGTCTCTAAATTGCCTCTCTTCTGACTCTTAACAGTATGCTATTCGATATGGCACTTGATGAGTACATCTACAATATCAGGACAGTTTTATGTGGGATGACCTCATCCCCTTGAATACAAGGGGTCATTTATCTTGAACCCAGCCTAGTGCAATGCTTAGAATATTGTTAAGACTTATCATGTGGGGCATTTTCCCAAACATAGGGAGAGGGCCAGATGTGGGTAGCTAAAAGTTCATAGATCGCTCAATCCCTCAAGATGCTCTTTAGGGTAGATATCTCAGTTTTATCACCGGTGGGGTATAAGAATAAAACAAAAACAAAACAAAAAAAAAAGAAAAATGAATGTGATTCTGTGACCTTTCTGAAATGTCACAAAAATGGATGATACCAGAACTAAAAGTCGATATTTAATAATATTGGAAATTCAACATTTCTTTTGAATTTTTATTTAACTCTGTCAATTTCAGTTAAGATTTCTAAAGGAAACGATGAATGAAAATGGGATCTAAGAATGGATTTGAACTCTATACTAATGATGACTACATTTTGGTTTTTAAGAACTACATTATGAAAAGACAGGCAAGCACAAGAGTCTTTTAAAAGTATCTAAATCTAAGAAAACAAAAGTTGAACAGAAAAATCACAATATCAGAGAAACAGAACAGCAGATATTTCAGTTCCTTTGTTGTGTGGTACCAAGTATCGTGGAAAACAATATCTCTTGGATAATTCAGAGAGTTAAATCGTAGGCCAGGTCCTCATTAAGGCTGCTCATGAGCGTACAAAACAAATATATTACTGTGATTGGTTTGGGCTGAGAACAGAATTCCTTTGCAATTTTTAAGGTCACAACATAATGCATTTTTAAACTATGAAAAACTTTAAAAACTAATACACATGGTAAGCCCAAAGAAAGCTAAACATTAGAGGAAAACATAAATAAGTTGAGTCAATGAGCTTTCAATCAAGATTAACTACTTGTCAAAAAATCACATCAAACAGGAATATTCAGCAAACAGCAGAACAGAAATGCAATGTAGGGGGAAATGGGCTTCTGTCATTGGTGGTGGAAGGAAGAGAAGTCATAGTATTTTGACAGCTAGAACTCTGAAACTTGAAATCTACTTAGCCAACACTATTCACTTGTTTGTAAAACAGAAATGATCTAAGTTTTTTTTTTTTTAGTTTTTACATCAGTTTCCAATTGCTGCTGCAACAAATTACCAAAAATTTAGTGACTTAAAATGATACAAATTTATTACCTTACAGTTTTGGAGGTCAGAACTCCAAAATCAGCTTCACTGGACTAAAGTCACGGTGGTAACAGGTCTGTGTTCCTTCTGGAAGGTCTATGGGAGAATCCATTTCCTTGCATTCTCCAGCAATTGGCTGGCTGCCTGCATTCCTTGGTTTGTGGCCCCTTCCTCCAGCTTCAAGACAGCAGCATAGCATCTCCCAGTCTCGCTTGGACTATGTCTGTTGCTTCCACCATCATATTTTTTTCTTTCCCTCTGCTTTCATTGTCACATTATTGTCTCTTATTCTGGCCCTCCTGCTTCCCTTTTAGATGGACCCTTGTGATTACATTGGGCTTTTCTGGATAATCCAGGATAACCTTCCAATCTCAAGATCCTTAGCACATCTACAAAGTCCTTTCTATCAAGTAACGTAGCATATTCACAGGTTCCAAAAATTAGGACATGGATCTCTTTGGAGGCCATTATTCAATCTACAAGAGTTGGATACATGGATGATGGATGGAAAGATACTTTGATTTATGAAAAATTCCATTCTTATTTTACTGAAGAATATAAAGTCTCCATTAAAAAAATAAGAAGGAATGATGTGTAAAAGTACTGTAGCAGTATAGTTAGCTCACAAAAACCTCGCTGAACAGAGCAATTCGTTTCTGAGGAATACGATAAAATGGGAACATACTATACTCTAAAGGAATATTCATCTGTAGCTAGTCCCAATCTCTACTTTGTTTTTAATTTACAAAGATAGTTGAACAAGATCTCCCATCTTTTCCTCATCTTCATTGTATCCTGCAATGCCACTAAAAGCTTCTTTACGGTATGATTCCATTGGGGGATTAATGGATCATATTGATAGATTAAAACAAAATATTTGAAGTTGCAGTTACATTATAGTACATGGTGAATCACCTTGAAAGTCTTAAAAGTATTATTTTTCTTATTTCTTTACTTCTTTTTTCTTTTTCTTCCTCCTGTTCCTTTTTACATAATCTTCAATCTACATATCCTAGTTCAAAGGGTGTCTAAACCCAGAGTTTCAACTTTCTGTGTAATGAAATAATAAGGAAGATGGGAACATATTTTTATCAACAAGTCCAAGTCTTCCTAACTATCTCATCATATCCACTAGAAACATTCTTTCCAATCATAAAAATCTAAGTGTTAGCCATTTCTCTCTCATTCTCATTGCTATTGTGGGCCCTCCACCTCTTCTGAAAAGTGTCCTCAACTACTCTCTTTCCTCCACTAAATGGTCCCCGACAATTGTGCCAGTTTCTAGTTGTCTTCAAGGATCCCTGCGTAGTTGATCTGGGCCATATCAGAAATGCAGCCATTTTTCCTCTATTCCTCTTCAATGACGTTGCCCATGAAAGGGCAGAAGGCTCTGACACTACTTCTACTACAACTTCCTCCCTATATGTGCTGCATGTGGTTGACAGTCCCCTGAAATCATTCCATGACCAGTCTACTTCCAACAAGTGATTGGATGGTGGTGCCTACCACTGAGATGTTAAGTACAAAAGGAACAAGTCTTCCTTTCTAAGTGTCGGTGAGATTCACTGATGATTTGCTGGTCTACGTGTCTACCTCTCCCCCTGGCTATAAAACTATGTCATATGCAGTACTGCATTTGTGGACATATATATATACCGATCACCTGCTATGTGCCAGGCGCTGAGGATGCAACAGTTCACAAATCGGATGTGACTTTTGTCTTCAGGTGGTAAGTTCGAAATACCTCCGGAATAGACATCGTCAGCATTTGGCTAAAGTGCGGAGTAGCAGAGGCTGGCTATATTAATGGTAATAAACAAAGGCAACTGAGAATCAACTTTCCTGTGTGTGTGGGTAAAGGAAGAGATGCAACCAGTAAAGGAGAAAGAGAAAAATGGGCCGAGGGAAAAAAAAGGGGGGAAAATGGAGAAGGGGGCAGGAAAGCCGGAAATAGATCAAGGATGACTGAAATAGGAGAGGGATGAAAGTCAGATGAAAGGGAAGAGAAAGTTCCAGCACAGTTACACCCTCCCGGCGGTCTCCCGGATGTGGACCACAGGCCCCAAACTAGGGGCAAGCATCTTCCCGCCCGCCGCGCGCCGCGCGTCCTAAAGGCGTAGGCTCCTCGGAGCTGCGCGCGGCGCGGCCGTGTGACGTCAGAGGGCCCGGCACTTCCGGACCCGGTGACGCCTTCCGAGGACCGTCACGCTAGAGCCCGCTGCCTCCTTGGCTGACAGGTGAGGTTCTGCCTGCCGCGCTCGGGGTGACTTCACGAGCGGAAGGACCGCCGAGCAGGTACGCGAGAGCCGGAGTCCTTCCTCTCTCTGGATCCTCGCAGAGCCCGTGCTGCCCTTGGCCAGACGGCCCGCAGGGGCGTGAATAACCGCGCTGAGACCGCTCCGGGATCCCGAGGCACTTTGGCCGGGATCCCCTTTGACTGCTGGCGCAGCGATCGCTCCGCTGAGCGCGGGAACGTACCATTTATGCAACTAAATTGCGGCCCCTTTCGGGAGTAGGAGCCAGGACGTTAGGCACCTGGCCGGGAAGAAGGGACTAGGAGAGGCCAAACTCTGAGCCGGCTTTTCCAAAGAGTTGAGTTCTTTTACCAGCGAAGCCTCTAACTAGCCCTGGGCAACTCACTCTTCCTCCGTGGGTTTCTGTTTCCCCACTTGTCCCGTCAGCGGAGTCTTGAAGCGCTCGTTAGGTTTGGACTCGGGGTTCTCAGAAGGATCAGCCTCCTCCCCCACACCTCTTCCAAGTTTGCTACACCGGGTACCCTTGAAAATTGACCCTTGGGCCAGTCTCTGAACTTGACACTCCCCTAACCATGTGTTTGAGGTTCAGCAGTAGTTACTTAATAATTCCCTATGGCGCCAAGGTTAAAACGGAGCTTGCTCTCTTGAATTTAGAGTGCCGCATTTTGGGGAAACCGATGAGGCTTTTCTGTTGCCTCTACGTTTACTGTGCGTATCGATATTTTATTTTACGGAACCTAGTCTGTGCGTCAGTTTTTCTCATCAGTACAATGGGGGTACCGTAGTGTCCAGTTGATAAGGTTATTTTATTAACTGAGACAATTCATTTAACATTGAGAACAGTGGTTTACACACAATAAGCATTCAAAGGTCAACTGTTACAGAATGACCCACCCACTTCACAGCTCTTGATGTTCTTTGCAGCAGGCATTCAGTTCTCAGACTGCTTTTCATTTATCCTTGGCGCCTTAACTGGAAACTCACCCTTGGGTTTTTAATTTTTCTGCACAAGACAGATGCAGATGGGACACTTTGTTCCTTGATTCATAGGTTTAGAAGCAGCAAAGGCGTTATGAAAAAAAATTGTTCCTTTTTCAGGTCAAGATAATTCAGCACGTTCATCATGAGCATAGTATGTGCTTTAGTTCTGATATTTAGTCAGTGGTTAGTGATGGATTTTATAGTCATCATATAAGATTGCTCTTCTGACCCAGTTGCACGGATTTGAGAAGACTCTCACTAGAGATTAGTATGTTGTCATTAAAAAGCAAAGTAAGACAAAATGTAAAAGTTGTAAAAAAAAATGTAAAATTACTAGTCTCATGACCCTTTATTAATGCAGCAAGAGACTGTTAAAGCTCCGTTTTAACCTTGGTGCCATAGACAATTAGTAAAGCAACTACTGCTGAACCTCAAAGGTATGGTTAGGGAAGTGTCAAGGTCAGACAGAGATTGGTAGAAGAGTCAATTTTCAAGGCTACCCAGTGTAACAAATTTGGGAGAGGTGTGTGGGGAGGAGGCTGATCCTTCTGAGAATCTTGAGGTAAAGTGCATCGTATCCATTTCCACTCTACACTATTATGTAATTTACTTTTCAGATTCTATAGTATTGCATACAATTTCAGGGTAGTATGTGACTGGAAAATACTATGAGTAGGAGTCAGAAGACGATAGAATTGATTTTACCATTTTAAAGCCCTATAACCTTGGACAAATAATATAAAAATACTGACCTTCAATTACTTGCTCCATTAATTGTACTGCCTATTTTGCAGTGTTATTAAGGCCAGATGAGAAGGATGAAAATGTACTTCACAAATGAAAGAACTACAGAAAAAGAAGGTAGTTTTGTTGCAAGTAGTGAGATTGTCATCAAGTCAGGATATAGCAGATGGTTACTTCCTCTGACATGTTATTCTGGAGAAAGATGGAATTGATATTACTTTAATGGGTGGATACAGATGTAAAAACGTTCTGTTTATGCATCTGTTTTATATGATGACTTCAGTATCTTGAAGCTTATATAGGGCTATGTGGTAAAATTCCCAGTGTTTCTCTTTCATTCCACTTAACACAAGTTGCAGTTAAATAAATAAATGTGTTATTAGGGTTAAAAAAAAACTTTAGAAATTATTATAGATTCCTAGGAAGTTGCAAAACAAAAAAAAAACAAAAAAAAAAAAACAAGGAAGTCCTCATGTACCTAACCTCCCCCAAGGGTAACATCTTTCATAAGTACCGTACACTTTTGAAGTGACGAAATTGACATTGATATGATCCGCAGAGTTTATTGAGATTTCACCAGTTTTACAAGCACTTGTTTATCTGTGTGTACAGGTCTATAGCTTTGTATACCACCAGTATATTCAAAATACAGAACTGTTCCATCACCACAGGGTTCCTTCATGCTGTATAATGACAACCATCTCCTACCCCAGTCCCTAACTCCTGGGCAACCACTACTCTGTTCTCCATCTCTATAATTTTATCTATTTCAAAAATGTAGTATAAATATATTCATACAGTATGTGACTATTTAAGACTTTCTTCACTTAGCATAGCTCCTTGGAGATCCATCCAAATTGTTACATGAGTCAGTAGTTCCTTTTCATTGCCGAGTAGTAGTCTATAGTATGGCTGTGCCAGTTTGTTTAATCATTCACTGGTTGAAGGACATTTGGGTTGTGTTCAGTTATGGGCTATTACAATGGAATTGCTATGAACCTTTGTAAGCTTTTAGTGTGAGCATGTTTTTTATTTCTCTGGGATAAGTGCCCACGAGTACAACTGCAGGGTCAAGTGGTTTGTATTTAGTTAATGCATATGATCATATGATTTTCTTCTTGGAGCACCATGAAATGGATTATATTGATTGATTTTCGAACATTGAACATACTTGGACTACATCCCATTTGATTGTGGGATATAAGTCTTTTTAATACATTGCTGAATACTGTTTGCTAATATTTTGTTCAAGTATAGATATGAGAGTGTTCTTTTTTTACTGTCTTTGCGTGGTTTTGGTATTAGGGTGATGGTGTACAATCTTTAGTGATAACCTCTATTTCATTCCTGATATTAGTCATTTATATCTTCTCTTTATTTTTTTTAATGGAAGTTTATTGCTTTTATTGACCTTTTTAAAAGAAATAGTGATTTAGTTGATTTTTCTGTATTTTCAATTTTATTGATTTTTGCTCTGGTATTTATCATTTTCTTTCTTCTGCTTGCTTTGGGTTTATTTTGCTCTTCTTTTTCTACTTTCTTGATTATTGATTTGAGACCTTTTCTCATTTCTAATGTAAGCATATAGTGTTATAAACTTCCCTTTCAGCATTGCTTTTGTTGCATCCCACAAATTTTGATATTTTGTATTTTAATTTTCATTGAGTTCTGTATATGTTTAAAATTTCCTCTGAAACATCCTCCTTGGTCCATGATTACTTAGAAGTATGTACTGTAGTTTCCACGTGTTTGGAGATTTACCGGTTGTCTTCGTATTATTGATTGCCAGTTTTCCCATAATGGTCAGAAGACATAAGATATATGATTTTAATTCTTTTACATTTACATTTGTTTCATGACCCAGGATATAGCGTACCTTGGTGACCGTCCCATGGATACTTGAAAAAAAAATGTATTCTGCTGCTGTTGGGATGAGTGTTCTAGATATGTCAGTTACATCTTGTTGGTTAATGGTGTCCTTCAGTTCTTCTGTATGTTGTTGGTTGCTTGTCTAGTAGTTCTTTTCACCCATAATTGTGGAGTTTTCTGTTTTTCCTTTCAGGCCAATTGGTTTTTGCTTCATGTATTCTGAGTCTCTGGTGCATGTACATTTAGGATGTCTTCTTGGTGGATTGATCTTTTTATCATTATAAAATATACTCTTTGTACAGTAATTTTCTTTGCTCTGAAGTCTATCTGATAGTAATATAGCCAATCTTTCTTTAAAAAAATAGTATTAGCATGATACATCGTTTTCCATTCTTTTATTTTATTATTATTATTTATTAAATTTATTGGTGTGATATTGGTTAATAAAAGTATATAGGTTTCAAGTATACAATTCTATAATACATCATCTGTATATCACATTGTGTGTTCACCACCCAGAGTCAGTTCTCCTTTTATCACCATATATTTGACCCCCTTTACCCTCTTCTATCTCTATCATCCCCCCACCTTATCTTTTTCCATTCTTTTATTTTAAACCTATTATAACAATATTGTTATGTCCGATGTGACTTTCTTCTAGACAACGTATAGTTGGGTCATGTTTCTTTTTAAATGCATTCTATCAATCTCTGCTTTTTAATTGGTATATTTAGGCTATTTATATTTAAAGTAATTATTGTTATATTAGGACTAAAGACAGCCATTTTATTACTGTGTTTCCCCGAAAATAAGACCTAGCCGGACAATCAGCTCTAATGTGTCTTTTGGAGCAAAAATTAACAATAAGACCCAGTATTATATTATATTATATCATGTTATATGAGACCCGGTCTTATAGTAAAATAAGACTGGGTCTTATATTAATTTTTGCTCCAAAAGACACATTAGAGCTGATTGCCCGGCTAGGTCTTATTTTCAGGGAAACACGGTACTTGTTCTCTGTTTGTTTCCTGTTTTTCACTTTTTCATTCTTTTCTTCTTGCCCTCTTATAGGTTACTTGAATATTTTTTAGAATTTCATTTAACTTATTTATAGTGTTTTTGAGTATATTATTGCTTAGTACCCTTTTTTTAGTGGTTGCCCTAGGTATAATAATATACATACATAACTTACCATATAACCTACTTGTATTGACATTTTGCTACCTGAAATGAAGTCTAGAAACCTTACTTACATTAGGTCCTTTTACCCTCTCCCCTTTTTTAAATGTAATTATCATATTTCCTCTACTTACATTGAGCACCACATCAAATGATGCCATAATTTTCACTTCAGCCACCAAATATGATTTAAGAAACTCATGAGGAGAAGGATAGTTCTCACTACTATCACTACTTTTACCCATTCCGTTGTTCTTCCTGTACTGAAGTTAAACCTTATTCTCTTACTTCCTTTCCATTTGGAGAACTGCCTTTAAGAGAACTTCTTAAGGATAGATCTGCTAGTAACAAATTCCTTTAGTTTTTCTTCATCAGAGAATATCTTTGTTTCCCCTTCATTTCTGAAGGATAGTTTTGTCTGATATGAAATTCGAGGTTGACAGTTCTTTTGTTTCAGCACTTGAAAAATGTGCCACTTCTTTCTGGCTTCCATAGTTTCTGATGAGAAATCTACTGACACCTGAATCATTGTTCCCCTATAGGTAATATGTCATTTCTCTCTGGCTGCTTTTAAGATTTTTTTCCCTTTGTTATTAGTTTTCTAAAGTTTGGCTATGATATGTGGGATGGGAATTTTGAAACTCTAGAAAAAAGATACCAGGAATCAAAAATGAACTTGAAAATTTATATTTGCTCATTAAAACTTTTAAAGGAGTTTTGTGATATAGTTCCAGATTCAGAAAGCTCATTCCTTTCTTCCTTTTTCACTTGAATAACACTGACAATTTTAAGTAGAACAGGTAATTTTCAATGGCCATACTTCAGATTTAGATAATATTGACTCTTGGTTTTATCAGTTTGATTTCTATACTTACCAATTAAAAATTAACCATGGAAACAATAAACTGCATAGAAGAAAACATAGGTACTAAACTTATGGACCTTGGGTTCAAAGAGCATTTTATGAATTTGACTCCAAAGGCAAGGGAAGTAAAAGCTAAAATAAATGAATGGGATTATATCAAACTTAAAAGCTTCTGCACAACGAAAGAAACCATCGACAAAATAAAGAGGCAACCAGCTGAATGGGAGAAGATTTTTGCAAACAATGCCTCCAATAAGGGGCTAATATCCAAAATATACAAGGAATTCATGCAACTCAACAACAAACAAACAAACAACCCAATTGAAAAATGGGCCGAGGACCTGAAGAGACATTTCTCCAAAGAGGACATACAAATGGCAAATAGACATGTGAAAAAATGTTCAACATCACTAACCATCAGAAAATTGCAAATAAAAACCACAATGAGATATCACCTCACCCCAGTTAGAATGGCTATCATCAACAAGACAAATAGTAACAAGTGTTGGAGAGACTGTGGAGAAAAAAGAACCCTCATACACTGTTGGTGGGAATGCAGACTGGTGCAGCCACTATGGAAGGCAGTGTGGAGGTTCCTCAAAAAATTACGAATAGAATTACCATATGACCCAGCAATCCCTCTCCTGGGTATATACACAAAAAAACTGAAAACATTTATCCATAAAGATACATGTGCTCCAATGTTCATTGCAGCTTCATTTACGGTGGCCAAGACATGGAAACAACCAAAATGTCCTTTGATAGATGAATGGATAAAGAAGTTGTGGTATATATACACAATGGAATATTATTCGGCAGTAAGAAAAGATGATATAGGAACATTTGTGACAACATGGTTGGATCTTGAGAGTATAATGCTAAGCGAAATGAGTCAGACAGAAAAAGCAGAGAACCATATGATTTCACTGATACGTGGTATGTAAACCAAAAACAACAAAAGAACAAGACAAACAAATGAGAAACAAAAACTCATAGACACAGACAATAGTTTAGTGGTTACCAGAGGGTAAGGGGGGTGGGGAGTAGGAGATGAGGGTAAGGGGGATCAAATATATGGTGATGGAAGGAGAACTGACTCTGGGTGGTGAACACACAATGGGATTTATAGATGAGGTAGTACAGAATTGTACCCCTGAAATCTATGTAACTTTACTAACAATTGTCACCCCAATAAACTTTAATTAAAAAAAAGAAAATTAACCATGGACCCAACTGCCATATTCACTGACAGCACAGCACTATGCTGAAGAAGCTCTTTCCCAACAGTATGAAAATTTAACATATGAAAAAGATTGTATTTTAAATCAGTGGGCATAGATTTTTTTTAATTAAATGGTATTAGCACAAGTAGCTCTATCTGAAAGAAAACATTTGGATCCTTACCTAGATGGATTAAAGGTTTAAATGTAAAAATTAGAATCATAAAAATTAGACATCTAGGAAGCTATAGGTAAAGTATAGGAGCCCAAAAAAGAGTTAATATCAGCAGTATACAAAGTTCTCTTACAAACCAATAAGAAAAAGCAATGACGCACTTAGAACCCCGGCAAAAGATATGAATAGACAATTCACAGAAAAGAAAATCCCAAAGACCAGCAAACATGAAAAGATGTTTAAATACACTAGTAGTCAAAGAAATGCAAAATAAAGAGTGAGACAGTTTATACCCAAACAGTACAAATATGAAAAATAATGGTACCACTTATTGATGGTAGGATGTAAGGGGAAAGATAACTTCCTAGACTGCTAGAGGAAATGTGATTTTTACACTCTTTTTGGAAAGCAATCTGGCAGTTCCTATTAAAATTCAACACAGTAATTCCACATTTGGGAATCTGGCCATTTGAAACAAAAGAACTGGTGTATGTGGATACATGTAAGAACATGGGGATTTAAGAGTACTTATTGCAACATTGTTCCAAAACACTAGGAAATAATAAGAGTGCCTGTCAACAGGGAGATGGCCATATGAATTATGGTGTATCCGCATTATAGAACCATTAAAAATAGTGAATTAAAGTTATACTATTTGACTTGGCAGGATTTTAATGTGTTACTAAATATAAAAGCAAAATGCATAGAAGTATGTATAATATGTTCCTACTTGTCAGTCACTGACCACTCATATTTATTAAAATTATGTAAATGCTTATGTATATTCGTATGTGATTATAGAAAAATGGAAGAGTTGATACTGAGTTAATAACAGATTTAGTGATATGCATGGAGGTAAAGAGAGATAGTGATGAGGTATGCAAAAAATTAAGAAAAATAGTAGACCATTTAAAAAACTCGCTTATGCGTATATCTCATTTATTCATTTAAGTGAAATTATGTATGTAAGTAAAACATTTAAAACAAAGAACATGAGCTCTGGTTTCATTCAGACATCTGGATTCAAATTCTGGCTCTACCACATTCCAATGTGTGACCTTAGGCAAATTCCTAATGGCTTTCAATCAAGTTTCTCCTCACGCGTTCTGTTGGGGATAGAGGGAGGAGATAACAATCCCCATCGCGTAGGATTATTGTCATGATTAAATGGTAAAATATAATGTGTTTAGCACAGTGCCTGACTTACAGAAAATACTCTTAAATGTGAGTTCTTACTAATGCCTCCGTTTTCTTGCTCTTTGACATTTATACATTTTAAACCTTTCATTACCAGCCCCTAACTTTCTCGAAGAATTCCCTTCTAGTTTACCTCACTTCATGTATCTTACTTAGTTCATGCCCATTTCTCATTGTTCCTTTTCATTCTTTTGCTGGCTTCCTTTTTTCTTGCCTGTGGGTGTTCCACTAGAATACAGCAGGAGCTGTCAAAGAAGCTTTTGAGTTAGGTGACTGGGAAAGTAATGGTGCTCTGTATGGGGACAGAGAAGTCAGGCTGTAGGGTTGATTTCTGAAACAAGATGGTTCTGACTTTGTTATTTAAGTTTTCTTTGACTTCTTGTCTTTATGAAATGTCCCTCTTTCTCTCTCATATACTTCTTACTTTCAAGTTTACTTTTTAAATCTGATTTCAGTATAGCTACACCGTATTTCCTTGGATTAGTATTTGAGTGGTATATTATTTTACATTTTTTACATTCTTTTAGTTTATTTCCTTGTGTGGCTGACTTTATAATAAATAAATATTATAAATTTAAACCTCTAAAATTTATACTGAGCAAATGCTGCTTTTCTGTTTCATATGCTATCTAGGTTTGTATAAGATTTAATTGGAAAAAAATCTTTTACTAAGTAAAATTAGAAACTCATTAATATAAGCAGATGAATACCTGTATTTTCATAAGTAAGGCTTGCCTAGTTGTGCAAATTTTATCCACACTTGATTTTTATCCAGCCTCAGTCTTGGCTGCTTATCAAAACTGATTTCTTTAAAGATTGCTTGTGGGCTGTGGCTGAAGTCAGGGCCATCAGCCTTTAATATGTCATTAGAAAGCATCGTCCCTTGTTCATCTGACACTTGTTTGTAGACTGAATTACCTTGGATTCTTAGGTAATGAATAATTTGAATTCTCCCACTTTAAGTTTTCCTTTCTGTTTTATTTGGCTATGTGGAATTCAGTGGAAGTTAAATTAAAAGATACTTGATAAATACATACATTAACTCCAAGTTTCTTAGTTGTGGTTAATTGAGGTGGTGTTTTAGATTTCCCGTTTTGTTTGTTGTCCAATTTTTATAGACTATGCTTGAGTTTCATATATACTTGATTTCTCATTAATTTTGTGGCTAATCAAACTCCAAGATGTCATCTACTAAGTTAAGTATTTGTGAATTGAATATAATTAATAACTGATTCTCTTCTGGTGCAAGTATTAAGGTTAGCCACCATCTTCTCTGTTAGTTCTCTAATTTAATACTGTGTCTATCGGCTAAATTAATATTGTTGCTAACACTTTATAAATGTCATATGATCTTTGTAAATATACTGTGTTTCGTGATAGTTGTGGAGACTGTGTCACAGTTACATTTATTAGTGAACTGAAAATCAGGAAAAGGTGAGATGATACTTTTATTTAGTCAGTGATATACTTTGAATGGAGAGGAATCCCCACTTTCTAAGTGAGAATCTTTTATTTTCTGAGTAGCTTTATTTAAGAAAATCCATTTTGGACTTTTGGTTACCCATGGAGGTTGAAATATATATATATACATGTATACATATAAATATTTGTTTCTTGTCCCTTCCTAAGTCTACTAAAATGACAGTAAAATTAATATAAAGGTATAAATGAAGAAAATGGAAGAGGCAACATCACATCAGAATAGAGAAGTGAGATTTTAGAAATGTTAGAAAGCAGATGGATAAATTATACCTATTTAGCAGAGCTGAGCAGTTTTGATGGAACATAATAGTTGATCATGATAAGATTGAACTACAATTTATTTAATCATTTCCTTAATGTTGAGTCATGTATATCATTTTAGTGGCAATGTAACGATTTATCATATTTACTTAACCATTCTTCCATTAATGGCCATTTAGGTTCTTCAGTTCTGCCATGTTGTACATAGCATGCTATGCACTTATTCTTCTATACACAGTTTCCTTTTTAGAATTGATCCCCAAAATTGACTGCATCAGATATCCTTATGGATGTTGTCCTGTTCTGCCAGGTTGCTTTGTAAAGGCTGTTTTCATTGTTACCTCCAATGTATGGAATCTCCCATTTCACTATATCCTCGCCACCATTGCCTTAAGGTGTTCAGTCAGGGGAGGGATAGGTGGTGTTTGCAGTGAATTCTTGACAGTTGTGCTGTGAGGCATGCATGGCATGAAGACACAAGTGTGGAGATTGCTAGGGAATGCTTACCTGGCTACCTTACCACTGCTGACTTATGAGAAAGGTGGGTGCTATGAGTTTAGAGAAAGAGATTTCCTTACTTGGGGTGCTCAGGGAAGACCTCAAGTAGGAAGTAGGATTTGAGCTGAGTCTAAGATGGGAAAGATTCGAAGAGAAATATTTGGATAGACACATGGGGAAATGTCAGTCTAGCAAGGAGACAGAAACCACACAGTCACTGAAATGGTTAGTTTAACATAAAGAATGATTAAGTCATGGTAGGAAAGGAACCTTAAAGTTACTGTATAATGAGAACTCTAAAAGGTGCTGTAGGGCTGAGAGAAAGTACCGAAGGAAGGACAAACTGAGAATGTGTGTTTAGATCTCATTGAAGAAGGTGTGGTTGCAGCCCACTGGATGATAGGAGCAATCTGGTAGGTTTCTGGGCCCGAGCTGATGCGCAGTCCCTTTGTCAGCAGGTGAACCCACACCGGTGGGAGGGTATGCAGTGAATCACGGCGCTGCTGCAGGTGTGTTGTGTCTGTGTTGGAAGGGCCACAGTAGTCACCCTCGGGGTGCAGGTGAGTTGAGGCGGGGAGGTGGGTGCGAGGCAGTTAGGACACTGCGATGGGTACTGCTGCAATAGGATTTGGAGAGCCCTCCCTCTGTAGCCACCCACAGCTCTACTGGCTGGGGCAGTTCCAGGCTACTGCATGGGGCAAAGGGCCGGTGATTGGCCCTTTAGGCCAGCGTGGACTGCCTCCAGTGTGTGCGTGCGGGCTAAGCAGAGGGTTTAGGGAGCAGCTACCTGGTCTGGGGCGCAAGGCTACACTACGTGGCACTCCTGCTACACGGCTGCTGCTTCCTGAGTAACGAGCTGGAGATAGGAGGTGTGTAGCAGCCGGCCAAATGCTGGAGAAAGCTGTGCTCTGTAGGCACCTGGCCCTAGAGCAGGTTTGGTTTTGGTTTTGTTTTTGCTTCAGCCTTGGCACTATTGACCTTTTGGGCTAGATGATTCTTTGTTGTGGGGACTGTCCGGGGCACTGCAGGATGTTTACCAGCATCCCTGGCCTCTACTCACTAGATGCCAGGTCTCCCATAGCTGTGACAAAGGAAACTATTCCCAGGTATTGGCATATGTTTTCTGGACCCATATTGTCTGCAGTTGGAAATCACTGCACTAGCAAGACTTCACAGCCTGAGCAGCAGAGGGGGTTAAAAACAAGGAATTGCTCCAGAAACCTGCTGTGAGATACATTGAAAGCCCAAAAGAAACCCCCTTCCTCTGCAGTGTCTCCAGGACACTCTTCTGACAAAGTTTCACATCATGTCAGCTGGTAGAGGGCACGTATTTAAAAGGCCCAGATCCATTTTTCCAGAGAAGGCAATGAAGAATGAGTTGGAACTGGGGCACTAAATTGATAACCGGCACAAGTGGGCAAAGCATTCCAGAAGTGGTCGGGGAATGAAAGATTAGCAAAGTGATAGGAGCAGAACAGCATAAGGACACTGAGGAAATTCAAGGACAGGACAAACTGGAGTGCAAAGTGGGAAAAGCAGAGAAAGCTCGAAGGGTACTTGGAATCTGGACTCTGGAGGGCTGTGAATGAATGGGGGATAGTTGAGGATAGAAAGACCACGGACCGTTTGAGCAACAGTCTTGATGGTAGACATAGGGAAGGCAGAAGCAGAGAGGGAAGAGTGATCTAAATCATTTGGGACTGCATTTTTCCGCGTACCTTGTGGAATCTTGATGATTCAGGAAATTGTTCATGATGTTGTCTCCTGTTGTTTTCTACCCATTTCATAATTTAATAATGCAGTGCTTTAATAATGCATACAGCATGCTTACAGAATTTGGGATGAGAGGATTAAAGGAGGAAAACACTGAGATCATCAAGTTCACTGCCGCTCTTTACAGTTCTATCTGGGAGAGAACAAGGGCCATAACCGCTGTATTTGCACCAGTCTGCACCAGTGAAGGTGGGGGGATTGTCTCACTGGTAGAGCACAGAACTCTAAGAGAATTCCAGCAGAGGGAAGTAGAAGTTACCCATGGTTATTGTCAGTTTAGACTGGAGAGGAGAATTGTGGCAAGGCTAATCTGATTTTGATTCACACTCCTCTGTAGTCGTGTAGTTCACCAAAGACCCGCCTCCCTGTTCCTCCCTACTCTTGTGGTTTGCTTTGTTTTTCACAATCCTATAATCCAGAAGAGCTGAACAGTCATCTATGTCCCATATGACCTTGTGGCATTCCTTCTCAGTATGTTGAAATTTGCCTTTTTTATTCTTGACTATTGTCTTTGGCTCAAGGTTTTACATTTTAGTGACGCTTAATATTGTTTTTCTCCCCTTATTTAGAAATGGACTCAGAAATCAAGGAAGAAATTCCCGTGCATGAGGAATTCATTTTATGTTGTGGAGTTGAAACCCAGGTTTTCAAATGTGGGCCCTGGACTGACCTCTTGAATGATCAAAGTGCCAACAGGCCAAAGCTGCTTATTTTCATTATTACTGGTAAGTTTAAAAATCTGGATGAGGAGACTATACAGATACCTATAACAATGTCTGATGGCAAAAAAATTTTTAATAAATATGAAAAACCTATGGAAGGAAGTAAAATCTCTTAAACCATTGATAACAACCACCCTTAATAGTTTGGTGGCTGGGCTTTTTGTTTTTCTTCAATGCATTTATATTATATATATATAATGTTGTCATATATATATATACACATATATATATACAGACACACATATATATAATAGCAATTGGAAACATATCAGACATAATTTTGTAATACGCTTTTTTAAATTTTGGAATTTTTAGAATAATTAAAACTTTATCAAATATTTTTTGAAAGTTTTCTAAATTTTTTTGTCTCTTTTTCAAGATGATTGTAAGTTTACTGTAGAGTGTTTATTCTGGGCTTTGGCCACTGGATCACTTGTGACTTTTACTGGATCAATGTTAATAGAATGTTAGGGGTAAATGCTTGATATATAGGGGTAGGTATAGGTATTCGAAACACTTTTGAATTATAAATCAAAAAATGTTTCGGATACCTATACCTACCTGAGATATATATATATATATATATCAGCCTTAAAGATTAAAAATGAAGCTGTCAGTATGTATCATATTATATGTTATATAGCTAAGCCTATGGGATATTATGGTTACATTTCTTTTCTTGTATATTTCTGTTTGTTTTCTCTGGGTTGTTAATTGTCTCTTTTATTTGCTTAATTTTAGGGGTGGGGCTTATCCACAGGTGTGTTCTGAGAGGTTTTCCAGGACACATGACTTTTGATACTACCACAATCTTCCTGGGCAAGACAGGATGGTTGGTTACTCTAGGTAATCCTCAGCTTGGGGTGATTGGGTAGGGACCCAGCATTTCATTGGAGGATTTCCACCTTTCAGTATCTGTAGTTGTTTCTTGAATTGTTCAGCTTTCCCAGAAAGGAATTTTCTGATATCCTGTTTAAGGAGTGGAAGTCTGTCTGCTAATGTTTGAGCTGAACGAGGGGAAGGAGTGTGAGTCTCAGTGTCTCATTAACACTTTAATTTAACCTCTTAGCATAGTGCTTCTGTTCTCAGCTGGCCTAAGATTCCTGATCCAAAATCTCCCTTTGAATTAATCTCTTCTGGAAGTAAACTTCCAATCTTCTGCCACAATGTAACAGTCTTTTTGGAAAGCACTCTGGTGGAATCTACTGAAATTAAAAATACATATGCTCTGCCATTAGTGAGGGAGAGTTTGAAATTATAGGCACGACAAGTGTTATTTGATGGAGCAGAGATTTGGCAGCCATGGCAGAGTATAGGATTGAGAAAATAAATAGAAACAGTATCTTGGACTGGAGAAGGGCTATCCTTCCAAGGTTAGAGTGAAGGAGGTGAAGTTGGCAACTGAAATGGAGCAGTGTGAAGGTGTGTCAGAGGGAGTGAAGTAGTTCTGCCTCCCGGCTCTGTTTTCTCCGTTAATTAGTTGAGGTGATCTGTTGAGAGTAAGGATGGCAGAGGGTGGATTGGGGCCTTGGAAAGTGGTCAGTGTTGAGAATAGCACATACACAGGATGGAAGGAGTTACCGACCAAAAACAAGTAGATAGTTTGTGAGCAGTGCTGTGACTGGGAGTGAGGTCTAAAGAGACAGAAGACTGAGCTGGAGAAGAGCTATCAGAGTTAGGATGCTTTGATTGTTAACCATTTCTGGGTAATGAAACGATTTAGCCCTGGGGTTCTTAAAGTTGGTGTCGGGACCAGAAGTGTCATCTGAGAACTTGTTAGAAATGCAAGTTCTTGGGCCCCATCCCAGACCTTCTGAACAGAAACTTTGCAGGTGGGGTAATCTCTGTTTCACAAGCCCAACAAGGGATTGTGACATACACACCACTGATCTAGGGCGTGCCTTTCAGAACTCATTGAATTATGGGATAAAGGTTTTGGCTGAGTCAGTCCATCCAGATTTTGAAATCACCTAAGTCATGGAATGGCAAGTAAAACTGTCATTTAAGGATCAAAGTTTTCAGGGAATCTGCGAGAATGAATAAAATGTTGATGATGGAAGTAGATGGCTTTAGTCTTAGAGTTGCCGAGGTTGTTATAACAAGGTGAACTGGTTAGGTGGAGCAGACAGCTCCCTCTACTTCCCATCAGAGGTGTTTGTTCACTCACTTATTATACTAGGGGCTACTAGGAATACTGTGCTGTGAAAGTCTTTGCCCTCATTGAGGTACATGAGGTGTTAGAAAATAGTGAGGTCTCCACTGCAGAGGCTTGAAAGGAAGAGAGTCCACCGTAGGGGAGAGCCAAGTTTAAGATATGGAGAAAGGGAAGCTTAAACCATTTGTTGTTTTATTGTCTCATTATTTTACAGTGCTTTGACATTTGCAGATCACATTTAGTGTCGTATTGTTCTTTTATGTTTGCCTGTCTGTTCTCATTCCTGCCCTGGGCCCTTTTTCTTAGAGTTGTTCATGAGAGCAGTAGGCTAGTGCTGCTCGTTGTTTGTGGGATTCAGAATTGTATTTTCTTTTAGAGTCTAGTCTACTTATACTATGGGGAAAATTAGGATGACAGTATTTCAAGGATTGTTAAACCACTATAGACATGTTTAATCCATCTCTGACAGACCGACATAATATTTCGCTTTCAATCACTTTGCTTTTGTAGCTAGCAAAATTAATTCATCACTTTAAAATTAGTGTTAATAATCAGGAGTGATTTATTGGAATCCACACATTGAGGAACTTTTAGTTTCATCTTTTGCAGTGAATCTTTGTTGTAGAATTTCTGTTAAGTAGCAGTATTCTTGGACTTTCTTTAAGTAGTGAAATGAACAAAGGGAGGCAATTTGAGAACTCACTATAGAGCATATCGAATCACTGTAATTCTCAGGTGGTCGTATGGGGATAATGGAACCATGTGATGTGTCTTGTGTTGTGACTTTGGTGATTGGAGAGGGAGCTGACCAGGCTCCGTGGACAAGCCCAAAGTTCTGTCCACGTGACAACCTTCCATAGAGATGCTGTGCCACATTAACTTGATACATGGAAGTTTTTGTCCCCTGTGAGATTAATTGGAAGGCATAAGTGTGCAGTGTTGAACAGTAAGAGTTTATTGACAATTGGGGTCTAGAGATAATTACCACAGCCTGTTACATGTTGCTTGGGCTTTTGACTATATATATAAGTTCAAGCATGTGTTTACAGTACATTTTGATATCCTTTGATAAAATGTTTTACTTGCATTACTGTGTTGGAATGTTTTCAAACATCCCTACACCTGGAGATATATATGGTTTTAGCTGTATAAACAAGCCCCCTTTAATTTTCTTTGTGGCTTCCTAGCCAGGAAGTTTAGTTCATGGTTCATAAAGTGTAACATAAGCCATAACATTTAAGTGACGAAGCACACAATGACACTTAAACATTGTGCGTTACATTTTCCATTGCTGTCTCTGCTACAAGTTGGAAATTCATGTTGCTGGCCATTGTGGACTCTTCTGGCTCTTCAAGAGGCAAGCTCTTTATTGGGTGAAGACCTTTGCGTCTGTCCTTCTCCTGCCCTGGTATGCTCTTCCCCCAAATCTTTCAAAAGCTGATTTCTTCTCATCTTTTGGGTCTTAGCTAAATGCCACTCCCTCAGACATTTTTCTAAGGCCATCGTAATCTCTTCCCTTCTCTATCACATGATCCTTCATAGAAGTTATCACACTCTGGAATTATCTTATTTAGTTATGTGTACATATTCTCCTGCTAGAATATAAATTACAGGAAGGCCCTTCTCTATCTTGTGCCTAACACAGTGACTTCCACATAGTAAGTGGTCAGTAAATAATTGATAACTAAAAGAATACGCCAAAGAAGCTATAGCATTGACTAGAACGAATGAACTTGGAGTAGTTGGCATTACCACTTACCCCATGATGGTAAAGCAGTGAATCAGATGCGTAAGATCTTATAGTCATTATGGGGGAAAACTCAGAGATATGGAGAAAATTTTATGTTATAGCAATTGTTTTATCTAGTACTTGTTGGTTTTATATGTCCTGTCATTGCAACTATTGCATCTAAATTATGTAGTTGTTATGGATTCTCCTTAACGGTAGACAGGTTTTAACATGCTGTACACCTTAAACTTACAGAATGTTACATGTCATATTGATTCAATAAAAAATGGAAAATATGATAATTATAGTAATAATAGCTGCCATGTATTCAGCACCTACTCTGTGCTAAATGTTGGTGCAAGTGGCCATCCATTCGTTTCCCGAATGGTAATGCTGACTACTTTTTAGAGCTGCTGTAAGATTAACTAAAACAGGGTATGCAGAACATCCTCTACCAGGTAATTTGGGTTCTTTAAATTCAGTATTACTATTTTCTTTTGTATATTCTTTCAGTCATCCAATATTTATTGAGCACTTATCATCTGTGTGACCTTGGGCAAGATACATAAACTTTCTACAGTTTCTTCATCCATA
The DNA here is from genome assembly GCF_004115265.2 of Rhinolophus ferrumequinum. Lineage (NCBI taxonomy): Eukaryota > Metazoa > Chordata > Mammalia > Chiroptera > Rhinolophidae > Rhinolophus > Rhinolophus ferrumequinum. The sequence continues at coordinate 58,252,240 of NC_046296.1, forward strand.
AAATGGAAATAATAATAGTACTACCTCATGTGAGGATTAAATGAGTTAATATAAGTAAATCTTAAGAAAAGCTCTTAAATGCTTTAGCATGTAATAAGTTATAGAACTTAAAAATGTTGGCTGTTGTTATTTTCTAGCCATGTAAAGAAAACAACAGAACTTGGCTGAGAGACATAAAACATTTGAACATGAGACAACACAGGCCAAGAAGGTTATACTCAGTAATGTAAGAAATATCACATCTTTCTAAATTAATGTATTAATGAGATAAAGTTTCAATCTGAATTCTGAAGAGATTTTTAAAAATTGAAACTGGTGAAAATAATTCTAAAGGTTATGAGACCAGCCTAGAAAATTTAGGGGAAAAAAAATAAAGGAAAAGGACTTTTTTCCCTGCCAGTTAAAAACACAATGTAGTAATCAAGACAGTATGGTGCTGGCAGAGAGAAAAGGAAAAAATAAGTGGAATTATTTTGGAATCAGAATTAGCAAGCTAATGTAAGAATGTACTATTGGATCAGAAGACATTTCAAATCAATGCAGAAAGAATGGATTGTATAATAACTGTACTTGGGACACTTGGCTAATCACTTGGAAAGAAGTTGGATTGCTACTTTGTACTTTATCCTCAAAAATATTCCACACTTACTAAAGATTTAAATGTAAAACATGAAACAGTGTCATCCACACGTACGTAGGTGGGATAGCTCTTATGCTGATACACCCGTCCTCCCTTCTTTCTCCTCTAGCTGCGCGGTAGTCGGTCACTGGGCAAAGAGCATATTACTGCATTGGAGGAAGTTTTCACGCTATTTAACAAGGATGACACCAGCACCATCACAGAAAGGAATTGGGAACTAGGGTCATTAGGTCAGAATGCAACAGAAGCAAAATGATAATATGAATGATAATGCCATCATGTATTGTCATCATGGCTAGACAGTGATGACAAGTTGAATAGCTAGCATTTATGCAGCACTTACGTAGCGAGCAGTGTTTAAGTACTTTACATGTATGAATTCATTTCGTTCTCACACGAGGTAGTATGTTTATTATCCTTATTTGGTGGACACGGAAACCAAGGCCCAGAGAGGTTAAATAACTTGCCAAAGGTCCCACACTTAGTAAGTGGCAAAGCCAGGATTCCGACCCAGGCAGTCTATGCTCTAATCCACTTTCCTGCATTACTAAAAGATACGGCCAATGAAGAAGAAATCTGCCAGCCTCTGAAGGATGGCAGAGGTTACATCAGTGCAGGAATATATGTAACTGCAAAGAGGAGAAAACCTAATAGTACAAAGAAGTAGATAACTTGAGTGGAGAAACAGATATTGATGGAAATGGCCTCGTATCTATGAAGACAGTATCACAGATGATGACCGCAAGATGAAAACCCCATTTCATTGTCTTTTCCCCCTAAAGATGTATCATATTGACTCTTTTAAAGAAAAAGAGCATTTATTCATTCTGTTTCTCTATAGCAAACCCATGTCAAAAATCCCTCTGTGCATATACAAGAAAAATCCACTGTATTGCTGGATGGTCTTTTCCCCAAAAGATCAAACTATACATCTGTTTACAATACAAATACTTATGATGAATGACAAGGAAACACTTAGTAGAATCCTTCAAGTTCTCCTTGTGAATGATTCTTACACTAATTTGTTTTCATGCAGCTTGGCAATTGTGAATAGTCAAATCCCGAAGCGCCTTACAGGCAGCGTTAATGCTTTTAGACTCGTCAATGACAATGGGAAGTCACTGAGAGGTGGTTTTGTAGGGTACTGCTGTGATTTGGTTTGAGGTTAGAAGATACCACTCTGGGTACTCTAAAGGATGGATTCCAAGGGGACAAGAGTGGATAGAAGACCCGTCAGGAGGCTGTTCAGAAAACCCAGAGGGAAGTGATAATACTATGGAGAGAAGTTGACAAAGTTGAGATGTATTGTAGATGCAAATTTGACAGGACTTATTGGTGAACTGGATGTGAAAAACGGAGAAACCAAGAATGGCTGCTGGTGTTAGGACTTGAGCATTTGGTTTATGATTAGTGGTTCTGTTGAGGAAAGGGGAAGAAGAATTTATTTGAACCAATTGGAGAACAAAGCGGGAGCAGAAATTTTCTATGTGATCATTCCCAGACTTAAGGTATAAAGGACATTAAAATTGAAGTGTGTGTGTAAATGTTACTAGATTTGTTGAGGAGAAATAAATTCTTTTCAGTCCGCACATCATCTTCTGTGAGTTTATTGCTTTGGTTAACCTGAGGTCTATGTTTCTTTTCGTAGGTAACCCAGGTTTTCCTGCCTTTTATGTGACATTTGCAAAGGCTTTGTACTCTTTAATAAACAGACGCTTTCCAGTTTGGATTATCAGTCATGCTGGGCATGCTTTGGTCCCCAAAGACAAGAAGATTCTTACAACCTCGGATGGTATGTCTTTATCAACATCTACTTTCCTTTACAGTGAGTGAGTGTTCATGTTGCTAGAAAGCCTGCTAAGTGTAAGAGTTGCACCAGTAGAAACCTCTGCTAATGGCCCAAGATGTCACCTTTTGATGATTTTAGTATTGTTAGAATCATTTTCATCCTTCTGCAGGTAATGCTCTGTAAAAATTTGGGCAGATCATACATTTTGTCTAGGACTTGCCTTCTCTGTTTACCAACTAGTAATCAACTGTATAGTTATTAATCATGCAGTTTCAGGGTTTACTAAGAGGGATGGTGGAGAAGAAGTATTATAAACCGTGGTCCTTAGCCATGGTTCTTACTTTAAAGCTCTCACTGTCATATTTAGAGAATGATTAGGTGATAAACAGGCCTGCTGATCATGTGGGTACTTGAGGAGTAAACAAAGGAGAGAACACGGTATGGTTTTCAGGAGACTGTGTGGAGTAGATGGGTTTTGACAGTTGAGTAGAATTTGGTTTGGAGGGGTGGAGGTGGGTGCAGAGATGTGACAGGCAGCAGGAGAAACACAGCAAGGAGAGAGATTCAGTAGGTATGCTCCTGCTAGGCACAGAGGATTGGGAGGAACCTTGCAACTGGGGAGAGAGCTAGGGCTCCGTGTAGTAGACTGCTGGAAGGCTTTAAATGGAGGAAGTAGTAGCACAAAGATGCAAATTATCTGCTTTTAACTTAAGAGAATTCTAGCATGTTCACTCTTCTAAAAAATAAAAATAGAGGGGGAAAAATACATATCTATATGTAGATATAGACATATAGATATAAAACTTCTCTGTAAGCATTCCATTCAAGGGCCATTTGTCCTATGGGTGCCCCTTAGTTAATTTGACTAGGAGAGAGGTGGCTATGGCTTCATTGCCTAGTTTGCTCCTGTTCTGGTATGCCTCTCTTACGGTACTAACATCTTGTACTTACTGAGCAACTGATGACAAGGGAAACCATGTATGGGTAGGGAGGGAGAAAGGGGCTGGTGAGAGGGGAACTCTCTCTACTAATCTGTTCAAATTTTCTATAAATCTAAAACCATTCTAAAAAATGAAATCTGTTAATAAAGAAATAAATAGTAGAATTTAAAAATAAGTTGATATTTACATGTTACTTTTTATCGTTGTATTAGTCAGCTCAGACTGCATAACAAAACCTATAGATGAGGTAGCTTAAATAACAGGAATTTATTTTCTCACTGTCTGCAGCCTGTAAGTCCAAGGTCAGGGTTTCAGCGTGGTCAGGTTCTGGTGAGAGCCCACTTCCTGGATTGCAGATAGTCACCTTCTCTTTGTGTCCTCACATGACAGAGAGAGAGCTACCAACCTATGTGCTGTCTCTTCTCATAAGGGCACTAATCCCATCGTGAGGGCCCCTCCCTCATGACCTCCTCCAACCTTAATTACCTCCAAGGGCCTCATCTCCAAGTACCATGACATTGGGGCTTAGGGCCTCAACAGGAATTTTAGGGGACAGAAACAGCCTGTCAGAGTCATAAATGGGAATGTTGCGTATTGACATTATAAATCTGATCACAAGAATAGGTGAGTGTATACACATGACATTGCACCTCAGCAATAATCATACACGTTACCTCTTAACGTTTTTACAAAATATTTGTTCTTTAGTAGCTGCCATTGGTCCATTCTCAAAAGCATTACCTGACCGTTTTTTAGAAGCCAGTGCCTTGAAGCTTGATCCTATTGAGTAGCAGAGGAAAAGTTTCTGTTCTAAGTAGAATTTCCTTTCACACTTATGAACATCTGCAGGTATGCTACATTTGTAAGAATTCCTTTATTTGAAGAAGTGGGTAACAATTGAAAAGAAGTGATTCCTATTTTTATCCATATCTTTTTTTCTGGCTATTCACTGGAATAGGGTCAAGACCACACTATACAGAGGATGCCAGAAAATCTATACACATTTTAAGAAAGGAAAAAACTGTATTAAAATTGTAATAATATATACTGATTAAAAAAGATGAATACAAGTCACGTTTGTCTTCTGCAACTACAAGAGGTGCTCAAAGTGGTTACCATCAGCGTAATTTTAATAGTTTTTCCTTTCTTAACATGTGTATACATTTTTTTGGCACCCTCTGTACTTATTGCACAAAACAAAATCACCCTCGTGCACACAGAGTAGATACTCGTTGGTTGTGTATTTAGTATGGAATTTGGTTCTCTGTTCTTTTCCCGCCTGAAGCCGTAAATGAGACTCTTCATGTGTCATCTTACTGAGAACATCTTAAGTCCCTGGCTCTTGACCTCTCCTCTTAATTCTCATTTATATATACAGTGGAATATTACTCAGCCATAAATAGAAGGAAATCCTGCCATTTGCAACAGCAGGGATGAACCTGGAGGATATTATGCTAGGTGAAATAAGCCAGACACAGAAATACTAATATTGTATGATCTTATATGTAGAATCCAAAAAAGTCAAACTCATAGCACCAGAGAGTAGAACTGTGGTTGCCAGGAGCTGGGGGTCGGGGGGATGGGAAGACATTAGTCAAAGGTACTAACTCTCAGTTATAAGATGAGTAAGTTTTGGGGGGTCTAATGTACAGCATGGTGGTTATAGTTAATAATACTCTATTAGGTAATTGAAATTTGCTGAGAGAGCAGATCTTAAGTGTTCTCACTATCACAACAACAGAAAGTGTCTGTTCCTGGGTCCCGAGCCTGTTATGGTAGCGCTCTCACCTGGGCACACATCACTGGTAGGGAGCTCCACAGACACTCCTTCCCCCCCAGGACCCCTATTTGTGGCTGGGATGGCTCTTGTGGTTCTAGTTATGGATTGCAGGATGCACTTCAGCAAGAAGCCATCAGAGAACTTTGAGGAACAAGATTTATTATAGTTTCTGAAGGCTACATGGGGGAGGGGAAGAGGAAGAGAGAGAGAGAGCGGACCTGGGGCTTTACCTTTATCAGTGTTGAGGGTGGAGTGTTTAGGGTTTCAGGGGTTCACTCTTTTTTTGGCTGAAGTATAAGAACTGAAAGTAGGGCAGAGGAAGGGAGGAATGGGTCACTCAAGCAGTCAGCTATCTAGGTTACCCAAGTCTTTGTGAAAGGGACCTTCATGGGTGGAGGTAGCCTAGTTCTTTCTCTGGTTGTTTTGCTAATGCTGCGACATGCAGCTGGCAGTATGTTTATTCAAGATGGATGTCTTTTGAAATCGATACCTTGTCCATCAAAAGCTTAATGTCAGACACACTACATTGTATGCGGTGATGGATGTGTCAACTTGCTTGTGGTAATCATTTTACAACGTACGAGTATATGTTTAGTAAATCATCACATTGTACACTTTTAAAAGCAATCATGTTGTAAAACCATACTTCAATAAAGCTGGAGAAAAAAATAATTGTACAAAGTGGACAATCGGTACACGGGGGTTTATTATGCTAATCTTTGTACTTTTGCGAGTGTTGGAAAGATTCCACTACTGGGGGAAAAAAGTTGTAAAAGGAAGAAAAAAGAATTAATAGAATCTTAGAGCTAAACGTGTCTGCATGAAATCCCACCTTGAACCCTTATTTTTCAAGGAAGGAGTAAGGAAGGCCCCACAGAGCTAAATAACCTGCTAGAGAGTGGCAGAACCTAGACAAGAAGCCAGCACATTTGTTATTTAGTTCAGTGAGTGCTCTAGTGCTGTTGGTTGGTCATCTCAGGTAGCTAGTGCAAAGTGCTAATGAGACCACGTTTTCAGGGTTAGTTACTCTCTGAGCGAATTCTCACGTTAGCCCTTCCAGGGACACAGGTGATACCCTAGTCTGTGACCCTTTTCCTGCTATGACTCGTAAGGGGGACAGGGTAAATGAAGTGTAGATGAAACAGTGCAACTCCCTGCAAATGCTCGCATAAACTCCTCCCAGCGCCTCCTTCAGAGTGTCGTGTTCTCTGCATGTGTATGTGTGTGTCCCTCTATGAACGCATTTAGTTGACAGCCTTTTATGCTTTGCTTAAAGACTGGGGTATACTTTGAAAATTCAAGTAAATATTGATTACCCAGCAGTGAACGAGTTTCAGAGCAGTAGTGACATGAAAGTGAATATTCAGATTTTATTGCCTTGATTAAAAACATCTATTTCAACAACCATCATATTGCAATGTGTCTGAAAGTGAATAAAATGTGTAGCAAATACTTGTTTTGCTGTGAAATATTTTAAAGGACACATTTTTATTGTTTTAAAGTTGCTTCTGCAGATATGCCCAAAGATAATTTTAGGCTCAATAAAGCAGACATTTGAACAGAACCTGAAAAGCATCTTTAAAAGGTGAAAATAGACAATCGAAGGGTAACCCTAGGTCAGGGGTTCTCAGAGTGGAGCAAGCTTCAGAATCCCCTGCTGTGATTTCTTAAGACACAGATTACTGAGTGCCCCCCTCTGAGTTGTTGATTCAGTTCCTGTGAGGTGGGACCTGAGTATTTGCATTTCTAACAAGTTCCCAGGTCATGTGGATGCTGCTGATCCTGGGACCACGTTTTCAGAACCCCTTCCGTGGATCTTCACCAGTAAACACTGGTGAGGAAAACTGGTAGAAAGTATCTGTCAGTGTCCAAATTTCTGGGCACTGTCTTTAATTCTTGGCTTAAATTGACATCCTGTTATTTATAATTTGATTTTGAGCATGCTTATCGCTTGGGCTGCTTCTGTACAATTGAGTTAATAACTTAGTAATTAGAGCCTGGGTCCTATGCTACCTAATGAGAACAGTGCCATCTAGAGGCATTAGCCCAAAGGGCCACCACAAGGCCAAAGGAAGCTGTGGTTTCTAGAGGGGTTGAAAGGGCAACTCGTCATCGTCAAGGCTTTATTGACAACTCCTAGGTTGTTATGTGTGGCGCTGCAGAGGTATACATAGAAACAGGAATGCCAACTTTTAGGTTAGTGACTTTCCATCTGAGTTCTGAGTATCCCAAAATTTCTGAGAAGGGGCAGGTGGGCTCTGGGCCTCACTGGCACCTCCATTCAGCCAGGACCGTCCTGCTTCCATCTGTTTTACATATTGAAGGTTATGTTTGCAAATGCATGCTACTATAGTAGATTGCTTTGGATAGGAAGGACAGATATATTATTCATCATCCAAGATTATTATTCTAAAGTACAGGTTTTCTGACGTGCAAAATATGGTGTGAAAAATATGCAATCATTGAGAGAAAGGACATAAGCTATAACTACACATCAAATGTTGAAAGAATGTTTTGCTTTCTATTAGCACATGTTAAAATTATGAACAGTTGGAAATAATATTCTCGTTGCACCACATTATCACCGTCATAAATTGAGTATAATCGGGAGAACAGATGTTCACCAATGTCAGAAGGGGGTGATTAAAAAAAAAAGTGTGAAAAGAAAATTTGAGGAATTAGAAGTATAAACTCTTTCTGGCTTTGATTTACCCTGTAGTCAGCTTCCTTGATGGCAGATTCATTATCAACTATTTCAAGTCATTTGTTTCAAAAGTATAACATAAAAGCTGGAAATCAGAGTGGTTTAGTTTCAGCTGATAAAACATTATCTAAAAAGTTACACAATCTTTCAACTAATGACGAATTTGGGTCATGCTTATCCAAAGAAACAGTAAACCACTAACATTCCAATACTTCAAACTGAAAGAGCGAGCAAACCCAGTAGAGCTTTCTCTCTTGTCAGGGCTGTGATTGGCAGGGGAACGTGGAGGTGAAACGGAATGGCTGGATGAGCCCAAGGTGGGGACAGTCGGTCAAGTCTCGGGGCTCACAGTCACGAGAAATAAACCAAGAGGTCTTTAAGTAGGTGGGAAGAGACAGAACAACGAAAGGTAGACCAAGGAAAGAAGTTAAGAATCAGACAAATTATTAGTCTCAAGGAAGATGGAAATAGGAAGCGTAGCAGGACTGGGGAGGGTAGCACTGCCACTAATGTCCTGTGATGCAGACCAGATGGTTGCCCCTCCGTTTGCGATCCTGGGGTATCTTCTCAGCTCATACCATGGAGTCCTGTCTCCTTGGTGACGTTCACTGGTCCTTTCTCACCTTATTTGTTCCACCTCCCCATATAAACACAGACAGCCACAGAAACAGCCACACAAATAGCTGTGTCCAAAATTACACGTCACACTTTTATGTCCTTTGCTTTTATTATTTGCCTTTTGTTCTCCTTGCTGAATCAATCTCTTTTGCTCTCCCTGCCTCCATATTTTCCCCCACTGAAATTCTTAGCCAAATCGTTGGTTATAGTAGAGTGTAAAGTATAGTTTGATTGCCCTGGTTTCACCATCCGTTTGGAGAATAATCACCAAAAACTATTCTATAAGACACGCTTGGGGTTTCCAAAGGTTTCCGTTTGTTTTCTAAGGAAGATAGCCTTTGTAACTGTGTTATACCTTGAAGGCTAACGGAGTTGCACCAGTGTGTAGACACAAGGAGATTACAAAATGCTTAGGAAGCTGGGGACAGTTGAGACCGAAATTATGAGCGTGTACTTTCACATCAGCTTAGTAAACTCAGGGGACAGTCGTGAAAGGAAGACCTTTGGATCAGTGAGTTCAGTAAGCATACGGAATTGGAGAAGTCCTCATGCATGCGTCACTGGTGTGTAGCATGAACCCAGATAAAGTCCTTTGGAGCTTTCGTACTCCATTGGGAGTAATGAAGAAGGGGATGGTGGTTTTCCCCATGAAATCGATGTAACATAGCTAGGAATAGCACGTCAAAGCACTCTTAATTAAAAGTGTTTCTTTTATTTTGAGAAATTTTTTCAAACTATAGAAAAGTACAAATACATAATAGTCCAGATTCTATTATTCACTACCCTGTTGATTGTCAACACTTTGTCATAATTGCATATTTTTGTTAATAAAATAAATGAAATAAAACAATACAGAAAAAGTTCTATCTTCTGTATTCTATCTCCAGTTCTACTATCATGAATTTAAAGTAAATGTCATGTCTCTTTTTATATTTTTAGTTACACATATGAAATGGGAACAACATGTGATATTGTTTTGTGTGTTCTTAAAACTTTAAAGTGTAAACTGTATATCCATCTTGCTCAAAGCATTCTTTAAAATATGAAGTGCTCTTTTCAACCTTTTACTCTCTACATGTAAGTTGTTCATTCAAAGTTATTATTAAGCTATGGCTTTGGAGGAATAATAGGGGCAGGATGGGAGAGTTGAGAAAATTCTGGTGAGAGATTTAGAGCATTACTTCCTACAGACACAGTCCTAACAAAAGGCTCATGAAGTGCTGACCTTTCCACTTATTAGTTCTGTGGTCATAGGTGATTTACAAACTTATGCATCTATATTCAATGTGTAGGTACACATATGTATGTGTATATAGCTAAATATTTATTATTAAATTTAGACTATTGTGACTGCATTCAAATATGTAAAGTTATATACAGAGGGTGCCAAAAAATGTATACACATTTTAAGAAAGGAAAACAGTATTAAAATTGTAATACTCAATATATACCATAACAGAAGATGAATACAAGTCACGTTTGACTTCTGCAATTACAAGTGGTGCTCAAAGTAGTTCCCATCAGCGTCCAGACACTTCTGATTATGGCGAACTACTGCTTGAGCAACGTTGACCAAAGTGTCCACTTTTATACATTTTTTTGGCACCCCCGGTATTTATAGTCAAGTGCATATAGTAAAGACGATTTCTTAGATATTTACCTTGTGTTACTTGGAGAAAGGCACAGTCTTTATGAATCCAAAGGGTTCATTACCTTTCTATTGTGATCCAATAAAACCCTGTTCTTTTCCCAAGGAAACACTTGAGATACTCTTACTTTGGTATTTTATAACTGTGTTTTTATCTATTTCTGTTTCCTTTTATTAGACTGTGAACTCCTCAAAACAAGGGGAGTATATTGTATTTATATCTATATTTTCAATATTACGATGGGCCAGTTAGTCACTGTTTTTTGTCTGAGTAGCCAATTTAGTTTATATGAAATGGAAGAAAATACTAGTTACCAGATTTACCTGTGTCCTGAAGCTATAAGCGATGCATAATATTTTGACCCAAAATTGACAAACTTTTAATAACTGCGTCAACCAATTTGAACTAGATGAAAAGTAAATGTGAAATACCGGTATTACTTAATTCGTCTATGAACTATTTAGGAACAGATTATACAGTTTGTACCTTTTGAAATAAACTCCAGAATCAATCAGTGAGCTGTAAAGTGAATTCACGGAGATGGGTCTAAGAAATGGGGTCAGGTTCTAAAAGGAAACCATCCGTATCATTCATGTTCAGGACCATATGTTGATTAGGAGATGGTGAATTGCGTTAATATCTATCAATTCAAGTGGTTCTCAACTTAGAAACATCGTTTTCCAAATGTACTTAGTTGATTGTAACTTGGAGAACATTTTCCCTATAGAATGAATGGTATAAATCGTTTCCATATTATCATTCTTCTGATTTTGATGCAATCGAATGTAGTGTTTTATTGTATTTTATGAAGAATAAGTTAATGATTCCTGGAGTTTTTCAGAGCATGTTAAAATAATAATAGGCATAAAAATATATAGTCAAATATATAGATAGTCCTTTAACCTCTAGTTTTTGATAATAAAATAATGTCTGGATAGCACATTGTAATTTTCTATTAATCTCATTACTTCAGCAAACACTAACAAGTAGTTTGTTTATCTTGGAAATCTACAGAGCAGTTCCAGAGGTAAAGCCAGATTTATCTCTGAAATATTCGTTTGAATCATTATTTGAATTGTAATGTTCTTTCATATGAAATATAATATTTTGGAACCTTATTTCTGATGTCAGTGAAGTTTTAAAATGTTTATTGTATTACACGCATTTTCTTTCTCTTTGCTCTCACCATGTTAAAGTTCTTGGTATATATTTGAGCGAAGACTTAAATGACAGGAATTGAAATGATAGCAGTCATAGCATTCATTTGTCAGGCACTTTCTGCCAGACGCTGTGCTGTGTGCTTTAACAGTGTTTTGCAAACAACATTCCTAGGGGGGCAGAACTATTATGTCTGTTATATATGTGAGGAGACTGAAGCCACGTTCAAGGGTTTGCCCACATCCCACAGTTGGTAGGTAAGGAGCTCAGCTGGGCTGTGGACCAGATTTATCTGCCTCCAGTACCCACCACCATCTTTGTGCTACACCAGACCGTCCCAATGAAAGGAAGACTTTGACATTTTCAAATGTTGCATATTATGAAAAATAAAGAACTTACACATATTGTGAGTTCACAAAAGTTACACGTATTGTAGGTGTTGGGTTTTGGGTGTCAGAGAATAATATGATCACTTATGGGTGGAGTGATTAGAGAAGGTACACTGAGAGTAGGGGAGTGTAAACTACTCAAAGTTATAAATAATATTAAATAAGCGTCTGAGCTCGGAGTCATCAGGTGCCCTACCAAAGTCAGATGTGCAGATTCTATCTCTTCCCAATTCTGTTTTATGTTGAACTTCCTTTTTACATGGAGAATGAATTCTAGGCTGACCTGAAAATAGGACTAGGGCAGAGTATGTCTTGCCTGGGTGATCAGCAGTACCACAGAAATAGGGAACAAATCCTCATCGATTCAATTAAAATAAAAACTCTTCACTACAGACATTGGAGAACAGATAAGCAAGACATGAATTGTACAGTAGGAGTAAATGAGGAGTAGTGTGGTCAGATAAAAATGGAATGTTGTAGAAACTGAAAGGACTTGACTCCTCACCTACTGAATCATAAAAAGGCTTCTCAGAGGAGGTTACACTTGTTGAGTGTTTGAAGGATGAAGAGGAGTTATCCAGACCAAAAAGGGAGCTGGGCACTGAAGGAAATAAAAACAGCAGGTGCAGGTAAAACTGAATTGACTTTTGGACACCTTTTGAATAAGCCACGCTGTGGCTCATTATAGTTTGCATTGGGACCTCCTTGTAGTAGTCATGATGGCAAGAAATTCACTATTCCAATGAGTGAAATTTTAGGAAGCAATTGACTACCTTGTCGTATTTTGAAATATTGCACTCTGTCGTTGGGGCTGTGTCATGCATATGTTCACAGGGAAAACCTTTGGAGTTTTCTGTATTTTTAGAATATTAGAGCTGGCAGCATCTTCAGCTTGTCCAGTTATTTCATATTTTCACTCAACAATAATATTTACTGTTTGCTAGTCACAGACGACACTGAGATGAAAAGATGGACCTTGCCTTCAAGGAGTCACCGCCTAAGAGAGGAAATAAACAGACAACCATACAAGTGTGACAAAGTGCTATATAATAAGAGTGCAGTGCTGCTTACGTACAAAGGAAGGCCTGTTAATTTTTCTTAAAGTTCTAATTAGTCTTGAAGAATCTAGCAGACGGTTCGTCTGTGAAAGGAAGAGAGGATATTTCAGGTCACGACTGTGCTGGTTGAAAGAAACAGTTCACAACATTTCTCCTTCAGTCTTTCAGTCTGAGTTCTTCAAGCGAAGATTGTCTGAACTAAAGTAGCAATGTCATGGCTGTTCTTAGTAGTTTATTAATAATGTAACTAGCCTAACCAGTGGTTCTCAGTGTGTGGTCCTAGCACCAGCAACATCAGCAGCTCTTGCATGCAAACTTAGAAATGCGAATTCTCAGACCTGTCGAATGAGGGGCTCTGGTGGTGGGCCCAGCAGTCAGTATTATCATAAGACCTCCAGGGGGTCTCGATGCACGCTCGAGCTTGAGAACCATTGGCCGAAGCTAAAGTAGTTCATGGAATATTTGAAAGTTCATGGGCTTTGAGGACGGAGAGACCTGGGTTTGAATGTCCGCCTCCCACTTAATAGGTGTGTGACTGTCAGTCTATCACCTAATGTCTGTGAGCTTTGGGATTTTCATCTGTAAAGTGAAGATAATAATACTTCCCTTCTAGGGTTCTTGTGAGGGTTGGTTGATATAATTTAAATAAAGTGCCTAACACTGTAGCTAGGAGAGCATTGTAGGTTTTAAATAAATGGTAACTACTACTGTTGTTACTGTTTCTCAAGATATTTTTCCTCGTGAATTTATTGACTTTCACTCATTGAGTGAAAACATGTTCATATTTTTGCTTTTAGATCCAAATGCTCAAGAAATTAAGGACATCTATGGACTCCATGGTCAAGTAGAACACAAGCTCGCTTTCCTGAGAACTCATGTGCCAAAGGAAACGAAACTGGTGGTCATCGGCCATTCAATTGGCTGCTATGTTGCCCTGCAGATTCTGAAGCACGCCCCTGAGCTCCCAGTAAGTACATCTCGGACGGCGACTGTTGCGCTTGCACAGATCCCCTCAGCTTTCCTTTGCTCTTTTGTCTCTTGTTTAATTGATAAATTGAACAGAGAGAATACTTGGTAGCTGCCTTTATCCTTTTCTGCATATTACTGTGGGCTGGTGTGACTCTATGTTTATGCAATTTCCATAAAGTCTCAAAAAAGAATGCTGAAGGAGGGAGGAATTTTCCAATTTGTAATCTAAAGTTATTTGGATTTCTTAAGTTATATGTAACTTGTCTTTTATAAAAGAATATTTAAGAGCAGTCACTAGCTAAGACCTAGACAAGACTCTGTCTTTATTGGGAGAGATTCTTCAAATCTTCATGCCTCTTTTCAAAAGGAAGAAAAGTTACCATCATCATCATCATCATCATCATCAGTGATAGGTAAACAGCTGTCTGTATGGAACACTACATCTTTATTTAGTCCTCAGTATGGGTTCCTATTAGTTCTATAGCTCGGCAGCCTTTTTGTGACATTCATTCATTCACTCACTCACAAATACTTATTAGGTGCCACTATGTGCTAGAGGCACTGGAGGCACAAAGACCTACTTAAAGTGCCCAGGAAAGCCACTACAAGAGACTTTAAAACAAAACAAAAACTCATACTTTCACTAATATATACCATTAAAATAACCCACTGGGTGGATGCGAGTCATAACATAAATTATTTCTTCATTCAGCAAACATATTAAACATATTAAACGCCTGCTCCATGTCAGGCCCTGTGCTATGTTATGTGCTGTGTTATGAGGACATCCCAGTGAATAAGACAGTGTTTGAGGTCTAATGGAGGAGGCAGACTAAGCCATAGGTGAGATAACCACTGTCTGATGTAAGGATAGCGTGTGTGGGAGCACGAGGGGGTGCTATGGAACCTGATAATCTGAACGCACGATAGGAAGTGATTCCTTCATGGGATCTCTGCCTCCTAGGAGTTTGACTTCACTCATTCCATGTGATAAAGTATCTTCAGTGGAGTCACGGAACTACTAGGAATTTGCTCCACTGCCACCAGCTTGGCACACTTCTAACTGCCATTGGGAAAAGTACAACTGTAGCCTCCCTGGGTATGATTTTTAATACCACGAGAAGCGGATTTACACTACAGCATGAATACTAAGAGGTGAGGGTCACTGAGGGCTGTGTCAGAAGCTGCTTGTCCCACCACTACTACAGTTAGGATTTCACTTGGGTGGTATGCAGTCAAGCATATAGATATGTATGTGTATATATAATTTATTTCCCAGTGTAGGAAGTGACTTGGTCCTGTCAAATAAAATGTAGGAAACTAATATGAAATGTAATTTTGGTTATTAGTTGTTCCAGGTGTTTTAAAAGCTCTAAAAACATTTAAAGAAAGAGTACTTGCATTTTTAAAAGAATAATAGCATTACTGTTTGTGATGGCTAATTTTATGTATCAACTTGACTGGGCTAAGGGATACCTAGAGAGCTGGTAAAGCATCACTTCTGTGTGTGTCTGTGAGGACATTTCCAGAGGAGATTTTCATTCGAATCAGTAGACTGAGAAAAGAAAGTCCGCCCTCACTTTTGCGGTCCAGCATCATCCAATCCATTGCGGGCCCAAATGGAACAGAAACTCGGAGGGTGAATTCTCTCTCTTCCTGAGCTAGGACATCCACCTTCTCCTGCCCTCGGACATTGGAGCTCTGGGTTCTCAGGCCTCAGACTCCAGGACTTAACCAGCACCCCCAGTACTCAGGCCTTTGGCCCTGGACTGAATTATACCACTGGCTTTCCTACTTCCCAGCTTGCAGATGGCATCTTGTAGGACTTTTCCGCCTCCAACATAGCATGCCCCAATTCCTATCATAAATCTCCGTGTGTGTGTGTGTGTGTGTGTGTGTGTGTGTGTGTGTGTGTGTATTCTTTTCTGAATCCTTCAGAGTTTATTAACTTAATCACAGATCTGTTTTGAGGTTTCTATTCGCTCCATCTCCATTCTGCATGTAATGTATTGTTTCTCTTGTGCATCTTTGAAAACAGGTTTTCAACATACACCCATCTCTCTTCTTAGGCTGTGTCCACAATGTGTTTTGGGAAAGAAGGGCAATGCCTCATGAGGTTAGCGTAGCTTCTTACTTCTTCTTCAGCTTTGTAACTTTCTAATTATTGCCTGGCTTTCAGGTGCTCTTGCCCTTGTAGGAATAGTGATAAAATGGGAAAAGAAAGATAAAACATGAGCTTAACCTAGTGTGTTTTGTGGAGACGTAACTCATACTGTGATTATAGAGTTTTCAGAGAGACACGTGAATCTGTCTTTTCTTAAAAAGGGTGTATTTTAGAAAATAACGTGTGCAATAAATTGTAACGTGTACAATAAATTGTCCATAGAGGTCACCCGGGGAGGAGCGTGAACATCTGTATGATTTTTTTTTTTTTTATGATTCTAAAGCTTTATCTGGTTTCAATTAGCTACATTGTTGAAGTCCCCCCACCCCTCTTTAAACACCTGGCCCCGGTCGTATTGGTGGTATGATCCCTGCTGAAGTGTTGAAATTTCAGTGTCTCTAGGCTACTCTAAGACGGCACAGTGCCGGCATGCCTGAAGTTAGCATGACACGCTCCATTTAAGATGCAGTTGACAATCAAATAAGTTTGTGTAAGCCAGAGTGTTGCAATCCCTAATCATTTTGCCAAAAATAAGTTAGCTGTTATGTTTTATAACATATGAAGTGTGATAATAAGAAACTTGTGTTTCCATCTCTTCTGTTATTTTTACTGGAATATTTGACTCCCATAAGATTTTAAGGACATATGTGTAGTTTAGTAGCTGGTTTATTTGGTTTCATTTTGGTTCAGTTCTTTACAATATTTTTGTAACTAATTATAGGAAACTTTGGTCTTAAAATCATTTAAAGAGACTTATTGCATATTTTAGACATATTGTCTGACCTATATTTTAATACACTAAAAAAATTGGCTCTTTTAAAAATCTGGTATTAAAATTTTTTTCTTTAAGCAAATTCGGTCCATAGAATTATAGAAATTCTTTATGTATCTTGACAGTAATATCCAGAATGAAGAATTTAAAAAGAAACCTGAGAAAATAGGTAATTGATTGACTGTTAAATAGTAGCTGTCATGACTTAACAATAATAAGCACAACGTTAGACTCATAGGACCTTAGGAATGAGATGGGCTTTAGAGACAACCTAGTCTATCTTTCATTTTATAGATGGGAACTGAGAGAAAAGTGCCTGCCAGGACTCAGCCTTGGCTCTGTCTGAATCCAGGGGTGGGGTACAGTTATATTAGCTATGGGTAGAAAGAGAGTCTAAGAAGGTATTTGATGGCTCTTTTCAACCTTTGGATAAAGCAAAGCCTACAGATGTTCCTGGAGTATACTCATGTGACTCATTATGTGTCAGCTCAAGGAGTAAGAGACCCCAGAAGACTGCTCTAACAATTTGGGCAGAGTGGCAGGGAATAACATGGGAACAAAAAAGTCTTACCCCCACTATCGAGAATATTCTTTCTCTCAATATTATTCCTCCGGGTGTTAAAATGTGCCATCTGATTATGCCAATAAATTGTCTGCATAAAGTTCAAGGTTGGGGCTTTAAAGCCCTTGATTTTTAATTGGGCTTTGCACCAAGTCATGAGGTGAACTTCAAGTAATTTAACTTTTTTTTCCTCTAAAAATTTATATAATGTTTGATGGTAACACTTCCTCTCCTCCCAGAGGTATCAGGTCCTTCAAGACTTAATTTTTTAATATTATTTGGCCTTCCTTTGGGGAAAATGCACAATAACATAGAGCTTCCTTTGTCTGTCTGGCTGGCAAAAATATCTTCACTCTAAATGAAATTTCCAGATTACTTAAACTCACTCCTTTAAGCACCAGACTATTTTATCCAGTTGGATAAAAATTTGTCTAATATACTATGTTATTTACTTATCTGCCTTCTTCAACATGCATACTAATTATAGAGGAATTAGTGATTAAAGAATATCATTTTTATAGTGTTATTATACTACAGTAAAATACAATCTTAAATGATTGTGATTTTTTAAAAACATTCTTATCTGTTTATATTTTTCTACTTATAATTCATTGTTACTAATTTGCTGTGGGTAGAGAAAACAGGTAACCACGTTAGAATTTTGTCTCAAGTAAGAATGAACAGGTCTTAAATGAAGACATGAGAGTAAAATTGACAAAATTAAGTACATGGATATGTTATTATTCAGAGCCTTTTTCTCTTGTGTTTCTTTTTGGATCCTCAGTGGTGCTTTTAGATACTCAGATTTTAGATACTCAAAGTATGCCACAAGTACAGCTGAGAACCTTCACTGAAAAGGTTAGAACAGCATACATCTCATCTACATTAGGGAAAAATATAAATTCAAATATTGTACAAACTGTGAGATTATTGAGACTCTTTGTGCAGCACTTGCACTGTTCTGATGAACCTTCACGTCTGCAAAGTTAGACATGCTTGTGAGAAACATTCAGATAACATCACTAAGTTGTGTTCAACAGTCGAGGTAATCTGGAGGGGGGGAAGAATAAGAGAGAACTCATTTGTCAAAATAGCTGTTGTCAGAATCCTGTCCCCAAATTATGTGATAAGAAATGGAAGGCAAATTAGGAAGTACTAAAAGCTCTAAGTGTTTTGAAGACAGAGGTGGCTTCTAACTGGGAAGGTCAGAAAAACGCTTCATGGAAAAGCTGGTATTTGAACAGAGAAGGACGAGTCGGGATTTACAAGCAGAGAATTTGATGTGTTGGTGGTAAGGGGTTGCTATACATTGTAAGCAGTGGGAACAGTATAAAAAGAGAGACATGATTTTTATCACTGGGTACATGGAGAGAGCAGTGAGTGGTCTGAGGTAGATGCAGCATAGTGTGGATGAAGGGAGCGAGGGGTATATGAGAACATAGGTGGATAGAAGGCAGGGACAAGAGAGTTTGGACTAGGAGCTTTGGACTCTGTTTCCTGGACAGCAAGGAGCCACTGAAGGACATCTGATGATAACAGTCCTGCATCAGGTAAATTAATCTCTTAGTGAAAAGAGGAATGAAATGGGAAGAGAGTGTAGAATATAAAGTGGACAACTAAGTGATAGGGAGATTTACTAGTCCAGATGAGAAATAGTGGAGACAGTGTATGTGATTTGCAAAGGGAAATAGTTCAGAGAGAAAAGAAACAGGTCATAGATGTACATTAGGGGAATGACTTTATTTGGTCAAAGAGGATACAGATGAGAAAGAGGCAAAAGGTATAATAATTTTCAAGACTTTTGCCTGCGGTCCATTATTGGATCCTGAAATCACTTCTGTGGTTTCAACTAGTGGTTCAGTCAAGATGGGATAGACTGAGGACACGAGTAACACAGTGTCAGTGGCTTTCGACAACAAAGATTTGTTTATTGTTCATGGTACAAGTCTTTTGAGAGTAGACTGCCCCCATATAGGTCTCTCCATGCACTCTTATTCCAGAATCCAGCTTGATGGAGTAACTTCTATCTGGAATATTCCAGTCTTGTGGTAGAGGATAAAAGAAATAGTGAACCATACACTGCACTCTAAAACCTCTGCCTGGAAGTGACATTGTCACTCCTCACACTGCATTGGGCAGAGGAAGTTACATGACCAAGTCTGCCATCAATGAGGCTGCAAAGAATCCTCTTCAGAGAAGGAAAGCATATATTTGTGAACAAGAAGACAGCATTTGAAAAAATACATATAATAAAATAGAGTAAAATAGAATAGGAAATATTAAAATGTATTGTATTTTAATAAAGGTATGTATTTTGAAACATTTGTTTCATTTTTTATGAGTGTGTGTTGATATCCTAAGTTAGATGTAGAATTTATGTCTTTCTGTGGGTCAAGGTAAAAAAAATCGAAAGCCATTAACCTAGATGAGAATATACTACAGAAACTAAGAGAAAGGAAATGTCAAGAAAAGTGTAGGTATGTGGTACATTAAAGATGGCCACAGGTTCTTTGTCATTCCTCTCTCAAGAGGTAAAGGGTCATTGCCTTCCCCTTCGAACTTGGGCTGGGCACGTGACTAGGTTTCACCGCTGGGATACGGTAGAAGTGATGGTCTGGTGCTTCCAAGCCAAGGCCATCAGGGTACTGGGGGCTTCTCTTTCCTCCCTCTTGGAAGTCAGCTGCCATGTAAGAAGTCCAGCTACCTGAGGCCATCATCTGAGCAAGCCCAGGCTGGCCACACGGGGGATCATGAAACACCAGACGCGAGCAAAACCTTGGACCTTCCACCCTACTAAATGCAGCCAAGGTAATGACTCAGCCCATGCCACGTGGAGCAGAAATCCAGCTGACCCCTGTTTGAATTCTGGACCCCACAGAATCAGAAAGAATAACCATTGTGATTTTAAACCATAAGTTCAGGGATGGTATGTTATGTCCAGTAGATAACTGAAACAAGGTAACAGAGTTGAGTGTAACAGAGGTTAAAGAGAAAGGGAATTTAAGGCTTCGGGTATTTGTAATGAGATCGATGGCCTGGAAGAGAACATTTTTAGTGAAATAATGGGAGGAGGTTGCAGGAAATTAGGTGATAAATGGCTAGTGATCCAGGAGTTGGCCAGTGAAGGGGAGAAGACAAGATGATAACAAGAAACTGGTCAAGAGAACATTTTTGTTCTATAAGCGGGAAAGAATTTAACATATGCTGAGGGAATAGCCCATGCAGAGAGAGAGAGAGAGAGAGAGAGGTTGAAAATGAAAGAGAAATTGGAACATTTGTTGGAGCAGGTTTCCTTCTATTTTGTCTTTTAAGCCTGCACATTTGAAAACTAGGAAAATTGACTTTTTCTTAATCTTTCACTGCATCCTTCCTTGCAAAAGTGTTTTTGTGCGTTATACTTGGTTCTTCATTTGAGTCTAGAAACCTAAAGCAATTTTTTAAGTTGATATATTGTCAATACTAACAGTTATCCCATCATTCATTTGAAATTTACAAAACATGTTCACATGTTGTTAAATGACAACCTGAGTTTCCCCATTTTACAGATTAGGAGACCAAAGTTCCAAAAAGTTATGTGTCTAACCCGTATGTCAGTTAGCTAGTAAATGGTGGAAGTAGGACTCTGGGTTCTGTTTTCTAACTTTCCCATTATCTGCTTTCCAGGGGAACTAATTAGAAAGGTTATAATTATAGATGGCTAGAGTAAGTTACTTGACAGCTACCAAAACCTGTTTGACCTAAACATAAGATTTCTACTGTTGTTTCTTTGATACTTGAGTTCTTCAAATACACAAGGGGGCAGGTGGGGGGAGCTTTAGTGGGAAGCAAGTGAATGCTTTCGGGGGAATTCAGAGAGAATTGGGACAAAGGTGAACATGTGAGTGCGGTTCCAGAGCAGAGAAGAAAAGGTATTGAGGCAGGGGCCAAGGGCAGAAATTGAGCTCAGAAGACAGTGATCAGAATCCTAGAATTGAGCTGGGGCGGAAGGGAAGATTAGAGTGTGAAGGGAACTGGAGGATTCTGCAAACACAGTGCATAGTTGTTCCACAGTTGCGTCCATGTGACCCTGGTGTGTGAAAACCACAGGGATCAGGCAATCAGCAACTAAACATACTTTGGTTTGTGAAAGATTCTCCATTTCAGAAAACAATAAATCCCCTACTCTGAGGAGAGCTTGTACTGAGTATGATAAAATGTTGTTTTCTCAATCACTTAGGCATTTATTTAAATATGTATTTATCTGTTTATGTGTGTGTGCACACTTTATCTTTCCTGAACTACCCAAGAGACTACCTTGCTGAAAACCAGACACATGGAAAGTTTCAACTTTTCAACTTCAGCCATTTTTAGTTATCTGCGTGTTTTTAAAAATCCTGAAATTGCTTTCAAAGTGGAAAAATTGTGTGGGCTTTTTTCATCTTTTCATAACTCAAAACCGATTTAATATATTTTTCTCAAACTTTGCAAAAAAAAAAAAAATCACCTTTGGGCTGAAACCAAGCATGGAAAATTTCACCACAAAGGACTAATTTTTTGGAAGGCTGTAAGAAAGTGAAAACAGGGGTTTATAATAGAACATTCTTCATGCATGTTAATACTTAGTACTTTATCTAATGCATTTCATCTGAGAATTTCTGAACACTTTTCAGATTTAAATATTGAACCATTTTAATATTTGTGTATCCATGAGACTGTTAGATATGGAAAATTCCCCTCATCCTCTCAAAGGTCCAGTATATTGGGAGTTAGTGAGATGTGTTTAAAGCGACAGGTATGGCAAATGAAGTGAAGTGGCTGCTGGCCAGAGAAAACCTTGCACTTACTGCCTAAACACATTTTATCATCACCTCTTCCTGGCCCAGGACTAGAATATAATAGATGACACTAGGCGCTCACTCAGTTATCTAAGCCAGTAGTTCTCAAAGCAGCATCAGCATCACTTGGGATCTTGTTAGAAATGCAAATGATTCGGCCCCATCCAGACCTACGGAATCCAAAACTTTAGGTCTGGGATCACCAATCAGTGTTTTAACAAGCGCTGCGGGTGATTCTGGTGCGTGCTGAAGTTTGAGAACAACCAACCTAAGCTTTCCAAAAGCTTGGAACGTAGAATGTTTTGAGAAGCTACGGACAATTAAACCTGTCCTTGGTTCTTTCATAACATGTCAGCTCTGTCTGTCTTCTCATATCATCCCTTGGAGGGGGAGGAATACTAATCAGGTTCTCAAGGGAAGGATCTTTTCCGTATTGAATGTATTCTAGCTCTTTCCACTTCTGACCTTATCCAAAAGAGCAGCAGCCCCCGTGAGTGAAGGTGCTGATACTCAGCTTGTTCAGGAGAACAGCACTGCCAAGGTGTATTTTCTCATTTCCTTGAATTATCACAGTCAGACCTGGCATGGGACCATATATTTCGTTCTCATTTCTTTGAAGTCTTAAGTTCCAAGATTTAAGCAGGAAGGTAGCAGAGGTCTGTCAGTGGAAGCTGATTTAAGCCCTGCTCTTTTGTGTGCAGGCTCTGTCTTCTGTTTTGCAGTGGCCTTCTGATTTCCAGCAGACTCCAGTGTCTGTATTATTGTCTCGTTACGCACTGAAGTAGTTGCGTATATGACATTGTAACAAATTTTCAGACTATTCTTGTGGTGACGGAAGTCACAAGTCTGTTGTAAGTGGGCCTTCAGTGAATCACGGGTACCTCAGCTTGTTGTAAGGGTGGGAAACAGGCACATCCTGGGAGAGGTTTTTCAAGCAGTTTAAGGGTATATTCAGGTGCAGCCCGTCTCGGTGATGTATGAGTATAGCTAGCTAGGCTAATATAGATGGAAAGGAAAAAGAGACACCTTTTTTTTTCAACTGATCACTTAAAATCTTTATTATGAAGAATTTCAAACAAAAATAAAAATAATTGTATAATGAACCTTCAAATCCCCATTATCCAGATTAACATAGCTACTAATCTTTTATCTTTAACTCATTTTTTTTCTTAAATATTTTCAGGTAAATTGTAGCCCTCGTGATAGTTTACCCTTAAATACTTCATTGTGCATCTACAAAAAAGGACCTTTTCGATATAACTGTGTCATTATCACACCAAAAAATTAATGGTAATTCTTTGATGTCATCTAATACAGTCCATATCAGATTTTCTTTGTCTTCAAAAATGTCTTCTAACAGTTGGTTTGCAAGATCTTACTTTAAAGGTTTTTCTTTCCAATTATGGAAGTTAATATAGTTGTAAATTTCAGGAAGGTAAGAGAAAAAAATAAATGTGCCTTTGAAGATCAATATAGTATCCAGAGAGACTTAACATACTAAATGTACCACAAATTGCTTTTATAACTCAACAAGTAGCTTTTTAAAACAGAGTGTGAAATTGTTTAAAGAAAGGCATTTGTTATAGAGAAATTTGATGTAAGAGTTCATGATTTTATATGTCATTGTAAAACTAACTTGTCCCTTGAGTTTCCATGCTTAGACCAGAGAAGATAATGAAGTACCCCCTTTCAATTTTGTTTTTATTTAAGAAAAAATGAAAATTTGAGCTGTTTAATTTATGGATCTTATTTAAACCTTTCAACTATTCGAAGGGGGCTATTATTATTCCCATATTATGCATTAGGAAACTGAGACTTAGAAAACACAAAAGTAACTTGCTCAGGGTTAGACAGCTCATAAGTGTCTGCTAGGATTTGAACCCATGTGTGTTTGACTCCAAAGTCTATATTCTTAGCCACTAGGCTAAAAGGTTAACTTACTATGACAGCTTCTCAGATAAAGGTGCAAAGGACATGAACAGATAATTCACTGAAGAACTAGCTAATAAAAATCTTTTGAAAAATGTATAGGTAAGACAATGACACAGTGCTTAATAAATCCATACATGGAAGTACTTAATGTCTGTTTATTGAGTATAGTAGGACTTAACAAAGTTTGATGAAAGTAGTACTAAAAATGTTTGATGAATATACCTCAACAGTTTTCAAAATGAGCTGCTTCTATTGCAGTATTGAAAAGAAAAGTTCAGTTTTGTGTGTGTATACTTCTGTGTACATTTCTAGGAAACCTGAACCGGTAAACACCAGTGGCTTATGATTTCTGGGGATTGGAGGTATTGGTGTGTTGTAGGTGGATACTACATTGTTTCTACTTTTTTTTTTACAATGATTATGTGTTGTCCGAAAAAAGTAATTTCTATAAAAAGTGTTCATACCCTTTGAATCAACCAATTCTTTTCTTTAGAATCTATATTAAGAAAATAATCTCAACAATAGAAAAACAGTCATGTCCAAAATATTATTTGTTGTAACAAAAAATCATGAACATCCTAATGTCCAACTCTAAAGGAAAGGTTAAGTATAGTATAGAATGTGCAACTATTAAAATTATATTTTCGAAAGATATTGTAATACATAAAAATTAATTACAGAAAATGAAGAAGGATGTTAAAATATAGAGAAAATATATGAATGCAACTATATATAAAAAAACATTAAAAAGCTTGAAAATAAAATTACCAAAATGAATATAGTAGTTGTATTTGTGTAGTGAGTTTGGGATGATTTTTTAAATTTATTTTTTGTTCCAAAAATTTTCTTTAATGGTGTATTTCTTCACTGTTATAACCATTTAATGGTTATGCATTTTCTTTTCTAAAAAAGCAATTTAGTTGTATGACTTAATAGGAGAAAGTTGGTTGAGGAGAGGGAGAGTTTTGGATAATTTGTTACACAGCAATGGATAACAAATACAAGGGAAAGCAAAGAGTGGTGTCATTTTCATGGTTTTTCTGCAGAAAAACCCACCCCTAAGAGCAGTAGTGGCCCTAAGTCGGTAGTCGCCTCTGGCGGTAGCAGCTCTCCTAACCTCTTACCCGGTCTTACCTCCTCTTCCTAATCCACTCACTTAGCTCGGCTTTTGGCCTTCCGTGGGACTTTCTACTAACCCCCTTTCCCCTGCCCCCAAATATGTGGGTTGTTGATAGGTACGCCTTCTGATGGCATGCCTCACGATTGTTACTTGAATGTGATAACAGAATCAAAGGTTGGGATTGGCATCATCATTACTTCTACTGCCAGAGTGAAGCAGACCTTATTCAAAAAGGTACAGCCGTATTCCAGTCACATCAGACCATGAGATCATAGTGGCCAGAACTGGAGGAGGCGCTGGGGTATGAGTGAGTGGCCCATGCTAAGGCAGAGGTGTTTTCTTTTTGAATACCCTTGCAGTTGGGTGGATACAGGTCTGAAAAGCATAGCTGGTACCTTGCTACATTTAGACCTTATTATGCTAATGAACTGGGGGTTCACAGAAGAGATAGTTCAGAATCTCAGAGGATGGAACAGCAGTCAGAGCTAAGAGATAACATGGAAGAGACTAGAAACAGAGGAACAACATTCTGACATTGTTTTTTTGTGTGTGTATGTGGTATTGTTTATTCCAGCCGGTAGATTCTTTTTAGGTCCATTAGTTTGTGGAGATGAGAACTATGAATATGATCTTTAAGGCAGGAAATCTAATATGATTTCCCAGTGTGTATGAGGCTGTTTTACTCTCCCTTCTTGCTCGTATGGAAAATCTGTGAACAATATGCAACGTAGGCCACAAAATAATTCCCTGAAGTGGAAAAAGCCTAGCAGGCACTAAATGAAAGATGCTTCACAAGAATAAAATGCTGTTGCTTTGAGATCGTGCCAGTTCAGACTAATTGTATTTGGTTGGAAAGAAGCCAGATTATCAGGTATCAAGGAGATATATTGATGAATGGATAGGCTGAAGCCAGCGTCTTTCCTGGCAACCTGTCCCTAGGAAACCAGACTGTAAATCATTTCCCAATGTCAGCCAAACAGATATCATAGGGAGCATACATGAATGAAATCTGTCGACAGTCCAGAAGCTCCATTTCAACAAAGAATTTTATCTCCTCACCAATATAGTTATGGGAGCTTCTGTAGTAAGCCAAATTGAGTGTCAGAGATTCAGCCTTTTACTCTTCCAAAACCTACCACCTTCAGGAAAATGCTAGGAGCTTCTTGTATCCTATGGAAGAGAAGAAAGGCTCTGAAGGCTTCGGTAATATTATGTGAACACTGGTTGACACTGACTCAAGGGATTTCATAAAAACTTAGGGACAGATTCTGGTATTCTGGGAGCTCCAAGAAGTCTCCCCAAAGTCTTCTGAGAGAGACGGCCTGAACTTGCCTCCTTCATAGTCCCTGTGCCTCCCCCATACGTACCCAGTGCTGCCCCCCAACTGTTATTAGTTATCGTTGTCCACTTCCTTTCTGCTTTTTCCCACCACCACCTAACGGATGCCTTCTGTCCATCTTTTAAAATCGTCTCAAATGCAAACTCCTATGTGAACTCTTTCCTGATTCTTCCCAGTCATTTTTAACATTGTTCCTTTATAACCCTCTTTCTCATAATTCTTGTATATTCCACTTTGTATTATAGGCATTGCATATTTGTTTGATTCTCCCTATCAATTTTGGAGCTTTTCTTTTTTAAAATTGAGGTGTAATTTACACACAATAACTTTTTTTCTCTCCCTGCTTCAGTCTAGATATTTTCTTCTGACCCATTTCCAGTTCACTCAACATCATTCAGCTATGTGAAAACTGCTTTTAAACCCACCTGTTGCATTCTCAATTTCAGTTATTCTATTTTTTGCTTGTAGAATTTCCATTTCATTATCTTTATAATTGTCGGTTCCTGAAATTCTACATCCTGTCATTTAATTTGATTATATTAATCACTTATTTTTTTTTTAATCACTTATTTTAAAAGTCATGTTTGACTTTATTCTCCTTTGTACTGTCAATAATTTTTTAAAGTACAATTACTTTTATTCTTAAAATATAAAAAGCCAGAGATGACATATTTGAAAATAAGTAAAGCTTATGTCTGATAATTCCAATATCTAAGTCTCATGTAGTTGCATTTCTTTTCTGCGTTTTTGTTTGTTTTTCGTCATGTTGCATTGTCCCTTAATTGTTTGTGCATTAGTCGGGGTTCTCCAGAGAAACAGAATCAGTAGGATATATGTATATACAGAAAGAGATGAACTATAACTAATTGGCTAACACAATTATGGAGACTGACAAGTGCCATGATCAGTAGCCAGTAAACTGGAGTCCCAGGAGAGCTGATGGTGTAAGTTCTAGAACAAAAGCAGGCAATCTTAAGACCTAGGAAGAGCCCAAAGGCAGGGAAAAAAAAAAACCAGTGTCCCAGCTCCAAGGCAGTCAGACGAGGGAGTTCTCTCTCTCTCAGCATTTAGGTTTTATTCAGGCCTTCAGTGGGGTGCATGAGACTCACTAATACTCGGGAGCACAGTCTGCTGTGCTTGGTCTCCCAGCTCAAATGGTAGTCTCATCCACCACCCTCACAGGCACAGCCAGAGGATGTTTGACCACATACCTGCTCACCCCCTGGCCTGTCAAACTGACACAGGAAATTAAACATCAGCTTGGTGATTTTTTTTGTGTTTTTTGTTTGTTTGTTTGTTTTTTAATTGAATACCTCTCATTATATATGAAAAATGGTTAAGACAATGTAAGGCGCCTGTCTTCCTCAGGGGGATTCACTTTTGCTTTTGCCAGCAGTGATAGTAAAGACCAATGACTTCAGTGCCATCAGTAATTAGGCTGAATCCCAGCTACCTCTGGGAGCGCTGGGCGATGTGCCTTTCATCACACTTCTAGGGGGTAGCCCTCTAGTAGTTCCACTCAGAGCCTAGGTACTCTCTCTTTAATGGGCACCAAACACCCCAGTTTTGACCCTTGAGGCAAAGAAGATTACCAGAAACTCTGCAGCTTCTTGCCTCCTTAGCTGCTCACAAACTGGTAAATAACGAAGAATAACTATTTCAGCACACCTTTCTAAGTTTCCTTTTTCTCGAATTTCGGCGTGTCAGATCTCCTCTGCCTTTGAGGCTTTCAAAGGCACTTTTAAAAAATGCGTTTTCCAGCTTTTCTAATTGTTCTTGGCAGGAAGATTGCTTTGCAGTAAGTTAGTCTGCCATCCCCACTCCGCATCTTCACTTTTACCGGCGGATGCCTAGCTTCGAGTCCTTCAAGCTTTGCTCTTGAGAAGTATGCCATTTCGAGTTATGTATTCTTTATGTGACCTGTTTTTTTCCTCTGGACAGTTTTAGAATCTTTATCCCCATTATTATGTTTTATAATGATATTTCTTGGACTGTTTATCCTTTTGAATCTGGAAATTGCATCCTTATGTACTTAAAACTTCTCTTTTATTTTTTCTCCTTGTTTTCTCATTCATATTTTAAACCTTCACAGATGATTCTCTTGATTTATTTTTCATTGTCTATCTCTTTTTTCTTTTAGTTGTATACGATGAGAAATATAGGGTATTTTTCCGACTTTATCTTGGGATTTATCTAATTAAACTTTGGATTTCAGCCTTCAAGGAAATAATTTCTGAGATCATTTCCGATTGATTGTTCCCTTTTTGTGGTATCCTTTCTATTTCATGGCTCACTCCTCTTTCTCTTTCCGAGGAAAGCACATTTTTGGAGTTTTGTTGTACTTTTTACATTGTCTCTATTTACCTGAATTCATTTTCTCATGTTTTGGTTATGTTCATCTGACTACTATAATTGAAGCTTCCCTCAAATGTCTGACATTCTTTTGTTATCTAGTCATATTTAAGAAAGAAGCACTGAAAATCCTAGGAGGTTTTGTGCGGGAGTGAGCCTCGTCAGCTAGTCAGCTTCACTGTAGGGTGATTGGGCAGGTGTCCTGACATTCTTTTTGTGGTACTTTTGTGGTATTTTTTTTGTAGTATTCCCCAATGTATGTTTTTCTGTATGTTTTTGTCTAGAGCCATTGGTTTTCTCAAACAAAAATCTCCACATCTCCTGCCCAGGGCAGCACCATCAAAATGAAACAGCGTACGACGCTGGTTGTTGGCATGGAAGTGTGTAAGCACTTAGGGTTTGGTGTTTCACATAATCCCTCGTTTCATGATGGTCCCTTCCCCCTGCCTGGTGTACCCAGGTCAGAAAGCTGTCTCCTTCCATTTCTATCCAGAATAAGCCTCCAGTCCTGAGGGGGGTTGGGGAGGAGGAGTCCCTGGTGGGTACAGGATGAGGCAGTGAGTCCGCCAGGACTCAGCCATACTTCCATCCACTCCGTCTGCTCTGCGCCATGCTGTCACGGAGCACCTGCTGTGGCCGTGATGGCACAGAGTTCAGTCTGCGCAGGGAAGGTGGTAATACACATAAAAATATGCATAACTTAATATATGCAAAGGTGATACCACCTTTATAAAAAGAGTGGAGCCAGATAAAGGGGATTGGAAGTGCCATGGCTGGGGGATAGAGGGCAGTGGTGGACTGTACTTTATTTTATAACATTTTATTTGGAAATAATTTTACTTACAGAAGAGTCGCAAGAACAAGGACAGTACATAGAACAGAATATACAGTTAACCCAAATGTACTGTTGTTAATATTTTACCTCATTGCCCTCTCTGTCTGTCTCTCTCTCTTTCTCGCGCACACGCACAAGCACTCGCATGAGGGGGTAGGGAGAGCAAGTATGTATATATGTAGTTGCCCTCCTTACCTGTGGGTTCCGCATCTGTGGATTCAACCACCAGGGATCGAAAATATGCGGGAAAATAATTCCAGAGAGTTGATCCTTAAACAATACACTATGATAATTATTTACGCAGCATTTACATTGTATTGGCTGTAACTAATCTAGAGATGATTTAAAGCATATGGATGTGCATGGGTTATATGCAAATGCGCCGTTCTATAAGGGGCGTGAGCATCTTCGGACTTGGGTATCTGTGGGGGTCCTAGAGCCAGGGTCCCTTGGATACCAAGGGACAGTTTGCGCGCGCGCGCGTGTGTGTGTGTGTGTATTTCTTTCTGAACCATTTGAGAGTAAGTTGAATATATCATGGTCCTTGACCCCTAAAGGTCTTTTGAGATTAATGAACTTTTTAGTTGCTGACTAAAATTTGAACTGGTAACGGAATATATGATTCCCATTCTCATCATAGAGCATTTTCAGATACGATGGGGGCATTTTTAATTGATAAATCAGTGACCTATTGTATTTATGTGCCAAGTGCTCTTACGAGTTGGCAGAGATGTGACAGGCTATCAGGAATGCCGTCCAATTTATTAGGGGAGGTCTCGGCCTTCCCAGAGGCGCTTGTGCCGTCTCTGAGCTCTGTGGAAGCTGAAGCACCTGGAGGACTCTAGGACTAACAGGGGTTTTGCTGAGCGTAGGAGACGTCGCGGTACCACCAGGAGGAATGCCGCCCAGGGAGCTGCGTGTCTGGGTGTCAGTGGCAGTAGGAACACCCCCGTCAGAGACCTGTGGGGGAGAAGATATGTCAAGATACATACGTCTTTGATACTCCTTTATTTTTTCCTGAACCGAAAAGAGAAAAGATCCTTACCCATTGCATTATCAAAGCTGGTACTTCCTTCAGTTATTGGGGCCTAACCTTTGCCAGAGTTAACTGCTTGTTTTCCCAAGTTTTATTCTCTGTCTCGTGGGGTCTTAGCTACCCTAAGTGTTGGGTTTGCTTCTTGCCATATCAAAGCGAACAAGAACGCCATCTCTGTGCCTTTCTTTTGACGTCTGAGAAGCTAGGAGAGCTACTGCGCAGCTTCTGTGGCAGAAATGCCTTGTTGTGTGGTGCTTTGGCCTGCACCCAGTGTGTGCCTCTGGCCATGGCCTTTCCGTGGTACCACTCTGCTTCAGTCTGAAAATGTGTCAGAGGTTCCTTTGCCTCATCATAATACAGGTATAAAGATGGTATTTTAGTATATGGAACTGAAGTGTACATGTTTCACAGTGTCTTTCAACGAAGGTAAGTGAGGAAGAATCATTTTACTGATTTCCCCAAATAACTGAGCTGTGTCATCAGCACTTTGTTGCTGTAGGTGCTCAGTGAATGTTTGTCACACAATTTCTCGTTCCAAGACCCTTTTCACAGGTTCCTAGCCCACAATGAATAAGAAGTGTCTAGAGCCCATTTTGTATGTTTCTATTGTACTCTTTATGTCCCATGGCACCTGGCATGCATCAGTATAAGATCTCTCCCATTAGACTTGAAGTTCTCTAAAAGCAGACACTCTTTGTCTTGCTCACCATTTTGTCTCACACTCACCACAGCGTCTGGTGTACTTTAGGTGCCAAAATATCTTTAATGAATGCACGGATGAACAGATCCAACAACGACCAGTAGACACAATGAATGACTACCCTCTCAGTCATTCTTGGCGTTAAGCTTTTTTTTTTATTTTTTATTGGGGAATATTGGGGAACAGTGTGTTCCTCCAGGGCTCCAAGTCGTTGTCCTTCAGTCTAGGTGTGGGAGGGCGCAGCTCAGCTCCAAGTCCAGTTGCCGTTTTTTCAATCTTAGTTGCAGGGGGCACAGCCCACCCTCCCATGCGGGAATTGAACCGGCAACCTTGTTGTTGAGAGCTCGCTGGCCACCCCTCCGGCAGCTCAGCGGCCACTCGTTGTCTTCAATCTGGTTGTGGAGGGCGCAGCTCACTGGCCCAAATGGGAATTGAACAGGCGACCTTGTTGTTCAGAGCTCGCGCTCTAACCAGCTGAGCCATCCGGCCGCCCCCTTGGCTTAACCTTTTAAAGATTAGAGTTTCTAATTTAGGAAAGTCCCAACCGCATTGTCAAACAATTGGGGTGTTTTGCTTCCTGACCACATAGAGTATTCCAGCTCCAAGTTGAGGAAATTCCCAGATAGCAGGTTTTTAGTCAGCAGAGTCGTCCTTTCAGATTCTGTATAGCTTTGCCTTTGGAAACCAAGAGAAAGCCGATCGTACCCAAGCCATAGTAGTCACATGAGAATTTTGTAGCTGTAGGAGTGAGGATGGGCTTGCTCTTGTCACCAGTCACTGAATTCGGAGGCTACCTGGAGACACCATTTAATTCACAATAGCAGGTGCTCTATGAGGGATTGTTGCGCTACAGAGCAGCTTGTGAAGAACAACCTCCAGTGGGCCTGTGAGCATCATTATTTTCTCTCTGAGTTCTTAGTGATTCTGAATATGAAAGACTCAAACAGAAGTCGATGCCACGAGATGTTAAGCTGAGGAGAAGAGCATTTTGCATTAAAAATAAAGTGTACCTTGGTGCAGTGGCAGTATCATAGCCAATGAGGTTTATCCAAGGCGCGATTATTGCTAATTGAAAAAGAAAATAAATGTGAAGTGTGCAAAATGATAAAAGCTTGAGAAGAATGGGTTATAGGAAAATTTTGACGCTCTGTTACAATTGTTTAAGTGTAATCATAAGTGATATAAATACTTCTTCAAATATGCAAGCAGTCCTTGTAATTTGCAACCCTGACATGTAGACTGAATGCGTGAAATGGCTTTTTTTACATTCAGGTAATTAAAGTGTAGAAAAATTTCTGTCCCAGAAGGTCTAAGTATAATTCACATAAATGAAAAGTGCTGAAATGGTCAATTTTGTGAATGCCATCTATCTTAAACAAAACGTTGAAGTGGCATAACTTTTTTTTTTTACAGTAATCAATGGTTGAAGGATCTCACGCTTTTCAGAGTATCTGTAATTAGTTACTTCTGAAGCTGAATGTTTTGAAACACTTGTAAATATTGGCCTATCTCTAACAATAATGATAGTGATTGGTTCAACCATAGGGAATTATATCACCAAACAATAATGATTGCTAAGAATTTCTTTTGTGTACAAGCATATGGTGTATGTAAAGGTTAATGGCATGAGCTCTGAAGTTACTCTGCTTGGGTCCATACTTCGTCTTTGTTGCTTTGCAGCTAAACCTCTGTTTTCTCGTCTAAGGAATGAAGAAACTTACTTGATAAGGTTGTTATGCATATTAAATGAGATAATGTATACGAGATGCATCAGTGTCGTTCCTAGAAGAGAGTGAGCTATCACTACTACTGTTATTCTAAGCACTTCCCAACTGTGGGGCATTTTCCTGTCTAACTGATGTGTGAAATTAAGACCACATCTAAGATCTCAAAAAGCAAGCTCTTGATCATTAAAATAGAATGGCATTTGCAGTTTATAAACTGCATACATATGATTAAATAAGCTATGTATAGTCTTATCCTAAGGAGAGGAAAACATGGCCTTACGGGGAGAAGAGATAAACTAAACTGGGATAATTTCTAGGCCTGTGCTTTGACTGCTAGCAACTTTATCTGTGAAAGCTGTCTGGTTTATATTGCATGTTCTCCAACATGGCATAACGATGTTAGCAATCACATAAAAGGCAAAGCTGTATGCTATGGTTTCTTGTTTTCAACTTGTGCAGTGGGGAAGCACCCTTCCATGACTGCAGCAGATGGGCTCAGCCAATAAAAAGTCAGGGAAAGTAGCAGTGATGCTGTTGTTCTGAGGATGTTGAAGTTCTATGGATCATAATATAGGCGTCGTTGCTGCGCCCCAGAAAAATGGATGCGTATGTCATAAGTCATCTCAACAGGAAAATTGATGATATTTTAGATTTTACTCTTTGTTTTCCTTAAAAAAAAAAAAGTCCTATTTAATGAAACAGATTCCAAACAAACCACACCTGAACATCATATTCCTTACCTTATGGCTATGCTTCAAATTGTTTCCTAACTTCCTTTCAGAAAAATGATTAATAATAATAATAAATTCAGAAAAAACAAACATCAAAGTACTGTCTCTAGTCTCCCCAAAAGTGCCCTGTCTAAGAAGTCCCAATGTGTATATTTACTTTCCTGTACGATTCATGAAAACATGGTTGTGCTTCATTATCAAAGTTGACTCTAGTAGATTTCAAATGAGAATATGAAATATATGAAAATGTTTCCTTAGAGTAGAATGAATTGGCCAGCCTAGAAGTTCTTTCTTTAATGAGACAGTAACATAAGAAAATGTTTTTTGCCATGTACGCAGATTTGGAAACCTTCTCTGCACAGCTGTGTTGTAAAATTGGGTATGTTTCCTTGACCTCAGTGATTTTTTTTGCCAATAGAATTCTATATGAAGAAAAGACATTTTTATTACTATGACTTATCCTATCAAATCTGAAGTATAAGTTTCACCCATCAGCTAATAACTGTTGTTCTCCAAAAGCAAAAGAGGAAAACCAGTCTCATCAACTAAGTATTCGTTGTGATAAACAATCTTTAGTCTTATATTTTTGAGAGGCAATGATGCATTCAGAGTACATATTAGAACTTCCTTATTGTTTCAGGACATTCCCATGATTTCAGAGTGCACTTTAGTTCTCAATTTGTTATTGATATAGATCAACCAAATGTAACCCCTTAGTTGCTCATGTATTTTCAGAGTTTCCCTTGCATGCAGTTTTGTTTAACATGGGTCACAGTAATGGATCATTTATACAAAGTAATGGATTGCTTCCTTTTGCTGCCAGCTGATTTGATCAGTCTGAAGTTCCTTATGTACTGTGGGTTACATAACTAGTATGGAATCTGTATGGTACATGTATTACTGTGACAGTAACTATATTAACCATTTATGTTACCTAAATCTTTGAGGACATTTTAATAAACTCAGTGAAGTCTTATTTTGAAACGAATAAACTTGAAACTAAATTGAGCAGTGAGTTACCACAAAGGACTAAATTATCAGAGTTCTTGGAAAACAGGTCATTTTCATTAGTTGATTGTTCTGGTTGACTGGATTGGGAGGGGCGGGGGGGTCAAAAACATTTATTTCTACCTTTCCCATTTAAAATATTTTTAATGTGTTTTAACATATTTTTCTGCTTTCATAAACAGAGTACAACAGAACATAATTTATTTTTATATAGTTTTACTTTCCTAATGAAGAATCTGTACCATCTGAAAGTCTTAGTTCTGAATATTGTCTCTTATCATCTGCAGTGCTGTTATAAATGCAGAAGGTTTAAGGCAGTGGGATTAAATGTACTGACCTCACACTATTCCCTGGAATTATGTTTTTTAACCAAATCCCCGGTGGTAGTTGGTTTGGTTACTTACTGATATGGTTAAAAGTTGTCTGGAGGAGAAAATAAGATTGAGAGTTGATCAAATTCCCATCAGTAGAGATTACGTTATTGAGTGACATCTAATTTTCCAAGTATCATTTATAGGACACAGTTGAGCAACATGAAAATAAGCAAAATTACTTTTGTACTTTCAGAATAAAAAGACCAAAGAACATATAACCCCAAAGGCTTAGAATGTTTCATTTGAAGCTTGCTGACTCCCTTTTATTCACAATCCCAACCAGCTAGTTTAGAAGAAACAGGGTTTGGACATCCACATGTCAGCACATGCAAATCTACCTAATGTTTCATTGTAGCGTAGTATTCCATTGTATGGATACATGGTAATTTATGTAACCACTCCTAATTAAGGACAATCATCTCTAGTCTTGCTATTCTAGATAATTCTGTTTTCTAATTTTCCCAACTGCAGTTATTGAACACCTCTTATTATTTCTCCAGTGATACATTATCATGAATTTAATTCCCATATGTGTTATGCAGGTTTGTAGTTTCTAGATTTTTTTGTTCCCTGGAGCTACGTGATCCTTTTCTGATACCATACAGCTTTAACTACTGTAACTTCATGTGTAATATTTAGTAGAGCTAATCTCCCCTCTTTTTGTTCTTTTTCAGAATTCTTAGGTTATTAGCGCATTTTATTTTCTAAATTAACATTAATATAATTGGTTAAATTTCAAAATAGGGATCATCTTCTAGTATTTTAGTTGGGATTGAATGAATTGAATTGATAAATTAATTTAGTGGGAGAATATCTCTTTTGCAATAGAAAAATAAAGGAATGTCCCTTTGGGTTTTAAAGTTTTAAGTAAGTGTTAGTGTTACACGTTACTTTCTACATTTGTATTTAGCTCTTATTTTTACACATGAAGCTATAAATCATGGCAAGCCGTAAGTACTGGTAGTTTTGTTTTCCAATATTTATAACTCACTTTTTTCTCTTATCTATTTCATTGGTTTAATACTTCTGGGACAGTATTAACAACACAACCAGAGTAATCTTAGCAAAATGGAAGTCAGACACAGTCACTCCTGTTACCAAACCCTTTCAAAGGCTTCCCAGCTACTCAGACTAAAACCGGAAGTCCTATTAGACCCTACGTCCTCTGTTCCCCTCTTGCTCCTGGGATCATAACTTGAACACACACTCCACTCAAACAACACTGTTCTGCTTTTACACCAAATTAGGTTCTATCTTACGGCCTCTGCACTTGCTCTGCCCTCTCCTAGGAAAACTCTTTTTCCAAGTATTATCCAGCCTCCTCCCTAACTGCCCTTGTGTAAGTGGCATCTTTCATTGAAGCCTTTCCTAAACACCCTATTTAAAACTATGCCACCACTTCCAGCAATTCCTAGTCTTCCTTTATTGTTTTATTTCTTCCCGTCCCCACCACAGGACTTGAGACTTACTAACATTATACATCTTTGGCTCAAGTATTATTTTATTACTTATATTTATTTATGACTTAAATTGTCATGTAACTTTTTTAATTATTAATGATTTATTGTGACTTACTACAAATAAAACAGCATACGTGTTTTATTTATTTTTATATAATTTACTCAATTTATTGAGTATTTACTGTCAATTATATTTTTATCATTTACATCTTTCTCAAGCAAAAGATGGTAAGAAAGAAGAAAAAAATGGAGTGAGGGGATACAAAAAAGAAAAAGCACAAAATAAGATTTTAGATTTACATTTTAGATTCAGCTCCAAAATATTAGCAATTATTTAAATAAAAATGTATGTGGTCATATTAGTTAAAACGCAAAGATTGTCAGATTAGATAAAAAATCCAACTCTATCTTCTAAATACAAGGTTATATAGAAAGGTAGGAAGTAAAAGAATGGGAAAAGTTATATCGTGCAAATTCTAACCAAAAGAAACCTGATATAGCTATATTGATATTAAACAAAATAAGCCCTAAGGGAAAAACATTACTAGAGATGATGAGAGTCCCTTCATAATTATAAAAGGTTTACTCTATCAGGTACTCCTGGTCAATATCAGGAATGAAAGAGGTAATATCATCACTGCTGGTCCAGAGATTGTCGTATAATAGCAGGATATGATAAATAACTTTATGCCAATATATTTGGAAGTTTAAATGACATGAACAAGTCCCTAGAAAAAGATAACATCAAAGCAGATTTAAGAAGAAATAGAAAGCCTGAATAGTCCTAAGCCATTAAAGAAATTGAATCAATCAATAGTCAAAACATTCTAAAAAATAAAACTCCAGGCTTCACTGGTGAGTTCTATCAAATATTTAGAGAATAAATCCTTCTATTATTTTACAAAATCCTCTAAATAATGAAAAAGGAGACCATACCCTCCAACTCAAGTTTTCTCAAACTAGCAAAACTTTTATATCCAAACCTAGAAAAAAAATAAATAAGGAAAGAATGTTACTGGCCAGGCTTACTCATCAACATGCAAAAGTCCTACAAAATATTAGGAAACCAAATATAGTAACATATAAAAAGGATGTATCATCTCAATAGGTACAGAAAAGGTATTTGATAAAATTCAGCAGCCATTTATGATTTTTAAAAGCAATTAGCAAACTAGGAATTGAGGAAATTTTTTTAATCTGAAAAAGTATATCTCTAGAAAACCTTCAGCGTACATCATGCCTTATGGTGATTATATTGAAAAATTTTCCTTTGAGTTGAGGAGCAAGAATTATTTTTATACTGTATTAATATTTTGGCTAACTCAATAAGGTAAGAAAAAGAAATAAAAGATACAAGGATTTGAAAGGAAGAAATACTATTTGGGGATATGAGAAATCAAGAAGAATCTACAGACAAGTTATTAGAACTAATAAGGGACTTTAGTAAGTTTGCTGGACACAAAATCAACAGGCAAATGTCATTTATGTCATATACAAGCAACAATTTAGAAAATGAAAATTTTTTAATATTCTACTTACAAAAGCATAAGAAATAATTACCTAATTATCTGACAAAAGTACATGATGACTACATATAAAATGTATAACACATTTTTAGAGACTAAAGATAGCCATGTTCATGGATAGGAAAACTCAATATTGCAAAGCTGTTATTTCTCAAATAAATTTATAAATTTAGTACAGTCTCAATCAGAATCTCAACAAGATGTTTGTGGAACTTGACTAGCCAATTCCAAAATGTTTATAGAAATGCAGAGAGCCAAAAATACTCAAGACGTTCTTGAAGAACAAGAAGATGGGGTTTAATTTACTCTACCAAATACCAAAATATATTATAAAGCTTTAGTCAATAAGACACTGTGCTCTTGGAGCAGAGTTAGAAAAGTGGGCCAGTAGAGCAGATTAGTGAGCCCTGAAAAGGAACCATTCACACAGGATTTACAACAAAGGGTCACTGCAGAAAAGCAAGGGAAGGGCAGACTTTGCACTGAACAGTGTTGGGACAATTGGGTTTCCATATGGAAAAAAAAGTAAATTAGACCCATATTTCACACCACACATAAAAATGCATTTCAGGTGGATTATGAGCCTCAATGTGAAAGACTTCGAGATATTACTGAAGAATATTGGCTGTCAAGGGCCCGCAGTGACTGTGAACTGTGGCCGACCTGGCTTCCTTACTGTACCGCGTTCCTAGAGCTCCAGGTGGGACTGAAGCTCAGCTGAAACTGAGAATGAAACTGAGAAGTCAGTTCCTTCAACGTTGTCTTTGCTGCCACCACAGCTGCTAACAAGAAACCTGCTCTCGGCCTCGCCTCGAGGGAACACTTCCTGGGGGAAGGTAGCCCTTCAGCAGGGAGGCCTCTGCAGGACAGTGAGAAACCCTTCCTCTCTCAGTACCAAAGATTGCTTCGTATGAATTCACCCCGGTCTGAAATCTCTCAAGTCTGGTAGAGCATTGGTAGCACTTAAGGTAATAAAAGAACTCACAATATTAGAGGTACCCCCAAAATAGGGGAAGAACTCTGAATTTGTGGGTATAAAATCAGTGGTTAATTGTCGCACCACTCCTGTTGCTGAAAGATTTTTCATCATTTCTGCCTCTCAGACTCTTAAAGCATGCTGCTTGGTATCCAAGTGAAATGCCAGCTCCCTGAGTTAAACTGCTAACATTAAACAATGTGATAAAAATTTATTTGCCCTGTGAGCTCCAGACACTCACGAAAATGACTGTACTTTCAAAAACAGAGGGGGAGTGTCTAATAATTAATGGCATGTTAAGAGTTCCTTTTGATCCACATCTTTGAGTGGTTAGTATTGTTAGACTTCTTAATTGTTGCCACTCTGAAGGGCATATTGCCCATCTCTGAGACAGCAGTCAACTTGAACTGAGCCACTGAGAGCAGTCCTGAAAAATATGTTTGGACAGAAAGGCAGAGATGGAGCAGTGGCACACCCACTGTGTATTGAATGCAAGAATGGAGAGACCTGTTCCAGAGCCCTGGAGACACTGGAAAGCTGCAACTGAAGAGAACTATAGTTATGATGCTTGTGCTATGTACTCTGCTTACCCTGTGTCCTCCACAATTACTCCTAAATCAGGAATGCTGTATGTATCCCTGTGTTATGCTAGAAGGGGAAGAAGAACACTACCCAATATCAGAAAAGTCCTGGATTCCAGAGCTGATCCCATTGCTTCTGTATCCATGTTTAAGGGCACTGAGTCAGAATTGCCATTGAAAGTGGCATCCAGGGAGAATGATTCCTTTAAGTGACTTTTCTTGTCTGGTTAGACTTCACAGAGATCACTTAGCCTTTACATGAATCTTTATAAAGTTGAACAACACAGGTTTGAACTGCATGGGTTCACTTACACACACACAGAGATAATATATTCAGCCCTCCGTATCCCTGGGTTTCCGATCTGTGATTTCAGCCAACCATGGATCGAAAACAGTATATTCGATCCATGGTTGGGAATCGTTGGATGCGGGGAGCCAACTGTATGCACTGTTCTTTACCATTTTATGTAAGGGACTTGAGCATCCATGGATTTTGGTATCCATGGAGATCCTGGAACCAATCCTCTGCGTATACCAAGGGATGACTGAGTTTTTGGAGAATCAAAAGTTACACGCAGATTTTTGACTGGGTCGGGGTGAGCACCTCAAAGCCCCATGTTGCTCAGGGGTCAACTGGATATGACCTTTGTGTAAACCCATTGTGGTACAAGCAGCCAGCTCTGATTGGAGGATTCTGGATCGTCCCTGACATTCTGGAGCCGACAGTGATCTCATCACAAGTACCCAGAATGCCTCTTAAGGCCTTTAGTAAGCACAGTCCATCCAGCATCTCTGCTTTGTACTTGAGAAGATGCCGAGGTGGCAGCAACTCCTGTATTCTGGCTGAAACCCTGCATTCATTCGAGAAGCACATTATGAGCATTTTGCAATCTGTTGTTGCCAATCCAGCATTTGAAAAAAACAGCTGAAAAGGCTGTGGCTCCCTGCTCCCAAAGAATGTCTTTTATTCACCATCAAGGCCATAGAGGTGTTTGGGGAACAGTTCATTCTTCCTTATGTAACAGAGGAGGCGATCTAGTGGAGGTCAAATTATTGTAACCAAAAAAGAAACAACTAAAATATCTCAGTTACTGTTGAGAGCAAAGGAAAAGTCTACAGGAAATGGCTGAGCACTTAGTTGACAGATTTGACCAAGGAGAAACAAGGCGATGCCATGGCTAGAAAGAAAAGAGTCCTCAGAGAGAGACAGAGACATAAAGGCAGAATTACGGGTGCTACCTGATCAACTTTAACATTTGGGCAATGCCATCAAACAGGTTACTATTGAAAAAGGACTGTAGGAGATGACAAAGGGACTGAGTCCACAAAATCCCACCTTTACTCTCTGGCCCTCATGGGGAAAGTGCTCATCCAGAAGGAATGTAAATACATGAGGGGAATGGCAAAGCACTGACACCCGGAGTCACAGAACAGACTCACGCTGAAGTTCAACACAACCAAAGGCTTAAAACCCACAGTGTAGAACAGATAAGAGGTAGAGCATTATCTAATTTCTAAAGCCGCATCTTGAATGAAAAAATAATACCTTCATGATTTGAGGTTGGAGAAGAATTTCTTGAACCAGGCACAAAGAACAATAACTATAAAGAAAAAAACTATTAAATTCAACTGCATCAAACTGAAGACCTTATCCCCATAATGAAAAAGAGAAAGAATTATAAGAGTTGAAGAGGCAAACCAAGGACTACCGCAAGATAAAGGACTGGTATCTCAAATAAATCAATAAATCAATAAGGAAAAAAGGCAGGTTGCCTAACAGAAAAATGTGCAAGAGACTTCAATAAGTACTTCAGAGGATATGGAAAATATCCAATAAACATATAAAAGCTATTCAACTTCATTAGTCATCAGAGAAACACAAATTAAAGCCACAGTGAAACACCACTATACGCCAGGTTAGTCGAAATGAATTTGCCAGTACCAAATGTCATGAGGATATGTAACAATGTGAACTCTCACGTCTGTTGGCATGGGGGTAAGTTGGTACAAGTACTTTGGAAAACTATTTGGAATTATCTACTAAAGCTGAACATATGGATACCATATGACTCAGTAGTTCTTCTTCGAGGTGATATAGTCAACAGAAATACATGCATACATACACCAGGAGACATGTTAAAAATGTTCATAGCAGCATATTTTTCATTTCTCTGGATTAAAAACAACCCATATATCTATCAGTCAAATAAATAAGTTGGGGTATGTTCATACAATAGAAAACTGTATAGCAAAGATAATAAGCTATTGCTATATATATCAACATGGAAGAATCTTATAAACAATGTTGAGTGAAGAAAGTACAACGAAAACATCGTGCATGATTACATTTATATAAAGTTCATTAACAGACAGAAATTAACTACAGTATTAAGGGATATGTATTAGTCTGCTTGAACTGCCATAAAATACCATAGACTGGGTGCCTTAAAAACTCACATTTATTTTCTCACAGTTCTGGAGGCTGGAAGTCCAAGGTCAACATGCCAGCATAGTCAGTTTCTGGTGAGGCTTCTCCCTGGCTTTTAGATGGCCACCTTCTCCCTGTGCATTCACCAAACCAGGGAAAGAGAGAGCAGGCTCTCCATAGTCCCTGTTTATAAGGACACTAATCTATGGGCCCCACCCTTGTGATCTCATTTAAACTTAGTTACTGTCTCTATATACAGTCATGTTGGGTGTTAGGGCATCAACGTACGAATTTGGCAGAGACACAATTCAGTCTATAGCAGGATGAAAAGTGTTAATGTAAAGCAAAACAAAGAAGTGATTATAATATTAAGGGATGATAAGTATGATATAAAGCAAAGTAAGGAAGTCAGGATAGAGTTTAAGATGTAAGCAGAGGAAGGAGTTGTGATTGGAAGATGCCATGCTGGCAATGTTCTGTTTCTTGACCCACATAGCTACTCGTTTTATAAATTATTTGTTAAATATCACATTTGTATTTTGTACACTTTTCTGTATGTATGTTGTACTTAATTTAAAAGATTTTAGAAAAACAGGGTACTGGACTTGATGGGGGATCACTTCACAAGTTATATGGATGCCTGGCCATTGCTCTGTACACCTATAATTAATATAAAATAGTATTGAATGCCAACTATAATTAAATATATATATATATATATATATATACATATATACATAAAGAAAAAAAACCATTGTGTTCATTCTCATTTCCTGTTTTCTACAATCTGTTAACATTGATGATCTGTTCCATGTTTGTTACTCTACCATTGATAGGAATTGTTCTTAACTATTTAGACTTTTGATCCCCCATAGAAATTTTCATATATTATTAGGTTGGTGCAAAAGTAATTGCATTTTAAAAGATTAAAAATAATTGCAAAAACCATGATTACTTTTGCACCAACCTAATATTTTTTAAAATATTAATATGATAAATAATGGTAAATTTAAAATATTTTAGTGATGTTTTTTTCTTCTGGAGTATTATTAAAATACATTTCCTGATACTTTGATGAATTGAATTGAAATGATATTTTTGTCCTTAAACATTTTCCCACATAACTAGAGATTTTCACCTTCACTTGTCCCTGGCCTGCATTTTATTAAGGTTAATTTGGTGTTAGAAATATATTTGGCCCTGTGAAAGATTATCTTGGGCTGGTAAGATTAAGGAATAGAGGAGCTTTTCAAGAGTGAACTATCTCCAACTGTAATCAATAAAAGAAATGCTGACTAGAAATAGAGTATTTATGTAGCTCTACTTTGTTCTGGTATCATTAGTGAATCAAGTTGTTATAACTACTAAACTGGTACATTAATTTCTACTTTCATCAATCCTTCAAAGGGATTATGAATTGCTGTCACAGTCAAGAAATTATCTAGGAATCTGATTTCCTCCTCACCTTGAAAATTAACCCAACAATTCAAGGGACATCCTTATAGCCT
This sequence comes from Rhinolophus ferrumequinum, assembly GCF_004115265.2. Lineage (NCBI taxonomy): Eukaryota > Metazoa > Chordata > Mammalia > Chiroptera > Rhinolophidae > Rhinolophus > Rhinolophus ferrumequinum. The sequence goes on from NC_046296.1 coordinate 58,295,880, forward strand.
ACCCAGATTGGTTGTGGGATAAGGAGGTAGTGGATGGTGGTTCTCAGTCTGCACAGCTCTTTAATCATATTCCAAAACCCAGTCATTTGTCAATACTATGTAGAAGAAACAAGAAAGCAATAGGTTATCCCTTAGAAAACTTCTCATCACAATATGCTTTTTCTTGTAGATAATTCGCTCCTTTCTGCTCTTTCCAACAATCGAGCGAATGTCCGAGTCACCCAGTGGCAGGATCGCCACTCCGTTACTGTGCTGGCTGCGGTACATTCTCTATGTTTCCAGCTACTTACTGCTTAAACCATGTCCGGAGAAAATCAAGTCCTGGTTGCTCAGCGTGGCCCTTCAGAAGATGAACGTGCAGAGTGACTTTTCACTCCTGAATCTGTTGGAACCGTTCTGCCTTGGTAAGCACATTACAAAATATATGGGTTTATTCTTGTATCAGAAAATGTTAAGAGGATAATCTCAGACAGTGGATGAATATCAAGCAAAGAATTATTTGTTGAGTTTTTTTCTTCCAAAAGTTTAAAACTGAAAATAAAATGAGAATAGAGTGAGGGGAATTCTGTATGACAGGTAGAAGGCTTTTCAAGCTTTAATTTTAAAATTATCCTGCTGATTCTCCACTCCAACTGCAGAACAGTGAGAAAGAATTCTTTGTACATAGTACATATGGAGTCCTTACAGGAATCCAGTGTGTGTCTTGTTAGTCCAGTGTGAAAACTTTGCAAAAACCAGCCCAAGGAAACCAGACCCCATATTCCCGTAGAGCGTGCTGTTATTTTCCTCCTTAAATGTTTTCAGAGGGGGTTAAATTATAAAAGTAATAAATAATAGTCATGGTGATCTAACACTTGGTGCTCTGCTGATTCTATTTTCTGAATGTGCCAGGGAGTGTTTTGCTACTTTACTTTTTGCTTCTAACATTGTTTTTAAATATAGTCTATCTTTTTAGTTAATTCTAATTTATACTGTATTTATAAATGATTTACATAGTAAAATCCTACTTTCTTAATCTATAAGATGGGGATAATAATATCCTAACCTTCAAAAGATTATTCTAGGATTAAATATGATAATATACACAAATTGTCTAGTATTTTTATCTATAATTACTCTTCAATGAATAACAACAGTTGCAGCAGCAGCTGTTTTAAGATTTCACCTGTATTTCTCAGAAATAATGAGGTTTAGTTATTGTTACTGTCCCCACTTTACAGGTGAAGATACTGAAGTACAGAAATTTATGTCTCTGTACATACTGTGTTTCCCCAAAAATAAGACCTAGCCGGACAATCCGCTCTAATGTGTCTTTTGGAGCAAAAATTGGTAGAAGACCCGGTCTTATGTGACTATAATATAAGACTGGGTCTTTAATATAATACCCGGTCTTATATTAATTTTTGTTCCAGAAGACGCATTAGAGCTGATTGTCTCGCTAGGTCTTATTTTCGGGGAAACAGGGTATGTGCAAAATCGACCCTGTAAACCAAACCGAACACTCAGCCATATTGTTTCATCTCCGTTCCAAGCAACCACCTTGCAGACAAACGTGGGGAGCATAGCCCTCCTATTTCTGACATCCCTTCCTTCTCTGATGTTCTCTTCTCTTCCTTCTAGATCTGACCTTCTGAGCGCCAAGTAACACATTAACTTCAGTGGTCCCTGTTTTCTCATTACCCATTCAGCCTGTATAACCTTGGTTAAAGGAAAAGCAGGCAAGAGTTCCTTGTCTTCTTTCTTCTTGGGGTTCTTGCTTCAGTCTCCTAGTAGTGACCCTACTTCACCTACTTAGGTCACTTCACCTAAGTAGTGACCCTTGGTGAAGTGACTCCTTCACCAAGCATCTCAGTCGTAGCCTCTTCCCACCTGCCTCCTGTGTCACCCTTGCCTCCTCTTGCAGCGACTACCACCGAAGCTGCCTTTGCCCAGGCTTCCCTGGCATCCCTTACTTAAGTGATGCCTATTACCTTGCTTCCTACAAACGGAAGAAGGTCCCAGCTGAGAGAGAACGGTCCCTATATGACACTGGCCCTTGCAGATGATTCGTGGACTCCTCCCTAGCGTATATCCCACGAATGGTGAGGGTAATCAGTAGTCAAACCAGCCACTTGAACTGGTGGCATGATTTTCAGGTTTATACAAAGAGAGGGGTTGTCAAGGACAAGAGTACAGGTCCAAGATTCTCAGTGGTCACATCTGTGCCATCCAGACATTCCCACTGCAGACCTGCTTCTCTGTGGCTTGACTGTCATCCAGACAATGACCTTTCACATGCCAGCTTGACTTTCAGGAGGCCTTGCGATGTTTGCACATTATGTAACGTCTGTACTTCAGTAGAAATCTTACGGAAACAAATGGAGGAAGTTTGCCAGTCCAAGTAGTGGATAATAAATCCTGCCCTATCTAGATTGAAACTGATTTTCTGTATCCTTTAGTTTATACACATATTTTGTTGTTGTTGTAGTAAGGCCTGAAAAATTCAAGGAACAAAAATATTCAAGTATCAAGTGCTGTTGCCCTTTTGGCAAAGATGGCATGTCCCTTCCTGTAGGCTGAGATTCTGTGCATTGGCCGCTTCACCAGCCTGAGGAGTGAAATATCATTTCTCATCCAGCATTCAAGGAAGAGTAGCCCTCATTCAATCAGCATACTTTATAAACTTTACCACAGTGTCCATCCACTCAATTTATATAACTAGATGGATTTAAATGTTCTTTTTTAAAGAAAATACATGGATTTTTTTTCTTTAATTCTGGAATGTTTGCTACTACATATTTTCTTTAGAATAGATGTTCTTCTATTTAATGAGAAATAGACTTTTCACTCAGACAGCTAAATTGGATTTTCTGATCAAAGCCAAAAGCAAATATATTTCAGCTTAGCAGTATCACAGGTCAAGATAATTAACTTTAAAAAATATTCTAGGGTCTTTTGGTTAGTTAGGCCAAATTGATGTTTTAATTCCTTTCAGTTACCTAACTAAAAAAACATAGTGCAGAGACAAAGGGCATTCCTGGTAGGTTACGTTACTTTGTTGCATACATTCTTGTAAAAGAAACTTTCATAATCTTTCCTTTCCATAATCAATATGGAAATAACTTTTTAAAACATGTACAGTCATATGAAAGGAACTTAACTATTCAGTGAGTTGATACATAAGCTTCACTAAAGAATCATAAATTTCTGCTCAGAATATGTTATGTTTAACTCAATCTCAGAATAATTTTTTGAATAAGACAAAACCAGACTCCCATGTTACCTATTCTCTCATTTATGTGTGTAGCTTAGGAAAATCTATTTATAAAAGCCAACTGCAATTTTGATGATTCGTGGAAGTTTAGCCTAAAATTCAGCAATGAAGGAAATGCTTTTCTTGTTTGTTTGCGTGTATGGTCAATATTAATATTTAGGGCAAAAGGTGATTAGATATGGCACTAGAATATCATCTCTTTTAGAATTAAATGACTTGATGAAGGTTTTACTATTTTTTTTAAAGAAAATTACATATGTATTAAAATTATCCACCGCTCTAAAAAATTGTATTTTTTTAAAAATATCATACACCTTGAATTGTGTTTTTCACTTTGGGGAACTCATTGTCACATACATAAGATACTCTGCAGACTAAATGGATGGTTATAATAACCAAATTATTGGCTTATGGAGAAACACATAATACGTGTACATTACATGAATAATAAACATTTCTCTAAGTTCTGCAGAAATTTTAGAGTGGAAGAATTACTTTTTTAGGTCTGGTTTTCACATTGGTAAAAGCCACATTTGGCAACGTTAGGAAAAGGTGGGAAACAATCTGGAAAAAAACTAAGAACTGACAAAGAGCTCCCCCCATGTAAGAAGACTTCATCTGGGTGGGCTTCTGAGCATGCCTAGTCCTGCTTCACCTTCTGGCAAACTCCCCTGGTGCGTGCTGCTCCGATTGCCCAGCCTCACTGTGCTAGAGCAGCTCTGTCTGCATAGAGCTCTGCCGGAGTATGGGATACTCGTGTCTCCATGACTGTTCAGTTTCACAGTCAGTCCTCAACCCCAAGAGTTTTGCTACCATGCAGCCCTGCTTGGCTTGCACCTCCCTAACTCCCCTACATTCGGCCATATCTTGCCAGCCTTGTGACCAGTCAGAAGACGTGCTGCGAGGGGCTGTCCCTGGAAAGGCTCTTTGTCAGTCAACTCCTACCTCTGCCTCCTCTCAGGCAAGTCCTCGTATGTGTATAGACGGCACGATGCCACCGTCATCCCCCACTCAGGCACCGGAGTCTGATAGCTTAAGGACAGCATCAACCCCTGTGCTATTATCAAAAGCACCGGAAAATTCAAAGACCCCATCTTTACTTGCTTCAATCAGCTAGGATTCAGTTTGGCTGGAGATAACAAAACTATTATTACAGTGGCCTAAACAGATGGGGCTCTCTGGAGCCCCAGGAAATCTACAGGTAGACGGTCTGGGGGTAAATAGTGTCGCCGTGGTGCTATCAGGGGTGTGGGTTCTTTAGATTTCCCCTCTTTGGTCCTTTGCTCACAGACCTTTATCTTCATGCTCATCTTCTCATGATCACATGACTTCTGCCCCTCTAAGCCTCATGTCTGACATTTAGACAGAACGAAGGGAAAGCAGAGGACTTATTCTTGATGAGGCTTTGTCTTATTTAGAAAGAGGACTCCTCCCCCAGGAACTTCTTCCTATAGCTTAGTAGCCAGCACTGCAACATCCCTTGCTGTAAGGGATATGGAGAAGTCCTATGCCCTGACTGTCCCATGTCTCTAGTAGAGAAAATGACGGTTTGAGGGGTAGGTACATAGTATCTCCTACATCCCCACTCCATCGCAGTCCTGGAACTCATTTTCATGGACTTAATCCCAGCATACCCCACCCACCAAATACCTAGCCAGTTAACTCCATCCGTGCTAGTTAGCCAGTGACCTAGCCACTTAACTCCATCTTTTCCCCACCATAACTAGAATCCCCCACAGCCACATCCCTCCAGAGCACCTCTGGGCTTCATAAGCCCTGGCGAGACCACCTCAGACCAGGGTGTGCAGTGTGTTTATGGCAGGCCCTCTTCGGAACGTGTCGAGATGCACCCAACACAGGAGAGCCCATCTCAGTTCCCATGGTGATTATTGGTCCCCCTTTTATTTTAAAGAGAATTTAAAATAAAACTTTTTGCTATTTCACATCTATCTGTGTGCTTACTAATGGCTACTCTCCCCGGCCACTCTCCCATCATGGAGGTGAATACACCAAACCCTTTTTCTAATCGAAGAAATCTTGTAATGAGCATTTTTAAGAGATTGATTTTTCTTTGTGAACATCACGGTATATACTTGGGACGTATAGAAACTGTCAGACATTTTAAAGAAAATCAAAGTGACTAGAACTAATGTGTGGTCAGAATAACAATCGCATTTTAACACTGCAGTGTACACACCCACCTCTGGCAGATTTCCTACCTTTAAAATTCACTTAAGTAAACTGTGCCCATCTCCAGTAATCCCTTTTGCTTTGGCACCAACAGCAATATGTCCCCAGTGTAATGGCAAAGCCAAACACATCGGGGCATCCTACCAGGGAATCTACAGACCACCAACACAGCAGAAACTTGGCTTTCCACCCCCAAGTTCTACTTTGGAAAGCTATTTCGACATCTCCCCAAAATCTCCTATTTTATCATTAATTGTGATTCTCACTTCTCACTGCTTTTTCTCTTTCTGCTGTCACCAGTGCGTTATGTGGCCGAGTTTAGGGCTAGTTGCATCAAGAACTCTTAGACGCTCCCTCTGGCTGGCAGTGATTTCTCTCAGTCTTATTCCAGCCCCTGCCAGCAGGGCTTACGAATGTCAGTGCACGTGCATCAGCCTCCAGTTCTGGTGTCCGTGGCGATGGCAGCCCCTGCTCATTTCACAGAAGGCCATAGCCTTTTTCTCCATACCCCTCACCCCCAAAACACACCAGCTCAGCTACCTCTTCCTTCAGTCCCTTCCCACTTGTTTCATTTAACAATCTTTACTGATACCTGCTGTGAACCAAGCACTCACATGAGCCCTGGAGATGATGATAAATGAAATACAGCTCCTGCCCTTATGTTGCTTCCAGCATAGTAGGGGAGACAAATGTGGAGACTTGTAATCGATGACATGAAAGGCTATCATGGAAACAGATAGAGGGCACGAGTGGTACGAACAAAGGAGAGATCAGTTTTACCTAAATAAGTAAGGGAGAAAATAAACGAAATTGAACTTAAAGATGAGTTGGGATTTTTTCGGATGGACAAAATGACATCAAGATAGGCAATGGAGCTGAGCAAAAGACAGCCTTCTGTTGTAGCTTCTGTGTACTTGGGGAATCCAGTGATACCCTTTGTCGTGTGACGTGAATCTCCTACTGATCTCTTACTTTAGCCCTCACTCAGCCATTTTAAACCGTTAGCCACTCTACCATGGGTTGAAGTCCTGTAAGCAGATTGCAGACAATGGTAGTAAATAAAATAGACTATTAGACTCCTCAGTCTTTTCTTAGCACCTGTATTTAAACTTGCAATGAAGCAAAAGTAAACAACATTCTTCTAAATCATTCTCTTTCCTTAATGTTTTTGTTTCCATTACTGCTGCTACTACATATTTCCTTCCCTGTGGTGCTTGAAACTCTGAATTCTGCTGGGTTTCCAGGAACGCTACTGACAGTCATTGCCAAAAGAAATGTGTTTTTCCCTTAGGAAATTACACTTCTATTTGGTATTATTATTTCTGACCACTGTGTTGTGTTATGAGCATTTCTGAGGAATGAAAAAAATGGCTTCCTTGAGGCAATTACTGGAAAGGCAACTGGTATTCTACTTTCTTTTTTTAAACAACAACAAAAAAAGTACACTTACATGAGAAATTATCAGGCAAAAAAAGAGTAGGAATAAAGATACATTCCTGATGAAAAATTTACTTTTAGAAATATGATTCCTTACAAGTTATTTTAATTTTTTAACTTTTTCCAATTAAACAACGACACTACAGAAAAATGCTTAAAACATAAATGTTTTAAAGTAAACTCCCACTGAACTTCCACCCAGCTCAAGAGTCCCCCTTGCTTGGATCTCGGAATCCTCCCTTATACCTGTGCATGTCCAAAAACCCACTTCTGCTCATTTGGATTGTTGGCAGAATCCAGTTCATGTGGCTTTGTACCCGAGGTCCCAGTTTTCTTGCTGGCTATCAACTAGGGTCCCTGTCAGCTCCTAGAGGTTACTCTCAGGTCCTTTCCACGTAAGCACTGTGTTCAAACCAGCCGTGGTACCTTTCATCCTTTTAGTGCTTTGATTCTGACTTCCTCTTCTGCCACCAGCCAGAGAAAACTCAGATTCTGAAGGGCTCGTGTGATTAGATTAGGCCACCAGGATCATCTGCTTTGAAGTCATTTCCACTATGTGATTGAACCTAGTCATGGACCTAGTATGTCATCACATTCACAGATTCCACCCACTCTCAGAAGGGAGGGGATTATAGAAAGGCAAGGAATATTGGTGTCATCTTAGAATTCTGCCTACCACAGACCACCTGTTTTCTACTGCTCTCAAATGCTACCTTTGTCAAAAATCAAACAGCCATAGATAGATAGATAGATAGACAGACAGACAGATAGTCGTTTCTTGAAGAGTTTATGTAGAATCAATATTATTTCTTCCTTAAATGTTTGGTACAGTAGACCGATGAAGTCACCTTGACAGTGCTGTCATACATTTTACTTCTTTGGTATGTTGTTACTGTTTTTGCTTTAAGTAATCAATTTTCTTATGATGAAATATAAATAACAGAGAAAATATATTTTAAATTTACCCACATAGTTCCTATTTATGATGCCTTATATTTCTTTGTGTAGACCCAATTTCTAGCTGATATCATATTTTTGCTTGAAGTAGTTCTCCTAACATTTCTTGTAGTACAGTTCCACCTAGAGCTAATTCTTTCAGCTCTTGTATGTCTAAAAAAGAATTTGTTTGTCTTAATTTTTGAAAGCTGTCTTCACTGGCTATAGAATTCTAGGTTGACAGTTACTTTTTTCTTTCATTACTTTGGAGGTATTACTCCACTGTCTCCTAGTTATACTATTTCAAGAAGAAATCTGTCATTTTTAATCTTGGTTCCTCTGTATGTATCTTTTTTCTCTGCCTGCTTTTAAGATTTTGTCTTTATCACGAATTTTAAGCAATTTGATTATTGTATGCCTTGGTATAATTTTCTTCATGTTTCTTGTGCTTTGGTGCTCTTTGAGCTTCTTGGATCTGTAGGTTATGGTTTTTAGGAATTTTGGAAGTTTTTCAGCCATTCTTCTTTCACATTTTTTTCTGTGCTTTCCTCCTTTAGAGACTCCAATTACATGGTATATGAGACCACTTTGAAGTTCACTCACAGTTCACTGATATTCTGTTCTCTCTGTTTTTTCCTCTAATTTCTTTATCCCTATGTTTCCTTTTGGATGGTTTCTATTGCTGTGTTTTCAATTCACTAATTTTTCTTCTATGAGGTCTACTCTGCTATTAACCCCATCCAGTATATTTTTCATCTCTAGAAATTTGATATGGGTGTTTTTTATATCTTCTGTAATTCTACTTAACATGCTCAATATTTCTTACTTGAATATATGGAATAGTTATAAAACTTTCAAGATGTTTTTAATTTTTAAAAAAGGTTAATTATGATACAATTAAAATGTCATAAAACTTATTTTTAAAGCACACAATTCAGTGGTTTTTAGTATATTCTCATAGTAGTGCAACCATCAGAACTATCTGACTTTAGAATGCTTTCATCACCTCAAAAAGAAACCCCATACATACCCTGTGGACTTGCCTATATGGACATTGCACATAAATGGAATCATGCAGTAAGTAGGTGGGTTTTTGTGACTTGCTTCTTTTACATAGCATCATGTTTTCAGGGTTTGTTCATGTTGTAGTGTGTGTCAGTACTAAATTACTTTTTATTGCTCAGCAACATTCCACCATATGGCTATTTCACATTTCAGTTTTCCATTTATCAGTTGATGGACATTCAGGTTGTTTCTACTTTGGGGCTATTATGAACAATGCTGCTGTAAACATTCAGGTACAGTTTTGCATGGACCTTTATTTTCAGTTCTCTTGGGTTTATGCGTACAAGTGGAATTACTGGATGTATGGTAACTATTTAACTTTTGAGGAATTGCCAAACTGTTTTCCAAAGTGACTGTCCCAATTTACAATGCCACTAGCCATGTATGAGGGTTACAGTTTCTCTATATCCTGTCAACACTGTTTTTTTTGTGTGTGTGTTTTTTTTATAACCATCCTAGTAGGTGTGATATAGTATCTCATTGTGGTTTTGACTGCATTTCTCTGATGATTGATGATGTTATGCATCTTTTCACTTGCCCATTTGTATATATATCTTCTTTAGAGAATGCCTATTCAAATCCTTTGTTCATTTTTCATCAAGTTGTTTGCCTTTTTTTTGTTGAGTTGTAAGAGTTCTTTATATATTCTGGATACCAGATCCTTATTAGATGTACGATTTTCTCCCATGCTGTGGGTTGTCTTTTTACTTTCTTGATGGTGCTCTTTAAGGCACAAAAGGTATTAATTTTTATGAAGTCCAGTTTATTTTTTCTTTTGTCAGTTGTGCTTTCAGTGTCATATCTAAGAAACCATTGTCTAATCCAAGGTCACAAAGGTTTACTCTTATGTTTCCTTCTAAGAGTTTTATAGATTTAGCTGTTACATTTAGTAGTATAATCCATTGAATTCATTCTTGTATATGGTGTGAGGTAGTGGTCCAACTCATTTTTTTTCAGTTCTCCCAGCACCATTTCTTGAATGTTTACTAATTTTATTTTCTTTGTCATTTCTGGATCAGTTTTGATTAACTTTTTTCATTTTGGGTTGTATTTTCCTATCTTGCATGCTTGATAACTTTTTATTCAGTGCCTTACATTGTTCATTTTACCTTGTTGGATTCTGGATATTTTTGTATTCATATAGATATTCTTGAGCTTTGTTATGGGACGCAGTTATGTTATTGGAAGTAGTTTGGTCCTTTCTGGTCTTGCTTTCAAGCTCTGTTAGTTGGTACCAGAAGAGCATTTAGTGTAGAGCTAATTTTTACCCCACCATCAAGACAAAAGCCTCTCTGATTTCTATAGTTGACATATCATTAATTATGAGATTTTCTACTAGGCTGGTAGAACAGTAACTCTTCCCAGTTTGGGGATTGTTCCCTCTTAAGTCCTTTCAGATGGTTCTTTCCCCAGCTTCTGGCAGTTTCGCACATGTTAGTGTCTGTCGGTCAGTACTTAGCCAGAACTCAGGAGGAACCCCCTGCAGACCTCCGGAGCTTCCTTCCCAGCCCCCGCCCCCCACGCCACCTTCCTACAGCTCTGTCCTCTTCACTACTCTGCCCTACCAAAATCCACTGCACTATCCTTCCCAGCACATCCGCTCTGCCTCTCTGTTTTAAAATGTGTCCAGAATTTGTTTTAATCAGGTATAGTAAAGTGACAGACACGGAGACAGCTGCCTTTGGAATAAGAGTGTATTACTTACAGTTCCAAAGAGGAATCACAGTGGGAGGAAGGCATGGGGAAAGTGCAGGTATGCAAAGGGCTTGCCTTGTTTGGGTGGAGAGATGATAGATACTGATTAGTTCCAGATAGCAATAGAAAAAAAATGTTAGTTTTACATTTTAGGTACGGCCAACCATTCCAATGAAAATGAAATTTATGCTTTGAAACTATTATTGAAAAGAAACTTTTTAAAGGTAGGGAAGGAAAACTCATCATTCACACTGAAGGTAGTGAAGGAAGCGTCAGAAATAACAAGAAGCAAAGCATATACAAAACACAATGACTAGAGTCAAACCAAATATCTTTATTTCCTTATATATGAATATGTTAGGTCCTTTTATTTAAGAGAGATTTTCAAATTGCATTTTTAAAGAAGTCCACTTATGTTTTCCAGAGACATACTTAAAACAAAATGACAAAAGATTGAAACTAAAGCAAAGGACAAATATACCAGGCAGATGATGACAAAAAAGAAAGCAAAGTAACAACAATGTGTAATACCAATAAAATTGAATTCAGGGCACAAAGATGAAATGAAAGTTTTTATACCAGCACAATAAAGCCACATAAATTCGTCTTATCTCTGGCTTTCTTCTCTTTCCCAGGTAATTTGACATCTTGAAAGTGAGGGTCCCTTTGCTCATTTTGCAGTCAGTATAATGAACTAACAACCCTCATTAAAAACTCTTAAAGTTCTTTTAAACTTGTTTTAAAATAAACATATTTTTCAGTTGTGTTCTTTTTAAAAAATTGCCAGGATAGTTTCACATTAGTAATTGTGCGAAGTTTCCCTGGTATACAGGATTTATGTATAAAACTTTGCTTCTAATCCTTAAGTCATAAAAACACAGTGATCAGGTATAATTACACACGTCATCTGCTTTAATACTGACATGAGGCTGTCACACTGCTCAACGTTGCTGTTGAGAAGCCAGGTGAGGCTGAACGGAGGTCCTTTTGTAGGACATGGTCTTATTTCCAGAAACAACACATGTGGCCTGACACACATGCCTGCTTTGGCCTTGCTGATATCTCACATCAGATAGCACCTGCTGAAAGAAAAGGGGGGACCAGGAATGTACTACAACTAATCAGATAATTGTGTTTGTTCTGTATATTCCAAGTGCTTGACTTTTTTTTTTTTTTTTAATGTAGCTAATGCTGCCTACCTTGGGAGCCAAGAAATGATGGAGGTCGTGAAGAGAGACAATGAGACCATAAAGGAACATTTACCTAAGGTAATCACTTTAGCACTGCCAGGAAGTAGGTAGAGGGGCAGAAATATGCACTGCAGATGAAAAGCTAGAATTGGTTAGAATCTGTAGACCTCGGGGCTTTGTAGAGTTCAGACAGAGTTCTACTTCTGGTTAAAAGTAATTCTGTCCTTGAAAGTTGCATAGAAAGTAAGTAAAGATGATTGCATCGTTTCTTAAGTATATTTTACCACCTATTTTTGTTGGGTTTATTTATAGAATCAATATTTCCCTCTAGGGCCTTGTACAGGGAATATTCTCAATAATATTTATAGAATATGTGAGTTATATTAAAATGTCAGTAAAACGTAGGGAAAGAACTAACATTACTGTGACCTTATGACTCTGAGCCTCCAGTGCATTAGAGTGGGAATGTCCAGGTCTGACACCAAGAACAGTTTTCTATTCAAACAGGTGCAGAAAGGCAAAGATTGAAATATTTAGCATCACTTGTCTGTCTGTCTGTCCATCCTAAATAGGATAGAGCTGCATATGTGGTTATGTGTGGCTAGTGTGAATTGAGATGTGTCGGAAGTGTGCAAGACACATGGATTTCAGAAACTTAGGACCAAACGAAAGTAAAATATTTCATTAATATTTTTATATTGATTACATGTTGAATTGATTTTTCAAGATATATTGGATTAGGTAAAATATATTATTAAAACTAATTTCATCTATCCCTTTATACTTTTTTTAATGTAGCTATTAGAAATTCTAAAATTGCATATATATACTTTTATATTCCTGTTGGACTGTGCTAATCTAGAGCTTCTCAGTCAGTGCTAAACTGTGACATCTGCTGGGTGCAATGAATTGAGCCCTGCTGAGTGGCCCAATGAGTGTGTTTTTATGGCTTGAGGATTAGGGCCCAGGAATCTACAATCTGCAAGGACAGTTTTAGCTACCTTACTGGGTTTAGAATCTCTTCGTAAACTTTGAGACATTTGTAAACTTGCCTAAGTGTTCATTCACATTTCTATAATCTCCCAATACAATTATCTTAAAGCAAGAAATATGTATGTTCTTTAACAGAGTATTTTCAGAGTGTTGATCCGTGGTGGCGTACCCAGAGAGGACTGTGAAAACGCCCATCACTGTGTGTCTGTGGCCATAGTGGTCATCATGTTTCTCACATAGCAATTGGCTAGACGTTGAAATTTGGGATCCAGAAGGAAACCCTCACTAGCTGAATGTGGTGGGGGGAACAGGGGCTCAGAAGGACTCTCTCTCCAGCCTTTCAACTGTTGCCAGTTCTCGAATGATGTGAAAATACAAGAAAAACAGTACTTTATTTTTCACTTAAATTATAAGTGAATTTATTTCAAAAATGCATTTAAGTTCTCAAAGCTGGAAGTTCATAAAAACAACTCAACTCCCAGTTAATAATAAGATTGGCAGATGCTCACTTCCAAAATTCACACTTGCTGACTGAAGAGACCCATCATGTGTCCAAGCCCATCCTACCATCTGGGGAAGCCAGCTGCTGTAAAAGACTCATCATTCCTGGATTCTGTTTGTATGTTGTGCTCAGAAAGAGGTCAAAGGAAGGTGCTAACTTATTCCCGTCCTAAGTTAAATCCATATGCAAGCGTAATCATTCCCAGATAGAGGTCTGCTCGTGGTAACTGTGTGTCAGGACTGTACGTTTACTGAAACTTTTATGGCAGAAACATGGGGATAGAATAGTAGATGGCAGACGTTTCAAGGTTAATATTAACACTCAGTCAGAGGAATAAACTTTTCCAACTCCAGGGAATGGTTTGGTTTTGTGTTTTAGATAGCATTCAATGTGCTTGTGGAATCTGGGAAAGCAAGGCATTGTTTAGTTTAATAATGCAAAACTATCTTGCGATTCATTGATTATCGTTTCTCCCAGCTCTCCACTGGAAGTTTCAGCTCTCCACTAGAATAATGCAATTCCAATTCCTAAGTGAAACGAGGTACGGAGACAGGAGGTTTATTGCAACTTTTTGTTTCTGTAACGGAAAAAGAGGAAATAACGCTGTAATTTAATATTGGAGAAAGTTGAATCAACATATGTCCCCATCTGCTTGAGAAAAGAAGGAAATTCGAAAGGGCACATAGTTGCAGAAAGACAGTGGTCATTGCCTCCTGCCTTCCAAACAACCCTGATAATTAGTCAGACTTGAAAACCACTTCCTAAAACTACACCTGTCCCTACCTTAGATAGTCCCGCCAAGGATATTCTGTCCCGTTTCAACCCAGACGTAGGCCTTCTGAAACTTCTTACCTATCCAGGACTGTCCAGTGTGAAGACATTTTGAACCATACATTTTGTTGTAAAGATCACCCAATATATCTCAGTTATTCAACATTCAAAATAGCTCTGAAAAATGTATTTTTGTGCCATCCAGTCGGGAAGCCGCAGGAAAGTTAGTCTAAAAACAACCCCTAAACTGCATCATGTGGATGGCTTTTGCATTCTTTCTCCTCCCCAAGAGAATGATCAGACCGTGATCAGCAGGATTTGGTTCTACACTCCGATTTCTACCACTGGATTGTCATCGTCCACATAAAGAGAACTTTTTATTTTCTGGAGGAAAATGAGCCTTTTTAACTCTGAAAAATCTTCTGGGCTGATTGTCTTCCTTCCTTTCTTCCTTCTTTCCTTCCTCCCTTCCTCCTTTCCCTCATTCTTCCCTTCCTTTTTTCCAAGGTCTAGAGACTTTGTACACAGTGTCAGTTGTATTTATTTGCAGTCCTTCATCACTACATGAAGTTACTTCCCTTTCCTGGAGCAAATATAATCAGAGGCATAGTTGTTTCCAAAAGAGTATAATATGGCCTGTGGCATCATGGTGGTTGTTTTTGTTTTTTTTTAGGTTTTTTTTTTTTTTTTTTAGCTTTTATTTATTTATGTGTGTTTTTCCAGTACCCATCAGCTCCAAGTCAAGTAGTTGTTTCAATCTAGTTGTGGAGGGCGCAGCTCACAGTGGCCCATGTGGAGATCTAACCGGCAACCTTGTTGTTAAGAGTACCGCGCTCTAACCCTGAGCTAACTGGCCACCCCCATGGTTGTCTTCTTTTTTCACCTGATTAAACCCTACCTGTCCTTTAAGACTTGGCTCCAGTGTCATCATCTCCAAGAGGCCTTCCCCAGCCCCTGGTTTGGGTTGAATGTCACTCCTGTTGGTTCCCATGGCTCCAAGTATCAATATTGCATCTATCACACACTATTTAAATGGTCAGCTTTCCCATGTCACCCACCTGAGGTAAGGAGCTGTGTTTTCTCACCGCGACATGCATAGGGCCTAGCACAGTGCATGAGACCTAGTGAGCAATGGACAGGTGTATCCCGAGTGGGCGGACGGGCAGCCATTCGAGTATAGACCCCAAGCCTTTATTGTGCCATAGATCTCTTTGGTTCTCTCTCGATGGACCCCTTCTCAGAATAATGTTTTTAATAATGTTTTTAATAAAATAAGTACACGAGATTACAAAAAAAATCCAATTATATTGAAGTATAGTTATCAAAATATCTTAAAGACAAATATGTCATATGTAATATGTGCATCTTTATTAACACATTAAATAATGAGATATAATAGCTGTCAGAATTATTATTGTAAATTTGTAGTATGATGAGCATAAATTATTATTTTGTTATCTAAAGTTTACTGTGATTAAAAAATGTCTATCATTTTACAGGTGACAAAATATAGGTATTATTAATGCTACTATGGTTTGAAGGAAAGACTAACTCATAGATAGAGGTTAGCAAAAATAAAGATGTAATCTTTTTCCTAGCCAAGTTTACATTACCCACCCCCCACCCTCTACTGCTGCTTCTACCCATGAACCTGCATGGACCTATAGACCCCAAGTGAAGAAGACCTTCTTCAGAGACACTAGAAAAGGTTAGTCCGTGTGATATTGTGGCTTGGGCACTGGCCTGAGAGCAAGAAGCCCCGATGTGCTACACTAAAGAGACGAGATTGTTTTGCGTCGTTGGGGAGCCATTGAAGGGTTTGAGCGAGGCAGTAATAATCAGGGTGATGCTCGAATTATTAGACAACTATGTGACGCGGGTCCATCAGAACATATGCCACCTGTGAACAGAACAAACAGCCAGGTCAGAGACACCAATTCCTACCAATCAGCCCTAGCTAGGAATGTGGCTAGATTGACAAATGAGGGGAACTCCTTGGGGGAAAATGTGTGGCAGAATACTGGAAGAGAATGAGATTTTAGGTGGGGAGACTGTTTAGAAGGCCTTCACAAGAGCTGAGGTAGTGGGATTGGGGATGGAGAAGAGGTAGAATTTGGAAAGATTTAGGAAGTAGAAGCAAAGGCCCTTAGTACTAACGGGACATGAGAGGATGGTGACGGAGGAGCCTGAGGTGATTTCTCTGTACTGGATTTGGTAACAAGACAGGGAATGTGGGAGGAGAAGCACTGGCAAACGGTGGGCGCTGGTTGGCAAAGGAGTCATTTTGGTGCTTGTGTTTACGATACCTGTGGAGCCTCCAAGTGGGCACATGCCTGGCAGGTAGCTGGATAGGTGGGTAGGAAGCTTAGAAGATAGTCTGGGCTGAATGATTGGAGAGTGATGAGGATATATGTGAAGCCGTGAACACGATAACTAACCTAAGGAAGTATGGAGTGTAAGGAGAGAAGACATTAAAGATTGATTCTGGGGGAGCACAGCCTAAAGGTTGGGAGGAAGGCGAGGAAGTGATGAATAAGACGGAAGTGGAGGGGGAAGGGCGGGGAACAAAAGCAAGGTTGGAATAAACCAAAGTGAGAGAGTCAACTGTACATTTTCGCCACCCCACTCCCAGTTCTCCTGGGAGCCTCTGGGGTCTGCTCTGCTTTCATGAGGCACCTGGTGTGTCTCAGGCAAATAGGAGGTCAGCTTTCCCTTGTTCTGTCATTGTTCTAAACTGCAAGGGGATGTGTGTCTCATTCGTAGAAAAGTGAATTAGTGTTTGATTTAGAAACTTGAAGTTTTCATTTAAAACTCACTTAGGAGTTTAGGAAATTCTAAACTGCCGTGACCATCTCTGGCCTAGGCTCATGGAAACAGCTGGTGTGTGCTACCGCCAGACTGATCTGAGCTTCACTGTCAGTCACTAGGGCTCTGAAATTGTTCCCAGTGAGAGCCCAGGAGACACAGCTTTCTGACAGAGGTGGGCAGTGCTGGAGGGGCTGCCTGCAGAGTGGTGCTGCTCCTGCCCCCGGAGGCCCAGGACAGGCGACAGTGTGGTTTGTGAAAGGGGCACAGTGTCCCAGGAACAGAAATGCCTCTGCTCTGGCTCCCCCCTAACCCTCCCCCGCCATCCTGCTTAGCCCACCTGAGCCCAGAGGTGCATGTTGCCTTTGGGGACAAATCTCGTGCAGCGTTTGCAGATTCGGGCATGCAAATCCTTCAGACATGCACAGGCCCTGCCTAGCGGAGCGTAAGAAGCGCTCCCTGGGCCCTCTAACCAGGACTGCCTTTCCGCCAAGCCTCCGTCTGAAACTGATTGTGTTAGTTCTGCCTGTTTAATTTGAAGCCTGTTCAGAATGTCATAATCATCCTGGAAATTGATAGGTTTGTTTTTATCTCAGTCATTTTGACCTTGAGAGCCTCATTTTAGGCACTTGTGTTAGCATACCCTTGCGCTCTCCAGTGGAGCGTGATCGAAAGGAGGGGAAGGTACATTGGGGAACACGGTCGTCAGAGTCACAGCCTGAGCTTCAAACTCCAGCCCGGCCATCTGCTCACTTGTGTGACCTTGGTTAAGCTACTTGACTCATTGTGCCTCCTCTTTACATGAATAAAATGGTTTAAAATGGTATCTATTCTCGTACAGTTGTTCCAAAAATACGATGCTGCAATTTATATAAACACCACATAAGAGTGTCTGGCGTGCACTAAGCATTCAATAAAAGGTGATTATTATTTTTATTATTAAAGTTAATTATATCCTAGATGTGTCTCTGAGTACTTTAAGAAGACTGTTTGCCTAACTTTTCCTCCCCCACACACCCCTTCACAGAAATTTTCATTCTGTAATGAAATATTTTGATGATGTTAAATATGTAGCCAAAGGACGCTGAAGCCCCAGTCCCATTCTAGCTCACAGCCACTGCCCCGTGTCAGATGCCTAAGGGGGACGTTGTGTAGGACAGTGGTGAAGGAAAACACAGGGACACTTCATCTTCACCAGGACTTGGGCCCAGTCCCCTAATGCAGCGAATTCAGACGAGCTGGACTTGGCCATTTCTCTAAGTTGGTTAAGCAAGACCCTTTACTGAGGCAACGCGTATACCAGGGAGAAACAGAAACACAGGAGGATAAATGTACTCCCTATACCTCCTGCTCTGCTGCCTCAGCAGAGGAAAGTAGACACCTTGGGCCAGCTCCTCACTCTAGCCCCAGGGAAGAACGAGACGAAGCCAGTCACCACATGGCCCGGTGCCTCCCACCCAGGAGTGCGTGGGCTCTGGCCCTTCACACTTGCCCCACGCAGCAGGGAGAGAGCCCCGCTTTGCAGGCCTTTGATGCATGGTTGTTCCAACCACTGAAAAGTGGTCCAGTCAGGAACCAGGCTGCACCTGCTCCTCCTTTGGGGTGCCGATTCCCACTGTTCCCCTGGGCCCTGCAGAGGGAAACAGGGCTCAGTTGTCCTGAAGGATTGTGCCTGCACCTCCATCCTCAGCCACTTTTTTCAATCTTTGGGGATTTTAATTCTCACTTTCTTAAGAATGGTAATTGAGCCAGTTTGGGATAGAAGGAAGAAAGGAAACAAGATAAATTGGAAAATGAATTTCCTACACTGTCTCCCTTTCTGTAGCAGTTCTTCAAGTTCCTAAAAATGTTTGCTCAGAAAGACTGCAGTGAAACTTTAAAGACTTGTGACTGCTAGTTCTCTGTTCCCTAGAGGATAAGATTTTTAAATAACTGAAAAGAGCTGCTTATATTACAGAATAGGTTTCCTTTAAGGTTGCAAGGTGGAGGCTTAAGTGTGTGACTTTGGGGGGAAGGGAGAGGCAGAGGGCCACTGCTGCCTTCCAGCCTGTTCTGGAGTCTCCCCAGAGGCGAATGCACCGGAGGACCTGAGGTCTGTACCCTGGGCCTGGGAAAGCAGGAAGGGGATGAAAATAGGGAAATGAAGGCAGGGCAGGAAATCCAGCTGGGGCATAGGAAGCCTAGGTGTGTGGGTACTAATATGACTCCTTGGTGAACAACTGACTGCTTTATGTCTGACCTTTTGCTTCTTTGATTTAAAAAAAGAAAAAAGAAAAGAACAACAACAAAAAAAAAACTGGCCAAGTGGGAGTTCTTTTAGAGAAGGAAAGAAAAAGTGAAGAGAGCAGGAATGACGTAACGTTTCTTGATTTCTCAAAGTAAGGCAGAGGAAATGCATCTCCTCCCTGAGCACATACACCGTTGTGCTTTGGCTTTCTCCGTGCTGGCTGGCTGTTCCCGGCCACACAGTGTGACAGCTCAGGGCACTCTTCTAAAGAAATCAACCCCTAACCTTAGCTGAGAAGCCTGTCAATTTAGCACCGAGGGAGCTATGGCTCTTTATGAAATGCTAACAAAGGAGCCTCCCACAGCCCAGGATAGCAGGGGCGTTCTCTCTGCTGTTGTGAGAACCCAGGGGCTCACCTATGAGCCCTACCAGGAAGGGAAGTCCCAGTCTCAGAAAACTGGTGCCTTGCATTGTTTGAAAGCTACACATCAAGAATGGCCAAATGGCACTGCAGCTTAGGTTCCAGGCCTCCTTTGTGAGTAAAAGTGGGTGACAATTCACTCAATAATCTGAGTGTACATGGTGGTGAAGGTGGAGGTTGATGATTTATCTTCCTTCCAGCGTCTTTCTCCACTATCGTTTCAGAGGAATGCAGCGTGTGTGTGTGTGTGTGTGTGTGTGTGTGTGTGTGTGTAATAATGAATAATGTATAGAAGACTGCTTTAGGCTTAGAAAAATGTTTAATACTCATATATTTTCTGAGCCTGACATATCAAAAGCAGCTTATCAGAAGAAAATATATGTTCTAAAAAACTAAGGTCATGTGGCTCCCTTTTCCTCTGACCTGGGCACAGTTGCCATTGTGCGGAAGAATCTAGATAGATTTTGCCCCCACCATTAGATAGTCTCGGTCTAGGGGTCCCTTTGGTCATTGGTCATCGTCAACAATGTAATAGCAACTACCCTTTAAGAGTGCTTACTGTGTGTCAGTTACTAGATATGCTTTGTTTTCTAATCCTCAACACCAGCACACAAGGCAGCAATTTCTATCCCCACTTTAGAGGTGAGGAAACAGGCACAGAGAGCCTAAGTCACTGGTCAAAGGTAGCACCACTAGTAGATGGAGAACCAAGATTCCGATTTTGGCAGATACGGCCAAGGGCCCAGGCTCTTAGCAGTGCCCGCACCTCACCGTGCTCCCCGTGGTACTGCCTGGTGAGCTTCAGCATTCCACAGATTATTTTACCATAATGGAATATAAAGGCTTTATGAGAAGCCCTTTCGCTCTGAACATGCTAGCCCCAGAAACACCGTTTACCACTCTGCCCAGGTCTACACTATATCGTGGAAACAGATTGCCCACAGACCACTTGAAGGAATCAAGTTCAATCCACTTAAGTACTGAGAAGAACTAGTTTACACCAAACTAGGCTACCTGGTAAATTATATTCTAAGGAGCTTTTAAAATTTGGTTTATCCATAAAGTTAACGAAAGAAAAAGTAAATAAATAAATAAAATTTTAAGATAATGAAAAACTTTCTTGTTTAGACCTGCGACTTCTGTAATGCCTATCGTCCCACTGGACTGTTGAATAGAGAGAAGTAATTCAGATTGAGATTTTTTTTTTCCCGGTTTTATGGAGACATAATTGGCATATAACAGTGCATTAAAGTGTACAACGTAATGATTTGATGTTTGTATATATTGTGAAATGATCACCACCATAACTTTAGTTAATATCCATTACCCTCATAGTTACAATTTTGTTTTCTTGTGATGAGAACTATTAAGATCTACTCTCTTAACAACTTTCAAATGTACAGTATAATACTGTTAACTATAGTCCCCGTGCTGTACATGACATTCCCAGGACTTACTCATCTTGTAACCAGAAGTTTGTGTTTTCTGACCACTCCCCACCCCCTCCCTGCCTCTGGCTACCACAAATCTGTTCTGTTTCTATAAGTTCACCTTTTTTAGATTCCACATATAAGTGAGATCATACGGTATTTGTCTTTCTCTTTCTGACTTATTTCACTTAGCATAATGCCCTCAAGGTCCATCCATGTTGTCACAAATTTCAGCATTAGCTTCTCTTCACACACACACACACACACACACACACACACACACACGCACACCACCAGATAGAGATTTTTGCGTATGTCTTTTTCATGATTAACATCTTAAGATGTTGATATATCATTAAAAGTGATTTTTGTTAGTAGCAAAATCAAATTTATAAACTTGGTTCATAAGATGATTTCTAGTATTATTTCTCTATACATTCTCTATTATAATTAAAAAGCTTTGTAGACTCTCTCAGAGCAGAAGTAGGTTTTCCTGCTTTGGGTTCCTACACTGTCCGTACCTCTCCGCCTGTTGTGTTGAAGGGCCAGTTTGTACATGCTTATGTTTTTCCCTACTCTGGGAGCTTCACCAGGACAAGACTGTCTTACTTCTGAGTTTCAGCCACTTAACCAGTACCAGATGAGACAGAAGTTGAGGGTCATTTTTGGTGAATCTGTCAGTTTCAGCAACACAAAGTGAAAAGAAAAAAGAAACATGAGAAAAGACAAATGTGGCATCTGTATGGCAACAAGCTGCAGCACTTTGCAGGGACATTTTAGTAGGGACATGTCTCCTTAGGGGAACCCTGAATAGTTCAAGGAAAATAACAGTGAAGAAAACACACGAGGAAAAATGAAAGCACAGTCCTGGGGAATCAAAATCTAGAACTGAGAAAATTAAACTTCGTATTTAATAGCGAAATGGACTACTTAACATGACAACAATTTGGAAACACAATAATTTCCACATTGATAATGTATACTTTTTATCAACTCTCACGCATGTCAAAGCAAGTGCCAGAGAGAAATAACCTACAGCAATTAATTTATTTTCTTATAAAACTTTGAATTCAAGTCTTCTGCTTATAGCCTGAGATTCTTAGTTAACAATTCCAGTATTTTCACAGCAGTTATCACATGCAGCACCCCAGAACTATATAGACTTTGAGAAGACTTTAAAGATAGTTGAGTTTGTACCTGTCATTGATTGTTACAGTCAGTTTTCGTATCCAGTTTAAGACATCCCAGTATTCAGGTTTTGTGTTTGCGTGGCATAGGTCCCTTCATTGTTAATGATAAATTGTAGTAAAAGGCGCTGATTAGGAATGTTCTTTCTGGACTTAGAGCCCAGCTTTACAACTCACTAATTGTTTAAACTTAAGCAAGTTAGTCACTCTAAGCCTCAATTTCCACTGCTGTAAAATAGGGATAAAATATCTTCCTCAAGTATTATTGTAAGGGCTCAGTGAGCACAGAGCTTAGCACAGAGCCTGGCATATTATGGTGAGTTTTCATCAGATCATTATTCTTCGTTGTGATTCATTTTTACATATCAACATAATAACAGCACACACTCTTAACCACTGTGCTTCAGTGTCCAGTTATTTCTTTCTACTTCACCTGTCCTCTCCCATCCCCCACTACCTCCGTACACCCCATACTTTGTCAGTTTCCTGTTTAGGGTTACAGGTTCAGAGTCCTCTGTTCAGATCTATTGCCTGTGACTAATAATCTATAGGGAGCAGGAAGTATCTTGAGCCAGTGTATGTGAAGGCATTAGAAATAACCACGTGTTTTACTTGTAAGCCAAGATTTTCATAGAGAGCCCGTCAGTGAATATAGCCTGAAGAACTTGGGAAAAAAGAGACATTATCCCACCAGCACTTAGAGATTTAACCCAATATAACCAACTCTAAATGGTTGCTGGTCACAGAGGATCGAGAAATAAAATCAGATAAACAAATGGGAAGTCGTGCCTCCTCACTGTTGCGCTGTCTTGCGCTCTTACGTCCCTTTGTGTTGAGGTTCCTAATACCTGCTGTCGGCAGTGCGTGCCCCCAACCACGTGGACACCACTTGTCTCTTGATACCAGAAGGTAGGTGTAGGGTCCCTGTCATCCTTGTTTATTGCTCGTGGGGGCAGCCTGGAGGTGCTCCTACACAAGACAACGAGAGAGCCCAGACAAGGGACAGCTGGTGGGCAGCAAAGCTTCCCCAGAGAGTTGGTGCCCAAGAATCTGGCTGACAGATTCACACACAAAGGGAGAGATGGCATCTCCCCAGTGCTGAGGCTCGTCAGGCTGGACTTCTCATCGGAGACATTTCAAGTTGTAGTTTCCTCACTGAAAAGTAAATGCAAAGTTCTCCATAGACATAGTCTGAAAGAGCAAGTGCTTGCATTGATGTTGTTCTCTTCGTCAGAGAGATTTTATAGGGAGGTCTTTTCTGCCATGCTTTCCTTCTAGCTGACCCTTTCGTGTTAGGGTTTTTCAGACTTCACTCTGTCGCGTGTACTGGTGTGGGGGCTCCCAGAGTGCCCTTCTCAGGATCCAGGTACCTTCAAGCACTGGAGCAGACGGACAGACCTGACGGACTCAAGCCCAAGTCTGGATTTCCAGACTTCTCAACACTTTTTCATACTGTGAGGAAGTGTGGAGCAACTGTGCACAGTGGCTTTCCATACACGATTTCCTGGATGTAGTTTAAAGGATTCTTGGTGGTAAGAGTAGGGAGTGGTTTAGCGAGAACTAAAGTTACTAGCTTTATTGGTAGCAACTAATGCCTGCCGACAGCTTGTACTCCCAACAGTATTTTAAGAAGAGGCTGAAGCGGGGTGGTTGCTGAGAGATTCTAGGAAACTTCTTTTCTACAACTGGTGAGAATAGTCACCCACTGGTTGTAAGGTTGAAGCATATTGGAGCTATAGAAAGACTGACACCAGGAGGAAAGAACCTGGCAACTGCCCGGCTCTCCTGTTCCCCAGGGAGCAAAATACACTCTGCTAAGAGCCTTGGCAAAGTGGATTTTAGGTTTAGGGGCTTTGGAGTGCCCAGAAATGGTTGTAGTGGGCAAAAATTGGAGAATGGGAAGAATAAATTAGTGAGAAATCTATATGCCCCAGATCCTTTGCATCATTCAAAACTAAAACTCCGGGTGACAACCAGAAAAATCTCTATGAAGTGATTCAGAATATGTCTGCAACTCAATGTTTCGTTGTTAGTTATTAACTCTCTGGAGTGTACTACATGAAGTAGTTTCCTCTTGAAAGTGTTTTTAGCTAAGCATCTTTTTAAATACTGGTTAAGTCATAATGTGATTGTAATAAAGGCCAGTGTTTTTATCAGAGCCATTTCACCTATTCACATTCAGCCAGTTGGTTTAATGATGATACAGCACAGTTACCCCCTGGGCAATAACACGTATGTCCTACATATTCCTCCTGCTACCATTTGGTCCCCTCCAGTCTCTTCACCACTGCACCCAGAATAAGTTTCCTACCATTCCGACCTGATTATGTGAAGTCCTTTGTTAGCTCCGGTGGACTTCAGAGTAGGTACAGCCTCCTAAGGAGGGCACAGGAGTTCATGACCTGATCTCTCTGCCTTGCCAGTCTTATCCCCCACCAGTCTTACCTTCCAGCCGTCTGTAATGACTCCCAATTCCCCAAGCAGGCCATGCTCCTTCAGAATTCTGACTCTGCTTGGCCTGCTCTGCACAGTGTACTCCCCCACCTTGAAGACTCCACTTGGGCACCAACTCTCTGGGGAAGCTTTGCTGCCCACCAGCTGTCCCTCGTCTGGGTGCTCTCGTTGTCTTGTGTAGAGCACCTCCAGGCTGCCCCCACCAGAAACTGTCATCATCTCTTTGCCAGATTCCCAGTACAGGGTAGATGCTCAATAAGTATTTGCTGAACAGATTAATGAACAACAGTTTGAGTGAGTGAGCGAATTTGGTGTATTATGGAAACTACAAGTGACAAACTGGCAACTTAAGGGCTGGAGCGGCCATAACTCTTTCTTCAGTGATAACAGATGCCATAGGGACTGGTCCTTAAAACTTACTTCTTATTCTTTGTAGAAATTACCACTATATACCCCTCTGAATAAGATTTCACTTTTGTTGCCCGTTTTTTCAGAAATTCAGAACTAGAACATAGTTTTTAGTGAAGAACAGCCTCGAGCTAGACACACATATGTGTACTTATCATAAATGCATATGTGCATAAGTACATGTATACATATATACTTATATGTATGTATATGTATGTATGTGCCCGTATGCATATACACAGACAGTTATGTGTATGTACACGTATACATATATGCATATGCATGTATATGTGGTGTGTGTGTGTGTGTGTGAGATGAGCAGGTATAGATTAATCTTAGTGATGTCTCAAAGGAGATTCTGTCTCCATGCAGCCTGCTTGCTGTGACCTGAAGTGTAATTATAACAGCTCCCCACTGAATCAATATGCTCTCCTGCGCATGGAGCCTATTTGTAGAAATGTCATAGACACTCACAGGGTTCTGATCACATTTCATCTGCTACATTGAGAAGCCTTGTCTATCTAATTCATCTTTGCATGCATTCAGCACACGTCCCATATGCCTACCATGTGGCTGTATGAAAACTATTAAGTGTGTAATGAATGGTCCCCAGTCACTCAGTGATTTTGTCTCAATAACTCTTCCTTATTCTCATCTGCCATCTCTCCAGTGTCCATCCCAACCTCAACATACACAAGTTTTCTGGCGAGTCCTTGTAGTGAATCATGGGTGATCTGTCACACAAGTCTCCCCCTGCATGGGATTTTTCCCATCAGATGCCTCTCAGTTCACTCCCACAAACCATGAAGGCTCGCTGCCTTGAAAGAGCCACTCTCTGGAAGGAGCCGTGGGACCAGGTTATAGGGCCAGGCACCAGGGCTGCTTTGAAAGCAGGCTGCTTGCAGGTTGCTGTTGTCATATTTGTATTGGGAGGGGCACGTATTTTCTAATAAAATGTTTTTGTCTTGTCTTTTAGCTTACATTTTACTATGGTACTATAGATCCTTGGTGTCCAAAAGAGTACTACGAAGACATAAAGAAAGATTTTCCAGAAGGAGATATTCGACTCTGCGAGAAAAAAATACCTCATGCTTTTACCCTCCATTTTTACCAGGAAATGGCTGAGATGGTAGCTGGCTGGCTAAAGGACGATCTGTCCCAAATAGAAACAGAGACAGAAGGAAACAAGGACTGACAACTAGCACAGAGAGGCAATAGCTAGCCTGTCTCTTAGTAGTAAGTAGTGTACTGAGTAGGTAAATGTTTAATTTTAACATTTGATATTCGAAGAGAAAAAGTAAGAACCTCTTGGCTTCAAGACTACCCGCACCCAGTTCCCCCTGCTCCAGGCTAAATGAAGTAAACATAACTGATGAAATATTCCACAGGTTAAACCACACATTTTCCAAGACTCAGGGAACACAGGGATCTAAACAGGTCTCTTATGTTTGCACAAGATACCCAGTGGCACCATCCAGTTTATTTTGGTAGGCAGGATCCCTGCAGACAAAAGGAAGTCCACATTTAGTTGATTTTAATCGAGTTACATTATAGAATGGGCTCTCCAGGAAGAAATTATGAAACATTCCTAGAAAATGTAACAGAGATCAGTGAACATTAAGTGTATAGTCAGGTATGTGAAGTGTGTGAGATCATGAGAAGGACACACTCACGTTCCAGCAGCAGGAAGTGACAAGCGTGGATCTTGGCAGTGGACCCGGGTCTCCCTTAAGGACAGAAGGTGAAGATCAGCCCAGACCAAGTTTGTGCAAGTCGTGGCTGAGATCATCAGAATCAGGCTGGATACCAGGGCAGCCTGCAGACCCACCTGTTAACTACCTTGTAGGATGTCACAGACAACCACGTCGGCCTTTTATCTGGCCACAGTGGCACAGGCCCAACACCAGGGGAGCCATTGCTTTTCTCCATCTCTGAGAAGCTTCCCTGAGGACTGTGATTCCGTGATCTACCTGCATTAAGCAGAGAAGGAGGTTCGCCAGCCATTGCTCTGGTCAGCAGACCGGATGAGAGTTGTTGAAGGATCCTGACTCTTCCTCCTACCACAAGACAACAGCAAACTCTGTGCTGAGCCTTAGTCTGCCGGCTTGTGAGCTCCCTGTGGGCTTGTCTTCTCCAGAGACAGGATGGGGAGGCCCTGGACTATCCCAAATCAAGCCTGTACCTATCCCATGCAGTTGCCCCTTCTGTGGTTTTTTTCAGTGAAACTCAAGTGAGGACCAGCAATGAGCCAACTACCATGCTAGGCACTGAGGATGGAGTTCTTAGCTATATTATGATTCTTTTGAAAATCTTCTAGTAAGTAATTTTCAAAAGGACATCTTTAAATTGGTGACTAGAGATTTACCAAAAATAAGTTCTCCATTCCTATATTAGCTTTGTTAGCTGGAAAGAAATTGTTTTATTAATGGACCAAAACAAGTCATTAAACTTTGTAAATTCAGCAGAGAAGAAGCTTGCTCTCTGGCCTAGAGTGCTTTGCTGCCTTCCCCAGACTGACTCAATCCTGGGACCCTGTGAGCCAATAAATCGCATCGACTGCAGTGATGGTTGACCATGGATCAGAAACCTTCACTTTTCTCCTAGAGAAAATCCCTCAGGCGTTGGCATTCCTTAATGACAAAAGGATGTTGGCCTTCCTCTCAAAACTTACAACCCCCTGATGAAAGATTCAGTTCTGATATGCTGCCAGCTCCGGGGTGAGAGTTGAAGGAGCCACTGTCCTTTGGCAGGTCGTCTGCATCAGAGCAAATGACTCCTGGGAGGATAAGACCCAAGCTGAGGCCCCGGAAAGGAGCCAGTACACACACAGGCCGTGGGCAGGGGCCACACGCAGAGTCCTTATGGCATCTGCATGGGAAGGCCTTCTAGAAATCTGACGCTAGAAGCTAAGACGCGTGGCTCTGACGTGCCTTGCATGTAGGAATTGCCCAGTAACTAACTTGAGCACTTAAGCAAGTTCTGGGTAAATGAAACCTACTGAAATAAAGAATAGCATCCCCAGCTTTTCCTTTAGCATTACTTTGCACATTACTCTGTATTTCAAAAGTCCACATGTATGAAATTGTATCTTATTTTGGTTTTTCAGAGCTTAAAAAGTGATAAAAAGTAACATGTTGAAGTACAAGATACTGGCTCTTATTTCCCATTTGTCATCTAAGCACCAATAATTTTTGAAATAAATGTTTTACTGACACGTAGACCTTGCCTGGCCTGGTCTCTGCACGGGGGGAGGAGAAGCACAACCTGAGCAGCTCTTCTGCGCTAGACGCTGGTCCAGGTCTCTGTGTGAAACTGAAAACCCACTTTCTCAATGCTTCTTTTAGAGAAGGAAGAATCAGATATCAGGAGATTGAAGTTGATTTTATTTTATTAGGAATTAAAAGACTGAATGTCTCCATACATATGTATGATAAAGTACGTGAACTCTGGAGGTAAAAATCACACAGATGGTAAAGCTGTGTGATTTTCAGGCAACTTCATCTAACTTCTCCACGCCTCATCGTCCTCACTTATAAGATAGGCTTAATAATAACGCACATGTAACGTTGGAAAAATGAAAAAAGATGATAAAATTAAAGCATTGAGCAAAGTAACCTGACTATCTAATTGGCTATAATCATAATTATTACTAGACCTCATAATAATAAAAACTAAAGCCTAAGATTAACAAGCAGTGGATGTAATCCATTTTCCAGTAGCATTTCTGCCGGTATTGCCCAGTCAGCCACATGGATGGGCCTTGTCAAAGATTTAACTCCGTACGGGGTTCTCTACTGCTGAGTGAAAAGCCTGTGGTTGTTCTCCATCTGCTCTGGACCATGGAGAGGACGTCCAGCGGCGGCTCTCATGGCCTCATTTCCAAGGCAGGGCGCTCTCGCCATCTGCTGCTCCACTCAACCCTTGGAAAGCCGGTGGCCTCCAAAGGCTTGACTTTTCTTCACCCTACATTATGTTAAATTTTAATTTAATTCCCGATTAAAGGAGACTAAGGAGACATGACAACATGATTGTAACACCTGATTCTGGATTAGATGTTTTTGTTACAAATAACATTGCGGGGACAATTTGCACAATGACATGAATGGGGGCTGCAGATAAGCTTAGAGTAAGAGGTTGGGCAGGGAGTAAGAGTAAGATGATAACTTTCTGATTTCAGCGGTTACGTTGTAGAGAAGTAGGAGAATGTCCTGACTCACACTGAAGATACAAGTGTCTGACGGCGATGGGGCAGCATGTCAGCTTACTCTCAGATCGTTAGGAGAAAAGTGTCCTTTATACTTTACTTGCAACTTTTTTGTAAGTTTGAAATGATTTTGAAATTTATGAAAATAATTATTAAAA
This sequence comes from Rhinolophus ferrumequinum, assembly GCF_004115265.2. Taxonomy (NCBI): domain Eukaryota; kingdom Metazoa; phylum Chordata; class Mammalia; order Chiroptera; family Rhinolophidae; genus Rhinolophus; species Rhinolophus ferrumequinum. The sequence goes on from NC_046296.1 coordinate 58,325,206, forward strand.
AGAAAACCATGCTCTCTCCTTCTGCATCTGTCTCTCATTGCTTCTTTCTCAGAAAGTGAATTTCTTCTAAGCAGCAGATGGAAACTGGGGTTCAAATCCTGGGTCTGTCATTTCTGAGGTTTGTAATGTTACATAGACTCAACCTCCCTGACCACCCGCAGCCCAACTCCCACCCCCCACCCCCGTCTCCTCATCCATGAAAGTACTTGCTTCAGTTTGGGGACTTTGGATTTGGGAAGAGTTTTTGTTTTTAATGGAGTCAAACGAGGTCATGCATGTGGCATTTATCACCCTGTCTGCCTTATAGTAGATGCTCTCTGATATGGTACCTAAAGAAAAGGGTAGCAAACTTATTTTTCTTTTACCTGTCCCTTCTCTTTGGTGCAGTGGAAGACTCCATGATATCTCAATTTTTGCATTTTCACCCAGCCTGCTATTTGATTTTTGCAGTCTTAGCATTTTTGGTTCATTCTGGGGGCGAGGAGGATGCTTGCTCACTTGGCCCAGCTTTCTGGTCCCAAGCCATGCAGACCTCCCACACACAGCCCAAGATGCTCCAACATCACCTCTAGGAGCTTACAGTCCTTTTAGAAAAGATGCAGGAAGCCAAGCATTTCTTAAATAACACCAGACATCACCTTTGTTCCTAGCCTTCTCTTAAAGGAAACAAGAAGATACACTTGGCTCCTCCTTCCTGAGGCGGTGGGGGAGTAGGGAGTCATCAGTTGCTGGAATTAAGTGTGCTTTGTGGACAAGTATGTCTCTGAGGCCTTAAGGCCAGGAAGGCCGAGGACAGAAAAGCTTTCCCTTTCCAAGAGACATTTCTGCATGTGCCCCACAGAGATGTAGGTGAGGGACCACATTGGTCCAGGTAGGCAGTCAGTGTGGGACAGTGGTTGGACTGTCCTCTTCCACCACACCGAACGCATCCAGAGCAAGACTGGTGAGGCCCGAGAAGGTTCTGGTTGCCGTGGTTCTGTAAAGAGCCATCTCCTGGAGGGAGAGGGGGAGAAGGCTGGTCCTGGTGCGAGAAGGACAGGGAGAACTTGGCTGCGTTTGGAGGAGAGAAGAGCAAGTCCAGAGAAAGAACCCCTGCTCACTCTGCACTTTTTCACACTGTTTCATGTAGACCTCACAGTCCTGCAAGGTTTTGATTACACTCACTTCACAGATTACCACGGAGGTGCAAGGGGAAGTGACTCGCTCAAGATCTCACAGCCACTGAGTGACAGCTGGGATTCCAATGCAGAGCCACCCTTCATCCTCTTCTTTCCACGGCCTCAGGCTGCCTCCTGGAGGCCACAGCGGGCAGCCTGGGAAGCATGGAGAGTTGGGAAAGGGAGTCCTTGGAGGGGCTAGGGTAGCAGGGAAGTAAAGAGGAGATGGTAACAACTGGGTCGTTTTAACAGAATGAAAGATATAACAGACCGGTTTGGGGTGGGGGTTGGAGGGGGCTTGCCAGGAGGAAAGCCTGCATGCGGGAGGCTGCGCTGAGGCTGCAGTCAGCGCTCTGACCACAGCCGCCTAGTCTGGGGGCGGGGGGGGGGGGCACTAATTTCTGTCAGCTCTGAAGGAACACTGAGCTCTGAGCCTCCGGCTTTGAGAGTGCCCCTGCCTCTACCCCACACCCTGGAAACTTGGCCCAAAATACCAACCTCTCCTCCCTCCTTCCGAGCCCTCGTGGTCACCTGTCTATGTCTCTATTGAAATACTTACCATTATTGTAGGAATTACATTTTTACCAATCTGCTGCTTCCCTCTCCTGCCATCCACACTCCTTCCTTCCCCTAAAAGGAGAGTCCTAGCAGATGGAACTTGTGCCTTCGTCATCTCTGTAGTCTCAGGGCGTACAGGATAGGGCCTGCCAATATCTTTTGTTATCTAAGTTATTAAAAGTTTCTACCATACCTAATAAGAAGCTCTCAAGAGACACAATTCTCTCAGTCGGCAGATTGTCAGGGACTCTTCGTCCCTCAGAACTGAAGACGTAAATGCAGGTGTGACACGGACTTGCTATTTTATCTCTGCAGCATTTCCCCAGCCGAGCTGCGCACAGCTGAGTCAGAAACATTCAAGGACGTGGACAGTTTCCTTTCCGGCACTGGGGACTACAGGAAAGCAAGGTCACTACACCTCGTGGCCCATCCTTTTGTCCTCTCCGGCTACAACTGTTACTTCTGTTCTTCTGTGGTTAGAAAACCTCTGGAGTTTGGGTATAAGCAACTCCCAAATGTGGTTATTCGCTGGGCGCCAACCCCTTGCAGCTCCCGAGTGGGGATCACAGCAGCAGCTCACAAGACGTGTTCGGGACAGCGCTGCATGATCATTTTGCATTGCATTCCTCAGACGTTCTGGGGAAGGGGCCTGCGCTGACCTCCCCACATGGGGACAGACTTCCTTGCTGGGTAAGTCTATGGGAAAATTCCTCTTCCCCGGGAGGGGAATGTGACCCTGTGACTGGGCGTCCATTACAGCCAAGGGGTGCAGGAGCACCTGCACGGCCTCCCTCCCTCACTGAGGGACTAGAATCCCGCCTCTGCATCCCCCCACCCCCACCCCCAGGCTCCACAGAACATCTGGGCCTGCTCCTACTGGCCACTGCTGAAGGCCCACGCACCTGCATGTGATGAGACTCCCCCAGCCTCATGGTCAGTGGCTGCAAGCTGGTGACACATGCATTGTGTCACATGGGTGACACATGGATTTCTCCCCAGTCACTGTGCCTCCTGAGCAGAAGAGCGTAGGATTCCCAGGGGCACAGGAGCACAGCGTGTCCATCACCAGGTCAGGCAGCCCCACCCTCGGCGGTGCTCATCTTTGCCTCGTCCTGCTTGGAATTGAGCAGGCATCAGGGCACACCAGGGCCATGGGGCGTGGAGAAGCCAATCTTCGCCTCCTTGCAGCATCAGTCATGGCAGGGCCTTCTAACGTGCTCTATCAGTGTCTGGGAAACAGGATGAAATTTTCAAAGCCATCCCTGACTTTCCTTTCTCTCTGTAACTACTGCTTCTCTACTGGATGTGTAATCCTCTAACCACAGAATGCTGGGGTAGGTCAAGTGGAGACTGAAAAATAAGAAAATGAAGAACTGACCGGGGATTGTTACAAACAAAGCATGACAAGACTTTACACTTTTCGATGGCATAAAGTTTCTACATTTATTGTAGCTACCAAATGAGTTAGTTGACAGGTGAACATAATTGCTCTTCCAAAGAAAGAGACTCTTTATTTAGTAGCAATGAAATTAAGAAGCAAAAAGGGAGCAGACTTGCTTGAGCTACCTCTCCAGACATGTGACCACAGGGACTAGCATTAATGCATTGCAGGACCACGGGAGCACAGTGGATATATGTGGCCATTGCTGTGGAAAGCTGGGTCATGCTGGCCTGATCCATATGCCTGAGGAGGTGATCCTGGTAACAAGTCATTGTGAGGGAAAGTCCCTGTCATCTTACACAAGCTTTTCTGTCACTAATCCACCCCCAGAAACACTGAAGGAATGGATGAAATAGCTTTCTCCTTCATCTGTAGGAAAAAGTCAGGTGTGAGAGCCAGATAACAGTACAAGGCTATGAGTTCTCTCCTGCTGGTCTGGGAGAGATGCTGAAGGAAACAAGGCAGTGTCACTGAGCATGGACCTTTGTACTTGTCTAGAAGAGAACTGAGCAGAGGGGCCCTGTCGACTCCATTGCAGGGCCTGGTGGGTTTCTCTGAACTACGTCATCGGCCTTGCAGAGGAAGCTGCCACGCTTGGGCCTTATGCTTTGGATTTCAGAGGCACGACTGTGCAGCCTGCAGAGTGGGTGTGCTTGTGCTTCTGAAGTAAGACAGGTCCCACTGCAGCCTGCTGTGTATGGAAACAGAAAACCTCTGAACTCGAACTGTGCTTGCAGTGACAGCATTCACTCATTACACGTGACAATTTTCATTTTCCAAAGAGAAAATGTTTTCCACTGCATATTGGCCTCTTGTCCCCTGAACCTTCTACCTTGCCGTGCAGTGGCTTCATGCAGTAAAGGGCTGCACACAGCGTCCTATGCAGTGTCACATCAGTCACAAAGACCCAGGGAGAAGCAGCAGCATGCCTGAGGCCCCCATCCTGGGGGGCTACCTCCATGTTACAGCCAAAGGCGTTTCAAGGGGGGATGTCAGACGAATGGGCCCAGAGCTCCCAGGCAGCCCCGTTTTAACCTGGTCATTCCTTGCTCCTACGTGGTTGACTGTTCTCAGTGCACGGGAGTAGGAGCAGTAAGGCCGAACAACACATCAAAAGTAGTTCTCCAAAGACCAGTCAGGAGCAGTTTTATCAATAAAATATTTAATCAACTTATCTGTACAAAATATTAAAGTGGTTAATGAAGAGTATACAAGCATGTTTAACAAATATATACTGCTATATAACTGTCAAGAAAAATAGAGATTGCTGTTTTATAGTTCATTTACATTTCAATATGTACAATCTATTTAAACTTGAGAAGACATATACACCGCGGATTTGAACCCTGCTAGCTGGCCTGGGCACAGGCGGCATTCACAACGTCAGCTCCTGCTGCCCACAGGGCCAGGCTGGGCAGCAGGGAGAAGGCCCATCTCCAGCCCCCAAGCCTCGGCGTTCTGCTCTGGCCAAACCAGTTCTGGAAGACTGACAACAAAGGAAATTTCGGCTCGCATTAAATGAGCATTTAAAAATCTCACCCCCTTCCCCATCTTATTCCCGAGCCAAGCTGAAATACAGTAGTGAGTGTCACTGCAAAATGAAAAGGACTTGTAAACTCCCGCCTCCAAAAAACATAATTCCTTTTGTCTACAGCTGCTGAGGGAACATGTCATTGAGCTGTGATGGCATTACCGTCAGGTCGCGTTGTGCCCATTTCCTTAAAATCACAGTTTTGCAGTCAGAATGCATGTGATCCTTAAGGGACAGGGTACCCATCATGTCAGATGCCGCTGCCCACCCAGGGCCTACGCAGACGGCACCACGCTGGAAGCTGGTGCAGGAGGTCTACAGAAACCATGGTAAAAACTGCTGCTTTATGTATTTAAAAAAAAAAAATACTTTTCAGAATCCCCTGTTGTCATCTGCTGAAGGGCAAGCTGCGGTCAGCATGTTAATCCTTGTAAAAAATGCATTAACTTTTCATTTGAGGTGAAATACTTCCAGCTAAAAGACCTGAAGTCATTCAATGATGATTCTCTGTCATAGAGAATATAAAAGCTGTTTGCACCACTATATACAGTGAAATAGAAAAAAAAAAAAAAAATGACCCTAAGGAAGCTCGTATTCATCCTGTGACATATCCAAAGTGGAGAATGCCGGAGAAATTCCCCTTTCCAGAGTCTCTGTTCCTGGCTTGGGACACTTAAATATTTCCCAGCCATAAAACACATTTTACCCCAAGCTTTCTTGTTTCCCCAACTGGGTCATCCTTTTCTGAACAGAGTGCTGAAAGGCTGGCTTTGCTGTGACTGTGACAGGTCCTGACCAGGAAATATACGTTGCAAAGAAGTAAGCCCCGCTCCTGGGCGCTCCCCTTCCTCAGCAGCCTGCTCAGCGCTGACCAAGCTGCTGCTGCCCGAGCTGGGGTGGCAACTCGGACCTGTGTGTTTTCTTCTGCCCTCAGCAGTCTTCTGTCATGCAGAGGTAAACATGCAGACAAGGAAAGGCCCTCAACATACTTTTTCACTGCTTTTCAGACTCACCCCACTGAAAAATTCCAGGCTAGGGCTGCCCATGTGTGAGAGGTCTGAGAGAAGCCGGGCTCGTGGGAGAGTCCGTACAACAGGTACAATTTGTGCACCTGCCTGGAGCCACCTGCTTGCTGGCCCTTTGCAGCCTGTAGCCCCAGGAACATCCTCAAGGGAAGTTCAGCCTCTGCCTTGGATGGGTGTGTTTGCCTGAAATTCAGAAGGACTTCTATGAGTAAGTCTTACCGGGAGTCTGGCTTTTGTCAACCACAAGCACACCTGAGCCCCGAAAGGCTCAGCCGAGGTTCTCGATTCTGACGCCCAAGTGTTTGAGCGGGGTCTAGGCCCAGCACAGCCACCTGGCCCCGTTCTAGCTGCAGCAACGGCGTGTAGTTGTTGCCACCTCTGGTCAGATGGAGCAGCAACCAGCACAGAGATGATTCTGCAAAGACGACAGCCCTTGGCCCACTTCCTGCCTGGTCAAGTCTCCAAAAACCACCGCACCACACTCCTGTTTGCCTATAGCTCTAAAGTGGGGGAAATAGAAAGGCACAAGCAAAACTGCTGGCCACCTCCCGGAAGTTCTGTACTGCCAGGCCTGAAGGTGCTGAGGATTCAACCGTCAGAAGCTTTTCCTCGTTTTTCTAGACAACTCATTTCACATCCCGTTACGGACTTAGAAAAAGGATATAAAGTTTCTGCAGAAGGAAATTCCTCAGGCAAAAGGAAGAGTGCAGTGTGCTTCATACACCAGCACGCCAAGCTGTCCTGCCAACACACTCAACTGACTGCAGAAGCACCGCTCAGAAAGTGTCCGTGAACTCTTGCCATTGGAGGGGGATCTGTGCGACAGCAAAGCAGTCCTTTGTTCTGCCAACACAGACGCAGGAAGGGCCTGCCGGACTGCTCGGGACGTTTGCACAGGCAGGAGGACACGGACTGCCACCCATGGGTTGGTTGCGTGGCTCTTGGCGTATGTACACTTCTTCACAACTACAAGCATGATCGGAAACGCAAACCAATTTTCAGTGACCTCACAGTCTTTGACCCCACACGTCCTATGTTGCTGTGCTGTAACTGTTGCTGCTACCGTGACCCAATCGTTGCCCGGCCAGAAGGTTCTATGGCCAAGTCCAGGCCCGCTGTAGGCACGGCACCTGCCCAGGTGATTGCAGGGGGGTGGGAAGAAACCGAGCTCCGGTGAAGCTGGACCCGCGAGCAGAGCGCATCCCTGAATGAATGGCCAACTTCCACCCTCTCCCTGCAGCCACATCTGCGTAGGTACCTGTACGCATTCAGCCAGAAGTGTGGTTCCTCTCAGCGAGAGCCTGCTTGGGAGGTAACAGTTCTGGGCACAGATTAAAGTCCAGAACGGCACACACACAGGAGAAAACTGCTCGAGCCTGCATGGCCAGAGGCTCCAGGAACAAAAGACCAAGCTGAGAAATTAGGAATAACATCTTTTTTGAAGTCCCCTGTTCTAGTGTTTCTTCATGTTAAACTCTGCCACTATTTCCAGGCCATAAGAAAGAAGAGAAAGAAGCTCTTCTGATGCCTGCCCCTGGTTCACTCCCCTGGCAAGCTGCACAGACATGACCATGGCATGAGGTGACTGAGCAGGGCAGGGGCCTGGTGGAGCAGTGCACCCTTAGACAGGCTGGCTGGCCTCATCCAGGGGCTCTGGGACAGTCCCGGTCCCTGTCTGGGCTGTCAACAAGGCACAGCCTTTTCTTTCCTCTGTTCCCCACACAGACACCAGCAGCAGGTGGAAAGCTTCCCCGACTTGGTCTCAGAACAGTCTCAGCCTGAGTCTCAGCCCACGGCTGTGTGAGCACGGAACTCGAGCTGGGTTGGCAGTGCACCTCGGCTAGGACACAGGAAAGGTCGTGGCTTTGGTGAGCTGAGCTCCCCTGAGGTTCTGGCCTCTCCTGCACCTGCCTTGCCCCAGGTGGAAATCAAAGCAACATCCATGAAGCACCAACAGAGGCGAAGAGTGTAATGGACACACATTCACATATGTACCCACAGGCAAGAGGTGCCACACTTGGGACAGGGACCGGGAGGGGGCGTTTTCCAGGAGCAGTCACATTTGCTCTGCCTTTGAACTATGTGAGTGTGTTTTTGGACAAAAGAGAATGCCAGAACCACAGGACTGGAAAGCTGCTCACAGGAGCAGAAGCTGAAGCTCCAGGCAGGGAGCTGCCTGCCCACAACTTGGCTAGGCCTCTCCGGGTCGCCTTGTAGAACTCTGAGGCAGGGGGCCGGGGACGGTGGGGGACAGTTCACTGCTGGGCTTGCAGAAGCCCAGTGTGGCTCAGCCCTCAGAGGGATGGAGTCACTTCCCACTCACTCCCAACATTTCCTAACTGATGACTCGCTTTCCTTCCCAATCCAGGCATTTTCTGAGACGGCAGTGAAGGCCCTTTGCTCCCTCTGACAGACTGCTGCTTTCCAGAGCCTCAGCCCTCCTGGGCCACCTGCTGTCCCACTGAGAGGCCCTGTTTTCCAAGCCAAGGGAAGGTTGTATATCCCCACTGACAAGCTCTCATGAGAATCAGCAAGGCCGTGAGCACATCTGTGGCCCAGAGATGGCTGCAGTGCTTTCTCTTCTCCTCCCCGGATTTTCTGGAGATCAGATTCAAGCAAGGGAAGAGTCTGACTTTTTCTGTGCACACGCTGCTCTCTGAAAGAATTCAGTTTTTCTCCCTGCTTAAGAAGAAAAATCGGTCTGCAGTCCCTAGTTATTTTCTGCTGAGTGTGAATGAAACTGTGAACAGGATAAATGATTTGCAGGATTTGGATTATACTCCGACTACATCCACAGGGTGGTCCGTACTCGTGCACTGAGAGCAAGGTTCCTGCTCCTGCCGACACCTCCACAAGGCCGTCGTGGGAGGTCACTGCGCTGGGTTTGCTGGGCTTGACCCCACTGTCACCCGATCCACACCTCCGCTCTTTCCCATGCCACTTGAGCAATAAAGTGTCAGAACAGCAGGGTGAAGGGGATAGTGTACTTAATGAACAGGCAGTGCTCACGCCGACTTCCCCAGCTAAGAGGACAAAGCCCACCGCCCTCTCCAGAGGACCTGGCCCCTGGCTTGGAAAGCCAGACTTCAACCAGAGGAACATTTGGGCAGTGGTGGACACGGCCACCCGCCCATGGAGGGGGCCTCCCTTAACACTAAAGTCTGGCTGCCGGCAACAGTGACCAGACTTGGTGTTTGGCAGACCCAGCACCGGCGCCCCTGGGGCCCCACCTGGCCTGCCCTGTGTTCCCCAAGCTGGGATGCCAAACCCTCCTCTCTAGCAAGAAGAGCGATTCAAATGATCTCCACTGGTAGTCCATGAATCTCCCCAACAAAATGAAAACTTGGATTTACTTCAGGAGAAATACTTTGGTGACCCGGGGGTGGGGGGGCGGAGGGGATCTGCCTTCACTCACAGCCCTGACACACTTGACCCTGCTCACCAGCAGCCAGCTTGCCCATCAGTGGGGACTGGAGCTCCCAGCTGGGTGATTCGGCCCCACTTCCCACTGCCTAGAAGACGGACAGACTACCAGCTGTGCTGGCAGAATCCCTTCTCTACATCTTGACAAAGCTAGTCTGACCACATCTCAGCAGCCAAAACCTGTCTGCCTCCACACGTGGTGGCCCTTTTGCTGCATTTTTACAAAGTGAAACACATCCTCTCCACTCACCTACTTTGAACTCTGAGATGCCAGAGGCCTGAGCAGAGTTAGAGGAGGACCCTGGTGGTGGTCCCTGGCGGTTACATGCAGCTCCTGAGGAAATCCGGGAGGCACCTCTTTTGTTTGGTAAGCAAAAAACACACTGGAGGCATCAGGGCCACTGAAGGACCTGTCACTGGCCAAAGACAATGCCCTCCCCCCAGTCCCCACCCCAGGTGCAGCCAGGACTCAAGCAGGGGGACACCCACTCCTATATCGCTTATGTCTTGATAGAGGACGTCATTAGAAGGAAATGGAGAAAATGGAGATTTTTTTTCTGCCATAAAACCTCAGACTAAATCAAGACATTTCTTCCCCAAAAAAAAAAATTTTCTTCAAATCACTAAAAAAGTATCAAAATGGTTGTTTTTTGTCCAAAGATATTTAAATACCCTAGAAGTTTTTCCAAATAACATTTAACTATAGTTTTTCATTAACTCCCTTTCTAAAACTTCTAATACTATGACTTTTATTCTTCATTAGGACAAGTATCAGAGCAACCACCATGCAATTGTTAAAATCATAGTTTTCAAAAAGCAAGAGAGGTTTCTCTGGCAAAATCCATAAACGTAAGGGGACCGTCTTGGCCCAGTCACTGAAATTGGACGGAGGTGTACCATTACAGCCACTTTGGGATTTTTTTGTTTTAACCTGAAGAGACTCGCATTTTCTGGTTATTTATAACTACCCACATAGCCACAGCATATAAATTCACATTATAAATGTGTTTTCTTTTCCTTTGGGGGAATTTTACAGCATGAAAAGCACTCAGGTGGGGCCCTTAAATAAATTAGCTGTATCTCTCTCTCTCTCTCTCTCTCTCTCTCTCTCTCTCTCTCTCTCTCTCTCTCTCTCTCTCTCTCCCCGCCCCCAACCCCCCGCCCCCACTCCCTCAGAATTAAAAGGTGTGTAACTGGTTGTGGACCTTTGTAGTCACGACAAGAAGGGCAGAATGAATGCCTCTCAGGGACCCTACAGGAGAACACCCAGTACAGCCTTCCTTAAACAGGAGCACCCTGGAGGGCTGCAGAGGTTTTCAAAGAAGCCCTTGGAGCCCCAGACAGGTGGACCCCAACTTACATCTCTTCCCTCTCCAAACCATTCATACATGCCACAAAGGACTACCAGACGGAAATGAGCCAAACACTATGCAGGCTGGCACGTCCCAGCTCCCTTTTACATGGACAGACAATCCTCCCATCAACACACCTCTGTGAGGCAAGATACAGGGCCTGGGAGATAGACTTCCACCCACCTCTGTTCCCCAACTCTGAGGCCTGGCCCTTCTGAAGGGGCCACAGCAGCCAAGCTACAAATGCCCCTGGACAGAGCAAGGAGGGAGGGGTGGGCTTTTCTCCTGCTCTGAACCACTGGGCTGTGGGGAGTTGAAAGCTCACAAAAGCACTTTTGTGTGGCTTCACTCCCTGCTACTATCACACTGCCAACAATTACAGCAACAACACAGTGAAAGCGTGTAAAAGCCAACACAGACTTGATAGCTAAGCACAAGCACATGTCTGCCCACTCTGAGTAGGTGCCACTGGAGGGGCGATGCAGCCCAGCAGACAAGCCTGGGTCCCCTGCAGGAGCCGCCCAGGACACCTCCATGCTTCTTTCAAGCCCTAGGAGCCTCTTAGGCAGCTCCTTAGGAAAACCACTAGGAAGACCCATAGCTCCCCACCTTTCCCCACTCCCAGCCACTGCACTAATTTCCTCCTGGTCCCCCCCAAAACACTACCACAACCCGGGGCTGCGCAGCTTAGGAGCCTCCGAACCTGACGGAATGCACCCCAGCCCCAGTTTCATATCAGATCAGACTGGCAGTTTAAAACTTCTCCCCCATTTCACTCCCCCAAAAAAGAAAAATATTTTTCCACTTTCTAGATCATTCCTAACTGGAACTGATAAGGAAAAAGGGTGGTCCTGACCTTTGCAGAGATGTGGGAAACTCCATAACGCATTCTTTCTGACAAATGTTCTCTTTCAAAATTGAGGGGCTCCGTGGATTTTAAAAGTCAAAGAAAAGAAAAGGCCTTTTGCAGCGGCTCCTTCCCAGAGTGAACGGCCTCCGTGCAACGCACACCTTCGGAAGGGGCATGTCAGCCCTTCAGTCAGCACCAGGGTTAACTCATCCACCCAGCGGGCCCTGCCCCCCACTCCACCAGAAACAAAAAGCGGTGAGTTAGAACGCAAGCACCCCTTTAGTTCACCCATTCTGGAACCCCCAATTCTCTAACCCGTTTCTAGCCTGTGTAGCTCCTGTTGTAACATGAATACAAACACCATCGTCTCCCCCAAAGGGGGCAAAGGGCGCAATGGTGATCTGTTTGCAGAGTACACAAGGCTGTGAATTTGGTAGCGGCCGCTCATCTCTTCCCAGGGCTTTCGGATGCAGTCCACGGTAAATGCGTGCAAGAGTGAACGAGTGTGTGGGTGTGCGTGCTGGTGTGAGTGTGAACGTGCGCTCTCCCTCCTCCGTGCTGGCGCGGGGCCAGAGTCCGACCGCCGCACCCACGCTCGGCCCCGCGCGGCTGCTCCTCGCAGGGGGTCGGCGGCGGCGGCGCTGCTGCCGCCTCCCAGGCCCGGCCCGGCCCGGCCCGCGTGCTACCTGCAGCCGCACGCCTCCACCACCATGTCCTCGTATTGCTTGTAGACCACGTTATTGGCAGCATCGATGTAGAGGATGCTGATGGCGCTGAGGCGCGCGGGCACGCAGCAGGAGGCCGGCGCCGCGTCCGGCGCCATGGAGTTGAGCAGCGTCTGAATGATGGCGTGGTTGGTGGGCTCAAGGTGCGAGCGCAGCGGGAAGTCGCAAACGCCCTCGCAGTGGTACGCCTCGTAGTCCAGCGGCGCGATGATCCAGTCATCCCAGCCCAGCTCCTTGAAGTCCACGTGCAGCGGCTTGCGGCTACAGCGGCTCCGGCCCCTGCGACCTTGGCCCCGGCCGGCGCCTCCGCCGCTGCCCTGCGCCGCCCGAGCCCCGGCCAACGCTGTCCGCCGCCTCCTGCGACCGCTGATGACCATCTTCGGCGACCTAGTGCCGGGTCCCGGGTCGGGCGGTGACTCCGCAGAAAGCGCGGCCCCGAGCGCACGGGCCTGGGCGCGGATCTCGCGGAACAGGCTCTCCTTCCTCTGCGTTCGGGAGGAGACGACCAGCAGCGCGCGCTCCTCCGCCGCCGCCGCCGCACCACCTCCGCCCCGCGAGCCGAAGCCCAGCAGCCTCAGGGCCAGCGGGCCCCGCGCGGGACCGGCCACTGCGCGCAGCAACAGGCAGAACGCGCGGGTGGCACGAGGTTCGCGGCGGTGGCGCCTGACGGCGTCCGCTACGTCAAACACATCCCAGCGCGCCCGGTCTAGGGGCTCCGCGGCCCGAGAGTGCAACAGACGCGGCGCGCCGGCGGCACCGGGACACGTGGACAACAGCAGCAACGGTGGGGGCATCGCGCTGCCCGGGCCCGGCTCCCGACACTCGCGGCGCAGCACGCGCAGCTCCGCGCCCACCACCTCGTCGGCGTCGGAAAGGCTGGACAAGTCGAACAGGAAGCTCTGACCGGTCTCGGCTGCCGACTCATCTGCAGGGGACCAGCAAAAAGTAAAGAGAGAAAGAGTCGATTGAGAACAAAGTCTGCACTCCCGGCCGCGGGGCCTCCTAACTCAAATGGCCGAACCGGGTTGCGGGACTAAGGCCGGTTGGAGCCGGCGCCCGCCCCCTCTTCTCGGCCCCAGCCGGACAGGTCCCATCCTGGTCCAAAGGAAAGAGAGGGTTTGCCCCGACTATCGGGATCAGGGCTTTGGTTCATCGAGCCACAATTCCCGCCACCGCGACAACCCACGGATATTCACTTATCAATGAGACGCGGGGCTAGGAAGCACATCCTCGCAGCCTAGACCAAGACTTAAGGCCACTATAGTTCTGCTGACTGCCCCAGAGCCACGGGTTTGCGGGGACTAGGTCGGAGGCCAGACTTTCGGCGGGTAGTGGACAGAAGGCCCGGTGGGCGCATCAGAAGTTGTGCGTCCCTTCCAAGGCCCGGAGGCCAGGCCTCCTGTTTGCCCAAGGTCCCGCGCTACACGGGGACTGCTCGTTATCACCCTGTTGAGTCCCAACGACAGCCGCGGAGTCCCGGCTGTGCGAAACGGAAAATTCTTGTCTCCTGCGAACTCTGCTCTTTCTGCTCCCTCTCTTCCCCAGCCCAGCCTGGCCATTCCAGCCGGCCGTGGGCTCCTATGCAGGCTGAGTGGGGCCCTGCGAGTCCAGAAAGGGAACCCGTCAACAGGGCTCCAGAGATCCTCTCCTGCGGCCAGCTTCCTCGCTTTGCCGAAGGGGAACTGAGGCCCAGATAGGGGCCGGCTCAGCCCAAGGCCTCAGAGCGATGAGTGCGGCTGGTCGCTATCCGAAACTACAGGCTCTCAGATTCTCACAGTGTTTCCTCGACCTCAGATGGAAGGGGAAAGGTGGCAAAGAAGCGCAAGGGACCTTCTCGGAAGGGTTTGTGGCAGCGGTGACTGTCTTGCTGAAATGAGCGCAGTGGACCAAATGAGGTCTCCCTCCAGGACCCCACCGGTCCCTTCGCATTTACTCTTTCCCTCCTTTATGACTTATCTCAGGCTTTCAGATTTTACTTCTGCTCGTGGGTGCTTTTTTCTTTGGGGGCTCAAAAAAAAAAAAAAAAGATGTTGAAATTCCACCAAGCAGCAGATAAGGAGCTCCCTTTGAAGAGAGTCATATGGTTTCATTTTGCCCCAAAGGCAGAGAGACTGTGCAGACTCCCCCCACGATTGGAGATTTGCTCACCAACCACGGACGCCAGGCCCTGGCTCTTGAGGTCTGAAGTCTGGGAGCTGCCGGTGGCCTCTGGGGTCCTCAAAAAGCCCTGCTCCAAGTTGAGGCTCAGGTTGGAGAGGGAGGCAGGAGAGGTAGTGGGCAAGCACCCCCCCTGCACTGCTTGCTAACCAGAGCGCTTTCTGGGAGCTGCCCAGTTACCTCTCTCTGCTTCAAGGACGCCAGTGCATCCCCTCCTCCAGAGGACAGAGAGGGGACTTACTAGCCTCGCCAGCCAAGCGAAGTGCCCCAGGAAAGGATTTGGCTCAGGCTGAGGCTAGGGCAGGCCTAACTCAACCAAAGAAAGAGCATCTAGTGCCTTTCTCAGCCTGGGGCTCTGCACACTCCAGCTCTCCCCTAGCCTAGCAGCCTGACCAGTAGCATAGGGCCGGGCCTTCCCTGGGCCTTACTCCAGGACTGCTGCTCCCTATGAGGACCCCAGCATCCAGTCCAGGGGCCATGCCAGGCCCTCAGAGGATGCTTGAAAGTTCCCACTGGACTATAGGGCCATTTGGGCCCAGGATGTCCTTGCACCCAAAATAAAGCAGTAAGGTGTGTGTGTGTGTGTGTGTGTGTGTGTGTGTGTGTTGGAAGCGGTGGGTGATTTGGTCCCTGCTCCCAGGCGGGCCCATCTGCAGCAGCACTTGCTTTCCAGCCCCGTTTGCCCTCCTTTCTCTCCTCCCTTGTATGCTGAATCTCTGGCTGGATAGAATTAAGCTCGAAATTACTTGCATTTCCGCCTGAAATTAGTTAAATCTTCCCTATCTGTCTGCTTTAATGATTTCAATAGAGATTAATAAAATCCAGATGACACAGCAATCACCACGGCTCACCCACGTCCTACCTTTGCAGGGCCTGGGAGTAAGGTGGAGCGCTCGTTTCGGCAGAGGCCTGCATTCCCGTTTCCCGCACTGTCGCTGGCCCTCCTCCCCTCCCCACACAACCGGTCCTCAACCTCCGGCTTTCCCGGGGACCCAGCACAAAGCACAGGCACCCCTAGCTATACACCTGCACCCTAAAGCAGCCTGCTGAGAAGGGCCCTCTTCGTACCTGGTGATGCCACCAGCCTCTCTGGGGCCGTTTGCTTTCGTCTGACGCCTGCCTCTGTCTCACATGCCCGAGTTACCCCCCACCATAGGGGCCCCACCTATCTGGCCCCTATGAGACTCGGAGCCGCCGAGATTGCTGCAACGAAGCAGCTACCGCCACTACCGCTCGCAGTTCCCCCGGCAGGACACCCTCCTCTTGCTTCTCAGGATCTCCGACTTAGCCTGCCTCCTCGAGGGGACCTGCCAGCTGCAGGGCCAAAGCAACCCCGCAGAGGGACCAGCTCAGCCCTCTGGGGCCGGGCCCCACGAGCTGCTGCGGCTCTCGCTACAGTCCAAGCGCAGCGGGTTCAGGTGCGTGGGCCTCCGCGAAGTTTCTTTCTAACACCTGAGGCTGGGACGCGGGCCTCGCCCCGACTGGAATGGAACAGGGCCACGGCTCCGGCGGTGGCCTCCACCTAGGACTGGACAGGATGTACAGGCGCAGTAGAGGCGTGAGTACCTTGGGTCGCTTGGTCTGCGAAGCCGGTGATTGTGTCCGCGCGGCCGTGGCGCCCAGAGCCCGAGGTGGAGGCGGCGGCTGCCCCGGCCGGAGCCCTCCCGGCCAGGCTCCGGTAAAGCGACATCATGAACTGGTGAGGCACCACCGAGCCGTTCCTGAAGCCGGAGCCAGCGGCGCGGCGCGCAGCGCGGGCCCCGGGAGCCGTGGCAGCAGGGGCAGCGGAGGCGCCCGCAGCCGCGGGGAGAGTCCGCCGGCTGCCGCCGCCGCCCCCAGGACTCCCGGCCGGCCCTGTCCCCGCCGCTCGCAGTACGGCGGCCGCTTCGAGCCCGTCGCGGGGGCGGCAGGCGCTCAACAGCCAGAGGCAGAGCGCGGCGGCCGCGCTCAGGTCCATGGGCTCCGTGGGCCAGGCGGGCGGGAGGCGCGGGCTCCGTGGCTCCGGGAAGTCCCCCGGCGCCTTTTGAACATAGTGTTTAATAATGGGGGAAGTGTGCGCAGCAAGCTGCGGCCCCCCCCTTTCTCACCCCACCCCCGCCCAACGCCAAGAGCAGCGCCCCCTGCTGAACACTCTAGTGGCAGCGCCGCGCCCCCTACTCTGGCCTAACGAGGAGTCCAGGGCAGGAGTTTCTTCCCCCCGCCCCCCACCGAATCGCTGCATCCCCACTCTTGACGAGCGAGAGAGAGCGGCCAGAGGCTCCCGCCACAAAACGGGGCCCGCCTCCCTTCCCCACCGCCTTGCGACACCCCTCCGCCCATGCTGCGCCCGAGCCAAAGCGCCCTCCTGAGTGAGAGGCTCCGGGGCACCGCGCACACCCGCCCAGCTTCTGCCCTGCTCCCCTGCGGAGAAGCACCCGCCCCTCCCCGCTCCTATTCCGCGAGTGCCCGAGATGCCAGAGGTGGGGAGGCGGGACGGCTCGGCCCCGCCCGTCGGTGCCGCGACCCGGTGGCCAATGCGCCGAGAGGCCACTAGTGTGCACCGGGCCACAAGGGATTGCAGGGCTGCCACGAAGGCGCGGTTTTTAATCACCGGTTCAACTGTTCCCACCCTGCCACAGCCCCCAAAGATCGGAGCGGGCGGCCAGAGCAGGGGAAGGGACCCGTCGGGAAGAGATCGAGCAGCTGGAAGGGCAACCCAAGGACAGATGGACATGGACCAACAGTCGGAGAGCAAAGGTTTGGCCGCCGAACATGCGCTTAAGCGGGAGCCCAGATCTTCAAGGAGCGCGGGAATTACGAAGGCAACGCCGGGCTGATGAGGGGGAATGGCGCCCCGTTCATCTGTGCGTGGAAAGTGATGACCTTCCTCCCACCTTTTAGGGGTCAGGCTAACGGAAACGAGCTACCGGGTATGTTGGGGTGCAGCCAGAAGCCGGGAGGGCGGTTGGCGAAGAGACCCATGGTGGCACCTCTGTACTTCTTTCCCCCGTCGCGGTTATTGCGCGGGGCCGGGTGTCTGTGGAGGGGCCGCCGAGTGAAGGAGGCGCACCGGGGCGCACTCACGCGGGCGACTGGCCTCTTGGGTCCGTAGACGGCAAGGGCAGGTTCCCGAGGCCATGTCTCAGGGGTGCCCTCAGGGGAGGGTGGTCGCAGCAGGTGTCGGCTCAGCTCCTTCCGCAGCCCGGATATCCCGAGTGGGAACGTCAAGTGGACCGACAAGCCGCTGTTAGGCAGACGGAGGGACTGAGCGGAACGGACTCCCGACGCAGGGCAGGCGCGTCCTTTAAAACTGAATTTACTACCAAACTCGAAATCTAGATGGGGTTGGTGCGTCACGGTCACTTTGAGTGGGTGATCAGGGTCAACCAGACGTCACAGGATCCAAAGCCGCGTGACTTCCGACTCTCGCCTCGGTGCGCGACGCTCTGACCCACTAAGGACTCCCGGCCCGGGAGCTCCCTGGCGACTCCGGCCTAGGTTCTCCAGCTCCCCTGCACCGGCAGTTTAGTCCCAAGTGAACTCCTCGTCATGGTCCTCGTGGCCATCCCGGCCACTACGGAGACACGGCGCCCGCTCAGCTTGAGACTTTGAGCCACTGCCCAGTTGGGACATACTGGGGCAGGAGGAGACGCCCGATGAGGGGTCTCTCCTCGCGGACCCCAGGCGCATCGGGTGGGCAGAGGAGAAAGACCCGAGATTAGCAAGGGAAGGTCTGGGCGGAGAGGGTGCCCAGGGCTTCATTAACCCACCCTGTCTTTGGGACTGGCAGCAAGGCATGCCCACAGGAGCGGCCAGTCTCTGAGTAGTGATGATATAAAGTGCCAACAAATGGTCAAGCCCATGCATGGCTCAGCCTGGGGCTTCCTCTTGGGAACCCTCGGTAGTTGGGCCAGGCAAGGGGGAGACCTGGAGGTTGTACTCTAACATGCTGCTAAGTGCATTTTGAAGGGAAATTCCTCTGGGGCAGCCCCCGTGTTGCCCCAGCAGTCACTGGGCAGCTGCGGATGAGGTGCAGAGGCAGGTGCAGGAAGTTCTGAGAAGGCTGGGAGAAAACCCGGGACAACGGGTGTCCTAACTGTTTTGCATCCTTCTGATGACCACTCCCCAACCCAGAACTCCAGACTCCAGGTGTCTCAGAAGAAGTGAGTTGGGCTCCAAAAGGGGAGAAGGGGGAATGCAAGGGGTCTGGTGCATGTTTCTTGGCTGGGATGGGGAGGAGTGGTCCCCACATTCTCACCCCCAGATCTTCCCTTGGAGCGCACTACTGCTCATCCATCCTCTACAGAAGCTGTTCGCTTTCTCTGAGCACCAGGTCTCTGATCCAGGTCGCAGAATCCCAGGTTCTGAAAGAACCTTTTAGGTTATTTAGGCCAACGTTCCATGCCATGCCCGAATCATAACAAATTGCTACCCAGGCAGTGCTTGCATACCTGCAAAGACGGAGAGCTCCCTATCCCAGGCGGCCTTCTGACAGCTCTGAATGTGAGATTGTTCTTTATACTGTACTCATGAGAGCCACAACATCTCTCAAAGGAACCTTTGTTGTGGGAGTTTACATGTCATCTGGGAACATGAGCCTGAAACACTGTGTTGATGCCACTTAGGGAGTTAGTCTTGGGTTCTGCCAGCAAGAGCCTCATTGCAGTGACCTTCAGGCACTGGGACGGGCCCCAGAAGCAGCCTCAAACAAGTGTCTCCTGCCACATCCAGACACCAGCACATACACACCCCGCCCCCATATCTAACTATAAGAGCACAGGGAGGTCCCGTAGAAATGGCCTGCTCTGCTGCCTGCGTTGTCCACATGAGAAGGGGAAGTGATCAGGACTCTGTTACTTGGCATCACAGCCATCTGGGATGGTGGGTCCCCTTGTGGTCGTGTGCCTTTGCTCTCCATGCAGCTCAGAAGGTCTCAGGGCCACTCTGTCCCGGGCACCCTGTCGATGAAGCATGACGAGGACCCAGCCTCTCCCCTGTCCACCGTTGGGGGTTCTCAGTTCCCACAGGAAAGTACTGTTTTGGAGGATAGAACAGATGCCCCCTGGCTATGACTGGTTGATGCTCCTGAGAGTCAAGAGACCGGAATTCAAATCTTCCTCTAACCTTGGGTCTCAAGTTCCTTGGCTCTTCCTGGTTTTAGATTCCCAAATGCAGAGTGAGGCTGACAGTCACATGTCCACTGAGGCTTCCCCTATGATAGGTGGAGCGCATGTGGGGGTGGGGCCACTGCCTGGACCTAGCCAGGAGCCTGTCTTAGGCCTGGACCCACCATGGTACCTGGCCTTTGTGACTCAGAGATAGAAGGGAGGGTTACCCTGAGACTTTGCCCTGAGGATGGTCTCCATGGGAAGGCGGGAGAGGGAAGATGGTAATGACATCCACAGAGGCAGTTGCCTCCTGGCAGTTACTGTATCTGGTGGTGCTGGTCTCCACTCAGCCAGAGAGGTGCTGCAAATCTCTCTCCCAGAAAGCCCTGGGATGGGCTGCTTGGGCCACAGGTGTGGGAAGATTCCAGCAGGATTCTGGCTGTGCCCCCCCCCCCCCCGTCTGATGCTCAGGCTGGGGCTTCCTTGGGCTCTGAGAAATTCTCCATGCTCAACACAGGGCTGTCGTCCCCACCCCCAGCCCAGGTTACCTGGGGCAACAGCTCTGGCATCCACACTGGGATTGGCTACAGCCTGGCCCGGGGCCACCACTGGCTCAACCTGGCCTTGGGCTGCGGGCCCGTTGCATGGGGGAAAGGAGGGGACAGAGAAGAAGGGAGTAAGTAGGGTGGCTTCTTTCCCAGAAGTTCCACAGGGGACCTCTGGAGCCCTTCCATTTGGGACAAGTGCAGAGGGCTGGCAGACACTGCCATCTGCTGGCCACTGGTTGTAACAGTTGTATCACGGTGTGGCTGAACTGCCTGCTGGGATAACAAAGACCCGCCAGTCTGGAAGAAGTATCAGGAACACTGGGACCTCTGCGGTTGAACCAGTTTACCTGGAGCTGTAAGGTGTCCTGGGAGATGAGGGGACAAGGTCATGGACCACACATCACTGAGGTCAGGAAGGGGACTACAGTATAGGGTCATGGTAAAAACCTGGCTTCCAAACCACCTTTGCAGCGCACTAGTTTTGTGTGACCTTGATTAAGTCAACCTGTCATCCTCCTTCTCCTTGTCTTTAAATGGGGACAGGGATTCCTGCTTGCCTATGCAGATGAGACTTTAAAACAGGTAAAGTCCTCACCACAGTGCCTAGCTCAATAAAGGTGACTTTTCCTGTATTCCAGGTAAGTCCCATTTTAAACAGTTGGTAAACTAGTTAATCTAGCCTGTCCACCCAATCTCCTCTGTATGACCACTGTCTCTGATGCATGTCCACTTTGTCGACATGTCCATCATGGATATCAGTTATCTGAATGTTCTGGAGTTATGTCTCCATTAGATTTTCTTGGAAACTTTTGTGGACACAAAATTTTTTTTAAAAACTTCCTTTTGGAATAAAAACTGGTAACTCTCAGAATGAGTAATGGGATGTGGAATCTTGGTCAGATAGGAGCCCAACTTTTCTTTTCTAGACACACAATGAATAGAAGACCAAACTCTCTTCTCCTGGGAAAATAGGGGCTGACAGGGGAAAAACAACCAGAAGATGTGTCCCCCAGTGCAGGAGAGGAGCCTTTGCAGCCCCCCCCCCCCCCGAGGATGGGGACACTAGATCAAAAGGTCTCGTGGTTCACACAGCAGAGCGTTGAGCAGGAACATCCTGGGGCTGAGCTGGGGACCTGGTGTCATCCGGTTGGGTGGCTGCCTCAGGTCTTTTGTCCCACATCATGGCAAAGACATCGTGAGATTGGTCTGCAGGAGACAGTCTCTGAGGCTGCCCTACAAAGAACGAGGGTACTTACAACCCTGGGGACTCGGCCCTAGGCTGTGGCGACCTCCGGTGCTTCCCACGCTCCTAGTATCTGATCCACCTCTAAATAATGTGTTCCTTTTGGGCAGTGCCCTGGCTGGGTTCTGTCCTCCCAGACTTCCTGGCTTGGATGGAGTTGGAGGACTGATCCAAATGCTGATTCTGACTCCTGCAGACGCACATCTGAAGAATTAGTACAAACATCAGGTAACGGAGTCAGAATCCCGGAAGCCACCAGCAAATCATTGCAAATGAAAAGAACAGTGAGATTCCATTTTCCTTTACCTCTCAGTTGAGTAAAACCAAAGAAGATAAAATGCATTATTGGTGAGAGGATGGACAAATGGCTATTCTATATACCTTTGGCAGGAATGGAAGTTCATAGAGATTTTCCAAGAGCAGTGTGACAGCATCAGCATTTTAAAGAAGAAACCCTTTGACTTGGCATTTTCACTTGTAGAAATTTAATTTGTTATAAGGGATACTCACACAAGATAAATATACAGGGATTTTAAAAATTGAGGTAATAATGACAACTGGAAATGACCAAAATGGCATTTAATAGGGGAATAACAAAATAATGATACACACTCACATGGGTTGTGTTTCCCCTAATGTAAGACTAAATTAGATGTGGTGCCTGGCACAGAAAGATGCCCAAAACATATGATACTGAAAGACAGGGTAGGCCGAGTAGAGGGAGGGGGAGGGGCAGGCTCAGCCCTTCAGACCAAAGGTCAAGCCACACTGATGGGCGTTTGTCCACCTGTCACTGTGTGTGTCTGTCACCATCCTTCCATCCATGCTCTGTATCCCAGCCCTCTTATCTCCTCAGGGATCCTCCTTTCTTTCTGCTCTGTCTGAAAACAGACCCAGATTTTTACGTCATGAAATAATAAATCCACTTTGGAGAGCTTTATTATCAGCTATCAATATAAGTAAATTCCCGTGTAGCACTTGAAGCAGAATTGAAAGATCAAGACAACAGCATAGAGTCCAGAAGCAAATAACAGTGTTTGAAAATGTTTGAAATATAATAATGGTGACAATTCCAGTGGAGGAAAGGAAGAATTGTTCAATAAAATTTACCAATAAACTTACCAAGTACTGGGTGCTTGACTAAGTATTTAGGGCCCCCCAAATGGCCCTACGACATAAATGAATCCAATAATTGATTGTAGAAAATATATCTGGAGGAAATAGGGGTAAGGGATACTTTTCTATGTATGATTTCGGTGTAAAAACTACCAAGAGAAATGTCCATGGTCAAACAACATAAAAATCTTAAAATATACGTGTAAAAAATTCGAAAAACAGAATTGACCTTAAGCACATGAACCAACTTAGCACTGCCAGTCGAGGGGGACACTGGCATTACCTGCCCTCTGGTGTGATCACCAGTGTGGCACTCCTGCCAAATACTAACCTGCAGCAAACCATGAGAAGGAATTAGACAAACCCCAGCTGAGGAGTGTCTGTCACCATCCTTCCATCCATGCTCTGTATCCCAGCCCTCTTATCTCCTCAGGGATCCTCCTTTCTTTCTGCTCTGTCTGAAAACAGACCCAGATTTTTACGTCATGAAATAATAAATCCACTTTGGAGAGCTTTATTATCAGCTATCAATATAAGTAAATTCCCGTGTAGCACTTGAAGCAGAATTGAAAGATCAAGACAACAGCATAGAGTCCAGAAGCAAATAACAGTGTTTGAAAATGTTTGAAATATAATAATGGTGACAATTCCAGTGGAGGAAAGGAAGAATTGTTCAATAAAATTTACCAATAAACTTACCAAGTACTGGGTGCTTGACTAAGTATTTAGGGCCCCCCAAATGGCCCTACGACATAAATGCACAAGGGGCGTGGACGTCCATGTCAGTGTCCTGGACGATGAGATGAGAAAGGCTGGGAACTTAGAATAACGGAGGCGAAAGGGGTGTGAGTATTAAACACAACGCATGATGCTCGATTTGAGTCTTGACAGAGAGCAGGATGTGGGATTGGAGAAGGGGGGAAGTAGTTGTAAGTAAGAGACATTGTTGGGACGGGGGCAAATTGGAGTATGACTGCATGTTAGCTGATGGTATTGTATCAGTGTCAGATTTTCTGGGTGTGGTTGTTACACTGTGGCTATGAAGGAGGGCAGGAATAACAAAGTGTTAATAATTGTTATGCCTGGGATAGTGTGAGAGGTGGATTTTATTTTTTTACTATCCATATTTTCTAGTTTTTCTACAGTGAGCATGAATTATTTCTATATAATAGTTCCATAAAATCCTCTGCTTGTCTCTTCTGCTTCAGAATTAAGCTTCTGGAACATGGTGCCACACTCGTCACCCCCACCAGTCTGCTGGATGGGGTCCACCCCAGGGGGCAGGCCTGAAATTGGGTGAGGCAGCCCTCTTCAGCCAAGGCAAGTCCCAGGGAGAACTGAGCAGAGAACTGCCAGCACTCCCAATATCGGGGGGGCATAGCCCTTCAGTCACAGAGACGCTGCACCGTGGTTAAAGGCACCACATTTGCTCTATTCCCCACCCCCATTTTTCCTGAAACATTTAAGAGTTACAGGCATCATGATACCTCACTCTAAGTAATTCTTAGAACTAGAACGTTGTCCTTCACAGCCTGTGTTTTCTGCACCCCAGCACCTGGCAGGGTCACAGGCCCAGAACTAGGCCCAGGAACATTTGTTGAGTGACACCGTAGGTCACTTGGGGTGATTACCCCTGGAGAACGAAAGCATCACTGTAGAGGGCAGAGACAAATCAGCAAGTGCCGGGAAGACCTGTCCCACCAGAGAGAAGGGCAGCGTAGGTGCGTGGCACGGCTAGAGCTCAGATCTAGAGCTCGCGGGCTGTGGTGTCTCTAACTAACCGCACGGTCCCTGAGGCCTGGAGCTTTCCTCCCGGGGCAGTGGGAAGGGGGACGCTCTGCAATGTGGCTCGTGTTACTGCAGCTTCAGCCATGGAATGGGCTGCTTGAGTCAGGCAGGAAGCAGAAAATATCAGATTTAGATCCCACATTCCATGCATTGTGTATAATTATCCACTGGAGCCACCTAGGAGCATGCGAGACCCACAGAGGCAGAAAATGGGATTGCTCTCAGGGTCGGGGTCATTTTCTTGGGGAGCCAGTTGCATGCTTGGGGTGCACCAGGTGTACCAGATCCCCTGCGGTGTACACTCAGGAACCCTGGGGCCAGGAGTGGGGCTTCTTTGCTTGCAAAGCACTGATGACAGGCATGCTGCCAACTTCATCAACAGTGGGAGTCCCCTTCTTTACGGTCCCCCACCTGCGCTGCCCCTGGAACAGACGTGCTTCGCTAGCCCTCCTGGGCTGTCTTCTCCACGGGCTCTCACAGGTGGGCCAGCCTCGCTCAGCGTCAACAGCTTCTTACCTGTGATCCCCCATCAGGGTCTCCAGCCCAGGCCTGCCTCCTTGAGGGTCAGAGCCACAGATCCAGACACTTCCACCTCCCAGGCCCTCAAACCTGTGCAAAGCGGAACCCAACACCCCACCAAAAGTGTGTCCATCCTCCAGATGTCCTGCCCCAGAGAATGGTACCACCCTCCAGCCACTCACCGGAGCCAAACATTTTAGTAGTGGCCTCTTAACTCCCTGCCCCGCCCACATTCACTCAATTTCAGGTCTTGGCCAATTCCATCTCCTGTCTCTCTCTCTCTCTATCCCTGTGTCTTTATCTCAACCTGGGGAGCCCTTACCCTAGTTCATGACACCATTGTATCCAGTCTGGATTGTTCTGCAATTCTGCCCCCCTTCTTGCCTCCAGCATCACATGCTCCAAACCACTGTCTACAACATGGCTGCTCGGGCCCCTCCTATGTTCACAGCCCGCGATGGCCTCACGTTGGCCTCAGGGTCAACCTGAAGCCTTTCGCCCGGTGCACTCCTGCCTGTCCCTTCCCCTTGACCTCCCTTCACCCCTCATTCCCTGAATTCTATGACCCTTCATGTCTCCGGGCTTCATACATGATACTCCTTCTACTTTGTCCTAGTCCTTCTTATTTCTTCAGGGTCACCTTGAACTTTGGCTCCTTTAGAAAGCCTTCTCTGACCCCCACCCCACCGCAAGTATAAGGGCAGAGAAGCTCACTGACGGCAGTGGTAGGCCTTATTCACCGCGTATGCTTAGTGCCCAGCATGTAGTGTATGTTCCATAAACGTCCCGCTGGTCCTTCCCGGGAGCTGCACTGTGCCAGACTCCAGGGGCACTGAGGCCCACACTCTTTCTGCCTTCCTCTGAAGTGGGGCATGTCAATCGAAACGAGACGGACCGCTTGCCACCATGAACCTTGCCCTCCAGATAAGACAGGCAGGTAGGCAGGCGGAGCAGGCAGTGTACTGGGTCCCCTGCAGAACTTCCATTCTTCATTCATTCATACATCCATCTTTCTATTCATTATTGCTCATCTTGTCTGCAAACACATTTGAAACAAATCTAATAAAGCACATGAGTGTATGTATTTATTCAAGACATACATTGGGGAACCTGATTCCATTTTCAAAACTTTCTGCTGTAGGATTTCTTCATGAAAATCTGACTCAGAAACAGCTAATAACCATGTTGGTCATGATGATGGTGGTGGTGGTGGTGGTGGTGAAGTTGAGGTTCAGGGGACACTCTTCTGCTCCTCCTGCATGAGGTTCAGGGGACACGATCCCGTCATGCATTCTAAGCCCTCGAACTAAGCGCAGCTTCTGTCGTTGTCAGTGGAGTTTTCCATGGAGAGAGCACAGAATCGGGGCAGGGGGTTTGTATGTTTCCAGTCTCAGATTTTTTTCTCCTGGGCCACTTGGCAGGTGACATGACCGCTACTTCTCATCCCAAGGAGAGGCGAGTCTACTATGAGAGGGTCTACTACATCCTGCACGCCTTTACCGCTAAGCCTCCTTTCAAGGAAAACTGGCCCCAGCTCTGGCCCCAAGGCAGCCATCAGAGGTAGGCCAGGCAGTAGGAAGGAGCCAGAACCTTGAAAAGGGGACAGGAAAGGGGAAGCTGGAGGCAGCAGGTCCATGGGCACACTCTGAGAGCACAGGGTTGGATGGAGTGTCCTTTCACTGAGAAGCTTCAGAGCCTCCACAGGGCCTGGAACAGAGGCCCAGCTCAGTAGATATTATTGAATGAATGAATGAATGAATGAATGAATGAATGAATGAATGAAAAGGCCATGAGAGAGAGGAGAGTAGTTTTGTGATAGAGTCCAACTAGCAGCAGAAACAGAAGAGTGTTCTGTCTTTTTATAGTTGCCACATATTAGAGCAACACAAACAGTCACACTGATTAAATGTCACTTTGTGCCAGGCCCTGGCTAAGCATTTCACAGGTGGTTGGGAAGAGGTGGAAAGTTTGCTGATCAGATTCCGGGGTGGTGGGCATGGGGAAGGGGGACTGCTTCTTTGGGAAAATGTAGTCAAGCAGAAGCCCCACCTTCTCTTCCCTGAGGGTGGGGAGCAGCTCGGGGAGTGGGTGTCCTTAGGAAAGGAGGAAAAGTAGGTGTCCAGAAAGGTACCTGGAGAGGGGGGTACCAAATAGAGGGGGTGGGGGTGTTAGCAGCTCTGTGAAAGGGAAGTTTGGGGCGACAAAGACTCTCCTTGACCAAACTTTAGACTCCTCTGAACTCTCTCCTTCTCTCTCCTTCACTAGGCCTTGACCTTGACCCCCGACCCCCTCCCTCTCTGGCCTGCCTGGTCCAGTCTTAGTAAGAATGCTGCTAAGTCAGTTTAGAGAGAATCCCTTTCTTGAAATCTGATCACCCTGGATATCTGATCAAGTTCCTCATCCCTCACCTTTGCCATATGTCGTTGGCCCACCTTCAGCAAGAAGCCCCCAACCTTTGCTGTCTCCTCCCATAATTTTTCATCACTGACCCCCACCCGGCTCCTTGGCTGTAAATCCCCACTTGTCCTTGCTGCGTTCAGAGTTGAGCCCTATCTTCCTATTGTGATAGTCTTGAATAAAGTCTTCCTTACTGTTTTAACATTTCTTTAGGAAGGGAGAGGAAAGACACACAGTTTTCAGAAGCTTTTGTTGGGAAGGTCCCTTTCGCCTTTCAGGAAAGCCACTGGAAGGCCTCTGGAGTCAGGCTGCTGTTTCTTTAGCTGATGCCTCACAAAGGGGTCTAGTTTATACTCTTTGCTGGGTCATAGATCACCTCATTTGACCCTCCTAACATCTCTCCGAGCATCCATTGGGCCATGAGCACTGGATGCACTGTTTCCCTCACACTTTCCCCCAAGGCAGGGGACCAAATAATTTATCCTTTGAACTAGGACAGTCCAGAAATTCCTAAGAGTGAAACAGGCACTGTTACTGAAACTGAGGGTCCTTATGACTTTGATTAAATTTAACTTCAAATCCTAGCACACATTTTCTCTCTCTCTCTCTCTCTCTCTCTCCTCCCCCAACACACACACACACACACACACACACACACACACACACACGGTGCCAAAAAATGTATACACATTTTAAGAAAGTAAAACTGTATTAAAATTGTAATACTCAATATATACCGATAACAAAAGATGAATACAAGTCACATTTGACTTCTGCAATTACAAGAGGTGCTCAAAGTGGTTCCCATCAGCGTCCAGATACTTCTGATTACAGCGAACTACTGCTTGAACAACGTTGACCAGTGTCCACTTGTATACATTTTTTTAGCACGATAGATAGATAGAGAGATAGAGACAGAGATATAACCCTTAGAGACCTAATCTTTCCTCTATAATCAGCAGTCTGAAGGCAGCCGAAGACACTTGCTGGGACCTGACTAATGATCACCAGGTCTGGACCTAGGACAGGCTAAAGATAACATCTTGACCTAAGTCACGTGTCAGCTTCTGAGCCCTAAGGTAGAACAACTCCCTGGCTACTTTCCCAAGAAACGAGACAGAGGGACGCTGGTACAGACCTCAGAACTGTCCTCAAGAGCTGAAGAAATGACTCATTACCCTTACGTCACCTCTGACCAATCAGCTCCCAGCATGACCCCAACCCCCTAACCCATGGGGTCTTGTGATTTTGCCCTATATAATCTATAAACTACACACCACCCGGGAGATCCGGCTTTTGAGCATTAGGGCTTTTGACATCCGCTTCCTATTTTCCTGGGTGGCACCATTCATAACAAAGTAGCCAGTCTTTCTCCACCGTAATTCTGTGTTTAGCGTTTGGCTCTGCTAGCGCAGGGCGGACAAACTTTCTTTTCCACACCATTACTAACGATGCCGGGACCACAGGCGCAAATCAAGACTTTCGGTTACCAACCGGAAGGCCTCGCTTTCCTCGCGCACCGCGGGCACCCTGCTGGCTCTGGCCCCTCGCTCTGGCACCGGAGGGCGTGTAAGGGGCGGGGGCGGGACTTCCCGACAGGCCTGGCAACGCCCCTCGCCGCTGGCCCAGCGCGGCGGCCACTAGGGGGCGGGCAGAGCGCCCGGGGCGGGGACTCGGCGACGCCGGCGCCCGTGGTCTCGTGACCGGTCGCGCCCCTCCCCGAGACGCCGCCGTAATGCAGTCCCCACCGGTTCTCGTCACCTCCAGGTGAGCCAGACCCCCGCGCCTGGCGCCACGTCTTGCACAACGTGGGGTCCAGGTGCTCGCGAGCCGTGACCCGAGGCGCCCGGGCGGATCAGCCGGCGGAGGGCGGCGGCCCCGGAACCGCGCCATGTCGGGCCAAGCCTGCGCTCTGACCATTTGTCTAGGCTCGGCCCCTCCATCGCTATACAGGAGAGGGGGGCGGCATCGAGTGTCGCTGTCCTACAGATGGGGAAACTGTGGCCCCTAGAAGGTGATGAGCTCAAGACCCTGTGGAAGGGAACCCTCTTCTTCTCTTCCCTGCCGACCTGCGTTCATTTCTTTTTGGCCCCCAAATCCAGTTCTGCATCCCTTCAGTGCTCACCGTGTGCCAGGCCCGGTGCTTAGCCCTGGGGACCAGACCAGTAAATTGGACAAGGCCGGGCTCTGCAGGGAGAGACACTGCGATGAGGGCAGGCCCGCGGGCACAGGTGCTGGGCGGGGTAGTAAGTTCAGGTTGCCATGGGAAGACAGTGCAGGTATGTACCCAGGGTTCTGGGAGCAGGCGAATGAGGTCAGGTCCTGCAGGAAGAGTGGACTTTAACCACTGAAGGGAAGAGAGAGGGGCAGCCCTCAAAGACGTAACTCAGGAGAAATGAAGTTATAGCAAAGACCTTGGAGGGGACCCTGGGAAGTGGAGGATGCAGTGTGGGCCCACCCTGGCCCAGGCCTGAAGGACCCGGTGCAAGATGGATCCTGGAAAGACCGGCATGGACATGGTTTTACTCTTATTTCCCCCCTTTTAATATCTGTAAAGTGACTCACTTCAAATATTTTCATGTACTCTACCCTTGTCCCCACCACACAAAATCTTGGGCAAAGATGCCAATTTTATTACATAAATGAATGTGTTACCCAGCTCAGCTGCTATTTTTCCAGCTGTAACTGAACTTCCCTATTACTTCCGGTCTAGAAAAACAGGATTCTTTATGTAAACCCTGATGTGAGAGCCTGCTTGGTCTCCCTGCATGGTCCAGTGAGGTTGCAGGTCATCTCGTCATTGGCGGAGGACATTTCCCCAGTGCCACAAAAGTCACCTCCCCTCGCTGAGCCTCGGTTTCCTTTTCTGTAAGAACGAGGTTTGAGATTGGTAGGTATGAGCAGAGCTCTCAGCAGGCAGCCTTCTCAGCAACTCACAGACCAGGGGGGTGTGATTGATCCTGGCTGCTTGGGAGGGACTTTCCTCGCTGCCCCACCTGCACAGGACTTGTTCTCAGAGGCAGGTGCGGGTGGGGAAGGCCAGGTTTGTGGTGCCCATTCCTTCTTGCTCGTAGGCACCAGGAAACCCAAGGGGCTGCCAGCAGGGTACGTGCAAGCACAGGGCCCATCCTCCCGTCTCCATCACCACATGCATTCCCACCTTCATCCAGCAGATTTTTACTGAGGGTCTACTCTGTGCCTGGTATGGACAGGAGGTGCCTACTCTATGGTCAGCAGGGAGGTGGGGAGCTTTGGGGGAGCGGCCTGGGAATGAGCCGTGGCTCTGCCTCTGACCTGCAGAGACCCCGAGCCTGTCTTCACTATCTCCCTGTCTTTAAATGAATCTAAATACCAGTGCCCTTTTGTAGGGCTGCGGGAGGCTGAGTGACTTAGACAGGTGAGGTCCTTAGAACAGAGCCTGCAATGGTGCCAGCTTCTGTCACACCCACCTTTAACCTTTAGTCTGGCTTTGCTCTCCCACACTCCTAACAGTAACACCCATGTGCTACACCAGCAGCAGCACGGTCCACACTCAGTGTAAGGCCAGGGATGCTTATTTGCTAACTGGTGAAAGGGAAAGAGAGCTGATTTGTGTGGTGTGCTTTTGCCTCATGCACATGTACATCAGGGCTCATTTAATATCCGACAGAAGGCAGGACCGCCGGGGCCTCCTGAGTTGTTCGTACTTATGGTGTGCCTCATACCCAGGAGGTGTTCGCGTGTGCACAGGTTTGTATGGTCAGTGAATGTATATACACACTTCATGTATAGGCGTATGGTGGCTGTCCTCCCCGTTTGGTGATAAATGGCCTCACATTGGTGACTGTCACATGCCTAATGTGGAGTTGGGAGGAACCTGCCTGGAAGGAGTACCGGGGGCAGGGTGTCATTTGATGGATTGGGATATAATTCCAGAGAGGGAAAGAGCCTTGCTCCACGCACGGTTCTGGCCGGCCCCTTGCCTCCCCCCAGGGCCTCGCCTTTCTTGTGTTCTGAAAGTCCTGCCCAGCCCATGGTAGGTCTCCACCGTGATACCATTTCTGGCACGTCCTGTCATAGGTGTTTGTGTGACGTAAGGTTGCGTGCATGGGTCTGCCTTGCCCTTACTTAGGATGAGGATCACATTTAGCTTTTTTTCTAACTTCAGAGAAAACATTCCATCACTTCTTTGCCTTGCATATCATTCAGTATGTTTACGTAGCATTTACAAAGTCTCCAAGAGCGGCAGTGTTTTGCTGAGGATCCCCTCAGAGCCTCCGACAGCAGCCTTCTCGTGCCTTGTAAGGGCCCCTCAGTGCCTGGCTGGCGTCCAGCGCCCTTTCCATCTCCCCACCACCACCCCAGGCAGGTTCTGTAGCAGCCCTGCGCCCCTCTGGTCAGCTGAGGAGTTTTGGCTACTTTGAGATTCACGGCGGGCTTTCATGCCTGCATTGTGTGCACAGGAGCCAGGCACTTTCCTTGGTGTGAACAGAGCACCCAGGATGCCATCCCCACAAACCCTGCAGGAGCTCAAGTGCTGAGTCTGTAAGACACTTAGCTGTCTGATTCTCCACCAGCCCCACTTTCTCTGCTCTCACCTGTTTTCTTGCTGGGAACAGCCCTTTGTCCCTGACCAACCCCAAGACAGGTCCCAGGCCCAGGAAGCCAGGCTTTGTGAGGGGCTGGCGTGTGGCAGAGCCGGTAGCCTGGAGCCGTGACCGTTGAGTCTGGCCAACGAAGCAGCCTCGTACCCAGGCCGAGTTCCTGCCTGCGTTTTGCTCAAGAAGCCTGCTGATTGGAATCTGAGCTTCCTTTGCCTTCTTTCCCTTTGACAGGCAAGTTCAGAATGTCCACACGGGCCTCGACCTGAGCGTGCCCCAGCACCAGGAAGTGCGGGGCACGATGACGTCAGGCCACGTGGAGTACCAGATCCTGGTGGTCACCCGGCTGGCTGCATTCAAATCTGCCAAGCACAGACCTGAGGATGTCGTCCAGTTCTTGGTGAGCTGGGGGATCTGCCAGGAGGGCGGGGGTCGAGGGTGCCCAGGATCCAGGGGTCCACGTGGGCAGGCATACCTGCCACCAGGGTTCGAGTAGCATCAGGGAGTGGGCACTTCTTCAACACTCGCTCAGGGCCTGGGAGTGCCAGAGCATGCTGATAGTAAGGACACAAGTAAATTGATGCTTACAGTCCATGGGGAGAGAGACTGATAAAGAGACAGATACAGGCAGTGACAGGAGCACACGTGGCTGTGGGAGTGTAGAGAAGAAGCACCTAACCCACCACAGAGAAAGAGTTCTGGAAGACTTCTCGGAAAAGGTGAGGACCGTGCTGTTTTATAGAGCAGGTGGAGCTAAGCGGCAGCAGAAGGGGAGAGGGTGTCCCCGGCAGAGGTCACAGCCTAAGGAAAGGCATGGAGGCAGAAACAGTGTTTTGTGGGGACCTGTGAGCCTGGATGAAGTGACAGAAGATGAAGGCGAGACGGGCAGAATCCAGGTCATGGAAGGTGTGTAGGGATCCCCTCAGAGATAGGGAGCCTCGCTTGTCTTGTGTGTAGGGAGCCTCGCTTGTCTTACAGCCAAGGAGGGGTTTTAAGTTGGGAAGTGACATGGTCCTTTTGCCTTTCCCTGGCCAGTCTGGTGGGAGAGTGGAGTTGGACTGGAAGGAATCAGGGAGCGGGGGTGGCAACTCAGTTACAAGGCTCACACAGTAATACCCCAGGTGAGGGCTAGGAGCAGGCCAGCAGTACTTAGGATGGAAATGAGGGTGACAGCTGAAAATAGTTCCGAGGTACCATGCACATAATTTGCTGATTGCTTCCACTAACTGAAATCAAGAGCACTGGTGGAGGGGCAGGTCTCGGGAAGGGTCAAGTGTGACGTGTCCACCGATGGGTACACAAGGATGGAGTGAACACAAGGTCGGTGGGATTGGGAGGCATCGGCTTGGAGGTGATGTTAAAAGTCTGGGAGTGGATGGAGTGGCCCAGAAAATGGACATGGAGCGTGGAAGGAAGGACCGAGCGGGAAACCCCAGGGACATCACAGCCCAGGGACAGTCATGGAGAAGGAGGAGCCTCCTGGAGTCTGAGGGAAGAGAAGGGCGCATCATGGAGTCAGGATTTCAGGGAGCAGTGAGTTACAAGAAGGGTTGGTGGGGGCAAGATCACAATCTCATTCGTTTAGTATTTACCTTTGGCTTCTTGTAAAAGGAGAGACGGGCCACAGGATTGTTAGGTAAAGGTGAAATGAGCAAGAGTCTGCCGTCCAGACAGGAGCAACCGGCTGCAGGTTTGCACAGAGGGAGTTCCCATCTCCTGGCAGCCGAGAAAGAAAGGGAAACAGGGAATTACCTCACTCTGGTGACCTCTTAGAAGAGACACCAGAGTGTAAGGGAGAAAAAGCTTATGGCACAAATCTTTCATTAAGGGACATTCACCACATCATGGGACGTATCTAAAAGAGCACGATGTTTGTCATTTGCTTTTTAGACTGACTTTTGGTGAGAACCAAGGAGTAATGCCAGTGGTAGTTCTGGGTCTGCTTTGCTCTGCGGGTGGCTTGCAGCGCCTGGTGATCTGACTTGACCCAGAGTGGAGCTCAACACAGCCAAGCTTTCAGGGTCAGGAACAGAAGAGGGGGACCATCTGTTGCATGACGGAGAGGCAGCATTCCGGGAGCCCGCGCGGAGTGCCCCGGCCGCCTGCTCCATCCTGTACAAAGGCCCAGCCTCACATGCGAGGGTGTGTGTGACGATCTTTAACTCCCCCATGCTTCACGCCAATGCCACTTTTTCCTAACCAGTAACACCCGTGCCCTGTGGGGTGTGCATGTGTGTGCACAGGTGAGGGCAAAGAACACATTTACTTCCCATGGGATGTAGGAATCTCTTTGAAGATTGATGATTTAGCTTAAAATATAAACAAATGAGCATATTGCATCCTACTCCTTAAAAGGACATACATGTTATATTATAAAGTGAATTTAATTACTAACCACAGCTTAACCAGCCTCTGGGAAAGGCCGTGGTATTTGCTTACGGTTTAGCAGACACCCCTACCTCTGCTGGCGGTGCAGACACACACTGATGTCAGAGGGATAGGGGTGGTGATACTGTCTGCCGGCTCAGCGAGCCACCAGTACATGGGAGTTCTCACCCTCAGCTCACAGTGCCTCTCCCTTAGCCTCCTCTGGTCCAGAACCCAGGTCCTGGTGGCTCCCTGGGCCGGGCTTGCGTGGAGCAGTCAGGCCAGCAGAGGGCGCTCGGCCCCCACCTGGCCGGCTCTGCTGGGTGGGGTTTCTGGCCTCGAGTTCTCAGGACCACCCTGGGTGGGAGCCTGCATCACCTTCCTGAAGGCACCCTCTTCCCCTTCTGTGAGGGCTGTTCCCAGGGAAGCTCCCGGGCCAGGCTCTTGTGTTGACAACTGCAGGCGGCAGTGCCCTGTCCCAGGTGATCCCCACGGGCAGTTGCTGAAGTCTCCCAGTGAGCCAGCCACCTGCCTCTGGAACTCTCACCCCTCTCAGGGGGTGTGCCAGGACTGTGTGCTCCAACATAGCTGTACAACGGGATTGCCTGGGGTCCCGTGTGAATGCGTCCAGATGCCCTGCTGTCCATCCGCAGCGTGTGCTGCGGGCGTGGCCATGGCGTGGGAGCAGAAGGGCAATATCCATGTCGTCATCTCGCTCCCACAGACAAGTTGGGGAGACAGGCCCGGCATACCAGGAGAGCACAGAGGAGACCAGGACCGAGGGAGGGCGCTGGGTTGTTGGTGGGGTGTGTGGTGCAGAGCGAGTGAGTCTTCTTTGCCCACGTTGGGTTATACAGACCACAATGACAGCACAAACCACTGCTATGGCCGCTCGCCCACATGAGACCGAGACATGCTGGGGTGACCCCATGCAGAGTAAACATGCGGCAAGAGCTTGCTATGTGAACAAGCAGTCCCTGAGCTGCACTGGGAGTCCTGGGGAGAGGCTGAGAGGAGGGAAGCTGAGTGCTGCCCCAGGGTGACTTAGACGGCCAGAACCACCTTCTAATGGCCAGCCGAGCCCTGGCCTGCTTCTCCAAAGTCCTGCTGTGCAGACAGGTCCTGGCTGGTGGCAGAGAAACTAACTGTGCAATACCTGGCTCTTCTCCACCTGGGTATTGTAAGGACGGGCTCCACTGCTAATTCATGGGAGAATGATCCAGAGATCCATGCTGAGAACGGAAGATGACCTAGCAGCTGGCCAGACCATGAGGTCATCTAGTAATGCACAGAACGCCTAGAACGGAAGTGGTGGCCATGGGCTCCTGTGGCCTGGGGTCTCTGCATCAAATGTCTCTGTCTGTACCTGTGACAGTGCCCAGAATGCACCATGATTGCATCTTTCCTGTGGGCCACTTAGACTTCCGTAACAGCCCAGCTTTGCCTCGGGGACTTAAGGAACGGAGCGTGAGGCAGGGAGCTGGGCAGAGGGTCAGGGGCCGGCACAGCCAAGCCACACTCCTGTGGCAGCCGGTCCTGAGCGAGGGCTCTGAATACCCTGGCTCTCGGGACCTCTGGGTGCGGTGAAAGGAGCAGCACTCGCTTCACTCCTCACTCAGGAAACTGTGTATTTCTGTCATTCCAGGTCTCCAAAAAGTACAGCGAGATTGAGGAGTTTTACCAGAAACTGAGCCGTCATTACCCACTGGCCAGCCTTCCCCCGCTCCCCAGGAAGGTCCTGTTCGTTGGCGAGTCTGACATCCGGGAAAGGACAGCTGTGTTCAATGAGATTCTGCGCTGTGTCTCCAAGGACGCTGAATTGGTCAGCAGCCCAGAGCTGCTAGAATTCTTAGGTACCTGAGGTTCTGTCCCAAATCCCTGAGGTCTCCCCTTGCCCAGGGCTAGGCCTTGCCAGGCCCTGAGCCTTAGACGTTCAGGAGCCGCGGCCTCTGCTCTGCTCAGAGGCTCCCACTTGGAACGGCTGCAGTCTAGGCTTCGCTGTCACCCACAAACCCTGGGGGGCTACAGCAGGCACTTGGAGCCCTGGCTGGCCCCATCCACTTAGACCTGCGTCCTGGACCCAGGACTCCACAGGAAGCTAAGCCCTGCGTGTGGCGAGGCGCCTCCCTGTCCCCTGGCACTTGGGTGTCAGATGCTGTCTTTCTTGTCCCCCCACAGGCACCAGATCCCCGGGGACTGCAGATCTCAGCATCAGAGGCGTCTCAGTCCTGGACGCCGACAGTCAGGCCGGGGACGACGGGCAGGCGCTCGACTTCTTCCCGCAGCGGGAACGAGCAGAAGGGCCGCTCATC
The DNA here is from genome assembly GCF_004115265.2 of Rhinolophus ferrumequinum. Taxonomy (NCBI): domain Eukaryota; kingdom Metazoa; phylum Chordata; class Mammalia; order Chiroptera; family Rhinolophidae; genus Rhinolophus; species Rhinolophus ferrumequinum. The sequence continues at coordinate 58,361,382 of NC_046296.1, forward strand.
CCCGGCCAGAGAAGCGAGGATGCAGGGCCGTCCTCGGAGGAGGAGGAGGAGGCACTGGACCCTCTGGGCATCCTGCGGTAGGTGTCCCGCGCTGGGGAGGGCCCCCTCGGGCTGGCTCCAGGCTCTGGGGACACCTCCCCCCCCCGGGAATCTGAGAAGACCCCGTCTTTCTCGGCCATCACCTTGCATGGCCTGCTGTGCTCGGGGCACCGGCCGTCTGCTCGCCCTCCACATGGCCCGTGTCTGCAGGGCTGGGCTCAGGCGTCGCCTGCCCCTCCCTGGTCACAGGGTGGCCCCCCCCGCCGCCCCCCGGCGCTGCACTGAAGCCTGGCAGAGCTGGCCTGAACACACCCAGCCAGCCCCTCAGCCTGGGTTCTCCGTGCAGCTCGTCACTGGCAGCCTGTGTGTGACATGCAGCATGTGACTGGGGCTCCCTGGGTCGGGTTTCACTGTCTGTAAACGGGGTGTTGACCTTGGCCCTGCCTCCCCACAGGGTGGTTGTAAGGCTCCCGTGAATCACATGTGTGGAAGGGACTGGTGGCCCAAGAGGTGTCAACGGTGTGATGCAAGGAGTATAGTGATCCTGGGGTCCCCTGGCCGATGGCGTGTTTTCCTTTACACGTATGCGCATACACAGGCGCACACACGTACACTGGCTGGAGAAGAGGTCTTTGTCCCTTCTGGATGGTGTCCTGCTTCTGCCACCTTCTCATTCCTTCTCCTTTCCTTGCCCGCTGAGTGCCTTCACAGAGCTGCTCCTGAGCCCACACAGCAAGGCCCACCCAGTGCTGGGGGAGGGGCTCCAGGCTAGATGAGACTGGAGAGCCAGACATTCGCTGCTAAGGACCCCCCCAGTGGGCAAAGGCCGAGGTGTTTGGGCAGGACCTCCCAACTAGAAGGAGATGAGAGGGAAGCAGACAGCCCAAACACACCACAGCCCTCACTGTGTCCTCTTGGCCCAAACATGCAGGAAACAAGGTAGGAACTAATATTTCTTGAGCACCTACTTCAAGCTGGGCGTTGTACTTGGCACACTGTGTCTCAGCAATGCCCTGCAAGCAGCTGTTCTTATCCCATTTTACAGATTAAATAAACCGAGGCAAGTAACTTGCCTCAGATCAGACAGCTGGTAAATAATGCTACTGGGATTCGAACAAAGTGTAAGATCCTGGACTGTGGAGCCAGGCTGCCCGGGTTTAAATCCCGGCTCTGCCATTTACCAGCCATGTGTCCTTGGCAATTTACCCCTTTTCTTTAGTTTTCTGAAGCAAAAATAGGGTAATAAAAGCACCTATGTTTGGGGCTCTCGTGAAGGGTAAGTGAGTTAACATGAATGTTGGTGCTTAGCTCTTTTCAAGGACCCGTCTTTCTGCCCCGATACCTCCACAGAATCAGACCACAGACCCTGGGTGACATTCTCTTTGCCACGATGAGACTGACTGAAGTTCAGTCAACAGATGAGGGAGGCCTGTCTCGCAGGTCATATTCCACAAAGGGATCAGAGCCGATGAGAAATCAGGCAGGGGCAGCTTTACAAGAGAAGTAGAGTCCTGAAAGCACTGCCCAATCTCCACAGGCCTCCCCTGGGGGGATGTGAGGTGTGGACGCAGAGGGTGGGGATGAGGGCCATGGCAGGGCCGCCTGCACTGCAGGGTGGTTGTGAGACAAGCCTAGAGAGGAGGAGGATTCGTCCTCAGGGAGGGGCCCCGGGTGCTCAGGGAGTCGGGACCGGAGCCAGGGGTCCTGTGGCACCTGGCACCCAGGAGTCAGGCCCCTCCTGGCTCTCCACGGCCGGCCTTGTCCTGGAGTGGGGTCAGTGGCCCTGTGAGAGAGCAGCAGCGAGGATGGCCAGGTTACGTCCTCAGCCTGGCATGACCTGCAGGCCCTTCTTGGGCTTTACCTTGCGAGGATGGGGCTTTGTTTGAACTCACGCTCTCTGCTCTGTTGTTCTGAGTTGCCAGACTCAGTGCCAAGCTGAGATGGACCTTGGTAGTTTGTGCCAGCCTTTGGCTGAAGCACATGCTTAGCAAAGCGGCTCCTTTTTTGGGTAGGAAAATGCTCTTTAGGGACGGCAAGGGTTGCCTTGAATTTCCTACTTGTTTCAGAAGCAGATTGTGGGGAGCCGTGTCAGCTGTCCCGCGACCACCTGTCCCCCAACGCCATCCCTGGCCTGCATCCCAGGGGTCTCACTCCTGAATCCTAGGAAAGCTTAAGATCCTCTGCCAGTTTTTCATTTAGTGACCAGTGTGACACTAGTCAGTGCTGTCACCTCATCAGGAACAATAACAACATTTTTTGAGAGATTATTAAGTGTTGCAAACTGATTAGAATTTATGTGAACAAATATTTCCTATTCTCCTTCATTTTTCTTAAAGGTCACAATGCACCAAATTGCTTTTCAGGTCCACTGTAGGTCTGGTTTGGGAAGTGGTGCCCTAGGAAGCTGACTGGCACGATCTCATTTTGTGTCTGAGGAAGCTGAAGTTTGGAGTCAAGTAGCTCATCGAAATTCATTCAGATACAGATGGCAGAGTCAGGATTTGATGCCACCCACCCGTGCTGTCCCTTGATTCCAGTCTTTCAGCAGTCCAAGAGGTGGCAGGGGCCTAGAATTATCCCATTTCACAGATGGGGAAATTGAGGACAGAGTTGAGTGGGGATTCGGCCAGAGCCTTGTGTGCTGTGGCAGTCACGCCTTGAAGTCAGATTTCCTGTCCTCTCCAGGGACACCCAGGTAGGCCTGTTGACTTTCTCGCACTCCGTCTTTTGGTGGGGAACATTCTGTTCTTTGCAAATGACTTTGCTTTGCATGTGTATTTCTCCATTCTGTGCTGTCAGTCTCGCTGCTTGTCCCAGCGGTGCCTGCACGCCACCCCCAAGTGCCCGTCTGGGTCTGGCTCTGGCGTCGGTCCTCCCTGCGGTGGCCACAGCAGGGCGCTGTTGCTCCGCTGCAGGGCTGCTCGAAGGGTGGGAGCCGGCAGCACAAAGCCAGGAGCAGGACTCGCCTGGCTTTTCTTTGTCTTTCAAACCTGGTTTTGATTAGGGAAAAGACGAGTAACTACATGATTAGGAAGCCTTAAAGGTAGAAAAAGCCCTTACCCTGCCCGTCCCGACACTCCGCTCTCCTACTTAGGGGATTTTTCTGGGTCCAGGTCCCAGCGTTACCACGTAGCTGCAGACATGAGCGCGTGTGCCTTTTTGTACTGTTTTTTCACTTAGTGCCCTCTCGTAGTCGCTTTCCACGTCGTACATAGTTCTCGTATTTAACTTTCTATTTTAGAGACTTCACAGTTCTGAGAAAGACGAAGTTCTACGGAAATAGTTTTGCCTTCTGCTGGAAATACTCTGCTAGAAACATTTCTAATTATAACTTGAATAATATATGATTAGCATATAAAAATTGTAAACAGTTAAAAGTCCTTTTGTCATGAAAGTAGACACTTTGGGGTATTCGTGTTTTAGTAGCAAAATGGGATTGTGTCCCGTGTGCCAGTCCACAATTTGCTTTTGTTGTTGTTTAAGTTTATATGCTTAGTCTTTCCTTAGCAATCACTAGACTGATCCATTCTTACTCTGTGCTCCCCCGTCCATCAGGTCAGTGTGCTGTAAATGACATTGCCTGGCCCCTGCTTGGGGACATTGTGTTTTCTGTAGGTGTTTGCTATCACAGGCACTGAGGAACTTTTTCATGTACAGAGTGGTTATTCTGTTGCGCTTTGCCCCAGATGCCTGCCCCAGAGCAGGGTCCCAGAAGCTTCTGCAGGGGTGTTGGCCGTACCAGCTCAGTGAAGGGTTCTTTATGGACTTGATACCCTCTGTTGGGGAGGCCTCTCTGCCTTTTCGTCCCCTGCCTACCCACAGTGCCCACTGCCTGCCTCCCCCTTCCCCTGGTGCCCAGGGAACCCTCCAGGCCCCCTGTCCCTGAGGACTGTCACTCAGCTTCCCAGGGACAGGCTGGTTCCTGTACAAACACGCTTTCCTGTAAAGCTGGGCTTCCCACACTCTGCTCAGAGAACTGGAACCAGGGCCCGGTGCCATGGCCTTGAGTGAAGAGACTGGACATGTCTTTGGAATGCAGAGCTGGGCAGTGCGTCCTCCAGACATCTGGGTGGATGCTGATGGCGGGGGCAGCGGGACGCCAGGACCGTAGCCCGAGTGAGCAGCCTGCATCCATGCTCACAGGACATACGAGTGAGGGGAGGAAACTGGGCTTGGAGACTGAGCGACTGCTTCACATGTGAACTGCCTGACCCGCTACCTGCGGTCAGACATCTGCCGTCATCCTAGACATCCCCCTTCCGCTCCCTGATCTCGTCTCCCCCTCACATAGCGCTGCTCCCCCCCTCCAGGCCCTGGGCGTTTCTCCATGGACCACGAGCAAAGCTTCCGCGGGGACTGGGTTCCCGGTCACACCCAAGTCATGCTCCCACAGACCCTCACGGAACGAGGGTCTCTTGTTCCTCCGCCTGAGTCACCCATCCACGCTTAGCCCACCCCGGTCACTGCTCACTCCACGAGGAAGCCGCCTCTATGCTCCAGCTGTCCTGGAATTAGTGCTCTGTGTGGTAATAATTAGGTTATGTGTCTGACTGCTCAGCTATGCGTTTCTGGGGACAGCGGCAGGACTTACTCATCTCTGTTCCTTCATCAGCCACACAGGCTCTTGCACATGGGAGGCGCTGGGTCAGGGAAGGCACTCAGAGTGAATGGATGAGCTAGCTGTTCACAGAACAGCTGAGGGGCGGGATGGAGAGACCAGCTGAGGTGACTGAGCGAGCTCTGGAGGAGGCATGATGGGGCAGAGGGCTTTCTAAATGTGGGTTCGTGTCTCAGACAGATGCCGAGAGTCCCTCTCTCTCCACTCCCTTTCCCCTCCTCTCGGGATGCGGGGAGAGGGGTAGGAGAAATAAGTCTGGCTAACAGCTGCACTGTCACCCTGTCTAACCATCTAGCTGTTCATCTGTCTGTCCTTCCTTTCCACTTCTTCCTTCCTTCCTACTGACATCCAGCATCCATCCATCCATTTTTACATTTGATATTTGCTGAGTATTTGCTCTGGACCAGGCATACTACTGAGTCCAGAGACTGAAGTTTGGGGACCAACCAGGACAGGACCCTGGGGCTTTTAGCCATCAAAGCTCCATATTTCTGCCTATTCTGTCTGCCCCGGAGATGGTCAGGGAAGAGTCAGGGAGATAGAGGATGGCCCAGGGTCGCAAGGGGTGGAGCACACAGATGGTGCCTGATGGCACACCCCTGTGTGCTGTAGTTTCACTTTATTTCAATTCAAGACAACAGCAGATCACAGACATCTCCAGGGAGAAAAACAACAACATTCATTCAGTTTGAGAGGAAAACTCACATAGCAGAAAAGTCCGCCCTAATCTGTGCTCTCAGATCCAGAACTAGGTGTAAGAAGGGACATCACTGAAAGCTCTATGTGGCTTCTCCAGCGATAATTAATCACGTTGGTTCGCTCTCACTTCCTTTGTTCTTCATACGGTTTCCTTTTCTCAGTGCTTCCTCAGATTTCTGGTCCATGGGAAGCCTTTCACCCCCCCTGCTGCAAGGGGCCCGTTTGCTGGGTAGCATGCGAGTTTGATTTCCCCAAGAGCTGTTTCAGGACCTGCTAAGTTTCTGGGTTGTGGACCAGCGGGCAGTGGCTGCACAGTGGCAAGGCCCAGCCCTGCCCTCCTGGGGAGCTGCCTCCCTGGGCTGGAGGCTCTCGCCCTTCACTGCTGCAGTCCCTGCTAGACCCAGGAGCAGGGCCAAGTGAAGGGTAATTGAGGGACAGCAGTGGGCAGAGCCCACAGGCCCCAGGCTGGTCCGGTGGCTCCCAAACCAGACTGATCATCAATGCCACAGGGACTCAAACACAGCTTCCTGGACCCGCCCCTGGGGTTCTGATACCGGTAAGACTTGGCTGGGGCCATCTCCAGGTGGCCTGCCTCGAGAGCCATGGCCTGTCTTTGAACCCACTTCCCGGGGCTCAGTAGAGCTGAAGTGACTCTGTCTAATCAATGAAATAAAAGAGGGAAACATCCCAGTAAGAGTGGCCACCCTGATTCAGTGCGTGTGAGGGGGTACAGCTGAAGTTTCTGGAAAACACTTGCTGTTAGGAGGGAGTCCAGGCTGCTGTCGCCTTCCCCAGCATCACAGGCAGGGCCTGAAGCTGGTGCCAAAGTGAAGGCACGTCCCTGGTAGCCCGTGATGTGAGCCCATCTGGCTGGTGCCTGGAACAGAGAAAGCACAGGGACTGGGGTGCATGGGGCTTCCTGGCACAGCCACAGCCCCTGCCACTGAGTCTCTGCTCTCTCTCGCTGCCTCCCAAATATGCCACGGTCCCCCTAAGCACAGCAGGGTCGAGGCTGTTATCCCACCCTGTCCTGTGTCTCCTGCCTGCTTGTGCGACACTTGGAGGGGGCAGGAGTAGACGACTGTCAGCATGACTGCCCTCACTTGTCAGTGTCACTCTGCCTGCTGTGTGGCCTTGGGCAGACTCCTAGCTTCTCTGAACCAGTTTTTTCAATCTGCCCAACAACAGAGAGCCTATGGCCGAGGCTTCAGCCCTAATCGCCCAGGTGTGCTCTGTCCTGTGACCTTCCTGCAGGTAGCTTCCCCCATCTCAGCTGGGAGCCTGACATCCTACCAGGCATCTACATCCAGACCGTGGGAATGGTCGCCTCTGGGCACCCTCCTCTTCCACGCGCCGGGCCGTCCTGCTGCTATTTTTATCTGCTGCTGGTTAATCTGTGCCAATGTTTGGGGGTAGAACCAGCCTCTCGGTGCACTTTAGCCACATTGTGTTGCCAGCATGAGCTCAGACGGTGACCTTGGTCCAATGGAATTGCCTGCCAGGAAGGCAGGCAAAGCAGAAATCCTGTTTCCAATAAAAATTTTCGTTTGCGGGAGCCTTGAAATGGCTAAATTAGGCATCAGCCCCAGGGATTGGATCACCTGTTAAACTAAAACCAAGTGTATTTACTGGGGTGTGACTTACAGTGACGTGTGCACATCTGCAGCTTTCATGAATGTTTACGTGTGCACTGCGTAACCACCACCCGGACCAGGAAACGAAGCCCTCCCACGGCCCAGAAGCTTCCCTCCTGCCCCCTTTCGGTTTCCCGCAGCAGTGTCTGGCCCAGCGCAGGACCTGGACCACCTTAGGGGTAACAGTTGAGTGGGGTTCTGAGTAGCTAAGAGGCTTCTTGAAGGAGGTAGGGTTTGCTCAGTGCGACTGAAGTGCTTTCTAGGTTGATGGAGGTTACACCACTCAAGGGATGGGGAAATGTGTGTGGAGAAACAGGGAGCATTTACCGCGGCTGCTTTGTGCTCTCCCCTGGGGCCAGGCCCTGAGGTTTGCAGCCTCAGACTGCATCCACCCCCATTGGCAACTGGCGTGGAGCGTGGAGTGACTCTGCGTCTGGGCCCAGGGGGTGCTGAGGTCAGGCCGCCCCCACTGCCTCTGGGTGGACAGTGCATTCTCTGACCTGTGACCATGCAAGCTGTCGGCCTTGTAGTCCAGACGCCCACCTGTCCCCCTTATGTCCCGACAGCAGTGGTTTCCTGGGCACAGGGCTTGTCCAGTCCAGTAGCAGGGTCTCACCACCTCCAGTGTCAGGTCCTTGAAAAGTTCCTTCTGGACACAAGCTCAGGCCCACCCAGCACTTGTGTGGGTCTGACCAGGCCACCTGGGCCAGCTGGTGGGGCTGTCCGGAAATGTCCTAACCTTGAATTTTGTCTGTGATTCTCCAGCTGCAAGAAGCCCAAGAAACGGCCTGACGTGGCCGTGAAGCCCAGACCCGCGCCGCGGCTCACCATCTTTGACGAGGAAGTAGACCCTGACGAGGAGCTCTTTGGCCCAGGCAGGAAGCCCCAGGACCCCACAGAGGACATGCTCCACAGGGACCGTAAGTAGTGCCCCTGGGTGTTCATCACGCGTGGTGTCCCCTCGGTGACCCGACCGCCTGTGAGTGGCTTTTGACCTGCCACACGTGAGCAGGATGGAAGTCTGACATGATACAGACTCACTCATGGAGTTTTTCTGCTGGAGAAATCTAGTCTAATGCCTCCTTTCCCACAGCCTGGAACATTCCGGGCTGTATGTTTATTCCCATCATCCGTTGGAAGGGGAGGGTAGTTTTCTCTGTTGCTTTGAGAAGTGTGGATTGGGATCGTCGTGACCAGACGGGGACCCCAGACGCGCTGCAACTGTAGGGTTGGTTTGTGACAGGAGGTTTTATGTCACGTCATAGATCACATCAGAGGATTCTGTACAGAGATGGAAAGGGGAACACTCAGCAGGCTGAGGACTTCTGGACTTGTCCCTGAGTCTGACCTTTCCTCACCCTGCCCAGGCCCTCGTCCAAGGCCGGGAATTGATGTCACCCATTAATTCCAGCCAGCACTTGGTGACCACCCACCGAGGGCCAGGCTTTGTGCTGGGCCCGAGAACATATCCCTGAGTAGGCACAGTCTGGCCTCAGGACCTCTCAAGGGAGAAAGTACATCTCCTGACAATTACAGGGTAGCCTGAATCTGTAACAGGTCTGAGCAGAACGTCGTGCCTGTGGGGACACTAGGGGAGGCTTCCTGGGGTGGGTGTCCGGTGGGGGCTGCACTCAAGCTGGATCCTGAAAGGTAAGCGCAGTTTGCCTGGCCTGCTGAAGAAGGCTACTCCAGGTGAGGAGGCTGCGATCTCCTTTCCTCAAGGGCAGCGTTGCGCAGCGGAGACGAGGAGAGGGTGGGCATAGACCCAGGCTCCTGGAAGGCAGGGACTGCACTTGGGACGGAGTCAGCTCACCACTGCTCCCCGCAGGCAGCAGCCCCTGGCCGGTGGTTGGCGCTCAGTAAGCGCTCATTGGAAGTCTGGAGCGTAGTAATGAGGGCTGAGTTTGGGTGATGGGGAGGCCGGCACATGAAGAGGCTTTTTCCTCCTAAAAGCAGTGGAAAGACCACGAGGACTTGAACCGAGTGATGCCATCTGGTGACTGGCCCAGTACAGAGACAGGTGGGGGTGGGGCTGGGGACACCGCTGTGCCGGCCCCAACCGGCTCCTGTCCCTCGCCCCCCCCACCCCATTCCTTGGGTTCTTCTGCACTCTGCCTAGTCCTTTGTTTGCTCTCTACCAGTGGGGCCCGGAGACTGGGCCAAGGCGTCTCTACGCTACACTCCAGGCCGCTGGGGGTGGGTCAGGACGTCCTCTGATCACTCTGCTGCTGCCCTCTCCACAGCCCTGAAGTTGTTTGACGATCCTGACCTCGGTGGGGCCGTCCCCCTGGATGACCCCTTATTGCTGCCAGCCGCCTGTGAGAGTGGAGGGCCCACATCCCGCCCAGGCCACAGGGAGGCCTCTGAAGAGCTGTTCAGGTACCACCTGCCCCCAGCAGTGCTTTGCCAGCTCCGAGAGTGGCCGGGACAGAGCCAGGGACCTGGGATCTTTCACCATGGGATCTTTCAACATGGGATCTTTCACCAGCCTTGGCCTTTGAGGGAGGGAATCCTGGCCCTGGGAAGGCAGGAGCCTGTGGGTGGGAGCTGGCCAGGAGGCAGCATTGGGGATTGGATGAGCGGGGATGGGCTCCAGCAGCTCAGAAGTTTCTAGAAAGAGAGAACTGTGTGCATCTAAGTCTTTTTCTTTTCCTTCCACACTCACATTTTATTAGTTTATGTAAAAAATAGTTATATAATTGCAAGAGCAAGTATAACTGGGATAAACAGCTTTGGGAACAAATAAAACTAACTCTTGGCAACATGCAGCCACTCAGAAGGAGCAGAGGGCAGATGTGCTGGACAGTGGCTGGTCGCCAGCAGGGTCCCATCTGCTGGTTTTTCAGAGGGGAGAGCGAGGCTTACCTGTTACGTGGAGGGCGACTGGCAGAACGTGTGCAGAAGGGATACCCACTGCTTATGGAGCGCTTGCCGTGTGTCCCACAGCATGTGGGCTCTTCCCATGTGATCGTATTTTATCCTCACAACAGTCCCGTGGGTGGGTGCTGTTACGTCCGTTTTATAGGAAACAGAGAGTGTGGGAGAGGTAACTGGCCCACGACCACAGCTCCCAAGTGGCAGAGCAGGATTGGAACCCAGGTCCACCTGCCTGTGTCCTGTCCTCCCCACCCCGTCCAGGACTCTCCGAGCATTTGGAGAAGGAGAGGCTGGGACATGTGCCTCCCTCCCCTCCGCCACCCCACAGCCTGGGGCTTCTGCAGCACCCCGTGCTCTGAGCGTGCATGGCACTGTGCATCTCTCCATCGCGTTGCTCATGCCCCCTAGAATGCAGGCCGTGCTTGGCGATTTACAGGAAGCTGAGCTGTCTGTCTCTTTCCAGGAACAGTTTCAGGGCGCCGAGGCGTGCAGTCCCAGGAGGCTGTCATCTGCACCCTTGTTAGCAGCCACAGGCAATTACACAGCCCTCGAAGCACCCGCCGTGCCTGAGTCACAGGACGGCTTCTTGTCTTTACATCTCCCCATGGCCCCTGGCATCTGTTCACGCTTCTGTGTCCTCGCCCCTGACATCACAGCCAGCTGGGAGAAGCCAGGATTGTTATTACAGGTTTAGGAGAGAAACTGAGGCACAGGGAAGCGGAGTACAGGGTCAGCCCTGGGGAGTGGCAGGGCCCAGCGGAGTATGTTCCCCCCCACCCCCTGGGGAGCCTCTGCTGTCTCCAGGACTCAGCTTGTCCCGGGGGGCAGTTCCAGTGGGATCTTCCTAAATCCGTGACCCCGGCACTCGCAGACCTGAGTTCTGCTGAGCATCGCTTCGGGGCGTGTTCCAAGGTGCTGCCTTGAAAGGGCTCTGTGGCCAGGCGGCCGGGGCAAAACCAGTGGTAAGCAGGACCCTGTGCACGTGGTGGCTTGAAGAGGAAGCACCGCACAGCATTTCACGGCGCTCGTGGGACCTGTTCTAGCCAGGATTCAGGAACCCAGGTGGAAAGGGGTGCCCACGCTGCCGCTTGTATCCCAGATGAGACAGCCCCACCCCCACCTCAGAGCAAATCCAGCTTCTGATTAGTTCGCTGAGTCAGTGCTTTGCCAAGCAGTGTAAATCCTGAACTCTGACACGGGCTTTTAGCTGCTGCTTTATTTCCCCCAGGGCCCTTGTCTGAGGATAATTCAGTCCCTCTGAGCCTTTTCTGGGCACCCAGTCTCCAATTGGAGGATGCAAGAGCTAGCACCTGCCCCGGGGTAGCTCAGGGCTGCCATGTGGAGCGAGCCAGGCACTTCTGAGCTGAGGTTGCCAGGAGCAGCCTGTCCCTGGGTAGCGCCTTGTAGGTCACCTTGAACCCCAGACAGCTGTTCATGGGTAGGTGGGTGGTGGGATGGGTCTCACGGGCTTCCGTTGTGCATCTGGTCTCCGGGAATTGAGTTCTTCCACCAGAAGCTGGCAGCAAGAGCTCCCTCAGGCAAAGGGCAGAGTTGGGCTGTAGCCCGCCTTTTTTAACGGCCATTCGGTACCTGGGGCTGATTCTGTGTGACCGTCACATGGCTGAGGTAGGTCCAGGGCCGTGAAGGAGTCTTGGTAGGCCCCGCTAAGGCTGGCTTCAGCCCTCGGCGGGCTCTGTCTAGCCCCCATGTGGCCCCCAGAGGGGCACCGTGGGCAGGCAGACCCCATCCCACCACAGAGCCCCTCATTTATTCTCGCTCTGGCTGAGGAGAGTTCAGAGGAGAGTTCTGCTTCTGAAGTCAGACGTCCTGGTTTCAACTCACACTGCCACATGCTCAGCGTCATGTCAGGCAGGTCCCTTGGCCTCCTGGGACTTGAGTGTCTACATCTGCAGGGTGAAGATTTGGCCATGCGCCCCCCCAAACAACATAATGTGTCTAAAGTGCTTGGCACAGAGCGGGGGCTCCTTATCTGGCAGCTCTTACTGTTATTTCTTTTTTTTTTTTTTTTTTTTTTGTAGGCCTCTAGAAAATTGTCCATTTCTTCCAGATTGTCAAATTTGTTGGCATATAGTTGCTCATAGTAATTTCTTAAAACTTTTTGTATTTCTGAGGTGTCCGTTGCCACTTCTCCTCTTTCATTTCTGATTTTATTAATTTAGGTCCTCTCTCTCTTTTTTTTAATGAGTCTGGCTAAAGGTTTGTCAATTTTGTTTATCTTCTCTAAGAACCAACTCTTGGATTCATTGATCTTTTGTATTGTTTTTCTGGTTTCTATTTCATTTATTTCTGCTCTGATCTTTATTATCTCCTTCCTTGTGCTCCCTTTGGGCTTATTTTGCTGTTCTTTTTCCAGATCCCTTAAGTGTGAAGATAAACCGTTGATTAGTGATGTTTCTTGTTTCTTTAAGTAGGCCTGCAAAGCTATGAATTTCCCTCTTAGGACTGCTTTCGCGGCATCCCATAGATTTTGGGTCGTCGTGTTTTCATTTTCTTTTGTCTCGAGATATCTTTTGATTTCTTCCTTGATCTCCTGCTTGACCCATTCATTATTTAGTAATAAGTTATTCAGCCTCCATGAATTGGTGTGTCTTCCAGTTTTTTTCCTGTAGTTCATTTCTAATTTCATAGAATTGTGATCAGAGAAGACAATTGGTATGATTTCAATTTTCTTAAATTTATCAAGACTTGTTTTGTGGCCTAACCATATGGTCTATCTTGGAAAATGTTCCATGTGCGCTTGAGAAAAACGTGTATTTTGCAGCATTGGAGTGAAATGTTCTGAAAATATCGATTAGATCCAAGTGGTCCAATGTATCATTTAAGACTGTTGTTTCCATATTGATTTTCTGTCTGGAAGACCTGTCCGTTGTTGTCAGACTGTTATTTCTTGAGGGTTGAAGGAAAAGTCACCTAAAGAGGCCAGTCAGTGTCTGTAGAGTGGGGCCATCTGCAGAGCAGCTCCCCGGAGGCTGCTGAGGGGCGGGCTCTGCCCCCACTGTTTTGCGGGGTTGCAGGGAAGGGAAGCCTGCCTTTCAGTTCCCTCCCCGGGGCAGGTAGTGGAAGGGCAGGTTGGGGTTGGGAGGTGGCCTTGCTCGTTTTGCAGGAGGTCATACTCAGGGCGTCTCCCTCTGGTTCTTTAGAGTCGACGACGCCTTGGATCAGATTCTGAACCTGAGGACTGAGACCAAACCCCAGCCCCAGCCCCAGCCTAAGCCCAAACCGCCAGTGGCAGCTAAGCCAGTGCTACCCAGAAAGCCAGCTGTTATCCCCAGAGTGGGCCCCTCGGAGCCTGTGGCTGGGCAGCAGAAGCCGCAGCCGCAAATCCAAGCCATGGATGAGATGGACATCTTGCAGTACATCCAGGACCACGACACGCCTGGCCAGGCTGCTCCCAGCCTCTTCTGACCCTCCCTCCCCTGTGCCAGCCCTGGGCCAGCAGCCCCTCTCCTGTGGTGGGGCATGTAGCGAGTGGGGTCTGTGCCCTGCAGGCCAGGACCTCTTCCCCCAGGGACGGAGGGTGGAAGCCCAGGTCACAGCACCCCTGTGCTACCGTGTTCTTTTCTGTCCGGCCTGGGGGTCATGGAACCCTGCAGGGCGCAGAGGTCACCATAGGCATTGGATCCTACTTGTCCCAGCCACGTGCAAGTGGAGGGGAGAGCATGTGAGGTACCTTGCTAACCAGGAGCCCAGCCCCCAGGATACAGTGAGATGGGATGCCCAGGGAGGCTCCTTGGGGCAGGGAAACTGTGCCCACCTGCTCTGCCAGACCCAGCACAGGAGGGAGGGGCTGCCATCCTGAGGTGGGTTTGGTAGAACCAGTCTCTGGGCAGCATGGCTCCTGGGGCCTGTAGGCTCGGGGAGGGTCCTCCAGGACAGGGATAATGAATGAGTACCTGGGAGAGCCTGGCTGGGTGGGATGTCCCTGAGCTGCCTTTGGTTACCAGGTGCTAAGCAGGGTGCTTTCCCATCTGTTCAACTTAGAGACCTCAGGCCCAGCCTACATCTCTGTAGCATGCATGGCCTGACAACCCAGGTCTTCCCTCCTCTCTTCCTTTCCCAGGGAAGGCCTGGACAGACCGTGGCCCCCTTGGGCCTCTGGCCACAGGGCCCGTATCTGCCATTGCAGATCCGAGCAGAATGGCCACAGCATCCCCCAGTGCTCTGCCCGGGCCTACGGCCTGGCGGGTTCCTTGTATTCAAATGGACCCAGACAGAATGCTCTCCGGCTGCTGCTTCGAAGGCCTAGTCTGTCCAGTGGTGCGTGCTGCCAGGCCTTCCCTGTCCTCCGGGTCTGGACTTGCTCGCCAGCCTTCCACTGTGGGAGCGGCCTTCCCAGGGAGAAGGAACCCTGAGCAGGGCAAGGCCAGTGCCTTACACTTCTGGACCCCGCACGACTGGCACACAGTCTGGGCCTGGCACAGTACTCAGGAAATTCTCCGTGAATGAATGATTTTAATGGAGCAAAGAATGTCTCTTTTTTAATATATTCTTCATGTGCAGACCTAGTTTTTAATGAAACACAATCACTCTTGTTCCTTGGTTTGTCCTGCCTGACAGAGGCATTGGAAAGGGAATTGGGACTCGGACCCCAGACCCTTTTCCGATTGGGGCCAACAGCCAACCCTGGGGGAGGCCTCCCTAACCCGGGCTAGGTGTTTGCTGCCAGGACCTGGGCTGGTCAGGACCTGTGCCAAGACCTGAAGGGGGGAGCACTCCCTCTAATCTGTCCTGCATCCCACTCACCCTCGTCAGCTGCCCAGTCCTGAAAAGGCTGCCCGCCTCCCTCCACCTGTGCCAGGGTGAGAGGAAAGAGGCAGTCCTGGGGTCTGAGAGCTGAATTCCTCCTCTCTGCCTTTCCCAAGCTTTGAGGGCCCCGTCGCCCTGGGCACTGAGCTGGCTCTGGGACGGCCTCAGCCCCAGGGACCAGCACCTGCCACTTCATTCACTGTCAGGCCGTCACGCCCCACCCAGCCCGGCCCCCCTCCTTTGCTGACTGCAGGAAGGAGCAAGTGGTGAGATGCTGGGCCAGCTCCGCCTGGGCTCTTCCCACCCTGTTGTGTCCTCCGCGCCCCATGCCAGCTCCCTGCCCCTCCCTAGATGCCTGCCTCCCCCCACCACCTGTCACCAACGTGTGACGTGGGGGCAGAGGGTGCAGCCAGCAGGGGCCTGGTGCCCGTGGGGGGCTGGTCTTCTGGCGGGGGTCACAGACGGGACCTGCCCCTCGGGTGTGGGTTTGTCCACTGTGGCCCGGCCTCCTTGGGCGCCCAGTGCTCTTGACACCCCGGCCAGGATGTGCACTTCCCAGGTGCTGCTGCTTGAACTATGGCTGTTTGTCACTGCAGGCTTGTGACCTCCTCACGAGTTGGTGACTCTTTGTCATGCAGTAAAGCCTATGTCAGTCACTCATTCCAGCATTTGTTGGTGGCATTCTTTTCTGTGTTAAGGATGATGGGGTGGGGGAATTAGCTCTGTAACAGTGGGCCCAACGAGAGGAGCTGCCCTTGAAGGGCCCCGTGTCTTTGGAGGCTCTGCCTGGCCTCCCAGGCTGCTGCTCAGGAGGGTAGGGTGAAGGCAAAGCGAGAATTCCACTGTGTAAACTGAGGCAGAGGAACCGGGGGCCCAGGCCCAGGGGGAGTCGTCCGGTTAGTAACTGCTCGGTCAGACCTATAGGGGATGAGGACCCTTCCCTTCTTCACCGGCAGTCTCCTCCACGTGGGGATGGGTCCAGGCCCTTCCAGCTCTGACACCAGAGGCCCTGTCCATCCGGACACAAACCTGCCCTGGCCTCCACACTCCTGCCCGAGCCCAGAGGCTGCTTTGTGCCCCGGACCCTGAGGTTCTGAGCAGACAGTTCTGCCAGCTGACGTCCCCAGGAGCCAGGGAGGCCTGTGCGGGGGCGGTTGGAGCTGGCCCGCTTCCCCCACCACTCGGCTCTGGCTCTGTAGCTAAGCTCAAATTGGGGTCTTGGCTCCCACGGACCAGCAGCTGGGTCGTTCTGAGAAGGACCACTCAGCGCACGAGCCTGGAGCTTTCACCATAGAAGGAAAACAAAAGTTTAATTGGGGCAGCAGCGTCTGTTTGTTTTGAAGCCCTTGTGAGTCCCGCGGACAGGATGTGCCGTCCATGGCAGGGGTCCCACTGCCTTCCCGCAGTGTTCCTCTCAGGAAGCCAGGGCCTCCGGCCAGCCCCCTGGTAAGTCCGTATCTTGGGCCTGTCCTAGCCAGCCCAGGTAGGGGGCTCGCTAGAGAGCGCACACCCTTCCAAGCTCTGGTATTCCGTGACCAGCGCAACGCAAGATGTCTGGAACCCAGGTCACCTTCACGTGTGCTGGGGACTGCCCCACAGCTCGAGCCCTCACACCGGACGCAGACAAGATAGCAAAAGTCCAGCCACTCTTGGGGGCATTGTGGCCTTAATGCCAGGCTGCCACCTTGGTGTTGTGTCGACCCACTTTGTGCAGTGGTTTAACACCCAGTGTTAGGCGTTGCTTTGTCTCCACACCTGCAGTCGCCAGGGAAACCTGACGTGGAAGGTCATGCTCAGTTCTCATTCACCAACTGCCCAGCTGAGCATATCCTGGGTAGAGAGAAGGACAATAGCGCTTCTGTCCCCTGGATGGTGGCTGTGACTAGATGGCTGCTGGGTCTTCCTGTGGGTTGTTGGCTGCCCCGACCAGATGTGGTCCACACTCAGGACCCCATTTGAGTGGCTGACCTTTCAGTGTCAAGTTTTGGATGGTGCCTTTCGGGAAAACTGACTGCTCCAAACCTTTCCCCACTCAGCACCCTGAGTCCTCACGGTTGGGGTGGCTGACCAAACGGCCAGGGGAAGAATCAGCTCTCAGGCTCTGTGAACACGGAAGGGTCCCTTTTGTAGTCCAGCTTGTCTCTGTGACGTCCCTTCGCCTCTGTGCCAAGTGAAGAGACTTCCCTGGGCTCCTGTGAAGAGGCCAGGTAGACTAATGTCATCTTTGTGCCAGAAGGGGTTTCCATGGGCTAATGTGGGGACAGAGTCCCACAAAGCAGTTTCCAGGCTCTCGGCCTCACATAGAAAGGTGCTGGCTCAGGTAGTAGTAGATGGCCATCAGCTGTGACTAGTTGGCCGTCAGCTGTTACCAGTTAAGCCATCAGCCACTAATATAACTGCTGTGGCTACGCTAGCAAGCATAGATTGCAGCTAACAAGTGGGGTTGATTGGCAGAGAAGCAGACGGCAGATTGTGGATCGTGTGGCTCCTGCTTCCTGTGTCTCCAACCCAGCCCCCAGCGAGACTGTAGTGGTATGACTCCCCTACCTATGGCTCCATGGGTGTTCCTTTTTGGCCTCACCATGTCCTGCATTCTTGTGTGGGGAGCGGGACCAGAGACCCCGCATGACAGTCACTCTAGTTTGTCACAGAGGGACCTGTGCCCAGAACAAGCTGGGTGCTGATGAGAAGTGGCAGGCTGTTGGATGGGTGGTCAGAAGGTGCTGTCAACTTCAGCTCAGCCTCGCCTCCAGCCCCGGTCACTGACCCTTGATTTCCAGTGTTGTGCTACGTACAACACAGCACGATTCAAGTGTGCAACATAGTGAACACAGCCTGAGTGCAAATGCTGGTCCCTCTCCTCACGGCTGCCCTCTGCCTCTTGTTTTTCATGGCTCCGGCCACAGGTGAGAGCCCAGGCATTTCATTGGTCAGGTCGCACTGAGAATAAAGCTGTGGCTTCTGGAGCCTGGATTAGGGGCTCAGCATGTGGCCTCAGTGAGCAGAATCCCAATTGACAAGTTTTGAGGTGCTGATGCTTCTCTGCCAGCTCAGCAGAGAGCAGCCTCTAGATCTCTTTTTCAGTAAAGGTGGGTTAGCTCCCTCCCGCCCAGCTGGCCCACCACGCTGTCTCTCTCCTCACATGCACAGCTCATCCAAAAATACTAAGCATTTAGTGGCACCTACTGTGTACCGGCACTGTGACATGTCGAGCACAGGGAATCAGGTGAGGTGAGGCAGAGGGAAGCAGGAAACGTGCAGATGGGGCCTTCTGGTCTAGAAGCTACCCATCACACTGGGCAGCAATCACAGTTTGGTAAGTGAATGCAAGCTGTTAGGAGCAAGACAAGTTCACGAACAATACAACGTACAGCAGAAAGTTTGAGGGCTGTGTGGTAGGCACCGCTCTGGGGCTCGGGGAACACAGGGAGGGCATCAGGGCAGCACAGCCCATGAACATTTCCTGAGCACCCACTGGATACAGTATCTGTACCAGGCACGATAGAGGACGCAAAGATGAAAAAGTACAAATGATTAAAGCCGAATCTACTAGGAGCCAGGCTGAGCCCTTAGTTTCGGTTCCGTTTTTGGGGCCTCCTGCCCAAACATCAGACACAACTGAAAGAGGCACCTGCTCCTCCATGCAGCCCTCTCTGCTTCCCGCTCTGACACTTGCCAGCATGTACAGTGTATTGTATGCGACCCAAGCCCAGCTCTTGGTCACTGAATTCATTTCCTAGAGCGGCCATAATAAAGTGCTACAAGCTGGGTGTCTTTTAACCACAGAAATGTGTTCCCTCCCAGTTCTGGAGGCCAGAAGCCTGAAATCAAGGTGTTGGCAGAACCACCCTCTCTCTGAGAGTCCTTCCTTGCTTCTTCCAGCTTCTGGTGGTTGCTGGCAATCCTTGGAGTTCCAGGGCTTGTAGCTACATCACTCTAATATGCCTCTGTCTTCACATGGCCACCTCCCTGTGTGTCTCCATCTTCACATAGTTGTGTCCTCTGGGTCTGTGTCCAAATTTCCCTCTTCTTGTGAGAACACCAGTCATTGGACTAGAGCCCACCCTAATCCAGTGTATGATCTCTCTTTAGCTTAATTACAGCTGCAAAGATTCTATTTCCAAGTAAGTTCCCATTCACAGATCCAAGATGGGCATGAATTTGGGGGGTACACTGTTCAACCCAGTTCAGTCACTCAGGGTCTTGTACCTTCTAGAAGGCTGAGTCACTTGAGAGCAGAAGCCATGACTTGCATATCTCCTGTCTCTGCTTCAGGGCCTCCTGGGTGCCATCAGGTACCAGGTAGTCTTGTGGCCTTGTTATCTTACAAGATTTGGGAGGTGCTGGAATCACCCAGCCACCGACAATAGGACCAGCCTTTGGACATTGCTTGTGACTGATGGTGGGAGCCAGATTACTGAGTATGTGACTTGTGGAGCACCAGGCCTTTCCCCATGTGGCCAAGGTGTGGACTGACACCTCACCCCCGGGCGACTCTATCCCCCCATCACCAGGGCAATGGCAGGCCCAGGATGGGTCTAATTACCTCCTGTCCTAAGTGGTTGGCTTTCAGGAGTAAGCTCAGGCAGGCAGTGTCCAAGCTTTGGCCTCTGTGCCATCCCTGTGGGGTCTGTGAAGAGTTCAGCAGTACCCTGTTGTCTCCCATTCTGTCTGAGGAGAGAACTTGTCGGGAGGGAGCTGGGAGAAAAGTGCCTTTGTTGGACCCCCAGCATGTGCCAGTGTTAGAGTTTTCTCATTTGCAGCTGCCGGCAGAAATGTCGAAACTCTTAACCAAAAATTGCATCTCTTTATTAAATAGTGAAACTTCAAATATCACTAAAAATTACTCTGGAGCAACCTGTGGCACAAAATGGAGGGTCAGTGGTGCTCAGAGACGTCCTGACAGTAGGCTGTTTCTTCCTTCCTAGAGGGTCGCTCTGGAAAAGGCCTTTCCTCCTGCTCAGAGCCTTGGCTCAGGAATGGCCTGATGGATTTCCCAGGCAGATGGTCTTGGGGCTACCCTCCCACTGTAACCCGTCATCCTCTTCCTGGGCCTCTGAGGAAGCTGGAAAAGGCTCTGACAAACCTGGCGGTAGGAATAGCCTCCAGAGCACGATTGCTGCTGGCTAACTCCCCGGGCACTTAAGGGGTCACCTCTCATTCTCAAGTTGGTTTGCTTCGCTTGGTGAGAACTTTCCTGACTTCTCCATATGCATGTTTCTGTTTTTCCTTTTGATTTAATAACCACTTTGCTGATTTTCCCCATGAAGTGCAGCTAGTCTCAGAGGGCGATTTTTTTTAGATGCGAAAGTAGAACAGCTGATGTCTTGCCCACCTATTTCTCAGACAGACCATCGGGAGGAGCAGAGAGGCTGAGCCCGACCCAGTGCCCCCCAAGGTCCTCATTTTACTGCCCAGATGGTTAGGACTCTAAGTTGGCTATGTCTGGTTGCACGGGTGGCCCTGGCATTGGAACCCTGGCCTCACAGACTATAAAATCCATGGGCACGGGAATGGAAAATTCTGCAGCATCTTAGGGGACAATGTTTTGCAGTTTTGTAGAAAGTTGAACAAAAATTCACCATACGATCCAGCAAGTCCACTCCTAGAATTATACCCAAAGAGAAAAGGAAACATATGTCCACACAAAGACTTGTACACAAATGCTCACAACTTCATTCATCATAGCCAAAAGTAGAAACACCCAAAATGTCCATCAGCTGGTGAATGGATAGACAAAATGCGGGATGGCCACACAATGGAATATTATTATTCAGCACTAAAAAGGAATGAAGCACTGACACATGCTGCAACATGGATCAACCTCAAAAACATTAGGCTAAGTGAAAAAAGCCTGACTCCAAAGACTGCACGTTGTATAATTCTATTTATACAAAATTTCCAGAAGAGGCAAATTGGCAGAGACAGAAAGTAGACCAGTAGTTGCCCTGGGCTGGAAATCGAAATAAACATGATTGCAAGTGGACACAAAGGATCTTTTGGGGAGTGATGGAAATGTCTAAAATTAGTTTGTTGTAGTGGTTGGATAGTTCTGTAAATTTATTGAAGTCATATAAATGTACACTTAAAATAGGTGCATTTTAAATTATACCATTGAATTATACCTCAATAAAACTGTTAATGGCTGGAAAATGAAACAAACAGAAAACTCTATGGGCAGCATTGTGCAATGGCTAGAAGTGTAGCCCAACTTCTGACTCTCTGGCCTCCTAGCCGTGTGGCCCTGGGCCACTTACTCTCTCAGTGACTCAGTTTCCTCATCTATGAAATGGGGATGACAATTGTACCTGCTTCATTAGGGTAGTTATATGAGTTAATATTTGTAAAGTCCTTTGATCAACACCGGGTGCCTAGGTATACATTATGTGTAAATAATTAAAATTCTGTTGGGTTGTTACTCACTTGTTTAATGTACTGTAAGGAATTCCAGGATTCAAGTGCTCCCTCTCTTCATCTAAGAATGACAGCCAGACCTTTGGGTGGAAAGGGAAGCCAGTGAGGTTTGCTGTATGGAGCGTGGTTGTAGGTAAGATGAGAGGCTGTGCCATTTTATGCCAGCCACTTGTCTTCTCTGTTCACCTGCCAAGTGGGGTAACACAGCCTGCTTCTGCTGCTTCACATTGGATGGGGATTACAGGAGATGGCACGTGAAAAACCATTTGAGATCCACAAGGGTCCCTGGCACTTAGAGAGGTCTGGTGTTTGGGGGCTCTGGGATATGACCAGGGTCCTAGGTTTGCAAGGGCCATGGAGGGATTCAGGAGGGAGGGTAGATGAAACATGCTGGAAACGAGCCTCTGAAAAAGACATCATTCTGATGAGGATTACTAATTACACCAGGTGGCCATGGCAGCAGGGAGCTCATCCAGCATACCCCACACTCCACCCCAAGTACAGCTTTCCTAGCGCCTTGGAGACAAGGAAATAAACACATGCGTCCCTCTCTTGGCCCCTGACCTTTTGTTCAGAGCGCCTGGCTGGGCGGGGCTGAGAAGGGAAGGTCAAGTACAGAGAGGTTTCTGGCAGCCTCGTGGCCTTACAGTGAGGGGGTCTGGAGGTGCCTCAGCACTGATTGCACTTCTTCTTTATGCCTCGGGCCTTCTCCAATCTGTTCACTCTGGGCAGGATTAGGGGTAGAAGAATGGATGGGAGTGCGGTAGGGTGTTCCCTCATTCCCCTTTGAAAAGAAGCCACACCCACAATGACTGATATGCAAATGTTCGTAGCAACGTTATTCATAACAGCCCCTGCCCCCAACCAAAGGAAACCACTCACCTCTCCATCAGTGGTCAACAGATAAATAGGTTCATTCATACAGTGCAATACTACTCAGCAATGAAAAGGAAAATTCTGATAGGTATAAGGACACGGATGGATCTCAAAAACAGTCTAAGTGAAAAAAAACCAGATTCCAAAAACTCTACGCTAACGTGATTCCATTTATGTTAAATTCTAGAAAAGACAAAACTATAGAGACAAATGATATCTGTAGTTGCTAGGGGCCGGAGGGAAGGGAAGATTGACTGCAAAGGTCATGAGGAAACTTTTTGTGGGGACAGAAATATTCTAACGTGAGCATGACTACAAACAAAAATCATTGAACTATATGCTTAAAATGGAGGACTTTTATTGCACATAAAGTATACGTCAATAAAGATGTTGAAAAAGGAACCACAGTACAAAACTAAACATTCTCTTACCATATGATCCAGTCATTGTACTTCCACGTGAATTAAAACTGTCCACATAAAAACCTTCCCACAGATGTTTATAGCAGCTTTATTCATAATTGCCAAAACTGGGAAGTAATCAAGATGTCCTTCAGCAGGTGAAAGAATCAACAAACTGTGGTCCATCCAGACAATGGAATATGGTTCAGTGCTAAAAAGAACTGACCTATCAAGCCATGAATAGACATTCAGGAACCTGAACTGCATATGACTGAGTGAAAGAAGGTAACCTGAAAAGGCTACATGTACTGTATGCTTCCAAATATATGACATTATGGAAAAAGTAAAACTATGGAGACATTGAAAAGACCAGGGGTTGCCGGGGATTAGGGGGGAAGGAGGGATGAATAGGTGAAGAACAGAGGATTTTTAGGGCCATGAAAAGACTGTATATGATACTACAATGTCATTATACATTTCTCCAAACCCATAGAATGTGCAACCCCCAGAGGGAGCCCTGTTGTAAACCACGGACTTTGGGCGGTGTGTGTCAGTGCAGGTTCACAGATTCTAACAAATGGCCCATCTAGTGGGGACGTTGGTAATGGGGGAGGCTGCCTATGTGTGGGGACGGGGAACTCTCTGCACTTTCTGTTCAATTTTGCTGTGAACTAAAACTGCTCTAAAATATAAAGTTTATTTAAACAAAAAAAAACCCACAAGGAGGAGGCTCCTTAGCCCAAGAAGTACTCACCACTCCTGGACACCACCCCTGCCCCGCCCCAGACTGAGCTCCAGCTTCAGGGGTATCCCCTACAGTCTCCAGGGTGCCCTGGGCTCCATCTGAGGCTCCCAAACATTCAACTGATGGTGGAAGAGGGTTCTGGTCCAGTGGATGGGCAAAACGGTGGGTAAGCTCCGGGTGGGGGGACCACCCAATGAAGGGGAGAACCTGCCTGAGAGTCCTCTGGGGAAATGAGGGGTCAGAATCCCCAGTTGGCCTGGAAGCCCCAGGACACTGACTGGCCTTGGTTCATCCAAAGCCTATCTTTCTTCCTCTGTATATTTCCACCTTCTCTGTTTCTTCCCCTGTAGTTACCCTGTGTTGTCCAGACAGGCAGATGGAGAGGATTTATTGCAAGGTGGCTCACGGCCTTTCGGAGGTGGGTGAGATGCCCTGAGCAAATCCACAGAGCGGCCCAGCCCGGTCTTCCATCCTCTCTGCCCTCGTGGAATGAAGCTGAGGGTCCTCATAACACCCGCCATGGGTGATGCCCAGGTTGCTCCCAAATCCCTCCTCAAGCCCCAGGGGCTTGGGCTACATGGTCCTCAAGAGAATGAGCCTTTCCCATAGGGGACTCAGCAGTCCACGTGGACCCATGGAGCAGGCTTTGAAGTCTCAGTCCTGCTAAAGGTTTCCACCAGCTCTCCCTTTGAGTTGGAAAGTGCATAGAACTTTGCTTGCTGGGATCAAGGAAGTACTGTTCTCAAGGAGCAGAGAGCCAAGAGTGCTCCCAGGCCCTGATAAAGCAACAGGTCAGGGTCCTGTGGGACAGGCCTGGCCTCTGGCTCCCAGTACAATCTCATCCTCCTGCAGGCTTTGTCCAGAGAAGGGGCAGGCTTTGTTTGGTCCCAAGGTCACGTAAGAGTGGACACACTACAGGCTAGGAGCTTTGCACAGGGCACTTAGTTTCCTCTAAGCCTATTCTGTTATAATAAATTGTATATTCTCTTATAATTTTAAAAATTGTCTTCACAGTTGTGGTTATAGTCTAATTTTCTTTCCTACGGGTTTTTTTTTTTTAATCTTATTTGTTGGTTACATTTGTCAGAAATTTATTCTATTCATCTTTTCAAAGACCCAGTTTTTGGTTTTAAAGATCTATTTCACTATATTTTCCATCTAATTAACTACTTTCTATTTTAACTTTATTATCCATTTCTCCTTTTCAGTTTTTTTTTAGTTCTTTCCTTAGAATCACATCAAGTTTCTATTTCCCTTTTTTGTTGTTAATTTTAAAAAACACTTAAGGCAATAAAATTTCCTCTAGCACAGTTTGGCCTCCTCCCTTAGATTTTATCATGTAGTGTTCTCATTAATCTTTAAGAAATCAAAATTTGTAGTTTTTATTACCTGTTTAAAACTGAAAAGGTATCTTAAATTCTAGTAGTGTTGGTATGTTTGTGCTTTTGTTTCCAAGGTTTTATCATTTATTATTATCCCTTTGTAATTTATTTCTAGTCTCATGGTGTTATGGTCTGAGCATGGGAATCTGTATGTGTTCTACTTGCTGTAATTTAAAAATCTTTCTCTATAGCTTAGCTCATAACCAATTTTTATAAATGTTCAATGGATATTTTAAAATACATATTCTGTTTGTAGAATACATGTAATTGTTAAATTATTAATTATGTTTGTCAGAATTCTGTATTTTTATTTACTCTGAGTTCATTTGACCCTTCATTTCTGAGGGAAGATTGTAGAAATCCCACTGTCCAATTCTACTGGGAGTTGTTTGGTGCCAGTCCTGGCTGCAGGTCCTCAGCAGTCTCTGGCGTGGTCTCAGAGAGATGCTGTGGGCTCCTGTGACAGTATGACCTCATATTAGCCAAAGGTGCTCACGGTCCTGGGCTCATCTGGCTTCTGTCTCTGGACTTATGCTCCAAGCCCACTTTTTTTGTGTGGCTGAAGTCATTGTCTTCACAGAGGTGCCTGGTCTCAGGAGCATGGGCATTAAGGTGGGCACTTACAGGATTCCCCTCCAGCTAAGAGAGAAGGGAGCAAAAGGTCCTGCCCACACATAGGGTTTTCCATGCCAAGTCAGCAGACTCCACCTCCCAGGGAGCCAAGGGCCCTGGAACACCCGGGTTTCTTGGATGGCCATCAGTTTCTCTGGGATCCTGCCAATCATGCCAGCAAGAGCTAGTGGTTTGATTTTCTAGTGGCCAAGCAGGCCCAGACATAGCTCCTCTCAGCAAGCCTGACCTCTCAGGCTCCTGAAAACCAGTTGCTTTTCAAGACCTCAGCATTTATGAAGTTTGTCCCTACCCCCATCATGCTCAGGACTAAGGGTAAAGGCCAGGGAAGAGAGATGCTACCTGCCTGGGTGGGACCACATGACTGAGGCACAGGGAATTCCTCAATAAACTCTTAATTTAAAGGATGGGGAGCTCAACTGGCATGCAGAGGACAGAGGTGGAGACTGGAGGATGTGGCAAACACTGGAAAGTGACTTCCCTTTGGGCAGCAGGGTGAGCAAAGGCAGGGAGCTGGACACCCTGGAGACAGTGGGGAGATAAGCCAACAAGAGCCAAGAGAGTGCTTGGTGAAAGACTGAAATCTTTCCCGCAAGATTAAGAACAAGACAAGGATGCCGCTTTCACTACTATTATTCAGCCTTGTACTTGAAGTTCTAGCCACTGCAATTAAGCAAGAAAAAGAAATAAAGGGCATCCAAATTGGAAAAGAAGCAATAAAATTATCTCTATTTGCAGATGACATGATCTTGTACGTAGGTAATCCTAAAGAATTCACAAAAAAACTATTAAAGCTAATGAATTCAGCAAAGTTGAAGGATGCAAGATTAACACACAAAAATTAGTTTTATTTCTATACACAATCTGAAAAGGAAATTAAGAAAATAATTACATAGACAATAGCATCAAAACCAATAAAATACTTAGAAATTAATTTATCCAAGTAAATGAAAGGCTTGTACACTGCAAACTTTGAAACATTGTTGAAAGAAATAAAAGAAGATGGAAATAATAAGTGGGAAAAAAGTCCTATACTCATGGATTAGAAGACTTAATATTGTTAAGATGGTAATACTTTCCAAATTGATCTACAGATTCAGTGCAATCCCAAATGGCTTTTTTTTTTTTTACAAAAATGGGAAAGCTAACCCTAAAATTTACATAAAATTGCAAAGAACCCTGAATAGCTAAAACAATTTTGAAAAACAAGAACATGTTAGAGGATTCACATTTCCTGATTTCAAAACTTACTACAAAGCTATAGTAACCAAAATAGTATGGTACTGGAACAAAGATAAACATATAGATCAGTGGAATGGACTAAGAGTGCAGAAATAAACCCATACATCTATGGTCAATAGATTTTTGAAAGAAGTGCCAATATCATTCAATGCAGAAAGAATAATCTTTTCAACAGATGGTACCACAGGAGGTATCCACATGCAAACGAATGAAATTGGACCCTACCTCACACCATGTGCAAAAATTAACTCAAAATGGATTCAAAGACCTAAGTATAAGAGCTAAATATAAGTAGGCAGCGGCATGTGGACTGGAAAGGTGGGGTGCGGGCCCAACCGACACCGCTTGGTGTTGGGGAGTGGAAGCCAGAGAGCCGGGCTGTTCCAGATTGAACTAAGCGGTTTCCATGGATCTCAATAGTGCCAGCACTGTTGTTCTCCAGGTCTTAATGCAGGCCACGAGTCAGGATACCGCTGTGTTAAAACCAGCTGAAGAGCAGTTGAAACAATGGAAGACACGGCCAGATTTCTATTCAGTACTGCTGAATATTTTCACAAACCATGCTCTGGATATAAATGTAAGGTGGCTTGCTGTGCTATATTTTAGAAATGGAATTGATCGTTACTGGACATGAATAGCACGTCGTGCTCTCTCAAAGGAGGAGAAATCGACATTGCGTGCAGGGTTGATCACCAACTTCAATGAACGAATAAACCAGATTGCAACTCAGATCGCCATGCTGATTGCAAAAGTTGCTCGACTGGACTGTCCCAGACAGTGGCCTGAGCTAATTCCCACTCTAATAGAATCTGTGAAAGTCCAAGATGATCTTCGACAGCACAGAGCATTACTTACCTTCTATCATGTTACCAAGACTCTGGCCTCTAAACGTCTGGCTGCTGATAGAAAACTGTTTTATGATGTGTTGGCGAGGATGTGAAGAAAAGGGAACCCCGGTGCACTGTTGCTGGGATTGCAAATTGGCACAGCCACTATGGAAAACAGTATGGAGGTTCCTCAAAAAATTGAAAATAGAACTACCTTATGACCCAGCAGTCCCAATCCTGGGTATTTATCCAAAGAAATCCAAAATGCTAATTCGAAAAAATATATGCACCCCTATGTTTACTGCAGCACTATTCACAATAGCCAAGACATGGAAACAACTGGAATAGCTGATTATGGATAAAGAAATTGTGGTACATTTATACAATGGAGTATTATTCTGCCACAAAAAGAATGAAGTCTTACCGTTTGCAACAGCATGGATGGACCTAGAGGATATTATACTAAGTGAAATAAATCAGACTGAGAAAGACAAATACCATATGATCTCACTTATATGTGGAATCTAAAGAACAGAATAAATGACCCAACAAGATAAATAGAAACAGAGAACAAACTGATGGTTGCTAGATGGGAGGGGAACTGGCGGGCTGGGTGAGAAAGGTGAAGGAATTAGAAAGTACAAATTGGTAGTCACGAAATAGCCATGGAGATATGGAATACGGTGTGGAGAATATAGTCAATAATGTAAAAACAATGTATAGTGTCAGATGGTACTAGATTTATTTGTGGGATCACTTCATAAATTATATAAATGCTTACCACTGCTTTGTACACCTGAAATTAATATAAAATAATACTGAATGTCAACTGTAATTAAATGTATATGATAGTCACAGGATGTAAAGTACAGCATAGGGAATATAGTCAACAGTTTTGTAATAGCTGTGTATGGTGTCAGTTGGGTAGGTGACTTGTTGGGGTTATCACTTTATGAGGAGTGTAAATGTCTAATCATTATGTTGTTTTATACACCTGAAACTAATAAAAGAAAAAAATAAAAATTTCAAAAAAAAAAGAGCTAAATATATAAAACTCTTAGGGAAAAGAATCATAAGGGTAGATCTTCATGACCTTGGATTTGGCAGTGGAGTCATAGATAAGCCACCAAAAACACAAGCAGCAATAGGAAAAAACAAATTGAACTAACTTCATCAAAATTTAAAATGTTGTTTCAAAGGACACCATCAAGAGAGTGAAAAGTAGGCTCAGAGAATGGGAGAAAGTATTTTCAAACCATATATCTGATAATGGTCTAGTATTTAGAATATATAAAGAACTCTTATAACTCAGCAATAAAATAAAACAAGTAATTCAATTTTAAAATGCCCAGAGGACCTGAATAGGCATTTATCCAAAGAAGATATACAAATAGCCAACAAGCACATGAAAATATGCCAACATCATTAGTCATCAGAAAAATGCAAATCAAAAACCACAATGAGATACCGCTTTACAGTAGCTAGCATGGCTATAATAAAAAAACTTGGGAAAATAACAAGTGTTGGTGAGGATATGGAGAAATTGGAACACTCATACACTGCTTGTGGGCATATTAAAATGGTACAGCTGGTGTAGAAAAAAATGTTGTGGTTCCTCAAAAAGTTAAACATAGAATTACCATATGATCCAGCAATTCCACTGCTAGGTGTACGCCCCACAGAGTTGAAAACAGTTGTTCAAACAAAGCTTGCAGAAGAATGTTCATAGTGGCACCATTCCCAATAGCTAAAAGTTAGAAACAACTGAAATGCCCATCAGCTGATGAATGAATAAGCAAAATGTGGTACATCCCCACAATGGAATATTATTCAGCTATGAAGTATGGATAACATGCTCCAATATGGATGAACCTTGACAACATTAAACCGAGCAAAAGAAACCAGACACCAAAGGCCACATATTGCATGATGCCATTTATATTAAATGTTCAGCATAGGCAAATTCAGAGACAGAAAGCAGATTAGTGGTTGCCCGGGGATGGGAGCGTGGGAGCATGGGAGTGAATGAGTATGGGTTTTCCTTTCTGGGTGATGAAATGTTCTGGCAGTAGATGGTGGTGATCGTGGCATAGTGTTGTGAATGTACTAAACACCACTGGATTGTACACTTTAAAATGGTTAAAATGGTAAATTTTATGTTATGTGTATTTGACCACACACACAAAAGAATACGTAGGGCATGATGGGGACAAGCCCGGCAAGGAAGTTGGCCTTGCTTGCCAGGCCAAGAGGCTGCGGAGTCACTGGATAATGGGGAACAGGGGGATGGTGGGAAATCTGGGGGCCCATGGAGGATGGAAGGTGTGAGGCAAGAGAAGGGAGAGGGAGGCAACTCGTTTCTACAGCTGATGTTGAAGTGCCGGTGAGAGAGGCTGCTGGGAGTACAGGCCTTCCAGGTTTAAGAAGCCCATGTGTGTTTGTGTCTTTCCCGGGAATGGTGTGGGCTGGGACTTGTCTTTCTTGGCTGCGTCTACACTGAAGACAAGCTCTCCCCTGGTTTGGCAGGAAACGCTTGAAGCTGTTGCCAAGACATCTGTTTCATTTTCCTTGGCAACAAAAGGCATCCTGAGAGAGAGAGACTCGAGGCTTAGAATTGGGAACATCCATAATTCTTCTCCTTTTCTCGCATGGGAGTTTCAACGGAAGCTCCCAAGATCAAGTTTAGAGAAGGTCAGACCCAAGGAGCCTGGGCTGCGTAGAATCCAAATTTGGGGGAGAAATGAGTGGGGGCGGGGGCGGAGAGTGGAGGGAAACGGGAGGGCAGGCAGCACAAACTTAAGAGGCCTGAGAATGCCGTGAAAATCCAGAGTCTGGAGCAGAGTCCCCCTTGAGGGATAGGGGTGGAGGACAGGTCTTTCCTGTGTGACCTGCTTGACTTCTGAAATAGAGAAATTGGGGGACAGGTCCAGGAGAAAGAGCACGGGCTTTGGCATCTCACAGTCTGGGCTTGAATACCAGCTTGCTTCTCCCTGAGTGACCTTGGGTGAGTGAGTCTGTGTTCTCATCTGCAAACGTGTGAAATCATATCTACCTCACAGGGTTGTTGGGATTGAGTGAGGGAACGCACGTGACCCATGAGCAGAGTGTAGCACTGGAGGGGCTCGTAAATGCTCTGAACCCTGCAGAGACTGGGCTGAGAGGCCACTGTGGCCTGGCCTGCCTGTCTGTGGGGCTCAGTCTCCTTGTCTTGGACACAAGGGGGCCTGGCACTGACTTTCTGTGATTTTATAACTAAGAACTCCAGACCCAAGGCTGACCCTGGGGATTGTCCAAAAGTGTGGTGGCTTATACAGGGACTGAGAGAAGCAGGGTGCGGGGTGTAGACTAAAAAGCTTCTGATTCCTCAGCTAAGGGTCAGGCTGTTAAATGACCACTGAAAGGTGGATGGACAGCCACCTCTCAGACCATTCCAGAGACAATGAGACCCAGCCCCACTCTGGCCCAGGCTCCCTGGAAACAAAGATGGAAGAGGTGGCCCCAGCTAGAGTCCTGCTTTCCAGCACCTTCTCTGAGTTTCCCAGATCAGGAAGATCTGATGAATTGTTATTTAAATACAGATCAATGTTATACAACAGATCGATGTTAGTCAATCCCCACAAAGAGAATATGCAAGTCCCACGCATTAAGGACGTTTGGCACCTTGCAGGGAAGGGCAGGGGCTGTGGACCGCCCTCTGGGGAGCAGAGCATTCAGTTTCTACGAGTGCGGACACTCTTAGGCCCCGCATAAGCCCACTGTGCGTCACACATCATTGTCTCCATTGTAGGGAGATGAATTTATTTGTCTGAGGAGGTTGCATAGCTGGGAAGTGGCTGGGCTGGAGTTGGAACCCGTCTCTGTACCGTCACGTAGACCTGAGTTCCCATTACTATTCAGCCTGCTGAGTGGGCCAAGCATGGTGACTTCACAGTCGTTTTTGTTTAACAGCTTTATTGAGAGCTAATTCACATACTGCACAATGCACCAAACTGTACACTTAAAATTCACTTAACTTTAAATTCAATTTAACGTATGTAAGTCAATAGTCTTTATTATATTCAGTTACGCAACCACTATCAAAACCTGTTTTAGAAAGAACACGCTCATCACCTAAGAAACCCCACACCCCTTAGCTATGGGGGAGAAATGGGGGAGAAATCCCTTCCCTCCCCCCAGCCCTACGCAATCATTGATCTATTTTCTGTCTCTCTGTATTTGCCCATTCTGGACACTTCATATAAGTGGGATGATAAAATATATGGCTTTTTGTTACTTGCTTCTTTCACTTAGCATAGCGCTTCCACTTCATTCCTTTTTATGGCCGAATCCTATTCCATTATATGGATGTACCACATTTTGTCTATCTTTTCATTCGCTGGTGGCTTTTATGACTAATGTTGCTATGAATATTCATGTGCAAGTTTTTGTGTAGACATATATTTTCATTTCTCTTGGGGATTATACCTACGAGTAGAATTGCTGAATCATATGGTAATTCTATGTTCAACTCTTTGAGGAACTGCCAGACTTTTCCAAAGTAGATGCATCATTTTACATTGCCAGCAGCCCGTATGAAGGTTCGGATTTCTCCCCATCCTCTCCACCACTTGTTAATATCTGTCTTTTTTATGATAGCCATCCTCATGAATATGAAGTGATATAGCTCATTGTGGCTTTAAGTTTCACTTCCCTGGTGACAACTGACAGCATCTTTTCATGTTCTTGTGAGCCATTTGAATATCTTCTTTGGAGAAATACTGTTTAGATCCTTTGTCCATTTTTAAATTGGGTTACTTGGATTTTTATTGTTGAGTTGTAAGAGGTACATATATTCTTTTAAAACAAGTCCCTTATCAGGTATGTGATTTACAAATATTTTCTCCATTGTGAGCTATCTTGTCACTTTCTTGATAGTGTTCTTTGAAGCAGAAAAGTTTTAAAGTTTTATGAAATCCAACTTATCCACTTTTTTTTTGGTAGTTTATGCTTTTGGAAGTCATAGACGTCCTAGTTTTTTAAAGAAATATTTAACATAGAGAACCATGCCCATACCAAAACAGCAATTGATTCTTTTTTGTTGTGTTTTCAAGCTGAGACATTTAAATCATTATTTTATTATACTCCACTTTATTCCAAAAATGAGTTGATGTTGCTTATGAAAATTCAAATAATAACAAGGATACCATAAATAAAGAATTCTAGGCAAAATCAGAGTTTGTATCTGAGTTGGAACCAACGGTAAAATCAGCATGTAGAATTACTACATACAGGGCTTCATAGTGGCCAAAGCAAAGAGGAAAATGCAATTATTTATAAGATTCACAGGCCTGTGACATAAAGATATATCTATTGCTTAGGGGAGGCATCACTTTTCCTGGCAGAGAAGCCACAAATAAATTTCTCCTATGGCTCCTCTTGAAGGGAAATGTGTTTGGATTTACCAGCCAGAAGAAGTCACATATATAATGTCCCTGCTGACCTATCTTTTCACAGCAAAATTTCCTTTTCTTTCTGTTTCCAGACCCACATCTCTTCCTGCCAACAGTGTTGCCACACATAAAATTGTCCTGGTTGTAGGAATCTTCTGAAAACACAGATATGAGCACCTCACTTCCTTCCCTTCTTGAAATTTTTCAATAGCTCCCAATGGCCCTCAGGATAAAGTCTACAGTCTAAATACTAAATCTAAATACTCAATAAGTAGAGTAATCTCTAGTTATTTAGTGCAGCGCAAATTCTTCTTATCATCCAGTATCCCGAAGATGAGCCTTTTACATGATATAGTAGAATTTGGACCCTTCACAATGACAAAAGGCAAATTCTTTTCATTGCATTCTGTTGTAAGAGGGCATGTGAATATGCACAGTTGTTTAGAATAGTTTTTTTAAACACTGGTTAATGTAAAACAAATTTTAAAAAAATAGTTCTTGAATTCATAAAATATTTGTTATCAAGAAAATTTGAGTCTCCAAAACTGCCTTCTCATGGGTATCATTAACTGAAGTTTGATTACAGGGGGAAAAAGAATGACCACCGTCTAATGCTTGGCACCAATTTTTAAGAAAATAAAAGTTTTTAAGTATAAAGAGAAATACATGTTTATTAAAGAAAATGCAGATCAACCAAAAGAAAAAATATTACACATGATCACACTTTCCAGATAACTACTGCTAACATTTTGAAATATTTTCTTCTATATTTTTACTGTGTATATATATGTATATGATTCTTTTTTTATAAAAATGGCATCTTTTTGACAGTTTCTGTGACCTTGTGTCTGTGTATCATGAAAACTTTAATGTGATAAGTATAATCAACGTTGTCATTTGAATGACTGCAACCTGTGCTATTGTTTGGCTGTACCACGCTTTATGTAACCATCTGCTGGACATTTGGGTTGTTTCTAGTTTTCCTCCTCCTCTTCTGATCTGGGCTCAGGGTCACTTTGAGGCTGACGCTGGAACCACTCTCTTCAGTGTCCTGGGCTCTCAGGGACTTGAAAGCCTGATGCATCTGCTGGTAGGGCTGTTGCGACTTGTAATAATGGCGCTTTGTGGATTAATGAGAACAGGGCTCTATTAATCCCTCTTTGTCTGACCTCAGCCAACCTCACTCTCAGTGGAAGCAGGATTCTTAGGCCCTTGGGACTCTATTGAGCTGTTGTCATAGTGATTGGTGTGGGGGCAGGGTCACAGGGGCAATGGCCCTAACCAGGGCATCTCTGTCTTAATGACACATGCCGGTCACGGCTGTTAAATCCCAAACATGGAGAGAGACATGACTAACCTGCTCCAATGCCAGCATTTGCTCTGATTGCCCTGAGGCTGGGGGACCCTGAAGGCTTTTGGGGACCTGTCAAACTGTCCTCAGGAAAACAGCTCAGCTCACCTGCCCCAAGAGCCCCAGGGGTGTTCTGCTGTCACTCCATGGCTCTGGGACCAGTCCCCACTCTCTCAGAGGACATTGCATCTGAAGTGAACCCCCACCACTGCAGAGAAGAGCCAGAGGAGCCCAGACAGACAGACTGTCTGCTACCTCGCACTGTGAAGTTTCTTGTCACCTGATGTCAGTGCGGAAGGATTTTGGAGACTATCGGGTCCATCTCCCTGTGGTACAGAAGGGGAAACTGAGGCCCAAGGAGCCAGATCTGACACCAAACCATTAGGCAAGTCGGGAGCGCTGTCTGAACCAGGCGATCCCAGCCCCATCTCTGAAAAGGAACATGTTTGGAGTCTCGTGTAAGACAATTGATATTTTTACAGTAAGTTCTTTAAGTATGATTTTTAAAAAAAACTTTATTGTTGTTATTATTATTATTATTTTATTGTTATTACCCAAGAAGTCAATGAATACATTTTCCTTAAAAAAAAAAAAAAGACATTAGACATTGCAGAGAAGTCTCAAAGCCCCTTTGCCCTCTGTCTCCAATCCCAGTACTCTCTGGGTTTGAAGGACCCAAATCTCATTTGCTTGACTTGGGTGGCCAGGACAATTGGGGAGACAAAGGTCCATGTCTCTCACTGGACATGAGCCCAGGCATCTCACTGTGCTGTCTGGCAGGAATGCCCACTTGGGACGCATCCCTCTGGTCCCAGTGCGGCTGGGAGTATGGGACAGGCTGGCACTGCTGTGTCCTCACTCAGCCTGGGTCTGTGACAGCTCCTCCATCTTCTTGCCCCAGTTCCTGTTTCAGAATCCCAGTAGCCCCTGCTACTCACCTGGATTGATGCCAGGAGTCTGAGCAGAAAAATAGAACCTTTTCCAGCAGGGCTGAGCAATCTGTCCAGTAGGCCGCAGGCCCCAAGGGACAGTGCTCAGCTTCCTGTGCCCGCCTCTGGTTTCCACTAGCACCCATACCCGCCACTCCCCAACCCCTACCCTACCTTCCCAGAATCTGTCCCCTCCCTCCCAAGCATCTGGGATCCTCTGCCAGGAAGAAGCTCAGCTGCCCATCTCAGTACCCACTGGAGAAGAAAGAAAAATGTTTGAAAGAATCGTTTAAAGAACTTCAGACATATCTGAAGAAGTTAGTCTTACAGGAGAGAGAGCCCAACATTGAGGACAAGTCCCAAGGAAGGAAAAGGCTTTCCTCGCACACCTACCTCACACCAAATGGGGGTCCTTGGGGCCCCCCACTTTTGGCTGCCTAACCACCTGGGTCTGAGCCCTGTTCCAGACTTTGAGGCAGTGAGGCCCTGGCTAAGGAGGCCGCAGGGAAAGATAATGAGAGTCATGAAAACAACAATAGTTTACAGCTGTTGTTGTTCTCAGTAGGGAAGCAGGTCTTCCCTTGAATTCTGCCAGTCTAGTCATTGAGAATCTACCACAATTTCAGGTTAGATTTCTCAATGTGTGGAAATCATATCCAGCAGTTTTCAGAGTTTTTGTTGTTGTTGTTGTTATTGTTAAATCAGTAAAAATCTTTATTTTCTTCTCAAGCCCAAAATCTTACCCAGGCATTTAATATGTCTGACATATAAAATCAATAAGAGAAGCCATCTCCAGGCAAAGTATTTTGCTTGGCAACCGTACTCTAATGTCTATGGAAACCCTAAGATTACTACAGTCCAATTTAGATCCCCTCTCATTGAAATCATCTTCCTTCTTTTGTAGCTAAGAAAAGGGAGGTAGAAGGCTGGGGGGGAGGGGCAGGGTGGGGGGTTTGCCGCTAAAGCCCCCCAAGTCAGTGGAAGATCCAAGGTTGCCCAGGAGACCTGGAAATCTGTCCAGGGCTCAAAAGCTGGCCCAAGTCCTTCCTTAGCCTGAAACAGTAACTTTGGACAAAATTAGAGTTTCTGAGGACACTTTGGTAGTCTGAGGCTTTGGGGAATGGTGTTGCTGTGATTCCCCTGGCCCAGGAAGTGACCTTTTGCTCCAGAGTCCTGGAACAGTTGCCTGTTTCCTGCTGGGCTCGGGGGACATGGCCAGGGCTGGGGCCTATAAACTTCAGTTTCCAAGGCCGGGCCATAAACATGGAGGGAACCCAGAGACCCTGGGATGGGGGATGAGGTACCTTTGGGGGCCTGGTCTTGAGGCCCTGCCTTCTGTGGGCCTCTCTCGTCAAGTAGAGATTAACAAGGAAGCAG
Organism: Rhinolophus ferrumequinum; assembly: GCF_004115265.2. Taxonomy (NCBI): domain Eukaryota; kingdom Metazoa; phylum Chordata; class Mammalia; order Chiroptera; family Rhinolophidae; genus Rhinolophus; species Rhinolophus ferrumequinum. The sequence goes on from NC_046296.1 coordinate 58,397,619, forward strand.
GCTCATCCGCTTTATGTGGCCACGGGGGATGCCCTGAGCTAGACCCTAAACACACTCAAGTGGCCCACATTTCACCCAGAGTCCAGGTTGCTGAGCCCCCTTGTGGCTGCCTCAGGGCTGCGTGGAGCCGTCACCCATAGGCATTTACAGAGCCTACCTCAGGGGATAAAGAAGTGAAAAGATACCAGGCTATGAAGGAGCCTAGACACGTGTGGGAACAAGGAAATGGATACTTCAGAAACAGCAGAAGGAATACTTTGATGGAGAGGATGGAAGACAGGGAGGGGAAGAAGGGACCACTTTGCCTGTGTTTGTGGGAGGACGGGGGTGGGGGTGGGGTGGTGGAGATCAAGGTAAGCTTCTCGGAGGAGGTGGCATCCGAACTGGGGTCCTGAAGGATGACTAGAAGTTTCCCAGGAGAAGAATGAGAGGGAGGGAGGAAGAAAGGGAGAAAAACTGGGCATTCCAGAATGACAAAGCAGACAATGTCAAAATATGTGAGGGCCAGGTCAGGAACAGGGAGTGTCTGCTGTGGCCAGAGGTGGGGTTAGAGAGGTGCTGGGGAGATGGAGGAAGAAGTTATGAGATTTTGATGTTTCGGTTACATCTGGTGGATCAGTTGTTTTCGAACCACTGGTGGCCCAAGGAGCCCTAGATTTGGTGGAAATGCCGCAGGGCTCCAAAGGTGTGGGCAGGGTGGGAAGTGCTGGGTCACTCCTTCCTCCATTTTATATTCTGGGGCAGGAAAACCTTTGAACTAAATTCCCCGTGATTAAAAACAACATGAGAAATCCAGTCATAAGGCATGCTAGACACTCTTGTTGATTAGACCAGGGCTCTGCCTTCTAGCGACTGCCTCTTGTTGGCCACTCAGAGGACTCGGGACCCTGAAACGTCCTCCTCACCTTGCTGAGCCCTGGAGGGTGGGCACTGATGGACATTGTGCCTGTCTCCTCAACCACCTTCCCTGCCCAGCAGAGTCCAGCAGCAGGCTTCCTTGGCTTTGAAATTGGTGTGTCTGTTGTCTCATTTGCATTTATGTTATAGAAGAGTCAACAGGAACCAAAGTATGGAAATGGGAACAAGAACAGCTGTGCTGGGAAGGGTAGCAGCACAGAGCAGGCCACAGCCCCTCTGGGGGACGTCGGTTGGCCAGACTATGGACTATGCATGGAATCACGGTTGTTAAAGGCCCTGCAAAGTCCAGCACAACTCCCCCTCCTCCATGCAGCCCTCCCAATGCTACATGGGAATGCGTCCCGCTTTCTGGGCCTGCCTGCCTCAGGTAGAGCAGGAGTAATTGTGGGGACAGAGTCCCAGAGAGCAGTTTCTAGGCTCTCGATCTCACGTGGAAAGGCGCTGGCTCAGGTAGTAGATGGCCATCAGCTGTGACTAGTTGGCCATCAGCTGTAACCAGTTAGCCACTAATATAACTGCCGTGGCTGGGCTAGCAAGAGCGGATTGCAATTAGCAAGGGGTTGGTTGTTGGCAGAGAAGCGGACGGCAGGTTGCGGATCGTGTGGCTCCTGCTTCCTGTGTCTCCAACCCAGCCACCAGGGAGAATCTAGTGGTATGACTCCCCTATCTATGGCTCCGTGGGTGTTCCTTTTTGTCCTTACCATGTCCTGCATTCTTGTGTGGAGAGCGGGACCAGAGACGCGGCATGACAGTAATTGTAATGATGAACATAGTGGTTCACGCGACGTGGAAACCCAGAGCTGCCACTAGCCCACAGGGCACCTCTGTGCAAATTAGAAATTAGGAAAAGGCCTCTACCTCTGGGTAGGCACGGCTCTGCCCCAGGGCATGTGGCGCCCTCAGACATTACCTTTCTGCAGGCACAGCTATACCGGCCCAACCTGAAAAGTCAATGGCTGGTATGATCCCTTCCTTCTTCACAGGTGAGAAACTGAGGCTCTAATCATTTGGGGGCACCTCCTCTCAAGGCTGCTGAGGCACTTGCCCTGATCTCACTGCTCTGGCTGAGAGAAGGTCTCCCTGGCATTCCGGGAAGAGGTGTGCTGGGCTCCGTGTCTTGCTGAGGAGGCCCCACGACCAGCAGCCATGAGGGCTCTTGGCCAGACCCAGCCAGCGCCCCGGCCACGTTGATCCAAGCCCCAGGCCAGAGGCCCACCTCCGCCGTGAGCTCCACAGCCACACCTAAGTCTAAATGCAGAGCAGAGCTCTTGGCTTATTGTCCCATGGCTTCCACCATCTCTCCACTGGGTCACGGAGGCCTTCTCTGCTGGCAGCCCTCACTAGCTGCCTCACAGTCACCAGCTAAACTCAGCAAGGATTTTTGGTACCACCAGCCACTCACTGCAGGCCCATCTCTCTACCGTACACGTCCATAGGCTCATGGAGGCCAAAGCACCCTCACAAATCATCTTATCAGGCCTCCACACACCTTGGCACTCACCCCTCTCCCCTGTCCCCGTGGCAGACATCACAATTACCGACCCTGAACTGCTTTCCTTTTAAGCCTGGACACAACCTCAGAATCCTTCTCAACTCAGTGCTCGGGCAGCCACAGCAGACCTACGTGAGTGGGTGTATGAGATGAAACCTATTTCAGCCATCCTCGATGTGATCAAATGCCGGGTTTAGAGATGAGGAAACCAGAGACCAACAGCAGGAAGGAAGGTGTGAGCGTCCCACAGCCAATCAATCATTCTTTGGCAGAGCCACGACTGGAAACCAGGGCCCCTTCTGCCTCCAGGCCCAGGGCTCTCTCTTATGGACCACAGTCTGTCACTTCAGAATGGACACTGTGGTGGTGGTAGGACTTTCCAACCAAAAATGGGTGTTGTGTTTTGGGGGGTCCCCCCAGTTAGGGTTGCAAGGCCTTGGGGCCAATCCATGTGCAGTCCTTCCATGTTTACCCTGGAGGCCCTCATCCCAGGATTTAGTGGGTCAGAAGAATGTGCACCCCTCACGCCTATGGCAGCTCTGAGGTGGCCAGGGGCAGCAGGGGCCACCTAACCTTCCCACACTGGTCCCTGGGCACACATGGCTGAATGTGACAAGGGCAAGAGAAAGCCAGGTGGGGAAGGAGGGGCCAGGAAGGGTCCAGGGCCTGAGGCTGACATGTGGTAGGGGTTCAGGGACTGTTTGCTGAATCAACAATGTCCCCTTCTAGACTCACACACCTGAAAAGGAGAATACTTAGAGGTTGACTTGTTCAGCCCTCATGATAGTCCAGGTGTACCAGGAGTTCAGAGAAATGGGGTCAATGTGGCCTGGCGTGTCCATGAGGGCTTCTGGGAGCTTAGCACTCAGGCTTGTTCATTCCTTCATTCCTTCATTAATTCCTTCCTTCATTCATTCAACCAAGGCTGACTAGCACAGGTACTATTCTCGCTGCTGGGCACAACAGTGAACAAAAAGGATTAAAAAAAAAACATCTCTGCCTTCTGGTAGAGCCGGCAGACAGTAAACAAGATAAACGAGTAAAACGCATGCATGTTTAATGCTGATAAGTGCTGGGGAAAGATAAAGCAGGTGAGAGAGAGAGAGAGAGAGAGAAGAGAGAGGAGAGAGAGTGAGAGAAGAAAGAGAGAGGAAAGAGAGAGGAAAGAGAGGGAGAGGGAGAGGAGAGAGGAGAGTGAGAGAGAGGAGGGAGAGAGTTTTGCGAGAGGGTCACACGTGTAGATGAGGTGGCCAGGGAAAGCCTCACAGGTAACAGATGATTGATTGAATCCGAAGAAAATGCTAGAGAAAGTCGTGTGGACCTCAGGGAAAGAGTAACTGAGACAGAGGGACCAGCCCTGCGAAGCCCAGGTAGGAGGGAACCTGGTGGCCTAGAGGAACTGCAGGGCCCTGGGCAGGGAGGGGTCGTGGGGTAGAGAGTAGAGGGCTGAGGGCTGGGTGCCGTGGGGCAAGTGGGAGGTGCATAGGCTGGATGGCCCATTTGCAGGCGTCACGGATCAGTGTAAAGACTTGGGATGTGGAATGTAATGACTTGTCATGGGTTAAATCGTGCCCCTACTCCACCCCCCGCCCAAAGGTGGATCCTAACTTCCAGAACCTGTGAATGTGACCTTATTTGGAAGGGGAGGGGGTCTTTATAGATGTAATTAAATTAAGGACCTTGAGGTGAGATCATCCTGGGCTGTCCAGGTGGCCTGAAACCCAACAACTAGTGTCCATGTAAGAGACACACAGAGAGGGTAAGGCCATGCCATGTGAAGACAAAGGCTGAGGTTGGAGTGACACAGCCATAAACCAAGGATTACCAGGAGCCACAGAAGTTGGAAGAAGCAAGGAAGGGTTCTCCCCTCTAGCCTCTAGAGGGAGTACAGCTTTGGAGGGCTGTGCTGTCCTTTGACGGTTTGTGGGAGGTGATGCTGAAACGACCCCCTGCATCCGCCAGTTGCTGTCAGATTCCATAGCCTCCCCCAGGCAGACACCTGTGGCTGTGTTGCTGCTCAGAAATCTCAGACAAGAACACATGGGACTCCAAAGAGCCAACAGAAGTCTAACAACTTTGTGTGGCCTGGCGGTGGGGAGGCTTCAAGCAAGACTTGGTCCTGGTTTCTGGAAAGCAAGAGAGAGGGTGTGTGGGGAGTGAGTGCCACGGGAGGGCTGTTTCTTGCCCCAGGAACATGACAGAAGGTTTCTCTTCCCTTGGCAGCTCCCACGGAGGAAGGGACTGGTGGCATGACAGGGACACGGGCACAGATGGAGACGTCCTCTTCAGTGTCTGCGGCAGGCTTTGATTCTCCTCCTGCACCATGAGAACAGCTGTCGACTATCAGAGCCTGGATGGCTGGCTCCAAGCCCCCAGCATGACCATCCTGCCCTGTCCTGCCTTTGAGGCTGGCATTCCGCCCTCCCCCAGGCTTTCCACTGCTCCGAGACGCATGCTTGCCAGCACTCGGGCTCTGCAGGGTAAGCATGGTCTGATGCAGAACAGAGGAGAGTCGGGGGTGAGTGGAGACTCTGGGTATAATGATATTCTTTAAATTGCCATTTAACGAATATAAATTATTTTCAATTGTTCACCTATTTTGGAGCATCTGAGCTTCCACTTTATTGCTATTCAACATTCCCTTTATTGATCATCTTTGTCCATAGTTTTCTGCTTGAATTTCTAATTAGTTCCTCAGAGAAAATTCCAAGACATGGAAGTTTTCCAGTTAATTATCCTTGATAAATTCTGCCACGGTGTTTCGGGAAGGGTTGCCCCTTTCTATGGCATCACCAGCCCAAGTCTGAGAGGGCCAGGGTCACGGGTCTGCACCAGTTTATGGTAACACTGGTGAAGCCAATCCTATTACCCACAAGGCAAATGATGGTATTTCAAAGTTATAACATCTGATCATCAATGAGACAAAAATGTTCATAATTATTAAGACATTTAAAAACTTTGGGGTCAATTATCTGGTTTCTTCACCTGTTTGTCTAATAAGTTATTTGATGGATTTAAAAATCATTTTATGAGCTCTCTATACATTTCCATTGTGACATTTGTGGCGTATGTATTTTACTAGTGTATTATTGACTTTTATTTTTGTTTTTAGTGGTTCTTTATGTAGCAAAGCTTTGTATTTTTACATTGTCAAACCCACGGGCTTTTCCTTTTGTGACATTGTCCATTACTTAGAAAGTCCTTCTTGGGAAATGGCTTTTTAAATGAGTCAAGAGGTTGCCTCTTCCTCTTGCTGATTCTCTATTTTTGGTAAATTTTGAACAAACATCCTTTTCCCCAATCCCGTTTTCCCCGGGACATCTGGATGTGCTTGCTTTTATTTCACCGTCCCTCAGGCCAGCGCCTCGGGGCGGGAAGAGGCTCTCACAGTGTGACGGTCTCTGGGGGGAGAAACTAGGACAGCGAGGTTTGGACTCCACAAATGGCTTGTTCTCCACCTTCAAGGAGGCCGTGCTGTGTTCTGAAAGATGTCTGATCTTTCCCGCCAAAGAAATGAGAGCGCTGTCTAAAAACCTCTTAAACGTGATGTATCAGCAAGGGAAGACCGTCCATGATGGGGTCAGACCAACTCAAAGGGCTCATTTCTGTCCCCTTGGGCAAGAGGTCCTGCTGCTTCATAGCCAGATTGCCTGGGGGGCTTGAGGGGCCAGGGCCCATACACCTGGTTTAACCGTTTCCCTCGGTGCCATGGGGTGACTGGAACCCCATTCCCTTGTAGCCCAAATGGCAACCCACTGCTGAGTTTCCATAGCACGTGCACCAAGAAGGCAGACTGTGGGGAGTTCACTTGGCTCAAAGCTGGGATCACAAGTTCTAGCCCAGCTCTGCCTCCTCCCAGCTGTTCAACCTTGGGGCGCTTCCTTTCTTTGGAAGGAGGACCATAACATCCAACCCGCAGCGTTGCTGTGTGGATCAGATGATTGTACCTTGCACAGTGCCTGGCAGCCAGTAGGTGCAATGATGCCTGTTCACCTGACGAACGGATGCTGCCATTGGCAATGAGCTAACCAGCTTTGCGTGCACGATCCCTCGAAAAGGGAGCATCAGGGAAAAGATGGCCAACGTGTGGCCTGGGAAGAGAGCCAAGATAACTTCAGGACTTTAATTGTTGTTTCTCTGCTATTTGCAGATACTAGATTCTCAGCTCTTCAAAGCATCAAAGGATTCTAGGACAGGAAGTTCGATGCTGTGGCCAAGCAAAGACGCTTTGAAGTCAAGAGCTGAGTTCCTAAGTTTCTGGATCTGCCCCTTCTAACTGTGTGACCTTGGGCATGTGACTTATCTTCTTTAAGCTTTAGTCTCTGAGTCATAAAATGGGGCTATTAGCAGTGCTCCACCCACCCTTGTAGGGCATTGTGGGGATTAAATACAACAATATCTACAAAGGTGGGGCACATATATAGTTATCTTCCAGACCAAGACCCTTTTGAGAGTGGAAAGAGGTGCTATTAGTAATTGTCCGTGCCCTCAGTGACAGTAGCCCGTGTCACCCAAGTAAGTGTGTGTGTACTCGTTCCACAGCTGGGTGGCCCATGTTGGAGACCAAAAAGAACCATCCACCTCTCAATAGAGAGCCCTGGATGGGGTGGGGGGGGGGGCGAGGGGTGAGGGGCTAGGATTCCCAGCTGCGACTGTGAGGGCAGAGCCAGGAGCCCTCTGATCCTCTGGGAGGCTGTCCAGCGTGGGAGGAGGCGATGAAGGAGCACGTGCCTTTCCCAGGGGCGCTGCAGGGGAGGCCTCACTTCTACTGGCTCCTCTCCACTCTCTGTCCCATTGAAGCAAGTTCAAGCCCGCTCTGGACAAGGCAAAGGCTTCAGTCCTGGCCCTCCCCTCGTCTGGTCCTCTGGGGCCCCACAGAACAGCATCTCAGTAGCTCCAGAGGTCACAGCCTCATCCCCCTCATCCTTGAGAAGGCCCCTCATCCCTTGCCCCAAGCCAACTGGATATAGAGTGAACAGACATGTGGTGTGTGCAGTCCCTCCTGGGCCCTCAGCCTCCCACCCCCCCTTAGCATAAACACATTCCTAAAGCCGGAGCAGAACCAGGAGTGACTCAGGCCTCAGGAATGTGCAATCAGATCCCCTCTCTTGGGGGGCAAATTCCTCATCCCAAGGTAGGCAGCTAGCTGGCCAGGCCAAGCAGCCCTGGAGGAGCTCTGCTGCTTCCAGTGTCTGATCCCGTGTCGGGGGTCTGGACGGACTCTGGGGGAACAACCTCTTACAGTTGCAGCCTCTTGGCTCTATTCCTCCCCTTCAGGTCCCCAGAGCCTTGTGGTACTGGGGTGGGGGAAGGTGCGGGGGTTGGGGGCGTGCTCAAGGACCTCCTTCCGTGTTCAAATTTACGGCTCAGATCAGTGGAGCAGGGAGGCTGAGTCAGCAGGGGAGGAGGAGGCCGGGAGCAGAACCATGGTGGGGACAGGCACCCCCAGTCCCTCCCTGGCCCATCCCCTGAGCAGTAGGAGAGAGGAGGTGACTCGGGATCTGGACCCAGAGAGCAGTCTCTGTCCTGCCTCCCCAGTATGGCCCTCCAGCATGCTGGCTGCTTTCAGGGGGCAGTGCCACCAGGCCCAGGCTAGGCCAGGGATCTTTTGGGGACACAGCTGTGTCATTGTTCAGAACCACCAAGAAATTGATTAGGGATTCTCTTAAAATCACAGAATAATTCCCCTCCCCCCATTTGATGGCTGTGAGGGTGGCCATTTGCTTAAGGAGCAAAACACTAGTTAACTCTAACTCCATGAGCACATGCCAAAAATGGAAAGAGTCAAAAGCCCCAAGTAAAAGAAGGCTGATAAACGTAAGACCTTTGGCCTGAAGCAGAGGCCTGGGCAGCTTGGCGGGGGGTCCCAGCGCTGGGACCAGACACAGCCACTCACCATATATAGACACAGGGTGCTGGTTGGGTCCAAAGAGTGATCTGCCTTCCAGCTGCCCTCAGACAGGCCAGAGACCTTGCCGTCTCCGGCACAGCCTGGCGTGTACGGGCAGGGCCGGGCCGCAGAGGCCATGACAGACAAGGCAGGAGGACCTCACCTAGCCTGTGGTGGCCGCACCCTTCCTCTGTTAGAGGACTTCCAGGGAAGGTGACCCCACCCCCTCCCACCGTGGAAGGTGATGTGTAGCTGCCGTCCCCTCCTTGCTCCTCAGCTAGAGTGATGGTTACACCTGACCAGTCAGACCCTGCTCCCTGGGCCTTCCAATCTGGAGAGAGTGATGCCAGGTTTCAGAGAGAGGCTGGAAGGACTGGAGAATCCAGCAGTGTCCGTCCAGGAGTGGCAGGTCCTAGCACACTGTCCCCATGGGAAGAAAGTTGCAGTTGTGCTCACCTCCCCAGCTCCTGCCTGTTCCCAGCCTGGTTCTCCAGCCTTCCTGATAATCCAGTGAGCTGCTCAATATCCTTCCATTAAAATCCTTTTCTAAGTAAATTAGCCAAAGCTGGTTTCTGTGGTTTGCATATGAAGGCCAAGTGCAACAAACTGGTGTGTGCCAAGGCCTGGTCATGACAGAGCCGGGCTCAGGACAGCTCAGGGGGGTCGTCCCCCATGCCAGGACCCCACCTTTGCTGCTATACAACTTGCTCTAGAATCCTTGCTTGCTTAGGGCATGAGCAGAAGCTGGGGTGACTGGTGGTCAGTTCTGGGTGGAGGAACTGGCCCTGAAAGCTCTCAGGTTAGGCTAAGAGTGGCAGGTAGGCCAGAATACGAGGGGACACTGACGCAGGCCCAGGGTCTGGTGAATGACTCAGGGCTGGGATTCCTCCTCGGCCTGGTCAGAACAGGCAAGTACCCCAACAGCCCGCAACACCAACTGACAGCTTGGCAGGCACAGAGGTCAAAGGTCGTCAAGGCATAGAGGCGGGGAAGACAGAAGTACTAAACCAGGACTGGGAGGTGGGCATGTTCCAGTGCTCACAGCTGCCTGGGCCACCAGCCCCTGGTGCCTTGTCTCAGCAGGGCATGCAGGCCTGGAGTGTGGGCTCCCAGGGCAGGGCCACAGGCGCCAGAGGTCCTGACCTTTCCGAGAGTGTCTCCAGGTCTGACCCCAGCAGAGTGGGTGCCTGTCCCTGTCTGCCAGAGCTCCTCCCTGGAGCAGGAGGAGCTGAGCCTGGCGGGCTGAGGTCACGTCTGCCTAGTGACAATCCTCCCACTATATCTGTGGGCACATATAGCACCCTCCCAGCTGCCCCTGAGCTGACCTCTTAGGTGCCTGTGAAACCCAAGTGGAGAGGGGGTGGGTGGCAAGGATGGTGGGGACAGAGGAAGAGGCTACAATGTAAGGGGCTGACCTGAGAGGGGGAGAGGGGCCCCATCTCGGGGCCTTCTCAGCTGGAAATGGACAAGGTCAATGGCCGTCCCCGGGTCCCCACCCCTTCCTCACTTAGGGATGCTGCCTGAGAAGCCAGGCCTCCCTCAGGACCTCTCACCCTGCCTCCTCCACACCACCCCTGTCGGCCCTCTGGCCCTCCCTCCCAGGTTTGCAGCCCTGCCCCTCTCCCACCCTGCACTGGGAGGGCAGTGTCTCCAGGGCTGTGCTGAGGCTTCATCGCCCTCCGCAGACAGGGGGGCTTTTCATTCAGGAAGGCCGTCAGGTGCTGTGGTGGACAGACCCTCCGGGGGCCCCGTGTCGCCTGCCCTACATTCAGTATAATCCCCTCCCCGGGGGTGTGGGCGGGATCTGTGACGGGCTCCTCCCTGATAGGCGATGGCAAATGTGAAGGGAGTTTGCAGGTGTCATTAAGATCCCAAATCAGTTGATTCTGAGTTCACCAAAACAGATTATTCTGTGTAGGCCTGGTTTAACCAGGTGATAGCCCTTCAAAGAGGCATTGGCCCCTTCCTGGTTGAGAACCTTCCCGCTGGCTTGATAGAATAAGCTGTGCTGAGGAAGCCACTATGGCAAAGAACCACAGGTGGCTTCTAAGACCTGGGAGTGACCTCCAGCGGACAGACAAAGAGCGGGGCCGCAGCCATACAGCGGCAAGCAAACGCTTGAGCTTGGACGCAGGCGTGCCCCTCCAAAGGAGCACACTGCCCAGCTCCCACCTGGGTACAGCCTCGTGTGATCCTGAGCAGAGGACCCAGCTGAGCTGTGCCCAGACTCCCCACCCATGGTCACCATGAGATGATACAGGTGTGTTGTTTCAAGCTGCTAAATTGGTTGTAATTTGTTACACAACAATACAAAACGAATACCAGCTGAGAGGTGGAAGGGTCAGGATGCCAGTCTGAAGCTTGAAAAGGGAGTGGAATGTCTTGCCTTCTTCAGGGTCCAAGCCCTGATTCCATGCCCCTGTCGGGCCCACAGTCAGCAGCTGGACTGTGCGGGCTCCGCGGGGAGGGCTGTGGGCCCTCGCTTTGGCCTGGTTTCCAGGCTTTGCTGAAGAAAGCCTGCATGCTGGGGAAGGGTGTTGCCAGGAGCGCACGACTGACTTAGGCTGGCACCTGTGTGGGGCCTTCACCTGGGGAGGGGTCCTCTGCAGTGGTATCCTAGGGCCTGGTCCAGTACCCCTGGGGTGAACTCAGCAGGAGTGGCCGGTCTGTGCACACGGAACATGTGTAAACATTTTCAGCAAAACCTGCCCGGTTGCTCATCACTGGCCTGCCTGGTGTTCACGCCAAGCAGCAGCTCCTGAGGGCTTCCTCTTGCCCACGTCTTTGTCAGCACTTGATGTTATCCATCCTGGTAATTTTTGCCAAGCTCAGGGGCGTAAAATAGTGTCTCCTTGTTTTAATTTGCATCTCTGATAACTAGTGAGGTTGATCACCTTTTCATAAAATTATTAGTCATTCCGATCTCCCTCTCTGTGGATTCTTTTATGTCCTTTGATTCCTCTCAAAAAATGATTTTTTGCTCTTTTCCGCTGGAGGTGTCCAAGCTTGGTCCAAACCCAGGGGCAGACACTCAGCCCTCCCCTCCTTATTGCCCGCCTCTGCCCAGCTCTCTCCACCGGGCCTGTGCCTTCTGCACCAGCTCCTTGGGTCCGTGTGCCCACGTGTAAGGCAGAGCGCAGGGCATTCCTACACTAGAGGAAGGTCTGTAGAGCTTACGACAGAAATATTCCATAGCTGTCTCTCTTGTTGATTTACAACCTTTTTACTTGGTTTTTTTCCTTCTTCCCAGGCTTGGGCCCTGGCCCATATCAGGGGTATCCTTAGGGGATTTGTGTGTAGGGGGGGCGGGGGGGAGACTGGTTATTGATTTTCCTCCCATTACAGGGACCCAGGCAGCCTGGTAGACCCCCATGCCCCAGAAGGACTATGGTTACAGAGAACGCGGGAGAAAACACAAATGACCCCATTGAGCCTGCTGTGTCAGCGGGGGCTTCCGGGCAAACAATGGCCCTGTGTCTGGCTTCTCCTGAGGGCCGGAAGCCCCTGGTGCGTGGCCCACCGATGAGTCATGCAGGATATCTCCTAAGCCTGCTTTGTTGTGCCTGAGGCTCTCAGCTCAGCCTGAAATGGCAGATGATCTCATCGGCTGTTCTGGGGGAAGCCCTGTCACTGGACAGTCCCGGGAAGCTCACCGCCCACTAATGGCCCAGAGTCCAGGTCCCCTGACCTTGAGAGGGTTGCTAGAGGCCGGGGGTGGATGCTGGGCAGAGAAAGCCAGCCAGCAAAAGACCCTTGTGCTCGTGGAGCCCAGGGAAATCCCCATTTTGTTCTCACCGGACACAGCACGTGTGTGTGGCCACCCAGCCTCAGCTGTGTCCTGTGGAGTTTCCTGGACTCAAGAGAAGCCCCAGACAAGTGCATTAAGAGTATCCCCAAGGGGAGCTGACCTGGGACTGGCGGGAAGCCGAGGACTGGTTTAGCCTGTAAGGCCTGGGAGGGAACGAGGGCCGGACTTTCCACTTGGCTGAATTCAACAGAAATTTCAGAAACAGAAGCCACGTGCTCCTGAGGCCATTCCCAGAATGTGGACATGGCTGTTGTTGTTGGAAGTATCCCCACTGGCTGGTACAGAGTGTGGTTCCAGGGTCACACAGCCACACACCCACTAACTGTGTGGCTTTGCTCAAGTTACTTTACCTTTCTGAGCCTCAGTTTCTTTCTCTGTAAAATGGGATGATGGTGTGGCCATAAGCTGTTGTGGTGCCTAGCTCATGGCTGGCCCTTACAGTGGTCTTCTCACTTCCCTTCGTCCCCCCAGAGCTTTGAGGTAGCTTTTGATTGGGTTTCTATTCTGATTCACCTCCGACAGGCTCGTGGCCTGAACATGTTCCTTGGAAACACCCACCTCTCCTCCGGATGCAGGTGATGGGCCACCTGCCAGAGCCTCTGGAGGAAGAACCAGCCCAGTCAGTCTGAGGCCCGAGAATGAGGTCATTACTGCCTTCTGATGGGGTCCACATCTGGTTGGTGACCATGGTGAGCAATTGCTCAGAGGACAGCCCAGAGAAAAACACTATAGGATGGAAAGTCCAGGTCCACAGGGCCCAGGGGAGAGGTATGACGGGAGCCCAGGGTTTGGCTCCAGAAACCACTAAGACCAAGGACCGTCCTGCCTAGACTGAGCCTGCCCTGCCTCCAAGGGCAGCCCTGGAGCAGCTGAGGAGCTGCAGGTCAGACGCCAGGCACTGTGTAAGAGAAGCCGTTCTCAGTGGGCTGCCTGCCCCCCTGTACCCTGTATCACTCCCCAAGATCCAGGAGCTGTGCTCCTGAGCCTTCTTCCTGTACTCCATGCCAGGGATCAGCAAGTGCCCTGGGGGGAAGCACTGAGTACCCCATTCAGTTTCCCAGCCTGGTGGAACATCAGGAGAAGCTGGGTGCCTTACCATGGCTTTTGCAAATCTATAGGCAACCCCAGCCACAAAATACCCAACTGAGAAGGGAATTGAAGAGTCACACTAGAGAGGTTTGAAGAAAGAGGCCACACAGTGGGGCAGGGCCTGGAAATGTCTTTCAGGTGGTTCTGACATAGCCAGCATGTGTGTTACTGACCTGCGTCCCACAGTCTCTGGAAGGCCCATCTCCACCCAGCCCCAGTACCAGGGACTTGCATTATACCTCTCCCCCTGCCTCCTCCTGCCTTCCTGGAGTAGCAGTAGAACGGGACCTAGCCTAAGGTTCAAAAGGCCAGAATTCCAACTTTGCACCAAGGCCCCATTTGTCTCCATCTCCTGCCCATCTCTACGTCCCAGTCTCCCCTCCAGCCACAGAGAAGTACCCTCACACTTCTCAGATGGTCCCTCTTCGGCCTATAGGGTCTTTCTTTCCCATGCCCCCTTCTGCCCACATTGGAGCTGTATTAGCAGCTCCAACTGATATGTCAAAGTCACTGACGAATCACAGGAAATGCAAGGAGATGGGAAGACCGCATAGACTGGAGCTTCTCTTTGGGAGGATACTGCGTCTGGTTCAAAGGGAGGCTTGGACCAGATACAGGGTGGAGGGGAGACTCCCAAGGATCTCGCTCAGCCCCAGCAGACGACTGGAGATTTCCAAGGAGGCTGGGCCCAAGACCTTTGTCTTTCTGAACGTGGAGCCAGAGCTGAACTGCTCAGGTGCACAGAAAGCGTCCTCCTTTCCTACTTCCTTCCCTCTCCATTTTCAGCCTCAACCCTGTGTATAAATATTGAACCAATAGTAAAAGAGTATCAATTTATAGTGTCCCAGTTCTTAACCTCCCCAGAGCCCCATATCCTTAGCCTGCACTGAGCCACCCCATGTCTCAATGAAGACCCCAGAGCGCTTCCCTACTTCCCCTACAAACCCAGCTCAGTGGCTCTTTTCTGGGGAAGATTGGCGTACGATAAACGCTAAACAAATACTGCTTTTTGTTCTTTCTCCTGAGCTTACCGCAGTGTTCCGCCCACAGTACGTGGTGAGAATGTGCTCCAGAGTGTTCGTGAGTGACCACAGGGCCTCTTACCCCGAGTCGGCAGTGAACACTCTGTTAGACCCGCTTATGGCCAAATGTACACGTTACTTCGGTGCGTATGCAGATGAGAAATATGTGCAATTATCTCAAGATTCATGTCTTTCCTGCATCAGACGTGTTTCCCTTTCTGATGTCCCTATTCCTCTCAGCCCAGCTCAGCCCACTTGGAGTCTGTCATCAAATCCACACACCCCACCTGAGACTGCCCGGGCCCAAATTTAGGTTCTGATCCTCTCTACGTGGGACCTCATGGCCTTCTGCAGCCTCGGCCTGCCAGCCAACACCAGAAACAGTCAGGTCAGTAATCCCCAAGCCCAGCTTTCTTAATGACATGACTCCACCTTCCAGACACAGCCTCAGGCCCACTCCTGTCCACTGCCTGCCACTTAGTACCCCGGTGACACGGCCACACCTATCCATCTAGCCTTTCTACCTACACCCTCTGCTCCGAGCCCACTGGCCTCTTTGTGGCCCCTCACAGTCCCTGCTCTTCCCACGGGCCTCCAACCCTGACTTTTCTCCACCTGCCATGTTCTCTTCTCGCCCTCTTGCCTGGCCCATCAAACCTCTGCCATCTTCTAGGGCCAGCACAGCTCTCAGATTCCCGCATTACCTCCTTCAGCCAATGTAGCCTCCATGATTCTGCCCTCCTCTGCAGCCCCGTGGGCTTGATTGTTCCACAGAGTTGGCCCCGGCCTAATTCATGTAATTAGCACATACTATGTACAGGACACTAATCCAAACAGGCCCCCAGAGTCAGACTGGCCACAGCCTAGCAGAATGTGGACTCTGAGCATAAAGTCCTCGAGCTGCGGCCGTTGCAGACACTTGAATGACACATGTGTCTAAGCCTGGCCTTCCTCCAGAGTGGTCACATCTGGAGATAGAGCTTCAGGCAAAGAGGCTGTCCAGGGACTGGAGACCCTCAGCAAACTGATGCAGGGAATTCCCAAGAACCACCCACCCTGGACATCCCAATGGGAAACGCTCATTAGTGGGAATTCTGACCCCATTATTTCCCACTGAACAAAAGGATATGACTGGGTGTATTTTTATTTTTAAGAAACAACTGCTCTACACAGACAGAAACAGAAACTGAACTTCAGCCTTCATTGTCTCTTTCATACATTATACTTCCCAGAAGGCAGGAAAGGCCCAAGAAAGTGTACACTCTATGTGACAGGATCGGTTTCCATTTCTGTTGTGAAATAAAAAATCCTGGGTTGTGATGTGTGCCCCTGACATACAGTGGGGGCACCGTTCAAGGCCTCCCTCTCCTGCAGAATATCAGGGGCAGCAATAATTGCTGGCACCTGCTATGTGCCAGGCACTTCTCAACACTGTGAGGTAGGGAACACTGTCCCCACATTAGAGAGAAGGTCATATGGCCAGAAAGTGTCAGAGCCTCTAGCATCAGGCCTGAGTCTCAGGGAGGTCCCAGACCAATGGGGGAGAGAAGACTGTGAAACATCGAAAATGGGATGCCTGTGCTGTGACTTCAGTGTCAGAAGAGTCTGGCCAGGAAGGCTTCTTGGAGGAGGGGAGGTTCCAGCTAGTGCTCAGAGGACAGGAGAAGAGGAAGAACAGGCAGCGTCCAGGTGGAGGGAAGAACATGAGCAACGATGCAGGGAAAGAAGCCCAGCCGGAAGGAAGATGGGATCAGTTGTATTTCAGGCCCCTCCTTAGTGGCTTGTCAGAAACTTCACGGTCATCCATCTTTTAACAAGCAGCCTCTCTTGAATGCACAAATGGGGCCTAATAGTCTCACTTTAAATTAAGTCCTCAGCTGCTCCTGTCCTCCCTGGGTGGGTGGGCCTGAGGGAGGCAGTGGCACAGAGGAGTCACAGACCCGTATGGAAGAGCCCAGGCACGTGGGCACCACGCCTGTGGATAAATAACGCCGGTGATTTGAGGCCCCGAGTCAAGGCGCCGAACCTGGAAGGCAGAGGAGGGACGAGGCAGCCTTGACTTCCCTGCCAGTGCCTGCCGCCACCTGGCGCTGTGGCGGGGACTTCAGGGATGCCAAAAGAGGGGTTCACTGCCTTTGAGGACCTACAAGGGGGAGCAGTGGGGCTGGGGCCCTGGAAAGCCTGGCAGTTGGGGCCTGTGCATTGGGGCCAGATAGCATCTTCAAGGGCAGAGTTGGAGGAGGAGGAGGGAGTTGGCACTTTTGGGCCTTTTCTGAGTTTGAATCCTCTGATGGTTTAAAATAAGCCCCAAAGGCTCTGGGCTGGAACTCCAGCTGCAGGTTGACACTGTAGTGTCCCTGTGCCTCCTGCCTCCAGCACGGCCTCTTGGGGTCATGGCAAACAACCCGCCAGGCCCCCCTTACCCTTGGCAAGTGGCCTCCACTCAGCACATGCATCCATTGCGGGGTGTGAATAGCTGCAGAACCAACCCCCAGAGCCCATTGTTCTGGAAGTTCCAGAGAAATCAAAACACATTCCCAACAATATGGGACTGAGGAGGGAGTGCAGAAAGGGCCATTGGATCCTTTGTCCTAGCCGTCCAGGCTCTTACAGTTTCCACATTAATGAGTAGGGAAATGGCTCTTTTCATGCCAGCAATAACAATCACCACCCGCTCCATGTTCTCATTTAATCGTGGCAAAAACCCAAACAGGATTAAAAGTAGCATCCCATTATATAGATGAGGGAATTGAGGCTCCAAGAGGCCCCCTGACTTCCCCAGGGTGCCAGTGGTAGTAAACCCCAAAGCTGGGACTCAAACCCAGTGCCCTCATTTCTTTCTAGTCCAGCTCGGTGGGGTTAGCTGCACCCATCCAGGGCCTGAATTGGTCTGAAGGGTCTTGCCTGGTTCCCTTGAGCTTTCCCACATGGAATCAGCAGGATAAGGAAACAGACTGTTTGGCAAGGTGGCCAGGAGGCCAGCCTTGCCCAGCACTGCCTGCCTTGAGTGCTGCTGACAAAGGCCAGGTGCCAGCTTTGGGGGCTGGTCAGGCCACCATCCTCTCATCAGCCCAGACTGACTATGTTTCCCTGTCTATAGCCACGTATTTTCCCAGCCATGCAGCATTCATATCTTCCCACTGATGCCCTGGCCTGCTGGGGCCTAGGAATGAGGGCTCCAACACTCCCGCTCCAAAGCCAGCTCGGCCCTGCTCACCACGCCTGGGGCCCTTTCCAGTGGTGGGAAGAAGGAAGCAATGGATAAACCACTTACAGATCATTAACAATTGACTGCATCTCCTCCCACATGTAAGATTTTCAAGGGCTAATATTTTTAGCAGAAAAAGAAAAATTGCTGAACTCATAAATTATGATTTTTGTGTACTCCACTATTTCCAGAGCTCACTGCTAGATAAGTAAGAGCTGCTTCTTTGATTATGGCCATTTAGTAAGTGGCATTCTAACAGGCTTGCTTGAGTCTCACAAGCCTTACAGCTTGCACCAAGAAGTTGTGTGTGACAGCACTTCCGTCTGGCAGATGGCCTCGCTGGAATGCACTCAGAAGTCTGGGGAATGGAGGCATAAACAGAAGCACAATTAATCAGTGCAATTGTTTTCCTTGCTGTGAACATGGCATTTCTCTGGATTTGGGAAGACAACATGCAAGGAAGGACCTGGCTTTGCATTCTCCATGGCCTTCAAAACCACACCGAGTATCAAACATGTTGCTTTCTGACATTCGTCTCACCACGGATCACTTTCCCTCTCCTTACAACACTCTTGACAGTGCAGTACAGCAAAGCCCTCAGCTCTCCCCGGGGCAAAGTTCTCTGTCCCCTGACAAGGACGAAGTTACTGGCTCTGATTGGAAGCTCTCTGGAATCTGGGCTTTGCTAATTGTTATTTTTTATGTGAAAATGACTTGTTTTTGTTCCTTGCAGACCAGAAGAAAACAACTTAGCCAATAGCTGAACAGGAAGGGGAAACCCATTAGCTCCTTACTGAGTTAACTGCTGGACACTGTGGACGTGGTGACACCTCCACAAGCAAAAGCCAGGAGGCAGTGGCTGCGTTAGAACTGCTGGTCTACCTTGAGCTAGTCCTGTTTCATGAAGCTCTGAATCTTAGGTTTTCAGTCTATAAAATGCTGACTCCAAATGAATCAAGAGTTTGGGGTCTCCCTGGGAAGAGTAAGTTACAAAGTATACATCCTGGAGAGACACCCGGCACTGAGAGTGGGGCTGGGGCATCTGAGATCGAAGAGGAGAAGGACTTTCCTGAGGGAAGGAGGAGGTGGGGGCAGGCCAGGCAGGGTCCTGGATGTGCTGGGCCTCTCTTCCTCAAGACCCCAGGGCCTGGCTCCTGTATCCAGGGCTGACAGCACGTGAGGCAGGGTTTCCCCTCCCCCAAGTGTCCAGGCTCCCAGACTGTCCCTCTCCCCCACCCCACATCCCTGGCTGGCATTGGCAGGGAGGGTCCCGATCACCCACTTTCATATTAAACTTCAGGAATAGGAGTTGGAGAGAAGTGTTTGCATGTTCACCTCCACAGCTAACACTGTGAACCCAACATTGTGGGAGAGAGGCTCAGGGGAGGGGCCGTCTTTCTGTCCAGGGCTTGGGAAGTGAGGGAGCAGGGTGATAACTGTCCAGGACGCTACTCCTGGTGAGACAACCCTGAGTATATGGGTGAGCCCCTGAGGAGAGAGACCTGCCGCGCCCTCTGCCCGCCACCCCTGTATTCATTTCTTACAGCTGTTGTAACAAATTGCCATATACTTAGTGGTTGAAAACAACAGACATTTATTCTCTCACAGTTGTGAAGGCCTGCAGTCCCACATTCGTTTCACGGGGCCGAAATGAAGGTATCTATCAGTAGACTTGCTCACTCCAGAGGCTCTGAGAGTCTATTCCTTTCCTCTTCTAGCTTTTGGTGACTCCTGGCATTTCTTGGCTTGTGGCTGCGTCACTCAAATCTCTGCCCCCCTTTTCACATTGCCTTCTGTATATGTCAGATCTCCTCCTTTCTCTTATATGGACACCAGCCATTGGACAAGGCCCACTCTAAATGCAAGATGATCTCATGGTGAGATCCTTAACATATTTACATCTGCAAAAACCTATTTCCAGATAAGGTCTCAGGTCCCAAGAGTTAGGATTTGGACGTATTTGGTGGGAGAAGGGGGGAATACAATCCAACCCACTCTGGTAACACAGTTTCCAGGAATTAGGGCCTGGTTTTTTTTTTTTAAGGGGGGACCCTATTCTACCTACCCCAGGCCCTGTGTTTTGGCTCTGGTCCTGGAGACTGGAGTCTGGATGTGCCAGGTGACAGGCTGCACGGGCACCTCTCCCTTGGGGCATGGCAGGAAGCAGAATACAGGGGGCAGGCCATTTATTGAGGACATTTTATGTTCCAGGTACTTTTCCTCATTATCTCATTTAATCCTCATAATAATTCTGACCATTTCCAGGTGAGTATACTGAGGCTCTAAGAGCGTTAGCAGTCTGGACCAGCTCTCACAGCTACAAGTGATGGAACCAAAATAAGAACTCAGGTTGGTTAGAGGACAAGGCCTTGGTTTTTCCCCAACATCTGTCATTGGAACAAACGTAAGAGGTCTAAATCCCAGGCATGGGGTGGAGGAGGGTGTGGGGAGAGGATTTCAGGATTAGGGCTGCACCAAGACCTGAATCAGACTCTTTATAGCCCTGTGGCCTGGGTCACGGATGGAGGGGGCAGCGGGATGGGAACCCAGGTATTCAAGAAAAACGTATTCATACCACTTGTTAAAGATCAGTAAGGCAGACTTTACTCGGGGGGCTGTCACAATAGGTATGGGGACTACTGCAGTGGGGTTTCTCAGTAGGGGGAGAGCATGGGCTCAACTCCAAATACAAGGAAAAGTGAGAATTTATAGCCAAGAAGTGGAGGCCGGGGGTCAGTGGGTAGAAAATTACTAAGAGGAAACCTCAGGAGTAATGGGGTTCTGGATAAAACAAACTAACAAAATTGTTGCTGAAGACAGGCCAAGGTGATCACATGTCACCTGGGGGATGAGAAACCCAATCAGGTATCAAGGATGATCAGATAACAAGGATGGGGATTCTGGGTAAACTGATGTGGCAGGATTCTTGCCAAAACTGGACAATGCAGAGACAAACATGGAAGCCCAAAAGCCAAGGCATGGTTGGAAACAGTACTGAAGAGCCTGACTAGGTTTGGTCAAAGAGAGGATCTTATCAGAGGAAAGTGGTCCCAACCTGGAAATCTTGGTGCTCTGAGCTGGAAGGAGGTCGCGGAGCCCAGCAAGGGCCTGACAGGACCCACCTAAGAAGCTGGCAGCAGATCCAGGCCTGAGCCACGCTTCCTGGGCCTCTCCCTGGGGCCTGTGCTGCTTCTGAAGGAACCAGCTTCAGGACCAACTCAACACTTGACAGAGGAAGGAAAGAACACTGGCTGTGAAGTGCCAGTCCTGGCTTTATCAGCTCTGTCACTTTAGAAAATGATTTAGCCCCTCTGAGCCTGGACACCACGGAAATAATGTGAGGAGAGTGGAGCAGGTGTGCTGGAGTCTGTGAAGTGGGGGCCAGTCTGCAGTCTCGTTCTCCTCAGCGGCTCTGCTCTGCCGGAGGAGGAGATAGTGCTCTGTCTCAGTACCCCGAGAGTGGCACTTGGGGGTGCGTGGCAGACTCCATTTCAAGCTCATGAATTGATACCTGCTGTTGTTGGGGTTAGCCTCTGGCTTTGGCTGGGGACTCAGGGACGTGGCAGGGTTCAGTACCCCTAGGGCACTCGGCTGGCTCTAGAGAAAGACACCTTCTGGTGAACATGGGCCCAGAGAATGATCACAGGAGGCTCTGTGGGCCAGAACAAGGGTCCTGCCAGGTCTGGGGACGGAGTGGGGAGGGAGGCGGAGGAGAGGAAGCAGGGTGGGAGGGGGGTCTGCTGTCCTAAGGGCTGAAAGGATCCTGTTTTTTCCCCAATCTGTGGCGCCAGTCCCAGTTTGGCAAATGACCCTTGGAGAAAACCAGGGCAATGAAGTTGGAATAGCTCAGGCACAGGAAAAAGGACACAAAGGCAAACAATGTGGGGAGTGTTCAGGAAGAGATGGGAACGGCCGGGGCTGCTGGGCAGCCTCAGGCTCCAGGAGTCTGGGAGTCCACGGGTGACCCCAGCTCGGGCAGTGCAGGAGGGGAGGGGGCCCAGGCCCAGGGGTGGAGAAACACAAAGGGAGCAGGGAAGGGGCGCGCCTGAGAGAAGGGGGTGTAGCTTGAGAAGGGGCATCTGGTGCGGAGGGCTGAGCAACAGCTGTCTCTGGAGTTAGGCCTTGTTTTTGTCTTTTTCTTTACTACGTGGCAGAAATTCCTGTTTGTTCAGATCTAAGGTGACTTAGCAAAAGCGAAGGCCCCTGCTGCATGTAAGACCTGGACTATGGGAAAGTGGGGGAGGAGAAGAGGTCCCCGCCCCTAGAAACTGCTCCTTTCCTAATGGCCTCACTGCCCCTACTTTTCCTCATGGCTTGGTCTCACCTTGAATTCTGCAATCCTTGCTAGCCCTCCTGTGGCTTTTAGGGTGAAATCCCAGCCCCCAGCTGCCATCCAAGGCCTTCCCTGATGTGCACGGCTGCCCTCCTGGCCCCAACGCCCCAACACCTCTACCTCAGAGCTACTGGATTCCCAGCCTCCAGGCCTTGGTACACCTTGCCCCCTTTCTGAAACACCACTTCTTCTCTCCTGCCCCAGCAGAGCCTTCCTAACCTCTGGGGACTCAGCTCAGGCCTTGCCTCCTCTGGGACGCCTGCTCTGCTCTCTCAGCCTAGGCAGCCCCCAAACACCCTCCATGGCCAGCGTGGAACCACTGTAAGGTGATGAGACATCTACCCATCTCTCTCTCTCACCATCCTGAGCCCCCGAGGCCACAGTGGAGTCTCCCTGTGTCTTTCCTCGCCCCACACCAAGCTGGGCCGTGCTGAGAACAGGTGTCCAGAGAGCGTTTTCTGATGTGTGAGCCCAAGAGCTCAGAACCAGTGACCTGGAAGTGACACTTTGGAGGAGGTAAAATGGAATGGAGGTGTTTCACATGCTCTAGGGGTCTGTAAAGCTGGGAAACCACATACCTTAAGGGTCATGATGTAATGCTTTAAAATGGAAGCAGCACTCCAGATTCAGGAGTCTCAGCCAGAAAGGGAGGAGAAAACCCCTCTTTCCAAAGCTGCCATGTGAGGCAGGTGCTGGGGTGAGAGGAGCAGGCTCTGGGTGTCAAAAGCTCTGGAGGACTTTGTGACCGGGGAGCAGGGGTGTGGTGATTTGGGGTGGGGATGGAGGCAGCCCCTCTGATAAAGGGCCAACTTTTGGCTTGCCTCCCTCAGCTGGAGGCCAGAAATCCCCGGGCAGAGGTCAAGGCTGAGGCAGAGTTCCTCCTTAAAGACCAGGTTGAGGCTTCTGACTGTAAGGGGCCGGGGACAGCCCCTCCCGTTAGCCTTTCCTAAATGTAGAGGGAAGGAGCAGTGAAGGGCCAGTGGGGAGCGAGGCAAGGTTTAGGGAACGTGCTGGGTTTGGCTTCTTGGTCACTCTAAAGCTGTTTCCCAGTCTGGCCTATGATTTGAAGGCTCCACTGCCCTCCTGTAGGGGCACAGAAAGAGCTAGGCCAGTGGCTGGAAGATAATGGGCCTTCTCTAGAGTCAGCAGACTCAGGAGGGGCCTCAGGGACCCAGGGGGTTAGTGGCCAGGAGTGACATGATGGTGGACTCAGGGGAAAGGTGGCGAAGGACAATACAGGTTAAATTTGAATTTCCGATAAATGAATAATTTATTTAAGTCTAAGTATGCCCCAGGTATTGCACGGGACATACGCAGACTAAAACAATTATTTGTTGTTCATCGGAGGTTCAAATGTAGCTGGGTATGCTGTATTGTTATTTGGCAAATCTGGCCCTTCTGTGTAGGCGTCGGCCTGGTCTGAGGACGGCGTAGCCTGCAGACCCCATTACAGTAAAATGTTTCTAAAACAAACACCACCAGCAACTTGCACAGAAAAACAAAACATGTAACTTCCTGAGAACACGTTATTGTCTGGAGGTGGAAGTCTGTGATTTTGAAGGAAAAAACAAAGTTTTCTGCTGAGGAAGAGTGAGTCACGAGCAAGTTGATAATGTTCCTCTGGCTTTTGGGGTTGGGTGGACATGACATGGGTTCCCTTTCTCCTTCCTTCACACGTACGTCCTCAGCTTCCCTTGGCAAGGCCCAGGCTGGGCTGGGGTAGGCTGAGCTAGGCTGGACCCCGACTCAAGGTCGACCAAGAACCTCACTGACTCTGCCACTTCTGGCCACCAGCTCCCCTAGACTCCTGCGGACCCTCCTGACTCCCCACTACTTGGCCCAGAACTGCCTGTGCCCCTGGAGGTGGGCGCTAGGGCCCTCGAGTCACAGGCCAGACTGCGGGTTACGGTTTAGAGCTGCCAATAAGGACTCTGTGGTACCAAGGAAGGCAGGCACTGAGCCAGATGTAGAAAGGGCGTGGTGTATCCCCCGAGGTATCAACCCTGAGCTCTGGGGCGCAGAGCTGGGAGAGGCCACCTCCTTGTCCTGTCTCCCCAGCAGGAGGGGGCTCTATCCCCCTATCCTATTCCCCAGCACAGGGCCTTGTCAGTCCCACCGAGTGTGGAATGGATGTCACTTTGGCAACTGCCAGTCCCAGGCCCAGGACATAGGCTGCCATGGGACAGGCAGAGATGTGTGCAGGGCTGCTGGGCCTGGGTCCTCCTAGCGTGACTCCAGCTTCCTTCCTCTCCCTTAGTCTAGTCTGCGTGGCAGCAGAAGGCCCTGTTAAAACCCCCAAGTCTGATCCAGGGGCTCCTCTGCTCAGAACCCCGGAGGGGCACCCCTCTCACCCTGAGTGAGCACGGAGGCCTCGCACAGCCCACACTCTGCCCCCATGACCTCTTGACCTCAGGGCCTGGGAGCCTCCCCCTGCCAACTCTGTTCTCCCCTGGGTCCTGGACAAGCGGGGCTTCATACTTGCCATCCTTTTTCTGAATTGTTCTTCTCCCACAGAGTTCATCTCCTTCAAGTCTTCTGTCAAACATCTCCTTTCCTGCCCTCCTGACCATTTATGATTGCAATCCCCTTCGCCACCCACCCAGCACCACCTTCTCGCTCCCTGGCACGCCTCACCTTCTATGATTTCCAGAGGATTGGGTTCATTGTCTGTCTCCCCACTAGAATGCAGGCCCGGAGAGACATCGGCTCCTGAGACAGTTGGGGCACCCAGCAGGTGGCCAGAAAGAAGGGGCCCTGAGCAAGTCCAGCCCTGGAGGAACAGGTGAGGGGAGGACTGACTTGGGGGCTGACAGTGCAAAGGAACACAAAGGAACAGCAGGGACCCCCTAGTAGTCTCTGCACTGAGGAGGGGAGCCCCAGACATGTCCTCAGGGTGGAGTTCAACCTTTTGGGGGCGGTCTTGTGTGAGCGTCTGTCAGTGGGCACTCCTCTCTTCTCTTGCCTGAAGCTACTGCAAACTTGGGGCCAGGTCCCACTGGCGTGGAATGGACACTAGGGGTCCCAAGGAGGGAAGCCCAACCACTCACAGAGATGGGAGAAAAGGGCAGGGCCACAGGTCAGAGAGTGACCTTTCTAACTTGGGGTCAGTTGTCCTGGCATACTGAGCACAAAGCCAGCCTTTCCTTGTCTGCAGGAGGCTGTCTAGCCCCCACGACATTCCATGCATTCCTTGGGGTCCCTGTGGCCGAGGTCTGTGTCTGGGGGGATGTAGGGCTTTGTGCAGTGAGGAAGTGTCTGATGGACTGCAGACCCTTTTGTTTGGCTGCCAGCACCTCCTGCCTTCCTCAGGCCCCACTGTCTGGCCCGACTGACCAGCTGGGGTGAGGATGGGGGTGGGACAGAGGTCCCTGCAGCTGGCTGGTGCCCTCCTGCTGCCCTTTGCAGTGCTCTGCTGTGCCTGTCCTTAGGCAGTCTCGGAGGGATCAGGCTGAGGGTAAAGTCGAGTTCCCCAAACTACTGTCCCTTATTCCAGAATGTGGCTTAGCCTGTGGAGAGGACTTAAACCCAGGGGTCACCCATGTCAGTTTGAATCTCTGCCTTGCCACTTATGAAGGAGGTGGCCTCCCAGTAACGTCAACTCATCTTAGTTTTGTCATCTGTAAAATGGGCTAATGATACTCAGCAGCTAATGCTACAAAGAGGATTAAATGAATATACGTGATGGTGCCCAGGATGGTTTCCAGCACAGGCAGACACCCAGTAATTATGAATGCTATGGTGTTAGATTCTGAGAGAGATATTGTGGGGACAGAGCCCCAGAGAGCAGTTTCCAGGCTCTCGGCCTCACGTGGAAAGTTGCTGGCTCGGGTAGTAGATGGCCATCAGCTGTAACCAGTGAGCCATTGGCCACTGATATAACTGCCATGGCTGAGCTAACAAGCGCAGGTTACACTTAGCTAGTGGGGTTAGTGGTTGGTTGGTAGAGAAGTGGACGGCAGGTTGCACATCGTGTGTCTCCCACCCAGCCGCCAGCGAGACTATAGTGACATGACTCCCCTATCTATAGCTCCGTGGGTGGGCCTTTATGGCCTCACCACATGCTGTGGGCTTATGCGGGAGCAGGACCAGAGACCCCCGCATGACAGATATGGAGGAGACACTCCATTCCTGTCCTCACAGGGTAAAAGGACAGTGAGAAGACCCCCAGGAAGAGGAAAGGGGAACCTGGGAGAGACGCCCATGCTGGGGTGCGGGTGTGTTGGGGGTGAGGAGGGCATTCCACCTCATCTTCCTGGACCAGGAGCTGGGGGCACGTGAGGCCCCCTGTAACTCCGAGAGCGCTCAGGAAGCTGGGCAGAAACACAGACAGCTGGGGAGTTACCCTGCCTGGGTCCACCTGTGCCAGATCCCTGGACAGGTCCGAGGCTGGGCTGGAAAGGAGGGGCCTTGGCCGCCCAGGGCGGTCAGCCCGAGCACTGTCTGTGACTCTGACCACCCCCCACAAGTGTGGTGCGGGCCACGGAGGGGCCCATGGCAGTGAGGAGGGAAACAGCTTCAACTCAACCCCAGGGGGATGAGTCTGGCCACCCCGGGAAGGCCTCCCTGAGGGGTGAGCTCCTGGTCAGGGGTGAGAAGGGGCAGAGCTGCTGAGTGTAGCCTGGGAGCTGCAGAGGGTCCCGTCCTGAGAAACAGGCCACATCCGGCCGAAGACTCAGAGTTTCTAGAGGAGCGGCAGGAGCATTTGCTACCTGTGTGACTTTAGCGAGTTCATTAAGCTGTTTCTTCATTAGTCAAATTGGATCCTCACAACCATGGTGCCAGGTGGTAATGCCTGCGAAGTAACTATCACAGAGCTCCTGTCCACAGACAACGCTGCTCTTACTTTTCCATGGGAGCCCAGGCTTCGAAGGCCAAGCACCCCACTGCAAGCTGGGGCCCTGCATCCAGCTCGCCGTGTGGCCTCCAGCACGTCTCTCTCTGGGCTGCCCTTTCTCCCTCTCCCTGAGAGGAGTGACATAACCCTTCCTGCTTTGGTCTGCTTGGCAGCTTTGGCTTGTCCCCAGAGGGTCTTGTTCCATTCAGGTGGAGCAGGGTGAGAGGCCCTCATTCATCTTCCAGTGAGAAACTGCAGCTGGTATTAGACTTGCCTCTGCTGCAGGGCGCCCTGGACGTGTCCCATGGGGCATGCTGGCCTGCCTGGGGGATTGGTGCCCACTGCTGCACATTTTGGGTGTGTCGCAGACAACAGATGCCTGCTGGGGGCAAGCATTTGACTCACTTGGAGGGCCTGTTAAAACACAGATTCCTAGACCTAAACCCCAGAGCTTCTGACTCAGCAAGTGTGGGATGGGGCCTGGGATCCTGCCTCTTTCAGATGCTCCCAGTTGGTTCTGACGCTGCCTCCACCTCCTCCTACCCCCAACCAACCAAACCAAGCACCACCTTCCAGATCTTTGCTGCCTGGAGTGTGGTACTCAGCCCAACAACAGCAGCAGCACCAGGAGAGCTTGTTGGAGGCACAAAATCTGCCCCTCCGCCAGCCTCGGGTCCAAATCTGAATTTTAACAAAAAGCCAGGTGATTCCTTGGCTCATTCAAATTCCCAGGGCAGTGGAGCAACACTGTCCATGAGCACGTTCTGTGATGCTGAAAATGTCCTCCACCTGCACCGTCCAATGCTGTAGCCACACATGGTGGCTGAGCGTTTGAAATGTGGCTACTGTGATTAAGGAGCTGAGTTTTTAATTCCGTTTCATTAATTTGAATTTAAGTAGCCACATGTGGCTAGGGTTTCCATTTGTCATCAGAGGTCTAGAATCACCCAGCTCAGAGGGCCCGTAGAGGTTGTCACTGTGTAGATGAGAGAAAGGTTCAGAGAGGGATCAGAACGTGCCTGAGGTCCCTCAGGGAGACAGTGACAGGGTGGGACCAGAAGGACATCTCTGGACTCTGAGGCCAGTGTCTTCCCCTCTGCATAGCCCTGCATGCCGCCATGAGCCTGGGCCCTGGCCGTGCCTCGGTCTCTACCTGCCCCCGGATGATATCGCTCTGCAGATTGTGTTCACCAGACTCTCGGGAGGCAGCTGGGGATGAAGACTAAACTCTACCATAGACCAGAGATGTGCCCACAAGCAGTGCTGTATGCAGCAGTAAGAACTGGCCACCGACTGGGCACAGACATCTGTTAGGCTTGTGTGCCCAGACTGGACACACAGTGTGCTGCATACTCAAGCACACAATGGACGTAGGATACGAGTAAATACCCTATTCAGCATTTACCATTATACATAATTAAGGTAAAATGAAGTCATAAGGGGGGCGCTGATCCAATGGGATTAGTGTCCTTATAAGAAGTGGTATCAGAAGACTCACTGGTGCTCACTCTCTCTACCCTGTGAGGTCACAGAAAGAAGGTGACCATCTGCAAACCAGGAAGAGGGTTCTCACCAGAAACCAACCCTGCCGGACCTTGCTCTGAACTTTGCAGCCTTCAGAATTGTGAGAAAATAAACGTCCACTGTTTAAGCCATGCAGTCTATGGTATTTTGTTATGGCAGCAGGAGCTAAGATTCAGGAGAAATTGGTTTAACTTTAAAAAGCTAGAGGAAAACCAGCCACATCCCATAACCATTGCTGTCCACCTCCTCCAGGAAGCCAGGGGATTCTGGGACCACCCCTCTGCAGCCATAACTGGACAGGGGAAATCCATTAACATTCAACTCCATAGCTGAGAACTTTGCAAGACTGAAAAAGGATTTGCGGACCTACGCTTAACCTAGGCAAGCGTTATCAGCGTGTAGGACAGGGAAGTGGGGCTCTGGGCAGGGCAAGAGATTTAAAGGGGGGATGAAGGCTGCCTGGAGGGGAGAAACAGAGAAGGATGAGGAAGGTCTGCAGAGAACCTTAAGACTTGGACCCAAGCAGGTCTGGCCTCAAAGTCCACTGTGCTCCCTCTACCCACCAAACTCTTTCCCGAGGGCCTGTGGGCCCCACTGAAGAGTCCAGGTTTGATGCCATAGGCCTGGGGTTTGACTGAAGGATTTTAGACAAGCAGGTTTCTGTGTTTATATTTCTATTTCAGAAAGATCACTCTGCTATTCATGTGGTGGTAGATTGTAAGAGAAGAGACAAGAGGTATAGGACCATTTAAGAAGCAACAGATGAGAATTAGCAGAATGAATCCCAGAATTCCAAAATTCACAGAACTCCATTAGCAGCCTAGAGGAGATAAGGGGGGCGGGGAGGGTAGAGCTCAAGATGACCCCGGCGTGTGGCTTGGACCCTGGGTAACCACAGCACCACTCAGGAGGATGAGACACGGCGCAGAGCTGGGGAAGGAGAGGATGAGTTCAGCTCTAGAAGGTACGAGTTTGGGGCCTCGGAGATGGCCAGCGGGCAGCAGCAGTGCTGGTCTGGAGCTCCACAGAGAACATAGGAGGGGGCAGAGGTTCGGGCCCCTGTGCCACACACATCTGCTGTCCCCAACAGGGCTCACTGGGACACAGCCCTTCAGTTCCCTCGGGGCCCTGCCTGTAGCAAGGGGTGCTGTTGTACAAGCCAACCAGCATGCCACGCTCCCCTGCGCTCGATGTACCCCTCAGTGTCTGCAGCTTAGAAAGGCCCGTGGAAGCGCCACCTCTCTGTGCCTCTGACTTATTCACACCTGCCTGGTGCCCACTTGTCTAAGGGCCAGAGGAAGGGATAAAACGAGGCCCGCTTGGTGAACCCTCACCGGAAGTTCTGCTTCCACAGAGGCCTCTCAACACCTCCACACTCAGTGGAAAGAGACCCACTAAATGACTCTCCAGACACAAATAGAAAGGCTATTTCTGGGACTAGCAAAGAATAAAGTGGCAGGGTGTCGAGAATCAAAGGAGGGACAGGTTTGGCTGCCAGCAGCCCCAAGGGAACCAAGGCTGCAGACTGGGCCAGCTGGGGCCACAGAGGCAGGGCGGCTTCCTCTGAGAGGGTGTGGGGACGGAACCAGAAGTGCACTTTCCAGGCTCTCGGCCTCACGTGGAAAAGTGCTGGCTCAGGTAGTAAATGGCCATCAACTGTGATCGGATGGCCATCAGCTGTGGCTAGTTGGCCGTCAGCTGTAACCAGTGAGCTATTGGCCACTAATATAACTGCCGGGGCTACGCTAGCAGCAGATGGTGGCTGAGCTAGCAAGCGCGGATTGCAGTTAGCACGGCGGATTGCAGCTAACAAGTGGGGTTGGTTGGCAGAGAAGTGGACGGCAGGTCGCAGATAGTGTGGCTGCTGCTTCCTGTGTCTCCAACCCAGCCGCCAGCGAGACTATATTGGTATGACTCCCCTACCTATGGCTCCGTGGGTGTTCCTTTTTGGCCTCACCACATCCTGCGTTCTTATGCGGGGAGTGGGAACTGAGACCCTGGATGACAACCTAGATGACACATGGCGCAGCAAGCAGGGAACGGTGTCGGCCAAAGCTCTCTGAAGGGCGGTGGAGCAGTTTGTGCGCATGAACACACAGTCTCAGGAAGACCAGGAGGAGGAGCTACCGGAGAGCTGTACCCCGTGGAGGGATGGGAAGACCTGGATGGTTCTCTGACCAGCATAAGCCAGATAAAGCAAAGGTCATTAAGGCCGTGTGAGCTGGAAAGTGCTTGCTGAGGCCGGATGCAGGACTTGTAGTCCCAGGAGGAAATGCTTGCTGAGTCCTCCGTGGGAGATGCAGGTGAAGTCAAGGTCGTCCCTCGCCCCAGGTTGGGGAGGACTTGGAGCCCTCACCCTGCGGAGAGGGCACACATTGTGGGGTGAATGACTGTGGACTATGGGGAATTGCCTTCCATCCCTGATTTGATGGACCGCTTGACTGTTTGCTTGGGAACGTACCACCATGCAGTGGAACCGGTGGATGTTTGCTTCCTGTGTAAGCACCTTGGCTGTGAGCAATTATCGTTCCAGAAACACTGGTGGTACCCTAAGAATCCTGGCTGTGCCCAGAAAGACTGGCTGTGCCCAGAAAAACTGGCAGTACCCTGAGAAACCCTGGCTGTGCCCAGGAAGTCTGGCTGTGCCCAGAAAGACTGGCGGTGCCCTGGGAGCCCTGGCTGTGCCTAGGAAGTCTGGCTGTGCCCAGAGAGAGTGGTAGTGCCCTGAGAGGCCCTGGCTGTGCCCAGGGAGACTGGCTGTGTCCAGAAGGACTGGTGGTGCCCTGAGAAACCCTGGCTGTGCCCAGAAAGCCTGGCTGTGTCCAGGATATTGCATTCACCTCCAGGCTCCTCGCACAGGGCCCCTCGCGGAAGACGCTTGTCGCGTAGATTGTGAGGCGAGACCCTGGAGGGGTGGAGTTTGGGGACAGAGCCAAGAGTACAGTTTCCAGGCTCTTGGCCTCATGTGGAAAGGTGCTGGCTCGGGTAGTAGACGGCCATCAGCTGTAACCAGTTAGCCATTAGCCACTGATATACTGCTGTGGCTGAGCTACCAAGCGGTGATTGCAGTTAGCAAGTGAGGTTGGTTGGCAGAGAAGTGGACGGCAGGTCGCAGATAGTGTGGCTCCTGCTTCCTGTGTCTCCAACCCAGCCGCCAGCGAGACTAGAGTGGTATGAACCACCTATCCACGAACACCTTGTTGTTCCTTTTTGGCCAACCCGTATCTTGCGTTCTTATGTGGGGAGCGGGAGCTGAGGCCCCGCATGACACTCTGCATGACAGGTACCCTGAGAAACCGTGGCTGTGCCCTGAGAGCCCTGGCTGTGCCCAGAAAGACTGGTGGTACCCTGAAAAACCCTGGCTGTGCCCAGGAAGTCTGCTGTGCCCAGAAAGAGTGACGTTGCCCTGAGAGCCCTGGCTGTGCCTAGGAAGTCTGGCTGTGCCCAGAGAGAATGGCAGTGCCCTGAGAGGCCCTGGCTGTGCCCAGGGAGACTGGTGGTACCCTAAGAAGCCCAGGAAGTCTGGCTGTGCCCAGAAAGAGTGGTGGTGCCCTGAGAAACCCTGGCTGAGCCCAGGAAGTCTGGGTGTGCCCAGAAAGAGTGGTGGTGCCCTGAGAAACCCTGGCTGTGCCCAGAAAGCCTGGCTCTGTCCAGGATATTGCATTTACCTCCAGGCTTCTCGCACAGGGCCCCTTGCGGAAGACACTTGTCGCGTAGATTGTGAGGCGAGACCCTGGAAGGGTAGAGTGTGGGGACAGAGCCAGGAGTGCAATTTCCAGGCTGTTGGCCTCACGTGGAAAGGTGCTGGCTCAAGTAGTAAATGGCCATCAACTGTGATCGGATGGCCATCAGCTGTGGCTATTTGGCCGTCAGCTATAACCAGTGAGCCATTGGCCACTAATGTAACTGCCGTGGCTACGCTAGCAGCAGATGGTGGCTGAGCTAGCAAGCGCGGATTGCAGTTAGCAAGTGGGGTTGGTTGGCAGAGAAGTAGACGGCAGGTTGCGGATCATGTGGCTCCTGCTTCTTGTGTCTCCAACCCAGCCGCCAGCGAGGCTATAGTGGCATGACTCCCCTATCTATGGCTCCGTGGGTGTTCCTTTTTGGCCTTGCCATATCCTGCGTTCTTATGTGGGGAGCAGGACCAGAGACCCCACATGACACCCTGCATGACAGAGGGCCTTGCCAGAGTCCAGTGGCTCAGCCTGCAACAGACTGCCTGAGAGGGGGTGAGCTCGCCATCATGGTGGGAGCCCAAGCCGGGACTGGAAAGCGGCTGTTAGATTGCAGAAGAGCTCCAGCCTCAGCAAGAAGGCAGGCGAAGCCTCACACCCTTATTGTCCCCAGACTCAATCATTTTATGAACCTTGCTCCTCCAGCGGGGCTGAGTAGCAGTTACCACTTTTCATATGGATTTACTATCCTAGGGGTCCTTCCTCTCTGGTTCCAGCCCTCCCCACTAACTAATAATATTGTGCAGGTGCAACTAATCACAGGTGTCACTGCTAGGTGAGACCTGATGCTCAGGTTCCATAGGCCGGTGCTTCTCAAACTCTAATGGGTAGAAGAGCTACTTGGGGATCTGATCCAGCTGGTCTGGGGTGGGGCCTAAGAGTCTGCATTTCCAGTGAGCTCCCAGGTGCCCCTGCTGCTGCTCATCCTGAGACCACACTTGGAGAAATGGCTGGGCTGCCAGTGAGAGCCGGCTGGTTTCATGGGTGGAGTCGGTGCTAAGAAGCCCCCTATGCAGGAATTTCAAATGAATAGATTCAGTTCTTTCTGAAGTAGAGCTAAGTCCAACCCCACCACTCTCCATCTTGGAGGCCATTCGTCGTCTTCCCTGCTTCAGAAGAACAAACCTGCTATAGGAGGGCAGCTCCACCATGGCCTGGGGACACTGTGTGACCTCTCCCCTAACCCCCACCTATCTCGGGTGAACTTTTGCTGTGTGGAGGAGGACTTTACTGAATCTGTGGGGTCGCTGAGGTCCCATTCGACCAGGGCTCATTCCAGGGACCCGAGAGGGAGGAGCCCTCGCCTCCCCACCCCAGAGGGCTGCTGACCAGAGACGCAGCACTCTGCAGAGCCCCTCACTGGAAATCAAGAGGCCTCAGCCTTTGGCCCTTCCCCCTCTGGGCCTCAGTTTCCCCATCTATAATGTGGGTGACCAGAAGACTCTCTCGGAGGCGGCTTTGCACCCACAGGGTCAGGCTTCCAGGACACAGAGCAGGTGGGGATGAGGCCATGGAAGAGGAATGAACATGGTGGCCCGGGCAGCCAGGGCAGGGCAGGCTGGCTCCATCAGGATGCACACTGCTTTGAAGCCTCTCTCTGCACTGAAGGTTCTCAGATATTTTTAGGAAGGTTGGCGCCTCCTGGGCTGTGATTCATTAATGCAGCTGACAAAGATCAGCATCTTTTGAAATCACCGTGGGCAGTTGAGAAGATTCCCTAGATCTGAGTGTGTGTGTCAGAGGTGAGGAGGGATCACGGTCCTGGGGGTTCTACCCAGAGCTGTGTGTGTCGGGGAGGGGGAGGTGTGTGTGGGGGCGTGGGCAGGGCCCCTGGGAGTGTGCATCTTGAGAGTGAGGGGCTTGGTGCTTGGGACAGGGCTATTTGGCCAGGACAAAGCAGGACCTCTTCAGCGTGTTCCAAGTGTTCTGGAAGGATGCTTGTGTGTGTGTGTGTGTGTGTGTGTGTGTGTGGGTATGCACGAGGGAGGGAGCCAACAGCAATATTGTGATATCCCTGCCCAGACTTTTTTGCTTGATTGCCATAAATCCTTGCTAAGACCCTACTGTGGTCAGGTACTGGGTTTCGAGGCCATTTAGTGCTCTTTTGTCCATTCATGCACTTACTCGGCACACACGTGTGGAGCTCCTGATCTGTGTGGGCCCCCAGACATGGTACCTGGCAGGGATCTGGTGCTATGGGACAGGGGGAGACTGTGTGGCCAGCTCTGAGTGCAGGACAGAGAGGCCACCATGGGGGAGGGGTGGGAAGCATCCTAGAGGAGTGGGCACCTGAAGATCTGACAGAGAAGATGGAACTGCCGGGCCAAAGCAGAGGTGTGACAATGCAGGGCGTGTTTACAGATAGCGCAGAACAGCCAGCGGGGTCCGGACCTGGAGAGGCCGGAATGCCAGGCAGGGTAGTGTCTGCTGGCTGCTCGCTCTGTGTTCCCTGCCTCCCTCAAACCCAGCCCAAAGATGCCCTACCCTGTGAGGGATGAAGAGGCCTCTGCCGCACCAGCATCATTCCCGAGCCCATGGCACCAGCCCTACCCCAGGGCTCGAGCCGCCACTTTCTCTTCCTTCTTTGTCACTGTCATACCACCTCCTTAATTGCTGCCATTGGCCCAGATTCCCCAGGGATGCTGCGATATTAAGGGACAGGACAGCGTCTTTTGCTACCCTCCATGGGGCAATGCCACATGGGGGACCTACAGAAGGCAGTTGGGGTAAGGGCAAGAGCTGGGGGGCCTGGCTCCGGTTCCATGCCAGTATTTTCTGCTGTGTGGCCTTTGATGAGTCCCTTCCCCTCGAGGGGCCTCAGTTTCCTCCTCTGTCAAAGTGTGTAGAATAGTTTTTTCCTGCTTGCCTCACTGTTAATATATGGAGGCCAAGGCATTTGATAAACACCAAAACCACGTCTAGCCTTGTCATTCCTACGGGACTCTGCCACGTGGGGGATCGGGAGTGTGCACAGGGCAACCCCCTCTCGTCTCCTCACTGCTTCCATCACGGCCATCTGGGAGGACCATGTGGCTTCTTCTGGCCCTTCCCACAGTGCTCTTGGCTGGGTGGGGAGGAAGTGGGCTGCCCCAGCAGACCCCATGCTGGGGCAAGATGGGGAACATTGTTCCCCAGGCCTGGGTACCACTCAGGCTCTGCCATCTGCCACCCCCAAATGAGTTCGTAGTCATTAGGGTTGGCAGAGAAACAGAACCAATGGGATGCTGTCTTAATCAGCTCAGGTTGCCGTAAGAAAATACCGTAGATGGGAATTAAGCAACAGAAACATATTTCTCATGGTTCTGGAGGCTGGAAGTCAGAGATCAGGGTACCAGCATGGTCTTGCTCTGGCGAGGGCCGTCTTCCTTGTAGATGTCTATCCTCTCACAGTATCCGCACATAGGCCTTCCCTGGGGGCATGCACGTGGGGTGGGGAGAGAGAAAGAGCTCTCTCCCTTCTTACAAAACCATTAATCCCATAATGAGGGCCCCACCCTCAAGGTTTAATTAACCGTAATCACCTCCCGAAGGACCACCTCCTAATACCATCCCATTAGATGTTAGGGCTTCACCATATGAATATGGGGGGCTCGTTCAGTCATAAACTGTGCGTGTGGCACCCTTCCCGCGTCTCTCTGCTCTTTTCAAGCCTTTCTCAGAAGAACCCACATCTTCCATAGTGGAGCTTTCAGTTTCAGGTGGTGGATGAAACATGGCTTTATTCCCTCCTTTCCACATTCCACCAAAATGTCTGTTAAATTATACAAGCGTGGAGAATCCCTGTCAACGTGGCAAAGAGTTCATGAGTGCCGAGAGACTGTGATGACTTTCTGAAAATGGGAAGAAGATGATACTGAACTGATAAATAAACTAGAGCAAGGGAGTCACACCCTGAAAGTGGCCCAGGAGAGACGTGCAGAAGAGTCACCACAGAGGGCCAGCAGGGGGCCCGCCCTCATCCAGCATTCCAGGAAATTCAGGAAACTAAGAAAGTGAAGAAAATGTCCTGCCTTGAAGACTGGCCTTCAGTCTGAAGGCAGGATACCCTGGAATACCCTTATGAAATTTCAGAAGGCCACAGTGATAAGAAGAGTATAGGTTCCAGAGAATGAAAGGCAGGCCACCTGCAAGAAATCGGAATCAGATTAGCATCAGAATTTGCACCAATGGCACAGACTAAGAGGCCAGTGGATTCAGAGGAGAAATGATTTTGAACCTCCGATCCTATAACTAAAACAACTATGATTTATTCTAAATGCCTTACCAAACAGGGATTGTCAGAGGGTGTGCTACAGGCAAAATGAAAAAGGAATCTAAAAAAGAGGAAGGTGCAATAGAAGAAAATGGAACTAATCCCACGCTGTGCCCTAAAAGGAATCGCAGCCAATGGGGTCACCGGCCTCCAGAAAGCCAATGGTCCAATTTAGACCTTTCCACAAATAATATGATTAAAATTCTGGGTGATTTTAAGGGTATGGAAAAGAAGGGGAAGTGTGGGTTTCTGTTTTGAATGAGAAAAGAGGCAGCCAGGAAAAAGAAACAACAGGGCAAGAGGTCAAGGTGCAAATACAGATGCAGCCAGCAGAAAGGCAGCGTCTAATGGGTTTGAGAAACTGACGGTGCATAAGGGAAGGGACACCTCTGATCCCGAGGTTCACGTCTTTTTTCTTCTAGAAGCCTAGGTTCTGTGCCTTGGGAATATGATTCCTTCTCTGAGGGACCAACCTGGATAATGTTTACATAATCATTTATAGTGTAAGTCTATGCTGAAATCAACCTATACAGAAAGCCCGGAAGTCATAGAGCGCTGCTGGATAGCCTATAAACGTAACCTTGATCAATGAAAGAAGTTCATAGAATAAAAGCACTCGATAGTGTACCTGATAAAGTTGATTATGTAAAATAAATTCGAACATGGAGCTGGGGGAGGAGACATGGAGGAACAGAAACCATTGTCTTCTTCTCTTTACAGAGTGGGCAGCCCAGAGACCCCGTGCAAAGCTGATGGAACAGAACACATTAGGTTTTAAGCCAAGTATTTAATGTTATAAGGATAACTAACAGAAGAACTGAAAACAATCTAACAAAACTAGGAAAGGAGTGGAACTGAGGGGTTGGGGGAAGAAGTTCGCTAAAATGATCAGTTTTTACGGCAGGAAGTTAATAGGTACCGGCCAAAGTTAACAAGCCATGAAAGAAAGGTCTGAGCATGTTTGGACCTGTGGTGCTGACCACTGGATGGTAAATAGAAATGGTTACACTGGTTTCCTCTGGGAGATGGGACTGGACAGTTAAGGGACTGAATGTACTTCCCAGCATTCTCTCCTCTTGGCATCTCTACGTTACATCTGCCTCAGTACTTTGACCATGCACACACCGTTGTAATACATCTTAAAGGCTTACAGGGGAAGAGCAGAAAAGGGGGAAAGAAGGGTCTGCATGGGTGATCAGGTAGCCATGCCAATGTAGGGGAGGGGAGGGGCTGGAAAATTGAGTTTCCATTTCTCTGCTGTGGGTGTGTATGCAGGTTCCTTAAGAGCAGGGAACCCATTGCATCATACCCAGGTTATGGCTTACAGTAAGTGTCCAAAGAGTTTTCATAATTGGATAAAAGGACAAGAACTAGGTAATGTCAATGCTAGGCTCCTCGCACACACAGAAACTGTGGCCGACTAACTGTTAGCTTGCAAGGAGGGGGAAATTGCAGACCGGTCAGTTCTTCACAATATGTTTGTGAGTATGTGTTTCCGTGACTCTGGCTTGGACCATTTGTAGGTATATGCAAGGGTTAGAGGGTTGTGGCATCTGTGGGGAAAGATGTTTCAGAGTTTGTACTGACTGGGAAACCAGCCCTTGGATGTCTGCGTCTATACAAAAAAAGTAGGAGCATGTATGTAATATGAGGCTGTACCAGGTCTCCTCATTGAAAGCTAGGAAGGAGCTGCAGACTATGGAACGTGGAGAGAGAGCTGCCCCGTCCGCCACCCACCCCTCTGCCACCTGGACTTATGAGGACCCTGTAGTGACCACAGGAAGAGGCCACAGAGGACCATCAGATAGCTGAGCTCTTAGAAGGATCCCTAGCTCTGTGGAATAAGATCTTCTTCCCCACCTCATCTTAAACTCACCGACTCCTACAACATTGCCAATCTCTATCAACACCTGGCCCATCCCAGGCAACTGAGTCACACTCTGGGTCATAAGCCCCCGCACCGGTTTTTTAAAAACCTCTCTGGGTGTCTCTTCTCTAGCAGCTAAGCTTGAGAGCCTCTCAGGTGCCTATTATCTCTTTCCAGCCAAGAAAAGGGGATAGGGCATTCGTCAGTGAACTGTCATGTGGTTACAAGGGGAGCCTGAGTCCATTCCCAGGGGACACAATTTCAGGCCTCCTCCCCTCCCACTTCTAATTATTCTGCACACATCTCTCGATTGAGTTGTCTTGGTGGAGAGAGCGGTTGGGTTGAAAAGAAATAACACCTGAGTTTTTACTGCTCTGAGCATAGCTGGGTGCGTTCCCAGCATATCATCTCTGCCTGCTCAAAATAATGCCCTGCGTTCAATGCTGTTACCCGCGTTTGCAAGAACTCTGAAGACCAGAGAAGGTTGGCAGCTGGTCCGAGTTCACGCAGAGAGGCAGAGCCCTGCAAAGTTTTGGGGAAGCAGTGGCGGTGAGCAGGGACAACAAAACAAGAAGTGAGAAGAGAATCCTTAATGTCAGCAAGTACTGACTACGCTACAGTTCAACTGCAAAGGTACCAAGAATGATTCTTCCAAGGAGGCTGAAGCACAAGGAATTGGCAGGAGGAGGGTGAGGAAATGTTTGGGGAGGTAGGCTAGCTGGAGTCCCAAACCTTGCAATGGATTGAGCCAGCAGCTCTCCAGACTGTAATTACAACTGCATATTTACGTCCCTAGGTATCATCTGGAGATCAAACTACCCCCATTCCCATATCCACACCACCCCTAAAATCCATAAATAGGTCCATCTTGGCAGGTCAGCCCCAAAGCCTGCTGAGGAAGTCACAGGCACACAACGGCCTCATTACCTTCTCTTTTCTCTCAGTCCTTCTTATTAACATTCAGGCAGCTCCTCACACATTTCATCGAAGGCCACAGAGGAGTTGAGATCTGATCTAGCTTGGCTGAGCCGCATTAAAATCAATTAAAAGTGAGAGATAAGCCTCTTCTTTTCAATTGAAAAATCCACAGGAGCAATCCACACACAGCCCATCGATCATCCAAGACTCTGCTTTCCTTGCCTTTTTTTTTCTTTTCTAAAAACCCTCAGAGGAGCTGGTTGAGCAAGAAGGTCTCCTTGTAATGAGCCTGGCTGGGGACTCCCAGGCTGGATCTCAGCTGCCAACAGGACATACCTGCTATCCTGTGGCACTGCCCGCCCAGCCGGTCTAATAATCTGACCATAGTTGGAGTGAGCAGAGAGCAGCTCGGGGAGAGTCCAGAAGCATGTCCTTGGAGCCATCGCCTGCCACAGCCTCCACCTTCTCACCTGGGCCCAGAATTTAGACCTCCAAGAAACCACATATCCAGGCTTGTCTTAGCTATCTGTGGAGAACTGGGCAGAATCAGGCTTCTCTCTCGTTCCTCTTTGAAGAATTTTTACTGCTGTGAGAATTCCTGTGAAGCAGCATTTCCTGATTTTCCAAGGGAAAATGGTGTGTGTGTGTGTGTGTGTGTGTGATGGTCTGGGGCCTGCACCCACAGAGAACCTAGCACATTAGCAGGCAGTGGGTTAACATTTGTCAAACGAATGAAAAAACAAGTGAGGTGAAAACGCATCTGCCATCTACTAGCTATAACCAATCAAACAGCACTTGGTGACAGTTTGGGTATTTCTGACTTTAACTTTGTCAGTTTAACTTCTTTGTTTATTTGACTGGCGGCCAAGTCTCCGGGAGGCCTCTTGACACGGAGATGTTCACATAGGCACACCCAGCCCCAGCACACTGTCATTCCCAGGATGGCAGGCTTCCTGGAGCAGACGGGCTTGACCTTAGTGTGTGAGGATGAGTGGACTTGGTAAAGCAAAGCTGGAGGCGAGAGCATAAAAGATCTTAATTGCCAGGGAAAGGAGTCTGCACTTGCTCGGAGCAGGGCCACTCCTGCTGATACTACAGATGGCCGCCTACACCCAAATGACTATTTCATACTCTCCCTGGGTCAGGAGTGGCCCTAGAGCGTAGGCCCTAGGTTTAATGGACGATGAGAAAGAAGGAAATCCAGAGCCACTGGGGTTTTTCCGGGTGTTAGAACTTGGAGACAATGATTGGATTAGACATGGATTACAATTCCTCCTAGTAATTTATGAAAGGATATTGACTCCAGTGCGCAATTGTTTCAAGTAATTGGAGCATTTTGCAATTCATTCAGTCAGGAGCTTAACCTGTAATGTGAGCTGTTAAATTATGATTGCAAAGGGTGAGGCCTCAGTAATGATCCTTGTGGACCAGTGATGTCCGCTGACCCACCCAAGAAACCATAGGATGCATTTTCTTGTAGGGCAAGGGTTTTCCTTCTAACAGTACAGGTGTGTGCAGAGCCAGCCTGCTGGAAAGAGACTGTCTGCTAGAGGAGTTCAAGCTTGAACTATTTGCTACTGTGTGGTTCAGAGAAAGCTATCAATTGACTAAGGGGCTCAGACCTCAGGGCAGTGCAGGATATTTCGAATGCCAGGCCAGTGGAAAAGGAAAAGGACCTTAATCACCAGCTCTGAGACTGGGGGTCCAGAATGCTGGGTTTTTAAGCCAACTCTGTGAGTTTGGAGCCTAGAGCACATTGTTTGTTTATTCATTCGACAAATATTTACTGAGAGCTTTCTTTCAAGGCCTTTGGAAGGGGTGGTTTTAAAAATATTTAACAACCAGAATGGCACAGGCAAACAAGCAATCAGAACAAAAAACTGACCCATCAGAATGGACACTGCCCGCAAATGACCGACACATTTTGATTTGCGTAGGCCCTGGAGCTGATGATACATGTAGCAGCGAGCACAGTATTCTAATGGCCGTGGCAAGAGAGATCGGTGAGCTCCCGAAATGAGACACTTCTAAGCTGAGTCCAGCAGGACAAGAGAGGAAAGGAAAGAGGCAAGCATTTCAGACACAAGGGGGGTACAGGGTGGACACCACATAGACAAAGTCCCATAAACAAGGGAGTCCCTGAGATTTCAGGAAGCTTCCAATCACTGAGCGAGGCTGGCGGGAAGTAACAATGCTGGAAGGGGTCAGACCACAAAGCACCTTGCATGATTTCATAGTGATTTGGGATTTAATTTCTCAAGTTGATTTAGAGCAGCTGACGGATTTTTTGTTTTGCTTTGTTTTTGTTTATTCTTTTTTTTTGCACTTTTTTTTTATTAGTTTCAGGTGCACAAGACAAAGTAATACTAGACGTTTATCATTTATGTCCCTCACACTGTATGCACCCCTCTGCCCCCATCCACTATCCCTCTGACATCACACAGAGCCATTACATTACCATTGTCTAGCTGACGGATTTTTATTCAGGGAGAAACAGGATCAAAGTCTCTAGTGTTTTTAGAAAGATCGATGTTTATATTCTAGTTACAGGTGAGTGAGTGTAAGGGGCCAGAGAGCAGGTGGCCAGTAAGAGAAGACAAGCCCACGTTTAGCAAAGAGTTTCTGGAAGGCGCACCTGTAGTGTGTGGGGGTGTGGAGCCTAACATTTGCCTTCCACAGGACATTTTGCAGCCTGCAGACAAGCAGTGATGCTTCCTCTGTACATGTTACAGCCCAGGCAAATGGTTTCACGAACACTATGGATGGGCGTGAGAAGTGGGACGGGGGTTCTCCCTGACTGCCACGGCCATTCGTGTCTAAAGTACATTTCCAACACAGATCAGCCCTAATCAGTGTGGGAGGGGACGACGTGGTACATGAATACAAGCAGGTGGGGGTCATTTGGGGGCCATCGTGAAGACTGTCTACTCCAGCTGGGGCTCCCACCTGTCCTTGCTCGCTGTTATATCTTCAGTGCCTGGCATTATTGTAGGTATTCAAATACTAGGGTTTTTGTTTGTTTTTAACAAATGAAACAGGACTTGACTAAGTTATCCAGTTCAAACAGGAAGTAGGGATGAGTACAGAGAGCCTGCCCACCACCTTAGCAATTCCAGCAAATTCTCAGGGATGATTAGGTCCCAACCTTGACCCAATTGCCCCAAAACCTAGGTAACATGTCCTCCTCGGGGTGTATGAGAACCTGGGCCCAGCCCTTAGTCAGCCGAGGCCTCACATGTGCAATTCCTGGGGATGGTCCCAGGGCAGCATGTCGTTCTTCAGACATTTGGATCACAGGAGCAGCACTTGAGAGAATTGGAAAGTGGTAGTTTCACCTTATTTGCTTGTCCCGTGCCAGCTGCCCTCCAACTAGTCTGTGGTGAGGGTGGGGGACACTGCACACACAGCTCTATCAGGTGCCTATTTTTAGTGGCTCTGCTGGATTACAGAACGCCATCACCGAGGAGTGAGAGAAGCAGCTGACACTCCAGCCTGCAATCTGGATATCTCCCTGAATGTGTCTGCCACTAAAACATGGCTCTTCAATAATGCATGGGGCCATTAGCACCAAGCTGGGGACGACTTGCTCCCTCCCAGCGATCAAAGCTGCCGCCTGGGAGCTGAGTTGGTGATCAGATTTCACGGGCGCCTTATAACTGCTGCCCCTCCGTATGAGATTAGAATGGGCTGTTTCATGTCCAAGGATGAAAGCAGCAAGGATTTGGGAGAAAATCCGGCTTCCCAGAGAAATCAAAACTCTTCTATCTCATTACAAATGGATGCATGACACCACTAATAGCTCCTGTGAGAGGGAACGCTGCGGGACCAGCTGTCTGCATCAGCAGTTCGTCTCTGATGCTGTGTAAAACGTGTGGATGGCGGATCAAGGAAGCCACTCAATTTCCTTATGTTCAGAGCATCTCCCGGCCCACAGGGCCCTGTCTCAAATCCTTGGGAGATTGACCTCCGTCCTGCAGCATTAGCAAAGGTTGGCGCAAGCCCCTTGGAGGTGAGTGGGTGGTTGAGGCCGGGACCACTGAGGAGGAGGGGGCTGCAGCCGGCAGCTGACAGAATATTAATAGATTCTCATCACTGTGCATGATCGTATGTCCAGCCCGTTGCATACAGTACCGCTAATCCCTGCAGCAGCTGGCAATGTATTATTAGGTCTTGCTACAATGAAGAAACTGAGGACTGGAGAGCTTAAGTGATCTGCCCAAGGCCACCCAGTTAAAAAGTGTGAGCCCTGTGTTCACACCCTGTACCTGCTGCTCCCGAAAGTTCCTCCAGAAGCAAAGCCCAAGCCAATAATAGCAAAAGAAGGAGTTTCTGGAGACCTTTTCAGTCACATGTACAGTGTGGTACATTTAACCAACACCATAGCGTGTCTCCCCGAAAATAAGCCTCAGTTAAGATCGTCAGCCAGACGGATGCATTTAGTACATTATGGCGATGACATGACTGTCTGTGAATAAATGTAGATTGTTGTACATGAAAAAATAAGACATCCCCAGAAAATACACCCTAATGCGTCTTTTGGAGCAAAAATTAATGTAAGATCTGGTCTTATTTTT
This sequence comes from Rhinolophus ferrumequinum, assembly GCF_004115265.2. Lineage (NCBI taxonomy): Eukaryota > Metazoa > Chordata > Mammalia > Chiroptera > Rhinolophidae > Rhinolophus > Rhinolophus ferrumequinum. The sequence continues at coordinate 58,441,082 of NC_046296.1, forward strand.
GGGGAAACACGGTAGTAGGAACCCCCCCCCCCCCCCCCGGTCTGGCTTCTGAGGCTTTCCACAGTCCGCCCTTGGCCTTCATGCAGCTATCTTTCCATGTCTTCTCCAGGAAGCCCTCTTCTTCCCACTGCACAGGAGCTGACCTGAATACAGGGCGGCTGAGAAGCTGATTTTGTCTGGCTACAGGCTCTGAGTGTCTGGGTGGGTCATTTATATTCTCTGACCTCACTTCCATCATCTGTGAGTTGGAGGCAACATCGCCTTGTTGGTGGCAAGGCAGCACAAGAGACAATCAGTCAAGGTAGTGAAATGGGAGTCTCCTGACTTGGCCTGCATTGCACCCCAGGTGCCCACGTTGGCCTACTTGCTCAGTCAGCCCTTCCTTCCTCGGCAGTAGTGCTCCCTGATCCATCTATGTCCCCAAACGATGGAAAGCTTGGGTCAAATCTTCTCCTTCAAGAATGTCAACGTTCCCACAGGTCTGCAGCCCAGATGGGGGGCCCCCACCCACTGTCTGATTGTCTCTGGATTTGTCAGATGAGTTCACGTGGCACCAGCTTGGCCAGGAGCTACGAGGGGCAGCGTGCAGGTCTCTCTACCTCCATCTCCTCTGATGCCCCACACCCCTGGGTATCAAGCACAAAGCAGGCCCAGCAGAGCTGATGGCAGCACTCTGGCTTCAGAGTGTGGGGCCGGCTCTGAGGACAGGACGATCAGCTTTGTCCGTCTCCCTGCCCAAGTGGACAAAAGGACTCCTCCAGCAGCACCCGTGCCAGAGGCAGGCACCCTCATCAACACCCTTGGAGAATGGGTCCTCAATGCTGGGGCTCCCTGCCTGGGCTGGAACGTGTCCCTGTCACTGACAGACCCAGAGGCAAAGATGCCATCTGGGGGGCATACCCGCCTGACCCGCTTTGAGAACCTTATTTAATTATGTATCTGTCTCTCCGACCAGATCATAGCCCCTCAAGGGGTGGACTGGTCTGGTCTACGTCTGTGTGCCCAGGGCCAGCACAGCACCTGCACAGAGGACATGCTCAGAGTTCCGAGTGTCACACACAGTAGGGGCTGATGAGGGACCGCGGTTGAGGCCTGAGATGTGGGAAGGTGTCTCCGGCAAACTAGTAGGCCCAGGGACGCTGGTTGGAGAGGCGGAAGGGCACCTCAGTGACGGGGCTTTGTCCGGGGCACTTACGAATAGGCATGTGCAGGTCGCAGACCTTGTACATTTGAAAAGAGTTCCCAGCCCCTCAATTCCTTTTCCACAGTCAATCTCACCTGCTACTAAAGTCATCTTTCTGTTTTCCATGTCACTAGCTGGTATAGATGTAGATGTGTCTCTGTGTCCCGGATTTCGTTCCATTGTTAAGTTTGCACGCTGTGACCTTTGGCCAACCTCAGTGTCCTTAGCAACCATGTCAAAGCTTTCTCGTTAATGATTATCTGTGTTCCTTAAAACGTAGCCGTAAATATTTTTGCTAGGGACAGCCAGAAGGGCATGGAACCAAGATAAATAGGAAATTGGTAATAGTATTGATTATAAACAATCTATCACAAGACCACCAGGAGGTATAGACTCTAGTGCTGCTGTATTTTTTTCTCCCTTTGTCTTGATAATCATTCGTGTCTGACTCATACTATAAAATAGTACTGTAACTGGGGTCTGGGAGCGGAAAATAATTTGCACAAAACTGCTGGGTCATCTGTCCGCTCCAGCCCAATCTTCCCATAAGTAAATTACCCTGTAAAAAAAATCTGTTATACGGAGTTGCCTGCTTCATCTTCTGGTCTGAAGATACCTTCTCATCATGGTGGCCAGTACACCTTTGCCCCCCCCATCGGACGCAAGCCCCCTGATCAGGAAGGGATGTCAATACACGTGCATCTCTTCTAGTGCCTGCTACACCACGGGGGCTCAGTGGGGTTGGAGTAAAGGCAAAGCTGGGAAAGTGCCAGCTCCTGTCCCAGCCCCGAGTCTCCCCGAACACCCTTTGATAGATAGCACTTTCTGCGTCCAAGCCTGGCATCTAGTCTAAGTCCTTGCAGAAATGTAAATAGCTGTTGGTTTAGACATGACGCAGAGTCCTCCTGTCCTCGGCATGGCCGGCAGCTCCCTTTCTCGCTGCAACAACTGTGCTTTTCCACACTGGGCTGTGGAGCAAACAAGGGTCTTCAGTGCTTCCTCGCCCTTCCTCCGGCAGCGCCCTATCTCTCTGGGCCTCTCAGCTCTGCTCCTTGCCCTCTGATGTTCACTCTATTGGGCCCGGAAGTTACTGTGCTCACAAACCACAGCCAGCTGAGAGCCCACGACCCACCGCTGTCCCTAGGGCAGACGTCATGCCTTGGGGTATGCTGGGCACCCACGTCCACTCGGCTCTGCTGTCACCTCCTGGCTCGACCCTCCGTCCCTCAGACCCCTCTGCATACCCAGCTCAGGAGTTTTCTCTTTCTTGTCGTTTTTAATTATACTTTTAGTTTTGAGATCATTGTGGATTCACTTGCAGTTGTAAGAATGATAGCGGAGATCCTCTGTACCCCAACCCTGTTTCGCTTGGTGGTGACAACTTGCAGATCTATAGCGCAATATCGCAACCAGGATATTGAGACACTGAGAGTGATGCAGTCAAGACACAGAACGTTTTGGTCCCAAGAACGCCCCATGTTGCCCTTTCATAGCCACCGCCCTTTCCCTCACGCCCCACCCCCTCCTCCTTAACCCCTGGCCACCACGAAGCCAGTTCAGAAGTTTTCCAAGCTCCTCTCTGCTCAGGCCCCAGGCTCCCCGACCCCTGTCAGGTCCTGTCTCCTCAGCTGGGCTCCCGCAGCTCTTCACGTCCTACCACCTAAACGCCATCTCTCACACCTACAAGCAGAGGTGGGTTCGAGTGTATCCTATGGAAGTTGTCCTGGCCCGAGATAGCACCCCTGGCCTGGTTTCTCCGTCCAGGGCCATCACTAATCCCTGAGGAAACTAAGCAAGCATGGTCTCTCCCTGGGCCTCAGCTTCTTCACTCAGGGAAGCTATAGAGCATCATCATCGCCCATGGAACAGCCATCGTGAGATTCCCTACGCTGCGCTCCAGTTCCTGAGCTACAGGAAGCAGAGCCCACTGCAGGCCACAGCACTCTGGCAGCCTGAGGGAGATTTATCCTGTCAGAATTCTGTCCATCGGTGGTCCCCACCTCTGTCCACCTCCACCCGCTAAGCCGTCCATCAGCAGCTGGGCACATCAGGACAAAGACCTTCCCTGGCCATCGGCTATCCCAAGACCACACAGTCAGTCGCTCAGGTATGCTCCTGTTTGTTCTGCTTCTGAGGCGACTTGTGGATTGAAGTAAACATGTTGGCTCTGTTATCGGGGACAGCAGGAGGCTTCTGTGTCGCCCCTTTCCCTAGGAGCCCGGGCCCTGGGCCACGCTGAGATGTGGACGGCCTCGACTGAGCAATTAGCTCTGAGGAGAAAAGCGTAGACAGATGTCTCTTTACTGAATGTAAATTATTCCTCCTGATGGACATATTGGCTGGGGGTCGCCTCCAGCCATGACACAGCAAGGAATCTTTTGTCAGAAAGAGGACTAGTGTGACAGGGACGTTAGGCCGGAGCCCAGGCCAGCCCCCTGGGATGCGTTGTGTGACCTGGGCGCACGCCTCAGCCTCCTTTCCCTGTGGAGAAGGGCTCGGCCACAGAGCCCTCAGGTCCTGGGCTGACGGTGTGTTCACTGACACACACAGTCCTGGTCACCTGCCCTAACGAAGGGACCCACGGCCCTGATAGAGCAATGATATTTATCTCCTCCTAGGGTCGTGGTTTAGGGCTTACACTGTGCAGAGGGTGTTAGCCATCTAATGAGTCCCTTCAGACCAGTGACAGTGGACGACCTCGAGCTGCCTGGAGGCAAGCTGGAGCGCCTGCCAGGTCATCACCACGTTCAGCCTCAGTGAGCACGACTGGAGCACCACCCTTGGGGCTGCCCGAGGCCAGGCGTTTTCTCCCATGTTATTTCATGGTGTCCTCACAATCTTCCTTCTCTTCTGGTGAAGAAATATACTCAGGGAGGAAGGGTACCCCCCAGACTCACACGGCCTGTCGTCAGCAATGAGATTCAGACCAGGTCTGCTGGACCCAGTCCAGGCCTCACCCCACGTCACCTCAGCTGCTCTTCCTCTTGTCAGGGACTTCACTCAGACTTGCCCCCCTTTCAATAATCAAGTTAAAAAAATCTTTTAAAGTCAATCCTTCAAGTCTCAGGCAAATGCCTCTTCCTCCAGGAAGCCTGCCGGGCCCACTTAGCTTTACCAAACTTCTCTCTCCATACCATCTAGCCCTTGGTTTGACCCCTTCCCAGGCCCTTTTCACATCTGTGATTGCAGAGTTATTCGTACGCCTAATTTTGCCACTTGAGCTCCCGAGGGGACCACAAGCATTGTCTGAGTCCACCGTCCTCAGCCCCGTCCCCAAGCGCTTGCTGAGTGGATAAGCAAGGGAGGCTGTGGTCTGGCTCACACTTTCTCAAGGCCAAAGGCAAGGAATTAAGGATTAGGGACTTCAAACCATGATCCCTGAGCCTCCAGGAAGGCGGCAGCAGAGGAACCCTGGATAAAATTACTTGAAAGCATAGGGAATATAGTCACTTATGCTGTAATAACTATGTATGGTACCGGTTGAGTACTAGATTTATCGGGGGGATCAACTCATAAGTTACATGAATGTCTAACCACTATGCTGTACACCTGGAACTAATATAATATTGACTCTCAGTTAATTGAAAAAAAAATTTTAAGTGAATGGAGAGGGGCACATGTGACACAGGTGTGCTTATCCACAAAGGGCCTGAGCCACAAAGGCAGCTGAGCGGCTGGGAGGGTGGCCTGGGTCACTGCAATGCTCCCTGCCAGGCACAGGTCCTGCCACCTGTCCCTCCAGCCTGCCACCTCGGGCCCGCCCACAGGCTGCTGTTGGCTCAGGGCAGGGACCTGGGGGTGTCTTTAGGAGACCCCCCCCTTGTCTTCTGCTAGAGTCCCATTTCCAAGGGTGAGCCAGTCACTGGCTTTCTGGGATTTCTAAGAATAAATGTGGAGGGGGTGGTCATTGCTTTCAATGTTTTCTGGAAACACACTGGTCTTTTTTGCATAATCACAGCCAGCATCCACAGCTTGTAATCACAGAATGTTCTGTGCTCACCCTCCTCTCTGGCCTGGCAGAGTGGGGCTCAGAGGAGAGGCTGCACCCAGCACAGCGAGACAGATCTGGGCCAGGACTCCAGCTGGGACCTCCAGATGTGGCTCATCTGTCGATGCCCAAGAGGCCCAGAGAAGCTTGGCCCCAGCCCTGCTCTCCATTATGTGCTGAGCCCTGAGCTCAGTGCCAGTTGTGGTAGGGACCAGAGGACATGGAGGTTCATAGTGATGGCGAGAGCAACCCCCGCAAGGAGGCCATTCCTGGGACTGTGGGTGTGGCGCTGACTGAAGGGGAGGAAAGTTCACAGAGGTGGGAGCAACGCCCGGGAGCCACGAACAGGGAGCACCTGCAGAGGGGTTGGGAGATGGGAAGATGGAAACAAGGCCTGGAAGGATGGCCAGATAGGAGGGCGACAGAGGAAGGAACCGCATCCAGGGCCTCTTCTGGGATGTATGTGCTCCCTCCAAAGGCAAAACGGTGATCAAGGAAACCATGGAGTGTGGGGGGTGAGGGCAGGTGTTCCAAGGAGGCCTGGGCTCTACTTCAGGTCCTGCAAGAACCCCGGGGGTTGTGGCCTCCCCAGTTCCAAACAGCCCCCACCACAACGTGACTTACTATGACTCCTCCCTGCAGCCCTGCCCCCCTGTCCATAGGAACTCTGACATTCCCTACCCCCTTCCAGAGAATGACATCACCATGTGTGCCCTCTGTCCTGTCACCTGAGACTCTTGGAAGCTGAGAATGTCTCTCAGCCTGGACACTGGCCCCAGCCTGGAGAGCTGGATGGGTCCCACCCTCTCTCCCGCCCGGGAGCAGGCAAGACAGGATGTGGAGCCCAACAGACACTTGAATGTGATCCTGGTTCTGACACATGTAGGTGAGCAGTTCCTTGACCTCTGTTCCTTGACCTTAACCTCCCGATCTACAGAATGGGGATCACCATGCTTCTCTCGCAGGTTTTAGGGAGATAAAGGAAAACTACCTGTGATGTAGCTCGCATTGTGCCTGGCTTGCAGTAGGTACTCTGAAAATGTTAGTTTCCAGTTTTTCCTCTCCCTGTCCTAATCCTTTTGCCTCCAATAAGTGACTGGGGACAGGAATCCTGCCCTAAGGACGTCTGCCTGCAGCCTGCGCTCCGAGTACATGGCCGGTCTTGGCTGTGTGACCACTTGGTCCTGGGCAAGCCCACCTCGGGGTGTTGCCGTCCCCATGCCCAGTCCTGCAGTGTTGATAGAGAGAAGCTGTGGGTGGAGCCATTGGACAGATAGAAACCAAGATGTGCAGAAGTGGGAGAGGGCCTGGGCAGGCTGTTGGTTGCTCCACCTCTCCATTCTCCCCTAAAGTCCAGCCTGGTGGGGGTGGCTACCTCTACCCTCTGCTTCCTGCAGTGGGCCCCACTCCAGGGGCAGAGGCAGGACAACACAGAGTGACCAATGCAGGCTGGCAGCCACAGCAGGCTGGTCTCTGTGCCCTGGGGAAGCTCCAGACTTGAGGACTGAGGCTTCTGCTTCCTGCTTCAGTTCAAGAAGGAGAGGATGCCTTAGGTGGGGCCACGCAAAAAGTCTGAGCCACCAGCCCAATGCAGTGGCTCTTTCTGCCCCCCCACACCCATGAGGCCTGAGATCATGTGCCAGGTAGCATTTCAGGGCTCCTAGCACGGGCTGCGGCATGGACCCAGCTGAATACTTGGGCAGGAGGGCAGGGCCCTCGATGCATTCAGGGCTTGGTTGAGCCCAGGGCCCCACAAAGCATCACATCGTCACTCGATCTTCCTCGTACCAGGCCCTGAGCTGGGCTCTAGGGAGAGGCAGAAGGTGAGTACGAAATGAGTCAGTGACTCCAGATAGGCCAGTCCCAAATGCCATGAGAGATGTGGGAGCACACAGTTTGAAGTGGACCTTGAAAAACTGAATTTGAATATTGTGAAGATGACACACGCCCACACAAAGGAACAAGTAAACCACATGAACAGAGGCCCCAAGCCTGGCCGTTTGCGGCTGGCACATCTGGTCAGCTTGTGAGTATGAAAGAGAAGCTGGGCAGTAACAGGAGGCAGAAGGCAGGCTAGAAAAGAGTTGGTGCCGGATTAGAGTTGGAATTTATTTTCTAAACCCTGGGAGCCAACTCTGATTAGGGAATGGTGTGAGCAGAGCTGCCTCTGAGAAGAGGCCCCATGTGGGGGTCTTGATGGGGCTGGGTCCCCAACCTTTTGTCTTCAGTATGTGGCCAGGTGAGGGGTGCAGCCAGACCAACAGTCTTGACAGCCTGCTGGGCCCACCCAACTCTTTGTCCACACAGTTGCCCAAGGCCGACTCACACTGACCCTCCTCACACGGAGGGCCCTGCTTCCAGCCCAGAGAGGGCGCAAAGCCCCCTTTGGAGATCACAGAACATGAACAACCCAGCAAAGCTCACAGCCAAGCATCTCCCTGGGCTGGGAACACTCCCCCCCTCTTGCCAGCCTCTCCTTCCAGCACTGGCCCATCTCCTTAGAGTTGGCACCAATCCTTCTGGGCAGCTGAGAGCCAGCTCCTGTCACCCTGGCCTCTCCTGGGCAAAGTCAGAGGCCCAATGCCATGCCCAGGCCCCAGCTCTCCTAGTCCCACTTTTTTTTTTTTAACTTTATATTTTAGAGTAATTTTAGAATTACAGACAAGTTGCAAAGATGGAACAGAGAGTCCCATCCGCCCAACACCCAGCTTCCTCTAATGTTAACATCTTACATAACCACAGAACACGTATTTGTCACAACTAAGAACTTAGCACTGGGACAATATTATTAACTACACTACAAGCTTTATTTGAATTTCACCGGTGTTTCCTTAACGGACAATAACTCCTGTTTTCTGTTCCAGGATCTAATCCAGGTTACCATGGTACATTTGGTTGTCATGCTTCCTTAGTCTCCTTCCCTTGGTGACAATTTCTCAGTCTTTCCTTGTTTCCCATGACCTTGACAATTTTTTTATTTTCCTTTTAGTGTGGTAAAATATATACACATATAACATAAAATTTGCCATTTTAACCGTAAGTGTACAATTCAGATGGTTGCTTAACCATCACTACTATCTATTTCCAAAACGTGTTCATCACCTCAGACAGTCTGTAACCATGAAGCAATAACTCCCCATTCCCTTCCCCCAAGCACCTCTCAGGAGGCTCAAACGGGCCCCTACCCAGCCTCATGACCAGGAAAGACACCTTGTTGTGTCCTCGAGACCCCGGCCAGAGCTGTACAAATTTGCTCTCTGTGGTGCCCGTGGGGGGCACCCATCCTTGATCCTTAGCAAACTGTGTGTTTGCTGAGGCTGGAGAGGAGTTGAACACACCCGCCCGCCCCTCTTCTCTGGACAAAGGCCAAGGTACCGGGGACACCGAGTTCCACATACGTGCTGAGAGCCCTCTGGCTGAGGCCCGAGGAGTCTGCACTAACAGTTCTCCTCCAGGCTGAGGTGCGGCTCTCCCAGCAGAGCACCACACACACAGGTTCCCGTTGCCCAGCAGCTTCAGCCCCTGTGCTGCTCACCACCGTGGCTCTGAGGAGGGGAGCATTGCAACTTCAGTCCCGACTTTGGGATGCCCTCTCCAGCAGGCTGGCTCCCCGGTGTGACGCCACAGCCAGGGACATGCTGAACACAGGATGCCCTAGAGGTCAGCTATGTGTGCCAAGGGCCCAGGGCTGTGCAGATCACACTCTGCCCTTACAGATCGCCTGGACGTCAGGGTGCCTGACTTTCTGCCCCAGATTCAGGCATTCAGGACCTGGCTACCCACGGCTGGGCTCCTGTCATTGGGCTCCGGCCACCTGTCCAGACACTGAAGCCATCTGACCAGACATGCTTGCTACCTGCCACACCTACTGCCAGGACATCAGCCCAGCCTCCAGCTGCCCAGCTGGCTTTCCTCCCCCACCCGCCTGTGTGCGGTTCTAGGTGAGTGCTGCTTGAGTCAGCCCATTAATGCTTCTGTGCCTGGCTGTCAGGGAGGAGTAGTCATTGCGTCCCAAGCCACTTGGGCTTGATCAGGGAAGAACTGGACCAGGGCCTACTGCTGTTCTGGGGAGAAAAGATATGCTGCCTGCTCAGTCAGGGGCGAGCCTCCCGCCTTCCCCTCCCGCCACCAACCCCCTGCCCCCATGTCTCCTTCTGGACCCTGGGCCCTGCATGTAATGCTGTTTCCCACCACTGGGAGGGGTTGCTGGGGGTGGCGGTTAGCCCCTCATGGCCCCTGTCAACCACAGTAGGGCCAGCACAGGTCCCATCATGCATTCAACACTGTTCACTGAGGCTTGCCCTGGCCAGACCCCAGGATAGACAACAGGGACGCAGAGCCAGGAAGGCCAAGCTGGCCCTGGGGCTGCTTGCTGGCTGTCTATGCCACAGACGGGGAAACCAAGAGTCAGTGCAGACCCACTTCCAGGAGGCACTGAGGCCCCCTTCTCAGATCCCAGGGAGCCCCACCTTTCAGGCCACAGTACCCACTTCCTGCCTCACCCCAAGACAGATGGCTCAGTGGCTCAGGGCACAAGCTTTGGTATCATCCGCTGCTTATTTGCTGTGTGACCTGGGGCAAGTAACCTAACTACTCTGACACTCAGTCTCCTCAATTGCAAAATAGAGATAAATATTCCCATCAGCGTGGGTCTTAGTTTGTAGAAGATGCTTCCTACCCCTCCCCTTACAAAAAAAATCCTGCTGTAACTCCTTATGGCTTAAAGAACAGAACCCCAAACTTCCCACCGGTATATTTAAAGGCTGTTTCTATTGGAATCCAATTCAGCTTTCCCAGGACAGTGACCAGTTCATCCCAGTTTGCCCAGGACTTTCCTGATTTTAGCCCTGAAAGTCCTGTGTCCTGGGAGTCGACTCAGTCCTAGAGACCAAGATAGCTGGTCACTCTATTTCCCAGCTTCTCACCCCACTACGAGAGCCCAGATTGTTCACACCCCCAATAGGGCCATCCTTCTGACCTCTGGCCTTCATGACTGCTGTTTCCTCCCCTTGGAATGCATGAGGGGAACTTCTGTCCAAGCCAGAAGGAGCAGACATAGTCTCACATCCAGAGAGACAGGATGGAGACGACCAGGCTGGACGGCACCGATGCAACCCTCCCTTGGGCAGGAGGACAATACCAGGCAGAGCAGGGAGAGGTGGGTGACCCCGGCTGAGGCCCAGGGATCCCTACTTCCTTTGGGGAGACTCAGCTTTCACAACACGCCTCAGCGCCTGGTGGGGCAAACAATGGAAGGTTCTGGCAGCCTGCAGAGAACAGGGTTTGGTCACTCAGGCATGGACATCCCTCTTTGGTGAAGCTTAAATTGAAAGGACCACAGGGCCAGGGTGAGCACGGATCCCCAAGTGTGTGAAACATCAGAGTCAGTAACGGCCACTGAGGGTGATGGAGGCACAGAGCGTGACGTACCGATGGCAGCCGCTATTCTTGTTTTTGATTCTGTGCCAGTCACTGTACTATGTACTTTATTTGCATTGTTCATTCAACAAACACTCATTGGAGGCCAACTGGGCATTGGGGATATGGCAATGAACTGTCAGCGTGACTCCTCTGTCCTCTCACTTATCTCTCCCCACATTCACCTGGGCCAGTGTTATTATTCCCATTGTACAAATGAGGAAATTGGAGCCCAGAGACATGAGCAGACCCAAGGACACCCAGCGAGTATGTGGAGAGGAGATTTCCCCCACCTCCTACCATCCAGGGCCTGTCAGCTCCCATCTTCCAAGGCTCCAGGGACCCTCCCCTGAAACTCTGAAGATGTCAAGGCCCATTGTGGGCTGTTCCCCTGTAATTTGTGGGGAGGCATGAATTGCAGCAAGATCATAACATAGAGACTCCCCCCAACAAGTGCACCACGCTCGCAGGGCCGAACCCAGACTCCCAGCCCAGCTGCTCTAGGAGAATACCGTTTTGTGTTTCATGTGGGTGTGTAGGAGTCAGGGAACTGTATTCTACTTTCCTAGGGCATTTGTTGATGGTGGAAGACCCATTTTACACATGAAGAAACTGAGGCCAGAAAATAACATAATTATCTCAGTATCATGCATGTAGACAGCTGCGGTCAGAGTATGTGTGCCCTGCTCCCAGCCCAGTGTCCATTTCAGGACACCAGGAACCAGCCAGGAGGGTCTGTGCCCCTCCCTCCACTCTTGTTCCAGCCCATCCAAGACTCTGCAGGCCTGAACCGCTCAGGTTCCATGCCCAGGTTGCTGTCACCTCTCTCCACAAAGGGAATAACAGTGACAAGGGCAGTGCAGCTTTGGGACCAAGGCAGATGCTGGGGCTCCAGGTCTTTTGGGATCTCAGATGCCCTCTCAGGTGGACGCAGGAGGTCACTTCCCAGAACACACGCTCTGTGGGGTACCTGCTTCCACCTCAACAGCCCTAGAGAAAGGCCCCCCACAATCGTTCCCACCACTCAGAAATAAAGGAAAAACTCTCCAATTGGCATCCACTCTGAAAACAGTTCTATTTTCTGCTCTTTCTCTATTCAGAATAAACAGCAACATAAAATTTGAACAGAAGGCTGGCAGAGATTTCCGCATGGGACCTTACTCAGTGAGATAAGAAATAATTAATTGCCTGGATACCGTGAAGGGATTGCCCCAGAGCGGCAACTGCCTGCTTTCGCTCAGAAACATGCCCCTGGGAGATGCCCCAGGAGCTCCCATGTCTGTTGTGGGTGTCTCGTTACCGGAATTGTGCCCTCGTTGTAGAACCTGCTCACAGCCTGGCAGGTTCTAGCAGGGTAGAGCGCCACACCTGTCAGGCAACGGGGGCTCCCAGGATTTCCACAAGGTGGTTCTGGGGATTCGGTCAATTAACCCCTTAGAACAGCATCTGAGATGCAGTGAGTCCCTTACAATTATCATGATGCAATCTCAGGGCCAGGCCAGGTCCCGATCCTGTGTGAGCTGCACACATCACTCAGTCATTTCTGTTTCCTTAGCTAGAAGGTGGGTCTGATGAGGCACCTGGAGAGTAATTATTAGGTTTAAGTGAGCTCATTCACATGTAAAGTTCTTGGAACTGTGCCTGCTACATAATAAGCACTCAAACGTATTAACTATTATTTTATCAGTGATAGAGGGAAATGGGGATATAAAATAATATGAAGTGAAAGAAACCAGGATGCAAACTGGCCTGGGCTTTGTTTCCTAGGCCACACGGCCGATTCCAGCAGCCTTCTAAGGCTGAGGGGAGGCTGGACGGGGGTGGGCTGTGCAGAGCCCCCTTGGCTGGCCTGGAGCCTCAGTCCACACAAGGCACGAATCCATGGATGCTATTCTTGCAGAGGATGAGTTCCCCGTCCATCCCAAACTCCACACCACCCCAGGGCCTGGTGAAGGCTCCCCTCTATAAAAGATTTCACACTGAAATCTCAGGGGCCTGAGCGTTGACACCAAAGTCCCTTCACCACATTCCCCAGGAGGGCCTTGGAAGCAGGACTCGTGGTTTTCTGCCTGGGTGTCTCAGAGCGACAGGGGAGGAGCCAGATGAGCCCCAGAACATCAATTCTCCGCGCTGTAATGTGCATATGCTAATTCCAGCTTTCTAGGTCTGGACTTTGATGAGGCTCAGAAGTCAGGCTCATGTGTATTGGTTCTTTTTTTCTGTAAAGTTTTGAAATGGATGATACACGCACTCACACACAACTTTAAGATTTCCTATTTTCTCTGTCCCCAGCTGGATGTGCAACCTTGAAGAAATCCTCCACTCCTTAAAGGATGTCTTTAAGGAACTGATATTTAGCAGAGGTTTTTATGAGAACATTTCTTAGTCATCCTTCAAAGCAACCACATGAACTAGGTCAGGGGCTTATTCTTTTAGCTGACAGAAGGGTTGAGTCACCCACAGATGCTGATATGGTTTAAATATGTGGAGAGAGAGAGATACACATGTATGTATATATCAGTCAAGCAATACTTATCCCCAGTAAAAAGGGGGAAAAGAGATATTTTTAGAATAAGAGCTAACTTTTTTGAAAACTTACTGTGTGTCGGAGTCTTTTCCAAACATTTTATAAATATATCTCATGTGATTCTCAAGGCAACTATAGGAGGTAGATATTATTATTGATATTTACTAAAAGAGGAAACTGAACCTCAGAAAGGTTAAATGACTGGCCCAAGGTCACACAGCAAGCAGGCAACAGAGTGGGGTTTTCCTGGCTCTGAAGACAATGCATTATCAATTGCGTGGTCCTTCCTTATCATGAAATGGAATCCATATAACCCCCTACACTTTGTTGAGCGAGTAACATGACTGTCCGGGTTATGGGCTTGAAGGACAGTGGGGAATCCTCAGTGACAAGGGTGAACCCCTAGGAGTGCCCCATAATATTTCTCCAGGGAAAGAGAATGGACTCTGAACCCAGGCAGATCTGAATCCAAACTCCAGTTCTGCCACTTAGGTGTGACCTCTCACTGGGCTCCCGGGGACCTTTTCCTGGCCCACATCCCTGGCAGAGTATTTGGATAGTCAATTGGGCCTTGTATTCAGGTCTACTGGGTGACATGGTGCCCAGATGTGCCCTGTGGAGTCTTCCTGCATCCGGCTCCCACCATACTTCCCCTGAGAAGAGAGGTGACACTTGTTAGCTCACTTGAGCTCCATGGTGAGCTTGAACTAAGATGTAAATCATGAAGCAGATTACTAAGGGCAGCCAAAGCCTAATAGGTCAGAAAACTTGCATTTAAATAGACTAACGTTCCCACAGACTGTGCCTGTGTGTACAGGTGCCTGGTGGATACATCTTCTAAAAACCCTCACTCCTGCCAAGTCCTCAGCCCTAGCACCCACCCCCACTGAGGAAAGAGTGTCCAGGAGCTGGCACCTCAGATCCGTCAAGGTTGCTCAGACAGGCTGTAGGGCAGCAGAAAAACAGACCGCTCTCCATGTCCTAAGCCCCCCGATCCTGTGTTCTATGTGAAGAACATTTGTTTTATCCTGTGGAAATTCCCCAGGTGGATGGGCTAACAATTGATCGCAGCCAGACCTCTCTGCCAAGTCTGGCCACGTTTCCCATATTTCCGTTCCCGTGATCCATCCCTTGCCCTTCCAGATCAGAACGTGACCTGCTGGGCCTCCTTGGGATGCAATTGTCCTCCCCACTGCTCAGATCTAGGGCTGCTCCTTCCTGGGGACGAGTCAGCCAGCGGCCCATTGTCAACCCCTCGAGCCCTCCCAACCTCTGCTGGCCTTCCTGTGCCACTGTGGGCCTCCCTGGGGGCTCATTTAAAATGAAGACAATTGCCTCAGATAAAGAACCACGGCCTCCTCCCTGTGTAGCTAAAATTAACAGAAACCAAACGAGTGTCGCTGACCTCAGCCCTCCCCCAGCCCTTCTCCTGCCCTGGTCCATTTGACTATCCCTCTGGGAGCCTGTGACAGCCCCTCACCTGGAGCCAACATGCCAACCCAGGACAAGGCTGGCTCCATCTAAAAGAGCTGCTGCACTGCCTGCTTTTTCTGACTCTACATCACGTATCCATAGAGATTGGGGTCCCAGGTGACTAGGGGTGCTTGCAAGTCTCCCAGAAGGAATGGAAGCTCAGACCACTTCACTGCAGCCAGTACTGCCATTGCCAGGGCCAGGGCCACCATGAGACTACTTCCCGAAGGCATACAGCAGGTCTCCTACTTTCCCTCCCTTCCTGACTGCTGGTCCACAACCATCCCCATGCTGGCTTCCTTCCCATCTGTGGAAGTTTCTCACTTACTTGCGTTCTTGCTGTTGGATAGATCCCAGCTCCTGTATTATTCCATTGCATCCAGAATGCTTTGAGGAAGGAATGTCCTAAACTTGTGGTTTATTTTCCCCCAGAGAGATGTGTTCAGGTCCCCAAGAGGAAATATTTGGTGAGTGTGTTGGTCGAGAGCCTGGAAGTGCCCCTGCCTCTGTTAGTCCCCACAGCAGATATTCAAGGAGAGCACCTTGCTTCCACACCAAGCAGGAAGAGTGACCACATCTTGCCCTGCAGGGCACATGAGCTCTTACCCACATCGTGCCCTGGAGGCTTCTCAAGGCTCCATGAGGCAGGAAGGGCAGGGTTATGCCTGGCTTACAAAAGAGGTCACCTGAGGCCCGGATTGGGAAGTGGCTGGCTCCACGTGCATGAACCCAGGACCAACCCAGGCCCCTGACTTCCAGCTGAAGGCTTTTAGCACCAGCTCTCCTGGCCCCGGCTGGCCTGTGATGGGAGCAGGGTGGGAACACAGAAAGCAAAAGCCACAGTCCCCTCACAGGGCCTTAAGACCCTTCCCTGGAGAGCTCTCCCTGCCTTGGCCTTTCCTTTCCCTTCTGTCCACCAAAATGACCATTCCCTGTTGTTCTCCCTCTCCGCTGAGCAGTGGAAATATCGCAGGTTGTGGTGTCAGGCAGGCCGGGATGGAATCTGTTTGTCAGGGACAGCGACAGTTTACCTCTGTTGTCCTGATATAAGAATACCCCAGGACTTCTTGTCCCTGTAAAAGTGCCCCAGTTAGGACCATGCATTGTGTGCCCCCTTTCTAAGGCAGAAGGCACAGCACGTGGGCAGCTGGTGTGTGACCTGGATCTATGATTAGAGAGGGGAACAGAGGAGGGGGTGTCCCCTTGAGGACACTGCTGTGGGGGGTTGCCTGCATCCACAGGGAGATCCTGTAGCCCCAGGAGGAAGCCCTGGCCATGTCTCATGGTGCTTGGCAAGATAAAAACAAAAGCAGGGTGGGGGAAGCAGAGTCCAAACTCCTTGAGCCGGGCCCAGCATCAGGAGACAAAAGGCAACTGGGACAGGGCCACCACCTTGCATACCTCTCGGGGTTGCCACTCACATTATGATCTGAGGGAATGGTGCCGCCCAGAACTGTGCAATGCCCAGCCTGCCAGTGTACAGGGCAGCCTGCCTACAGTGCACTGAAAAGCAGGATTTGGTGAGCTGAGGCGAGGTCACCCCAGAAGGCAAGAATCAGCAGGGAGCAGGGAAGCGACAAACATAGGAGCAGCATAAATCCTCAAGAAGGAGAGAAGCTGGGGAGGAGCTGCCCTAAATTCATTCAACCCAATTCACATTAACGAAGCTTGATTAAGCACTTTCTGTGTGCTGAGCCCGGGCAGTTACTGACGGACCAGGAGCCCCTGGGCCAGGACGGAAGTGGGCAGGCCCTCCCCTGCTTGTCCCACAGGGCAGAGTGGGCCCAAAGAGGTGCACAGTGGGACAGGAGTAGAGGAGGAGCCCCCAGGGAAGCTGTGTCAGCTCAGCTTCTCCGACAGAGAAGTATACTCAGGCTAAGTGATGGGATGGGGGCCAGATATGCAGCCACAGAGCCAGACCTCGGAGAGCTGGGTCAGCCTCTGGGGTCCCCAGGGGCCGGGAATTTGGCAGCAGCCTGGGGCCAGATCATGAATCCCAGGCTAAGGACTTGAACTTGATTCTGGAGGCCACGAGATGTTTCTGCACGCCTTAATAGACAGGGAGCAGCGGTCCCTGCTTACGCTGCTCCCTGCCCCACATGGCCGGCCCTGCTCTCCCCTTTGCACCACTGTCAGTGACAGGAGGACTGAAACCAGGAGCGGCCTGAGCCACGGCGGGGCACAAAGACAGGGCAGCTGCCAGGAGGGGTGAACGCTCGGCCCAGGCTGCGTGCCTTCAGCCTGTGGGAATCACTGTGTCCCTCAGAGAGCGACTGCCCCAGGGACGTGGCTCAGGGCCACTTGGATGTGCTAACCAGGCCTGGTGTCAAGGGGATACAGCTAGCCTGGGAGGACCTAACGTCCTCACAAACTTTTCCACGGCTGTTTGCTCCAGCAAGTAGGTTTTCTATGATCATTTTACATCAATAAAATGCAGCTGCCTACATTTCGTGCTACAAGTGTCCTAGGCTGCTGTAACAAATGACCACAGACTGAGTGGCTAAAAACAACAGAAGTTTATTCTCTCAGTTCTGGAGGTCAGATGTCCAAAATCAAGGTGCTGGGAAGGCCGCACTCCCCTCGGAGGCTCTAGCGGGAAAGACTTCCTTTCCTCTTCCAGCTTCTGGAGAGTGCAGGAGTTCCCTGGCTTGTGCATGCTTCACTCCCACTGGCCTCCAGTGTCACATGGCCCTCTCCTCTTCTCTCTTCTGTCCTGTCACTTCTAAGCACACTTGTTTTTGGATTTAGGACCCCCTAGACCATCCATGATGATCTCATCACAAGATCCATGACTTGATCACATCTGCAAGAACCCTTTTTCTAGATAAGGTCACATTCACAGGTTCTGAGGCTTGGGGTGAGGGCTGTCTTCTTGGGGCCACCACTCAACCCATTACCACAGTCTGGAATCGGACAGGGCCCGGTTGAAATCCTGTCATAGCTACTTACTCGCTAAGTTGATCTTGGGCAAGTTTAGTAATCTTTCTAAACCTTATTTCTTTATATTTAAAATAGGAAAAATACCTATTCCTAGGGTTGTTGTGAGAACTACAGGAGATAATACTTCTGCTTGGCAAACAGTATACCGTAAATGGCACTGGTGATTACAAAGATAATGATGAAGAATTGACTCAGAGAAGTGAAGGGATTTGCCCAACGTCACACAGCTACATAGGCGGCAGAGCCAGAACTGAAATGAAACTCAGACCTTTCTCACACCAAAGGTCACCTTCTTTCCATTCTCCTTGTTCTCTTATTTCCTCTACAGCAGTTTCGACTTTGCTTTGTTGGCGTGTTCCTCAATAACATCTCCTACTCATCTGGTCTATCCGTGAGATCATGGGCCCCTTGGCAGGAGGGTGAATAGCAGCCCAGAGTGGAGAACAGCCAACTATTAGCCCCGGGGTGGTGAGATTAGGATCAGAACTTGACCTTGAGTTATGCCACTGGCAACAGAGGAAATGGCACTTGGCCTCACCTTGTATAAGAAGCAGTTGATGGTGGCATCGCTGCCCGGGGCTGTTGACCATGCACTGTGGGGTGGCCGTGGGGTGGCCTCTACCACAAGCTGTCTTGTCAAGCCTTGCCTCTTCCCTGCAGAACAGGAACAGTATTCCATTCAGTGTTGAACTCCATGGAAAGAAAATGACACTCTCTGCATCTGGAGAAGCATCCCCTACAAAGGGGACAGGACAGCACTGGCCCAGATGAAAGAACTGGTGCCAGCAAAATAAAGGCAGGATTAATTCCTCCCTCTCGGAAGTCTTTGAAACCTGATCTCTGCTCCCCCCAAAACAGACAGGACCGACTTTGATCTTTCAAGCCCCTGCTACTCATATGTCCCATGCTGCCTCCCAGGTGAGGCACCTGCCAGCTTTCACAGGAGGGCGTTCTTATTAGTGCAGTTGCTACTTATAGTGCGCCTGGGCTTGGTTCTGGACTCGGGGGGAGAAAGACACGGGCCTGGGTCCTGGGTGGGTTAAAATCAAATCGGTTCCAGGCCCTGGGGACTCTGCTGCTGATGATCCCCAGGGAGGACAGCAGGTTCTGGCTCCCCCAGCACCTGAGGGGTGGAGGCACGGCCAGGCCTTGAGGAAGGCCAGGCCTGACCAAGTCTTCAGGAAACTCATCAAGGAACAAACTGATCATTTGAAAAGAGAATTGGTGGGAGGGGCAGGGAGCGGAAAGGACAGGAGTGTCTCCTAGTGAAACATGGAAATGTTCTGGCAACAGGAAAAAGGGAAGAAAACAGAGGCAAGTGAGTGGACATCATGGCAGGAACATGGGACTAAAAGGGAAGGCAAACGTGGCTCTTGGCCAAGGGGTGACTCATAGGTACAAAGCCCTACAATGACAGAGAGGGTCCAGAGCTGTGTCCTGTGGTCTAAGGGGATCTCTGAGACCCAGGGCTCAGGCTGAGGAAGAGGGAGCCTGTCCCCATCCAGGTGACGGGCAAACTTTCCCCAGAGGCCCTCTTTACTGCCAGCACTGGGCTAGGCCCCTGGATGTAGGAACTGGCACCAGCCCCAGCCCCTGGAATGACAACTGGCAGCCGTCACGTGGGCTAAAGGCTAATGTGGGTCTACAGCTCTGGCAATGGAAGGGCTCTGAGCCCCTCCAGCGGAGGCTCCCAGGGTCTTGGAGCACAAAAGGTGAGGAGGAAGGAAGACGAGCAGTACAAGGTCTTGTCCACCCCAATGTCCAGAGCCGCTTTTCTCCTTCCACTCTCATCTTCTTCACTTTCTATCCTGTCCAAGTCCAGACTCACCCCAACTCACAGGCCAACCCCACTCCATCTCTCATGCAGCCTGCTCACTTCTGAGATGGTCCTGGGGACCCTCTGCTAAGACTGTGTACTCAACTATAGCTGTCAACAAAGGGGGCTCAGTCGGGCTCCTTCCTGTGACATCTGCTTAAATGGCCCATCATGCAAGGTCCTGTCCGAGACACAGGCCAGATGGGGCCCTCCCTCTACGGGAAGTCATCCTTTGTCATCCGGACAATCAAAATCCCACTTATGATCTGAGAAGCATTTTAAGTCTTTGGAGAAAGGACATCATTGTAGATGTACTCCCAGGTGGCAAATTGAAGAGTTCTTGTAAAATATCAACCTCAGAAGCCCATTTCCCCTTAAATGATTTCAAGAGCTCCCATGCACCCCAGGATACCATCTGGACTTCCCCGTGTAGCTTACAAGACCCTGCACAGTCTGCCCTTTCGCTCTCTGGCCAGCCCCTGCCACTCCACAGGCTCCCTGAGCCCCTGGGGTATTGCGGGAATTGCCAGAACCAGAGCAGACCAAGCTTGTTGGCTCCAATGCACCTTTGCACAGAACACTGCCCTCTTGTCTTTCTGGAAAGCTTCTTTGCATCTTCAAACACAGCTCAAACTTGAGCCCTTCAGTAATGTAGTAGAGGACGCTCAGTGGATGGATGGGAAGAATGGAGTGGCCCTCTTGGAGCTACATATGCCTCATCCTATGAAATTATTAAAGGTAATGAGGGAAATAAATGGCCCTAGGTGTGTCTAATTTTCCAGATTCAAGGTAAGTGCTCCAAACATGCACATATTATAACTATATTCCAAAGTGTATTAGACCATCAAAGGATGGCCATACAGAGGACAGATATTTGAGTCTCTTCAGTTAAAAAAAAAATCATTGAGACATTGAAATAAAGTACCTCATAAGCCATTGCCTGTGCTGCCCACTGATCTACCCCCATATGGACGTCTGAAGGAGCGACCCAAGTTTCTCTTCAGGGTGCTGGAGTCCATTGCGGAACCCACTGGCCAGGGTGTTCCAAGAAGATGAGTGACCTCCAGCGTCCTCTGCTTGGTGTTTGTTCTTATGGGGTGGAATGAGGTTATTAATGGCAGAGGCCCGTCCTGAAGAAAGCAGAGCGTCCCTCCAACTTCTTCCCCTCCAAAGAGCCCCGTCTGCTGCTCTGCCCTGCTGATCCTGCCAGGCCCATGAGGAGAGCTGGTGGTTAGCTTCCCTGTCTGATTCTGCCCAGAGCCAAGAAGGGTGGCTCAGGGCTGCGGCCGGAGGGGGGAAAAGGCTGTTTTCATGAAAGATGGTATTGATTCTGTCTTTAAAAAGGACAAAACCCTATGTGTGAAATGAGTCACTGTGGGAATGATTTGAAATGTAACATTTTTCTTTTCATCTCTTCTTTTCCTTCTGAGATTTCAAAATTGAGTCCGGCAATGCGAGCAGGTGAAGATTTAACAAAGGAAGTTCGCAAACTGTTCCTTCTTACTTTTCCTTCCCGTTCATTCACACATCCCCAAGAAGCATGCTTGCAAAGACAAAGAGGTGGGATCTGAAGGCAGAAACCCTGGACCGGGGTCTCAGGTCAACCGGAGTGGAAATGGCAGTCCTCCTGGGGGGCTTCTGCAGCGGTGGGTGCCCCCCCCTTCCTGGAGTCTCTAGCAGGCATTGCTGCTGTCTGACCCAGCCAGAGGGCAGGCAGTGAGCAGGAGGGCGGGAACGCCTGGCCGATGGGCCTGGCCCTTGCATTTGTTCCTGCCACGATGGAGCTCTAAGAAGCCAGTCCAACTGCACAGAACATTCCAGTCAGCTGGAGGAGGGCCTGAGAGAAGGTGATGGGGAGTGGCCTCTTCCCCGCAAGCTGGGTCTGTGGGGACTATATTTGATGTTTCCTTAAATGGGTGTCAAAGTGAAAGTTTTGAAAGATCCCTTATGAAAGTATTTCCCTCTAAAATAGAAACTCTGCTTAATATAGGGTTTCCAGGTGGGAATTCCTGCCCGTTCTCAGGAATTTTTTTCGTTTTTCTATACCCGAATCCCGAGAAAAGTTGGTCGGGAAGTCGGGAAAATCTGCTCCTTGAACCCAGGTGGTCGGTTGTATCGGCCCTCACTTTATGGAAACGATTCATCGTGGAGAACAGTAAACAGTTTGTATCTAGGGATTCGGGAACGGGAAAGCGACAAAAATTCCTGAGAACCGGCGGGAATTCCCGTCTGGAAACCCTAGCTTGATATCATTTTCAGCTTTCTAGGAATGAACCCAGATCCCACCATGAGCGCTTTGTCCAAGGACGATGCGGGCAGGGTTGGGAAGGCAGAGACCCAGGGAGCTTGAGCTTGTTTGTCTACTTGAGCTTGTTTTAGAATCACAGTCTCCCCTGGTTGGAAGGACCCCCCACAGTCATTTCTGACAGTGCTCGCCTCCACGCAGGACTATCCTTGACAAATGAGCTGAGAGGTCTGTCCCCTGTCTGTACATTGAGTTAGGTTCCCTGACCTGGAGGCTGCGGCGGCCTCTGTGTGCTTCAAGGAAAACACAAGGACTTCTCCACAGCTAGGGGTTGAGAGTGGACGCACTGTCTACTCTCTGAGATTTTGCCAGCATCGGGTTTGGACCCTGCCACCTCACCACTGCCGCCTCCTCATTCTCTGCAAGGATGCGCTGGCACATCCCTGCTCTGCCCCTACCACCCTGCAAACTCGCAGTGCCAGGCAGATAGCAAGTACTTACTCAGTACTTGCTGGCCTGAGTCAGCCCATGCACTGACCAGCCTGCCCGGTTGCAAAGCCTGTCCTTGAGCTTACCAGTGGGCCTTGGAATCACCTGGGGCTGGTGATCGCACTTTGCTGCTTCAAAGCCCTGTCCCACCAGCAAGTTTTCAGGCCTTTGCCAAAAGCAGGGCACAGAAGAAGCTCCAGGGAGCCCAGATACCCAGTAAATTTTGAGAAGGGGAGGTCTCTATCTGCAGACCCCTCTGGAGAACACGTGGCTTCTCATGTCTCTCCCTGGGGCTTCAGGCAGAGGAGAATTGGGGGCACCTTCCCAGACCACCTTTCCTGCTCAACCCTGATCTAAGTCCACTCCCAAGAGGTGGCCAGGTGTGCAGGCACCAAGGACAACTGCCCAGCTCTCTCCTCCCTGACAGAGCTGTAAGGAGAGGGTCAGCCACTCCTTCCTTGACCTTGTCATCATTGGGGGTCCAGCCCAGTGGAATTCCAGCTGCAGCTCTCTCAGTGCTGCTGCTGGCACTCATGACAGGGCCACATGACTGGGAGTGGGCTGGGAGCAGAGACCCTTATAATCCCTAGAACGGGGAGCTGTACATAAAGCCTGTACCTTGCACTGAGTCAGGGCTGAGGTCCCCGTCTGCCTTCCCTGCCTAAGGGAGTTGCTGTGGCTAGCAAGGCCCATTAGGAGACTGGTGTGGAGGCTGGTGTAAGTGATGACGGGATTTGGGGTGGTAGGCTGGGTGGATCACTGTAGTGAGAAGTGGCCAGGTCCAGAAGGTATTTGGGAGGTATGGTTAGTAGAACTTGCTAATGGATTAGGTTTAGAGCAGAGGGGCTTGAAGTGGGTTAAACAGCACCCGCCCAAATTCATGTCTACCTGGAACTTCAGAATGGGGCCTTCTGTGGAATAGGGTCTTTGAAGGTGTCATTAAGATGAGGTTGTACTTGATTAGGATAGGCCCTAAGTCTCTCCATGGTCCCAAGATGCCACCACAGCTCCTGGCATCTCTTCAGAATTCAAGGCAAAAAGAAACAGGAAGAAAGAAGCACCAGCTCAGTCCCATCTGCTCTGTTGTTGTCGTTTTTTAATCAGGAGGACTCAAATCCTCCCAGGAGCCTTGAGCACACTTCCTCTTCTGTTTAACTGGCCAGAACCACATCATGTGGCCACCCTTAGTTGCACTGCCCTGCAGGCTAAAAAAAATGAAAATGCTGCCTTGTTAGCCTTGATAGCTGAAAGGGAGGGAAAAGAGATGGGAACACTTTTTGGGTCATCTATCCAATCGTCTGCCCAAGGACAATCATGACCTCAAGTCTTCTATCTGTAAACGTTGGTTACTTTTTAGAATGCCCCCCCCCCAAAAAAAAATTGTCCACAACAACCTTGCAAGGTGGGAAGACCAGACATTACTTATTCCCATTTTACAGGTAAGGAAACTGAGGCCCAGAGCTCACAATGGATTTCTCCAGAGTCACAAAGGGTCCAAAACTGCGTCAGCCCCTGAACAGGGTTTCCTGGCTCCCAGTTGTGCCCACATCATGCCTGATAAAACATATGAACCAGATAATCCTCAAAGACATGTCATTGTTTCTGGAACACACCCTTGCAGGGAGACAGGAACAATCTGAGCAAGCTCCTTAACTGCCTTCTACAGACCAAACAACAGAAGCTGGGCCAGTAATCCTGCTCCATTCAACAGAGTGTACAATCCAGGCATTTCCTGCCGCTTGATAGGCTAATTGCTTAATTGAATTAGTGCAAATTCCTGATGTCTCTGAGAGTTGAGTTGTCTATGAAATAGGCTGACTTGGCTTGTCAGAAAGGCAGAGGCAGGGGAGGCAGCAGCAGAGAACTCATGGAACGTCTGCCTGGGCTGCTGGAGCCCTTTGCTCAGGTTGTACCTGTGTGAGCCCTTGGCTGGCAAGGTGGACACAGAGGGTGCGGTTGGTGCCTGGTGAAGCCCGTGCCTATGCCTAGCTGGTCCAGGCTACTCATATGTTACCTGACAAAGTCAAGCAAGGAGCTCAGAGGCAAGATGGGGTGGTGAGACGGGAGTGGCTCCTGTTCAGCCTGCATGAGCCCAGTGCCCAGGCTTCTTTCACCCCTGTCCAGCCTCTTAGCCCAGCCTGGCCAGCAAAGCTTCTATGCATAAGGACAAAAAAGAACTCAAGACAAAGGGGACTAAAAATATATTCTCTCAATTTCTTCAGGGAGCATGGTGCCTTGTCCTGGCTCTACCAGGAACAGAAACAGCTTTTCTGTTCATGGCATCATGCAAAGATTGGCTAGTTTGAACCCTGATAAGACCATCCTGACACTGACTTTGGGCATGAGTTCAGGTGAAGAGAAAGATATCACTGGAGGTGTATTTGGATGAAACACCGTTATATGTTAACCAATTCCTGTGTCCTGGGCACAAAGTGAGTCCACATTTCCCATCCTACCTTGCAATTAGGTGGGGCCCATGCAACTAAGCTCTGACCAATGGAATAACGTGTTTACCACTGAAATGTGGGGTTGCATGTTCTAGTAATAAGCCTGGCCTGAATTAATAACAGTGACACTGGCATTTAATCTGCTTTGTTGGGAGGCAGTATGGGATGGAGGCTTTGGAATGAGCTGTGGCTGGGTTCATGTCTTGATTCTGCCACTTACTACCTGTGTGACTTCAGCCAAGCTACTGAACCTCTCTGAACCCATTTGTGAAAACAAGAATAATCTACCTAATCATAGTGGTTGCAAGAACTGTTAGGTAATGCATATAATGTGCTTAGCCTGGGGCCTGACACACAGATAAGCATATGAATAATAACTGCTATTATTTTCTTGATTGAAAATAGTTTTAAAAATTAATTATTTTAAAACTCTTATCTATTTAAAATTGTATGATTTACTTCATAAATAGCATGAAGGGAAATTGAGACAAAAGAAAGGAAAGCAGTTACTCAGGCCCCAGGAAATCCTGGACTAACTTACCAGGCTGGAAGTTAAAAATAAATTGATTTTAGAAACAGCTAGTTCTGAATTGCCCAGAGAGCCAGAGCTGGGAGCCTAACTTTTAGTTGAATTGAAGGCAGCCTGACCCTGGATGGCACTATACTGTGGGTGATGGGGCTGGCAGAGACTGAAGCTGGTTGTCAAGGCTACAACAGCGGGCTCTTCCAAGTACAGGAGGGTCCACTCTCTGGATTGAATTCTCTCAGACATGACTTCAGAGCAGCTCTGGCAAGGCACCAGGAGAACCCTTTCTAGTCATATGACCCTGTTGTCACTATTTGTCATTCTAGCCATTCTGATAAGCATGTAGCGGTATCTCATTGTGGTTTTAATTGCATCTCCCTGATGGCTAATGATAAGAGACATCTTTTCTTGGACTTATTTCCCACGTCTATATCCTCTTCTCTGAAAGTTCTCTTCATGTCGTTACCCATTTTCTATTTGGATTGCTTGTTTGTCTGTGGCTTTGCAGTTGTTGGGGTTTTTTTACCGTTGAATTTTAAGAGTTATTTATGCAGTCTAAATATTAGTCTTTTGTTGGATATTTTTTGTTGGCTATTAGTCTTTTGTTGGATATGTATTTTTCTCCCAGTTTGTAGTTTGTCCTTTCACCTTAATAGGGTCTTTTGTAGAACAAAAGTTTTTAATTTTGATGAGGTCCATTTTCTAAACCTTTCCTTTCATGGATCGTGCTTTTGTTTTCAATTCTAAAACTCTTTGCCTAGTCTTAGATCACAAAGATTTAGCCTATTTTTTTCCTGAAAGTCTGTTATGTACTGCATACTGTTGTACACTGTATAATGTTATATACTATACACTGTTATACACTGTATACTCTTACATACTATTATATACACATAAGAAGCTTCTAAAACTAAAGGAGAAAAAGACAAACAATCCCATGTAAAAATGGGCCAATCGCATATATATATATACACATACATACCGAGGGTGCCAAAAAAAAAATGTATACAAGTGGACACTTTGGTCAACATTACTCAAGCAGTAGTTTGCCGTAATCAGAAGTGTCTGAACGCTGGTGGTAATTACTTTGAGCACCTCTTGTAATCGCAGAAGTCAAACATAACTTGTATTCATCTTTTTTTATTGGTATATATTGAGTATTACAATTTTAATACAGTTTTCCTTTCTTAAAATGTGTATACATTTTGTTGGCACCCTCTGTATATTAAAATAAACACTCAGCCATACTCATAATGAGAGACATGCATGTTAAAACTACCGTGAAATACCATTTCTAACCTATTTATACATTAACAAAAATCGAAAAGTTTGACATCCCACTCTTTTGAAGAGGTTGTGCATTTTTATACATGGCTTATAGGAATGAAAAATGTTACAACTCCATGGAGGGCAACATGAAAATTGCCTGTGCCTTTATCCTTTGTCCCAACAATCAATTCCAAAGATACACTGGCAAAGATACAAAAAGACACATGCACAAAGCTATCCATTGCAGGCCAGTGAATAGTAAAAGAAATAGTGAAAGACTGCAGCCAACTCAGATGTTCATCAGTAAGGCTAGTTGAATGTAGGTCTACAGCATGGAGTATTATGCAGCTGGAACAAAGAATCGGGAGTATCTCCATTCATTGCTATTGAGCAATCTGGTTAATCAGCCATATGGTTAATCAGCCATATGGTTAAGGGATAAAGCTAGGTGCCGAAGTGGGTTTATATTGTGCCATTGTTTATCCAAGAAAGGAGGGATACAAATCTACCTAGATTGTGGTCTCTAAATACTACTTCCCAATAAAAGAACCAAGACTTGGAGAAATAGCTGATTTCAGGTCCAAAGAAGGAAGTATACAAGAGACTTCTTGTCGTACCAAAGCCAAAACTACTGAGATGGTGTCAGAGGGATAGAAGAGCTAACTTGAATAGGCTCCCACATGCTGAAAATGAGACAAGTTTCAGATCCAAGATGGCGGAGTAGATAAACTCTATACCTGCATCCTTCCATAAACACATTAAAATCACAACTAAATTATTGAACAATCAACCTGGAGAGCCATCTGAAGTCTAGCCAAACACAAGATATAAAAATATAAAGAAGAAGCCACATGGAGACTGGTAGGAGGGGCAGAAACGCTAAACTAGCCCCAAACCTCCCTGTGGCAGTTCAGAATCAGGAGGGATATCTCAGCAGCAGAGGTTCTCCCCAGAGGAATGAGGGACCCCAGCCCCCCATACCAGGCTCCCCCACTTGGAGTACTGTTGCAGGGAAGAGGAGACCCCACAACATCTGGCTGTGAAAAACAGTAGGGATTCCAACCATTTGGTGGGAAGGAAGGCTTCAGGAAACCCAACTGTCCTCTCAAATAGCCCTCACACAGACTCACTCACTCGCTCACAGGCACTCACTTTGGGCTCCAGCGGAAAGACAGTGATCAGGGACCTCAGAGACATACGGGGGTCAGACTGAGGAGTGTGACTTCAGGGGGAGGCCTGAAGGACAGTCTGCATTTTCCCAGTGAGGAGTCCTTCTCCCATGCAGCCAACAGGCAGGCGCTATCTTTCCTATGTTGAGTCCACCCCCACAGGGCAAATCTGAATCTGATTGGCCTGGTGAGCTCCACTGCTCCACCCTGCTGACTGAGCTGGGACCCCACCCCACCCAACGCCTGAACGGCCAGAGGCACTTTCTCTATGAACAGCCAGCCCCTCCCACAGAGCACTTTTTCTTGGAAAACTATCGGCGTCCACGGGCCCCAGGAGAGCAGTGACTGGCCTCAGTGTGCTCTGAGACTTTTGCTGAGTTGCTGCTCCAGGCTCAGCGCTGGCACAAAAATAGAGTCAATCTTAATCTGCTAACCACAACTTTCCCACTCTGGTGACTCCCTGAGACCCTGCCTCACCCACTCAAGTACAGCATGAGGCTTTATCACTGGCTGAACCTTGAGAGAGCTGGCAGGTGGCAGCAGGCCTCTGGGTGTCCTGGCTTTTTGTGGAGTTACGCCAGGTCTGGAACTGGTGGCAGCCATCCTCAGTTCAAAGAGTGGCCTCTCCCACACGACTCCAGGTTTAGCACAGGCAGCAAACAACTGCAAATCACTTTGTAGCTCCTACCAGGTAGCGCCCCCAGCCAGTCACAGGCAGTGGCTGACTTAGGCTTGCACCAGAGCCCCTTCCAAAAGATCCCAGAACCAACATACTTGGAGGTTGGCTTCAGACCACAGTAGAGCACTGCACAATTAGCCCCACAAGTGACACACACAAAGGGTGGTCTCAACAGGCACCAGAGCCCACTGGGGCAAATCCTACTCAGTGAGATAAGGCTCCCCCACAGTAGCTCATAAGCTGTGGACATGGCCAAACCCCACAGCCAGTCAGCCTGAGGGTCAATGCCACCCACTGACATGCTGATAGCCATCAAGGCTCAACTATACCAGGAGAGCACACACAACCCACACAAGGGACACTCCTGGAGCACCCAGCACATGGAGAATGTGCCACTGGGGCCCACCAGGAACCTATTATATAAGGCCACCTGGCCAAGACTGGGGGGATGTAGTAGAGCTACCTAATACATAAAACCAAACACAGAGAGGCAGCCAACAAAGAAATGCATCCCCAATGAAAGAACAGGGGAGAAAACCAGAAAAAGAACTAAATGAAATGGAGGTAAGCAACCTACCAGAGACAGAGTTCAAAACAAGGGTCCGTCGATGGAAGAATGGGTGGAGGGGAGGTGGTACGTACATACAATGGAATAGTGAATGGCCATGGAAGGGAATGGGTTCTTGCCACCTGCAGCGGCATGAATGGACCTGGAGGGTGGTGTGCTGAGTGGAGTACGTGAGACAAAGACAGGTGCAATGTGATTTCACTTGTATGTGGAATCTAAGAACAAAATTAACAAACAAAACAGAAACAAACACATAGATACAGAAAACATTTTGGTGGTTGCCAGATGGAAGGGGGATTGGGGGTGTGCATCAAAAAAAGGGAAGGGATTAAGACGCACAAATTGGTTGTTACAAAGTAGTTATGGGGATGTAGGGGACAGCATAAGGGATATAGTCAATAATATCGTAATAACTATGTGTGGTGTCAGATGGGCACTAGATTTGTTAGGGGTGATAGATGGGAGGGGGTTGGGGGGCAGGGTGAAAAAGGTAACGGGATTAAAAAATACAAATTAGTAATTACAAAATAGTCATGGGGATGTAAAGTAAAGCATAGAGAATATAGTAAATGATATGGTAATAACTGTATAGTGCCAGGTGGGTGCTATACTAGGCAGGGGATCATTTCTTAAATTATATGAATGTCTAACCATATGCGGTACACCTGAAATTAATATAAAATAATATTGAATATCAACTGTAATTGATAAATTTGAAAAGGGCAGAAGAGGAATAAGAGGTCCAAATTTCCAGGTGTAAAACAAGTCATGGGGATGTAATGTACAGCATGGGGAATATAGTCAATAATATTGTGATTGCATGGTAGTGTCAGATGGTTTCTGGACTTATCACGCTGATCACTTCTTTAGGTATATAAATGTTGAATAACTATGATGTACCCCTGAAACTAATATCATATGTCAGCTATATTTTTAATGAAAGTCTTTTAAAAAATGAGACAAGCTTGAGCATAAATGGGGAAATAACTACAATGGGTTAAAGCTCACCAAATATGCTTAGATCCATGAGGTTCCATGGCTGACGGCCTGATAAAAGACTGCTGTTGGAGTCTTGGGACACCAGGAGCCGTGGCTGCGGGCAGAGATTCACCCAGCAGCGTGGCCCAGGAATAACTCACTCAGATAGATGCTTCATCATCCCTAATCTTCAGGGCATCTGGCAGGAAGAATTCTCACCTTTCCTAAGAGACACTTCCACTGGGCTTCTGATCCCAAACCCCAGACATTGTCCAGGACCTTTGGTACACTGAGCTCCTACCAGGGGACGGAATGGCATTAAGCATATTGTTACACCAGGGCTAAAGACAGAGGGAAGCAGCACAGCCCAAACCCTATGTGCTCCGCCCAAGCCCTGAGCCTTCCATCTCTCCCTTCTCTTCATTTCCACCACCCCCTCCCGGTGCCGTCAGTAATGGCCCCCAACCTGGATCCATTGTATATGGATCCATCCATATATTGTATATGCTCCATCCGGCTTCCCTCCAGCCCACAGGTAGACTTGCCCTGAGCCTGTCCTTGCCCCTCTTAAAACCTTTCAGTGTGTCCTTAGCATGCCCTTTCCACAGCTCCCTACATGCATGCCCTCTGCCAGCAATACCTCCTTTAGGAAGGAGTTAGGCTTAAATCACAGGTGCAACAAAGCAATGAATGTGGCCTCCTTTCAGTCCCCATAAACACCAGGCACGATGCCACCTCTACACTTCTGTGCCCATTGTCCTTCACCTCCTAAGACACCCTCCCCCTGTGCACCTGCTCAAATCTCACTGCAGGGGGAGGGCTGAGATCCCTGTCCTTACCAGCCATAGCCAGCAATGTAGCTGGGGAAGCAGGAGGTTGTCTGCCAGGCCTAACGAGGGAGAGCCCACGCTCGCCCATTCTGGGGCTCTGCAGCTGCTGCTGGTCACAGCTGTGCCTGCTGCCTAAGGAATGCCTCAGAATGCTTCCCCTCCCCCCACCCCACAAAAGAACTACAGAGAGGCGGCTGCTCCTCTGAGCTCTCCACCACCTTGCCTGGTCCACTTATGCTCCATCTACCACCCTGACCTTGCTCCAGGGAGCGAGGGATCACTGGTCTGCCAGCCCATATAGTTCCAAAAGGCCAAGGCAAATGTTCTTGTAGGAAACATCCTTTTATGTGCAGAAATTGACAGATGCTGTTATCACATTTCAGAGCAATTTGATGCTTTCTGAAGTGTGAGCGCCTGTCACTGGAGGAGGGAATTGTTCATGCCAAGAGTTTGATGAGTTTCCGACGAATCCACCAAATGTACAAAGCTGCCTGGCAGCAGCCTGCTTCCCAGCCAGGCACTGCGTGCGGCTTCCTGGAGCTTCATGGTAACCCAGGTGCAGAGGTTGGTACCCCGGCCCTGCTGTCTCCTGGTGGGCACCGGCCCCAGAGCATGGTGAGACAGCAGGCGTGGTGTGCTCCTTCTACCAGGATGTGAGCAGAGCTGGAGGGACACTTCTGCTACATTCGTTAGAATTACTTTTGTCTTTTCATCCTAATGAGGTAGAAAGAGAATGGGAAATGAGAAAGAGAAGAATTCATGTAGTCTGTCCCCTGAACATGACACCCCAACCCACCCCTGCTACCACCACCCTGCTCCAAATCTAGAATGGATTCACTCATCCTGAAGTGGCAGCCCCTCCCAGGCCTGCAATGTGGTGGCGTGTCACCATAGGCATTGGCTGGACAGTAAAGGGATTAATCTGTCCATCCCAGAACAGTGAGACAACTAGTTCCTCAACCACAGGAAGCTAGAAATAGGAATTTCCAGTTGTTCTTGCTTCAGTGAATACCAAAATGCCCCATGGGGATTCAGGACTCTTCTCTAGAAATAGAAAATGTACGTTGAGAACATTAGAGTCTCAGGGACTATCTATCTGTTAAGATACTGTTTTCCCTGAAAATAAGACCCAGCCAGACAATCAGCTCTAACGTGTCTTTTGGAGCAAAAATTAATGTGAGACCCAGTCTTATTTTACTATAATATAAGACCGGGTCTCCTATAATATAATATAATATAATATAATATAATATAATATAATATAATATAATAAATATAATACCGGGTCTTATATTAAGTTTTTGCTCCAAAAGATGCATTAGAGCTGATGGTCCAGCTAGGTCTTATTTTCAGGGAAACAGAGCACAAACTCTGGAATCAGAATGTAGGGGCTCAAATTCCACCTTTTACATCTACATGCTGTGTGACCTTGGGCAAGTGGCTTAACTTCTCTGTGCTTAGTTTTTTTATTTGTAAAATGGGCATATTAAGAGTAGCTACCTCTTCAGTTTGTCTCACAACAATTAATATGTTAATATATTGAAAGAACTTATCCCAATGCCCAGAACATAATAACTACTACCTGTGTTAACTAGCTTTGGGGGAGTCAGTATAACAGAAGTCAAGAGCACAGTCTCTGAAAATTACTGGAATTTGGATCCTGGCTCTGTCCCTTTCTAACTATGTGACTTTGGGCCAGTTATTAAGTGCTTAGGGCCTCAGTTTTCTTATCTGTAGAAGGGGAATGATACTAGCTAAAATAAAGAATTAGATGGCTCAGTGTTGGGAACGATGGCCAGCGTACTATCTTAGCTGTTATTATTGTTCCATATCAATTATTATTATCGTTATCACTATTATTTCTCAGCTTGGATTATGACTGTGGCTATAGATCGAAGCAACTACAGGTTCCCAAGTTCTCAGGAGCCAGGACTTAGGGTCACACAGGTGGTGGCCTTCTTTGGCTCTGGGCTTAGGGAAGGACCAACATCCGGCTTGGCTGGAGGGTCCTCATTTGCCATCACAGCAGAAAGGGGACTCACCATTGCTGGGTCCCCCTTGGAGGGGAGGTGTCATTATGAAGGGTGGCCCAGACCATCACCATCCACTCCAGACAAGACCACAGACTCTGGAGCTCAACAGACGGCTCTAGCCCTGACTCGTGCTGTGCAGCCCTGTGACCTTGGGCAAGCTGCTGCACCCTGTGAACCTCAGTTTTCTCATCTCCAAATGGAGGCAGGATCCCCGTTCCGCGTGGACACAGCCAAACTCCTGGCCTGGCACCCGGTTCAGTGAAAACAGCTCCTTCTCTTCCTGTCCCTTCCTGACCTCTTAACTCTGAGATTAGGGGTCAGCTGAGGCTGTTGAGAGCTTTGAATTTAGGGAGAAAATGCTCATTTCATTTCACTTCCTCCCTCAGGGCCAAAAGCTGCAGGTCAGAGTCAATTTGACAAACTCGAGCCATGTAACTTCCTTGGTTGGGACTCAAAACCCCAAAGAAAGGCAGCTGTGCTATGATGGGGAGTATCTATGTCTGATGCTGTGTTTCGTTTTTTACTTAAACCATGGAATACCTAAATGTTTGCTAGAGATATTTTTAAAAAGAAATTCAAACAATATAGGAGTACTTTGAGTATAAAGTGAAAATCCGATTTTATAATTTCCCCTTCTTCCTTACGCAGGAAACAACCATTAATTATTTCTAGAACTTTTTCTATGCATTTGAAAATATATGTCAGTATTATTATACTGATATGAGTCCTACTATATGTACTATTCTAAGACACCCTGCTTTTGCCTAACAATATGTCTTCAGTACACGGGGAGCTGTCTCATTCCTTCTAAAGGGGCAGATTACCCATTTGTGTGAATGGACAATTCTCTATTGTTAGGCATCTAGGTGTTTACAATTTTTGCTTTATGAACATTTCTGTGTACGTGTGTGTCTTTGCGCACACACGTAAGCATTTCTGTGAGAGTTTCCTACAAATGGAATTCCTATGCCAAAGGATTGAAAGGCCCATAACTTACCCTACACTTGATCTCCTTACTTATTTTTAGTCACAGAATTTACTATAAATTACAGTGTAGACTTATTTATTGTCTGCTTTTCCCACTAGACTATAAGCATCACAGGAGCAGGTACCTTATCTGTCTGATTCACTGCTGCTTCCCCAACACTCGACTAGAATAGTGTCCACACATAGTGGAACTCATTAAATATTTGTTGAAAGGAAGGATACAGGGGGAGGCAAAAAAATATATGTACATTTTAAGAGATGGTCAGTGTTGCTCAAGCAGTTCTCTGAAATCAGAAGTGTCTGGATGCTGATGGGAACCACTCTGAGCACCTCTTGTAATTGCAGAAGTCAAATGTGACTTGTATTCATGTTTTGTTATTGGTATATATGGAGTATTACAATTTTAATAGTTTTTCCTTTCTTAAAATGTGTATACATTTTTTGGCACCCTCTGTAGATGGAAAGACATGTACATTTTTAATGTTGAAAAGTGTTGCAAATTTATTTTTCTAAAGGCTGATCAATTTATACTCTAGAGAGTATACACCAGCACATATTTATGTATTCCACAGATTAAGTAAGAAAACAAAAACACAGTATCAGAAATAGACGCTCCCCCTTATAGCACAGATAGCGGGAGACTTTCCCCACACCCTTGGTGACACTGGAGGTGATCCACTTGAAAATTAATTTTTCCCATCAACTAGGGGGAAAAATGCCATCTCCTCATTTGTACCCTTGTTTCACAAGCTCCTCTGGAGCCATGCCTGGCCTCTCCCTGTGAGCCCAAGCAGCCAGACTGATTGGAAAGTTCTGTTTGTAGTGAACGTGCTCAGAGCCCCAGGCCTGAAAGCAGCCGGAGACATGGCTCGGCTGGAGCAGGGGCACAGGCCCAGACTACAGGCCTGGGGGAAGCGGGGTAGGGGTCTGGACAATGTCACAGCTGTTGCTGCAGCAGCTGCTACAGCCTGGAAGCGGAAGAGAAGCTTCTGGGGAGGGGATCCTTGGGGAGTTGAAGGCAGGGGCCCAGAATCTATCAAAGAGGACAGTGTGTGGGCGGGAGGCCACTCGGCCTCCACCAGGCCACACCCTCGCAGAGGGATCAGACGTGAGTGCAGGGCCTTAACAGGCCTTGAGCCATTGACCTTCACCTTCCAAGTTCCTTCCCAGAGACTCTGTGTGATTCTGCCCTCCCTGAGGGACCTGGTGTAACCGTGAGTGACTCAGAGCCTTCATTCCTGTCCTGGGCCATCGTCCTTTACCCTTTTTTCATGTCACAATGGCTCCCCAAGGAGGGACAGCTTCTCCAGGGTTCAGGTTTCAAAGCTGAAACACTTTAGGGCCATGAGCGATCTGTACCTCTTCAAGTGGTGCCCGCGAGGACTCTCCTGGCACCTGCCCGGGGAACCCCGGATGCCAACATGGGTGCCTGCCCTGGTTTCTGCAACCTGTCTCTACCACAGGAAGGATGGTTTAGACCTAGTTTAAAAGAGACCCAGAAGATAACACCCAAAGGCAACACGTGGCTCTGGCGTGAATTCCAGATTAAGTAAACTAACCGTAACAGACAATTTTGTGACATTTGCAGAAATTTGAATTCAGATATGGTGTTAGACAATGTTAAGTAATTGTTCATTTTGATGGATACAACAACAACGACGTTACGGTTATGCAGAAAACTTTTCTTATTTTTTTAGAGATGCAGACTGAAGGATTTAGGGTAAAATATATATCAACAGGCTGCTTCAAAATACTTAAGGAAATAAGTAGATAAAGCAAATATAGCAGAGTGTTAATAATTATTAAATCTAGGTGATCGGTATAAGGAGTTCATTATAGCATTGTCTCCATTTTTCTGTATATTTAACCATTTTCGTAATAAAAATTGTATTATTATATGAGAGGAAGAAGGAGGAGGAACATGAGTGACTCTGGAGAAGGCTGAGCACATGGCACCCGGGTCAGCATGTCACTGACCACAGTGAGGACCCAGCCAGAGAGCCTTAGACAGCGGTGCTTGCCCTAAAGAAGCCTTGGGAAGGGCTGCCCACTGCTGTGCAAGTCCGGAGTAAGCGCCTGGAATTTGGAAAGGTCGCTCCCGGGGGGCCTGGTTTCCAGGATACAGATCTGGGTTAAGGTTTCATGGACTCGCAGCAGGGTCATCCCTCTACCTGGGATAGGACAGGACCCCCAAATCAGCCCTGAAGTCTTCCATCCTAAGGCTCAGAGGTCCTTGTGCTGACAAGCTATTCCTGGTGTGGCCCCGCCTGGCCATGGCTGGCCGGGCTCTCTCAGCGCTGGTGCCCATCACAGTCCTCGGTCTCGGCTTCCTCGCTGCCAAGAAGAACCCCAGCCGGGCCCAGGAGGCGGCGCCTTATAATGTGCATGGATTTGGGGCAGAAAAGCTGAGGACCTGACCTAGCAGACCACCTGAAGTCAAAGGCCACGCCATCTGTCCTGCAGCCAAGTGTGAACTAGCCTGTCTGTGTTTGCAAAACTCAAGACAGCATCACCCTTCCCAGAAGTCAGAACTGGCCCATGTGAGCACCGGGAAAGTCATCGCACATCCCATGGCAGGAGCGGGTTTGCCACGCTGGGTCTTTACAGGAATAGCCAACCAGGCCCCTGGCTTACAGCCCTCCTGGTGGAAGGATGAGGCACATGTCGTCATCTTCTTCTTTTTTCTTTTTTTTTCCTGAGGCAGAAAATGGAGAGGCAGCTGCAGAGAGTTCTCATGTACCTCCCGAACGGTCAACAATCCCCACCAAAATGGTACATTTGTTAACAGTCAGTGACACACCATTATCACTCCAATTCCATGGTTACGTTAGGGTTCACTCTGTGTGGTACATTGTCCGGGTTTTGACAGGTGTTCATGACACGTTTCCACCATGATCGTACCAGACACAGTAGTTTCACTGCCCTAAGAGCCCTCTGTGCTCCACCACCCTCCCTCCCTCTCTAACATCTCGTAAGCACTGATCCCTTTGCTGTCTCTATAGTTTTGCCTTTTCCAGGTGCCATAGAGTTGGAATCACGTAATATGTAGGCTTTACAGACTGGCTTCTTTCACTTGGTAATATGCGCTTACGGTTCCTCCATGTCTTTTCATGGTTGGTGGAAGGAGCGTGGACATACTACTCTCCTGTTTCTCATCTATTAAAGAGGGATGTCATGGTCACAAACCTGGAAGCTTCCTGAACCCTGTCCTTTGGGTTTTGCCGGAGGCTTCATTACACAGGCATGATTGATTAAAACATTGACCACTGGTGACTGAATTCAATCTGAAGCCCCTCCCCCCACCCCAGAGGTTGGGAAACGAGCCTGAATGATCCCACCCTGTAATCGCATGGTTGGCTCCACTGACAGCTAATCGCCTTCAGCCATAGGTGGCCTGTCACCAACATAACAAGAGACACCTTGTTAGCTCACTACACTTAGGAAATGCCAAGGGATTTATTAGCCCTGCCAGAAACAGGATGCAGAGCGAATACATATTTATTTTATTATTATGAATTGCAATATCACAGTCAGGACAGGCTACACTACGCTGTGGTAACAAATGGCCCCCAAATCTCCACAAGTTCATCTCTCACTCACCTAAAGGCTGCTATTGCTCGGGCCTCTTTCCAGGGAACTGTCCACTATGCAATGTCTTGGTGACTCAGGTGGCTTTGATCTGTGGCTCTACTATCTCCACACAAACTTGTCTGCATCGATGCTGAGAGGAAGAGGGCCACTGGAGAGTGACACAGGGCCTTTTCACTGCCTCCACTCAGAAGTGACACACGTTACTTGTGCTCATATTTCATAGGCCCGAAATGTCACTCAGCCCTTCCTAACTGGAGGAGAACTGCATAATGTGGTCTGCTGCAGGTCCCGGAGGGAGGAGAAGCATGGACAATGCCTCCCACAGAACAAGCTCCCTTTCAAGGAGATAGCAGATGAGGCAGGAAGGTAGACGAGGCTGCTGGACTGGAAAAAGATAACTTCAAAATCTTTTCCAAACTTGAGGGTCTATTTTCTATGATTCTATGGTTCTCAGAATGCTTTAAATTGCGAAATGGTTCCATTTCCAAGAGGTTCTGTGCTGCTGGGCAGGTTTACTCATAATTCAGCCCACAGCACCATCACTACAGCCTGCCCAAGTCCCTGGGCGCTGGGCCTCCGAAGGCAGGGACCAGGGCACAGCAGGCTGTACTGGGTGATGCCCCGGGCGGGCAGGGAAAGCCTGAGTTCACAGGATGTGGCAAGCCTGGGTAAGCTTGGTCCAGGGTGAGGGGTTAGGGCTGCGAGCGTTCAGACAAGTCCAGGGCAGGAGTCAGCCTTCTCCCAAGTCAGGCTGAGGAAGAGCAATTACATCCATTTCCTCTGGAAAGAAAAAGAATGGATTCAATGCCGTGTCCCGAGCCTGGTTCTGTCCCCCAGTTCAGTGGTTGTAGAGCAGGGCAGCAGCTGCTCCTGGGCCAAGTGCATAGGTGCCAATCACGGGAGCATCACCCCACCGCTCCCCGTCAGAGTAGCCCCCACAACTGCCCCCAGGACACAGCACAGGGGAGTGAACACAGGGTGATGGAATTCACTCCCCTGTCCGGTGGGTACCCTCTTCCTTGCAGCAATCTGGAAGGACACTGGGGGTGGCGGGGTGCCAGTGACCAAGAAAGAAGAGGATAAGCACAGGCTCCTCTGTGAAAAGGAGGGGATCACTCCTTGCCCAGCTCTGCTCAGCCCCAGGCCACAAGTGCCTCTCGGAACCCTTTTAGTTAAGATGTCACCACAACGAGAGCTCCCCTGGAGAAGTGTCTAATGAGGTCAGAGCCCCTGGCGCTGACACCGAATGCCTCTTCTTTCTCCTGGGGATAGACGGGACTGATGGCCGTTGTCCTTAGGCCAGTGTGTTAAGTCACATGTGCTTTGCTGAAAGATAAATTGCGTATCTGCCCTGAAGGAGACGAGATCACATAGCTAATGCCCTTGCGTAAAGCCCGTTTAGTTAGGATCCTGCCTGCAGTTGTTTAATAGATAGATTAGGGAGGAATTCAAAAAAGAAAAAGCACAGTAATTGGGTTTCCCCTTGGCCTACAAGTGTTTCCTCAGAGAAAGTAGTAAAAAGGACTAGGGCTCTCCTTGGGGTGCTCAAACTATGAGAGGGAGAGGAAGAGGGAGACGGAGGCCCTGCAGCCCCGTATCAGGCCTTCAGGCATCCACTCAACCCCTTCACTGAGCAAATGGGAAACAGTGCGCAGTGGGGAGAAGATGCACCCCCGGCTGTAAGGTGGGTTGTGAGGAGCAGGGGATGAAGAAGCCCATTTCCCCACACTGTCCAGGGCTCCATCCCCCACGGTGCTGCTCTTTCCCATTTCAGCGCAAGGACTCTGCAGGCTGCCTGAGCCCCCAGGTCGTGGGGGACCCACAATCCATACTCAGGAGACGATGGATGGGGACAGCAGACTCCTTGCCACTTCTGTGCCTGGCGCAGATGTCAGGCTGAGGACTTGAGGAAACCAAGTCTGACGTTGAGATGCTGGGAGCAGTCCTCTGGCTCCTGTCCCACAAGCCCAGAGAGCTGGACCAGCCGGACGCCCAAGAGGTGGCTGGGCCAGGCTGCAGGGCTGAGAGCGGCTGCCCTCTGTGGGCGACAGCCCCTTCCCATACGCCTGAATTCTTATGTGTCTCTCATTTCCTAAAAGGTACAAGAAAATGGAGCATCCAAACCACCACCTCAAAAGCACAGAACTGGGGCTACCCAGATGCCCACAGGCCTAGTTTGGGCCAGATCCTTCTCAAATGTCACCCTCCTAGTCTTCAATCATCTTTCTCCTTCCTCCTCCTTCTCTCCCTCTTCTCACTTCTCCTCCCCAATGCCCAGTCAGTTGTTCAACGGCAGCTCTAAACAGGCTGCTCAGACTTCTAGAGCTGCAGAAAACATCCTCAGGATCCAGAGATAAGAGCAGTTGGAAATCAGTTCCACTGAGTCCCTTAAAAGAAGCTCACAGAACACAGGGCTTTCCAGCTGGGAGAGCCTATATACTCACTCAGGTCAGAAATCCCTCGGCGGCCTCCATGATGGGCGGTTGGACTCCCCCAGGCTCCTTACTAATGGCCCTGTCTAGACTGCTTCCCTCCATGACCCCACATTGGAAACCCAAGTCAATACTCTGATGCCACGTGGGGCCAAACCCACTGTAGTCAGGAGGGCCTGGTCCCAACTGCTTCACAATGGAAGGACCAATCAGCCAGAAATTCAGCTGTACAGGAAACTAGTATGGGCTCATTAGGAGAATGGTGGAAGAAGGCTCCCAGGCAAAGGCCCTGAGGGCAGCTCTGACTGCTCTGTGCACACAGGAAACTCAGTTATTTCTCCCCCTCACCCCAGTTTCCATAGGCGTAAAGCACGCAACCCCTCGGCAGGGGAGGAAAGGGACCTGAGGTCAGCTGAGCTGCTACGTGGCCAGACATGGGCCAGGCTTTACCGCAAGCAGAGAGCTGAGCACCAGGCCCGGCACAGGCCCAGCTGCCCATTGCTGTTCATACTTTAATTACATAGTGGGAGCTAAAGTGCACGTCTGGCCCAGAAATCGCTACTTTCTACAAAGCACGTTGTCTGAGGTAGTTACTTGTCTCCACCAGTCCAGGCAGCAGGAGGGTGGCAAGCTGGCACCACCAGACAAGAGTCTGGGTGCATTCTGATCCCCATTACCAACCCAGTCTGCTTCGTAGCTATCTTCTCCTGCATGCTCAGTGTTCCCAGAACTCCAATTGTGAGGCCATGCTTTAGTCAGCTCAGGCTGCCATAACGAAATACCACAGACTGGGTGGCTACCACAGCAGACATTTATTTCTCACAGTCCTGGAGGATGGAAGCCTGAGATCAGGGTGTCAATGTCGTCAGATTCTGGTGAGAGCTCTCTTCCCGGCTTGCGGATGGCAACCTCCTCACTGTCCTCACGTGGTAAAGAGAGCGTTAGCTCCAGGCTCTTCCTCTTACAAGGACATTGACCCCCTCATGGGGACCCTGCCCACAGATCTCCTCTAAACCTAATTATCTCCCAAAGGCCCCACTTCCAACTATGATGACGTCGTGGGGGTAGGGCTTCCACATGTGGATTTGAGGGCGACACAGCTCTCACTCCATAACAGGCCATATCAGCTTGTGGCTCTTTTCCCAAACACACATCTCTATCCTGGACCCCTCACTTGAGTGCTAGGACCTCTACTGGTGAATGCACGCGATCAGAGGTGACACCAGGGCTGCAGAAAGGAGCAGGGACAGAGCAACACCCCTTCAGACACCAGTCACACTGAGGATCCCCTGGTATGCTTCCTGCCAGTCCCACCCTCTCACCATGTCCTAACAGCCTATCTTTGTATGTCATACCTACGACTTCCTTTTTGCTGTCCCGATGGGTAGCATGGGCCTCAGAGATGCTACTTGGACATGGTCACAAGTGGGCAGGAGCATCCTCAGCCTCCCTCAGGCATTCTACTAAAAAGGAGAGCACGACACACCCCACTCCTTGCTTGACTATCGTGGCGGTTGGATAAGAGCGTGTATATTTGGGCCTGGCCCCTGCACGGTTTGCTCAGAATACCTGTCCTTCCTCCTCCTCTCTGACCGCCTCCACTATACACCCATCTTCCCAGGCCCTGGGAGAGGCACAGGCAGAAGCACAATCGGTGGGTTCCTCAGCCTGAGCCAAGCCCTTGGGAACTCCATGAAATCCAAGTTTCCATGGCCAGGTGGAGCCACGGATGCCATGAGGAGCACGGCTAGGGCATTGCTCCTCCCTCTGAGCTTCCAACCTCTCATGGTGCTGAGCACAAGTCCTCCCACCCCAAGGTTGGGGGGTCTCAAGAGAAAGTACCGACAGACACACCAGGGGCAATTTAGTTTCCTCTTTGCCACCTTGGGAAGGCAATGGACCTACCAGGAGAGAGCAAAACAGCCCCAGAAAAGAATGGACATCGTTTGAGGTCTGGGCTTGGCACCCAGGCAGGCAGGCAAGAAAACTTTCAGAAGTGACTGCAGCCCAGGCCTCTGGGCCCTGCTAGGGGGATGGGAGGTGCTATGGTTTCTGCTTTTGCTGAAGCAGCAAAGGCTAAGGAGCAGTTCAGCTCAGAGCCCTCCCAGTGGCTGAGCGTGGCAGAGTATTGGAGACCCCCCTGGACCAGGACACACCCTTGGCCTTGAGAGGCAGGAAGAGCAGAGTATACTCCTGAGGGCTCTGCGGCTGCATTTTAAACACAGTGAGTCGGTGCTGCTGAGCCCCGTGTGCCTTAGAAGTCCTGGTCCCTGGGTCTGCTTCCTGCCCTGTACCATGAACCTGTACCATGTACCTGTACCATGGCGCGTACCCCGCAGAGTTCTAGTCGCAGGACCACGTCTGTTTCTGACTTATGAAAAGTTCAAGAGCAACATGACCAGACGTCGACACACACACATCAGGACACACACCATGCACAAGCAGGCACACACACACACACACACACACACGTGTGCACGCACACGTGCAAATTGCAATTCATTCTTCTAAAAAACTGAACTAAACAGATCTCAAATTTGTAAGGCCATTAACATTTTGAAAAACATTTTCTTTCCCCTCTGTGGGACTGAGGCCAGGTTATGGTGTTCTTGGAGAATCAAGACAGGGTCACATAGAGGCTCTTGTTTCCCATTTGATTTATTGCTTTCCTTAAAAAACAAAAGGAAGTTGGATCAAAGTATTCTCAACAGTGAAAAATGCTACTACCTCTTTCCCCAAAGTAGCTGGCTTGATTCTGTTCAATCTTTGGAGGAGCCAAAGATGCCAAATCTTCATCAAGAGATGAAGGGAGCAGCTTCTGGTGTCTAGCTTGGCCCAATAAATCACACCACAGAGGAAAACAATGCTGCTCCCCCAAAGGGCCCATCGGGACACTGCTCAGGACACCCGGTTAATTCAAGGTCTTGTTAGGGAGACATGTCGCCTCCCGGAAGAGTGAGTGACAGAACACATTAAAACGGCATGTCAAGGCCACAGTGACAGGCCACCGCGGGCTCATAGGTCTTCCCTGTCCTGCAGAAGGACCGTACAAGCCCTTCAGCGGTGAGGGCTCACTTCAGGTTGGAGTGTTCAGGGAAGACTTTACAGAGGGGAAAACAGCTTGGCTGGCCTGAGAGATGTGCTCTATTTATTCTAGTCAAGAGAAGTGAGGAGGGCATTCCAGGAGAGGGGACTAGCATGAGCCAAGGCAAGGCGACCAGGATGATTTGCAAGGTCCCCTAAGTTTGGGGTCCAGTGACCAATTGAACCACAAAGAAAAGTTTTCTGGAGACTAATGCAGGAAGAGAGGTTGAACCTCAGCCAGAAGGCAATGGGGGTGGAAGTGGAGGCATTATAGATTTTTAAGTAGGAAAGAGGTACAACCAATTAGCATTTTAAGGCAATAATTTTTCAGATGTTGGCAGGTTGGGAACATAAGTCAATAATGTTATGAAGACTATGTAGGGTGTCAGACGGGCAGCGGACTTATCGGGGGCGGATTATATAAATGCCTAACCACTGCCCTGTACATCTGAAACTAAAGTAAACTAAACAACTAAACTAAAAAAATAATAATAAAATAAAGATATTGGCAGGTAGTCTGAAGAGGACAAACCTGTCCATCACTTTCACACACAAATCATGCTCAAGAAGCTTTTCCATAAAGGTTCTGGGCAGCCCAAGCCCCTGAAGTTACAGCTGAGGCCTGCTGGAAGTTAGTGGGAAAGATTGGCTCCTAAATCAGAGACTCTTTGGAAGAGCTCTGGACGACAGCTTCTCATTTGCCTATTCCTAATTTGCTTTGAATTAGTATGGAAAGATAATGTTCACTATTTTTCTGTTCCACATTTTAAACCAGAGTCCAAACCTTGAAACTAGTACCACTGTGTTTTTTATTATGACCGGTTTGATGTCCACCTCCCCTACTAGATGGTGAGCTCCTCAAAATGTACAAATGACTTTATTCATCTCTGTCTCCCTAGCCCCTTGCACAGGAGCTGGCACGTAGAACCAATTTGTAGAATCAGGTAATAGTTTCGTTACCATGCGGCTTGCTCTAGCAAGGCATGGTAAATGATTTATTGTACTTTAGGGGTTAAACTATAAAGGTATCCTTCATTTGCCTTAAAAATAAACTCAGACTGTCAGGCCCTCTAATCTGGAAATTATTGTTTTTTGAAAGAAAGCGTTAACTCTGGGCTTTCCTGCTCAACATCCATTCGGCAGACCTTTGTGGGAGAGAACTTCTTTTAAACAAATAAAGAGACTAGAGTCCATTGAGTAAGTCTATCCCCTGCCGTCAGCCTACACTGACAGATGCCAAGCACACAGGGATGCCTGTCCTACCTTCTGGGGACACCACCCTTCTCCAGACATTGCCACTGCTGACAGAAACAAGTGGGCAAGTCTGCAAACTCCCAGATAATCTTGCAAAACATCCTTGTTGCAGGTGGGGCTCCCCAGACATAGACTGTGATGGAGAAGAATATGCTG
Source organism: Rhinolophus ferrumequinum (assembly GCF_004115265.2). Taxonomy (NCBI): domain Eukaryota; kingdom Metazoa; phylum Chordata; class Mammalia; order Chiroptera; family Rhinolophidae; genus Rhinolophus; species Rhinolophus ferrumequinum. The sequence continues at coordinate 58,485,164 of NC_046296.1, forward strand.
GAAGTGTCCTAAGGGCTGTGTCAGAATGACCATCTGTGGGAGAAGGAAGGAAACCATACTGGGCAGAGGGAGAAAGTTGGCTGCGGTGCAATCACAACGCCTCAGTGGACCCCCCCATGGAACTCTGAACTTGGGCTGGCCCTTCAGAGTTGTCCCCATTTGGGACAAGGGCTGGACCTGTACACCTTCCCCATCAACCAGTTACTGGATGTGGACGGTTCCCTAGAAGGGGCCTAACCCTGGACGAGGCTTCAGCATAGGGCGATTCCCAGAGAGGCCGTCAGCCAGCAGCAGTCCCAGCAACTGGGAGATAAGTCCTCCTGTCCTGAGTGGAGGTCTTGGCAGGCACAGCACAGTGTCCACTACCTTCCTGAATGATCTGTGAGGGCATTCAGGTGTGTGTAGGATAGCCCGGCGGCACTCAGAGCCCAGAGAGAGGGCACAGGTAGAATAATGTCAGGACACAGAACTGGATCTAAGTCTTATTAATAGCTCCGTCGCTTACAATCTGTCAGCTCAAATTAAAATCACACTTTCTGATTCTCAGTTTCTTCATCTGTAAACAGGGAATAATAATATCTACCTGATAGAGTTTTTATGAGGATCAAAGATGCGTAAAAAGGGTCCTGGCACAGCATAATCACTACGAATAGGACTGGTGACGGGTGACCACAGTAATTGTCATTATCTTAGCAGCCGTGGAGGCAAAGATAGTTCCCTGGTATTGGTGCCAGATGCTCTCTGATGGAAGTGATGCCAAAGTCTAAGAGGTCAAGAGCCATCAGGTACATGGACCACTGAGCTCCAAGGGAGCTGTGAGAAAGACTAGTCACCTCCTTCAATCTCAGGCCAGTGTCCTGCCAGAATCAAGGACACTGCTGTAGATACATCATCAGGAACAAAGCACAATACTGGGAAAGGGTTTTCGGCTGTCCTTGCCAACAGAACACATGGCAGCCTCCATGTGCCAGGCACCACGAGGCTGGGCCATGAGGGTGAGTGGGACAGTCACTATGCAGGCTGTGGTCGCCCCTGTCCTGCTGGCCTGTCTAAGGGGTTAGGACCACATGACAGATTAGGGGTGTATGAGTTCACTGATTCTTCTTTCAAACAGTCAGCATGTAGAAAGCCAGCTAGCTGGGATGGTTTCTGAGCATATGGAAAGTTCAGAGTATAATACCACAGCCAAAGCCACCATGAGTGGACACCAGAGCTCTGATCCTCTGTCTGATCGCGACCTTCCCTTGGTGGCTCAGGGCACGTTACTGGTTCTCACAGCTCTGCTAGACAGGAGGTGCCATGTGGTAATACACAGGCTCTGGAATCAGAGAAGCCAGATTCCTCAGGTTGAACCCAGTGCTCATTCTTCACCAACTGCAGGCAAGGACCAGTGCCCTCCAGCAAGACCACCAGGCTCACACTTGTAGCTCAACAAGTTGGGTTTATAACTCATTGCAGCTAAGGAGACGACACACCTGGGGCGTTAATAAGAGGGTGTTAGAAAGAACCAATGACAGGGCGTGGGTTTGGTGAAGGGGGGCTAAGGAACTGGGAGCTGGCTTTGGATTGGAAGTTGTTAGAAAGCAGGGCCAAGTCTGTAATCAGGTGTCTCAGTAAATCTGATAAGGAGGGCTATGATGAGATTAAGCTATGGTTGCTAAAGAAGTTGCAGTCACTCATTTTGGTTGGGGGAGGCAGTGGTATTTTGTGGGTGGCATAATAACATTGCTTTCGTCAATGCTTAGACAAAATGAAGTCGTTTGGTCTCATTTGATCTTGGTCTCGGGGTGCTCTTGAGGGAGGCTAGCATCCTGTGAGGTTGTCTAGGTCCGAAAGGAGCAAACCACGGGCTAGCTGTCAATGGAAGTCCAGCTTCTGAGCATCACGGCAGTTCTGTTTTCCTATCCTGCATGTGACTGAATCTCTCCATGTATCAATCTCCCCATCCATAAAATGGGGGTATGAGTATCGATCCAGAAGATGGCTTCAAACAATAAATCAGATAACGTGGTGCACAGAGCCCGAGCTCGCTGAATGTCAGTCTCCATGCCATCCAACGAGAGTATCCACACGGCAGCTGCTCAAACACCCATTTTTACAGATTAGGGACAGAGAAGGTTAGTGCATTCTGGTGAAAATCACAGGTACAATAGCCATCGACTGAGACTGTAACTGAGCTTTCCATTTGCAGGCACGGCCCAGCTCATCAGGGCTAGCACTTGAAAGGAATATCCTCCAGCAGCAACTAACTGCTGGCGATGGAAGCAGAATGTCACATTCAGCCTGGGCTCCCCAGGGGCTGGAGCACTGCCCAGGACCGGGTAGGAGGGAGAGTAGCCACCACCAGGACCCGTGGACCAGGGTCACCACAGGACCATCATGCCTGAGTTTCCCTTGGCAGCTTTCACACTGACTCATGGAGAGTGGCTTTAGACAGGAATCCAGGGAGTGACCCCGGGGGGTGAGGGCCGGGGGAATGGAGTACAGCCTGACTCTGAGCCCGGGACAGAGGCAGAACCTCTGCTTCTGGTTCCCACACACAATCTTGTCTGATAATAGCAGAGTTAATCACAGTGAGATTTCCAGAATAAAGCCCACCCAGGCTGAGTTCCCCAAATTACACCCTCTCCCTCGTAATTGCAGAGTTGTTCAGGGCCTGCATCTGGCTTACTACAGCATTTCCATGAGGACCTGATTGAATGCCACCTCTCATTTGGTGGAACAAAAGGCAAATTACATGCTGTGATGGCCTGGTTTCCCCAGCTCGGGGCAGTAGAACGTCCTCAGGCGTGGTACTGCAGGTCAGCTCCTCCTCAGCTGTGGGAATCTGGGAATACCACCAGCCTCAATGAAATGGTGGTGAAATGGGAATAACAAAGCTGCACCATCCTGCCTATGGCCCGAGACTGTGACAAAGATCAAATGCCGCATTCACATGTGAACACATAAAGAACTCTGAAAAGAATTATGAAATAAACAAAAATGTTTCCTAGACAATGGTTTTTGTTTACCAGCAAATAAAACAGATTTGAGGCAGAAACGAAACTGCCACGTTATAACGAGAGTGTTCTATGGTGACACAATTAACGTTCTTCCCCAATGTTGGCTAATGCCGGTCATTTCAGGACCCTGCAATTTGAGAAGCCACCAATGTCTGTGATGTCTGGCTCTGCTTGCGGAGGTACAGAGGTTGGCTCATGGTGTATTATTTGGTCAATCCACTCAGCAAGGATGCACGGAGGCTCTAGGCTGTATCCGCGTCGCTTCTATCTCAGAGCTTGGGGATAAAAGTTGGGAAATAAAGCCATCAAGAAGCCCTGGAAACCAGCTCTCCAGGTGGCACAGTGATTGAATTTGCTCTGCTCTGGCCCCGACTACCCTTGGTCCGTGGGAGGCCTGCAGGTACCCAGATCTCCGGCAGAGCCATTCACCCAGTCGCCAGCGTCTCTGCTCCTCAGGAAATATGCACGGGGATTGCAGCCTGGATGGGGCTGAGAGCGGCTGGGAGCAGGAGAGGTCCTCAGACTGGGGGAGGGTCCTCACCCTGTCTGAGGCAGAGGCCGAGTTCAGGTGGGCTTTTTCTCTTCCCACAGACCCTGGGCTGAACAGAGCTCGTGCTCAGACCTACGACATTCCCTAAGAGCCATTCTACAGAGTGAACCTCCTTCCTGACTTGAGGGAAACCTAGGCCGTCTCCCCGAGCAGACACCAGTGTTCAGACCCCTGGAGGATCTGCCCCTCCCATTTTCCTCACCAGGCAGGAAATCTGGGAAACACCATAATCCTTGGCAGTCTATGTGTTTCCCAGTCGGAATTATTCAGTGCAGCTCTAGTCCAAAGCCATCCTTGGCCTGGCAGGAAAATTCACAGCGAGCTACTGCAGGATCACTCACGTTGGGCTTGGGCTTTGGGACACTACATTTGGGTCTTTTCTAAGTGTCTCCACCAGTGTATGCAGCAAACAGCCTCCTCCTTCTTTCAGGTCATCAAATGGATAATGATTGGCTCAACTGCATACACACACACACACACACACACACACACACACACACACACACAAGCACAAACATTAATTCCCAGAGTCATTACTGTGTGTTGAAGGGGAAGGTAAACAGTATTTTCCTAAGTGCACACAGCCTGCCTAGCTAGCTTCCCCAGCCCACTGCGGAGCAGGGAAGCACCCCTTTGTTCCTCCTGTGCTAAGATGGCTCCCCTGTTGGTGCATGAGAAACAGGACCCGTTACAGAGGCATTCCCCCAGCCCTAATACCCGCCACTTAATCCCCAAAGACCTCCAGAAGCTTTCCTTATTTTCCCGTGCTTATTAGGTCAGGTCACATTCCTGAGATCGTTTATACTCTTGTCCAAATAACCCCTAGGGGTTTTACTCATCCAGTTAGGCAGCCAATGAAAGAATCATTTTCACCAGGATTACTCCGCTGAATATAAATGTTGCTGAGTAGGTGAAAGGGAAGGGACGTGTGCAGGGGTGAGCTCATTAGGAAACACTCCAGGCACATGCTGCCCAGTCCTCCAGGGTCCCCTCGGGGGTGTCAGGGTCACACTCTGCCCTGAGAGCTCCACACCTGCACTGCAACCCAGCCCAGCCCTGGCCTTGGCCTCTTATCCAGACATAAGCTAAATGGCCAGTCGTAAACGATTGAGCCTGAAATGACACAGGAGCTGGGGTCCCTGCCACAGCCCATAGATCTCTGCTTATTTCCACTATCCACCCGACATGTGTGGGTGCATGCCCAGAACACAGTGCTGAGGGAGCCCGGGGCCCTGCCCCCAAGCTGGAGCCCACAAAATCAAGGACAGCAGGCAGCATGGTGGTTGATACTCTGGCTCTTTCTGAAACACCTAGAAAATTCTCTGCCTCCAGGTGGAATTGAGGTTGAGGTGGGAGGACTTGCAGCGGAACAGTAGAGCCCAGCCCTGGGGTGGCTCACCAAACTCCAGGCGAAAACATACATATGACAGTTTGCAAGGCAGTTGGTGGGAAATCGCAAACACTGCGGTTTCCATGTTCCATGTTGCAGAGAAGTCTTCGAGGCCAAGAAGAAAACAGCCCTGTTTCACTCTGCTTCGCTCAGTGTGCACCTGGAGCTTTTAGCTTTGGTTTTCCAGTAGTTCTAGAGCTCACGGTTTCAGGAGCCCCCTGTGCAGAGATCAAGGGCTTCACAGCCACGTCTGGGAGGGATGGCCAAACACTGACCTGTGGATGGCTGGTCCGGTGCACAGCAGACATCAGACTCACAGGGCAGCAGACAACAGAGAGCAGGGTGGCTGCAGGGCTGGTACCCCCGAGACAGACGTCATACGAGGCCTGACAATTAAGTTCACAAACTTGTTGCAACGATGTTGCTAACCTTTTCTGATATCAAAGGGATTGTTCATGATGAATTTGTACCAACTGGACAAACAGTTAACCAAGTTTGGAAGTGCTGAAAAGGCTGCATGACAAAATTAGACGACCTGAACTTTTCGCCAACAATTCATGGCTCTTGCATCACGACAGTGTACCAGTTCACAGGGCACTGTCTGTGAGGGAGTTTTTAGCCATTAAACAAATAACTATTGGAACACCCTCCCTACTCACCTGATCTGGCCCCCAGTGACTTCTTTCTTCACCTGAAGATAAAGGAAATATCGAAAAGGAAGATATTTTGATGACATTCAGGATATCAAGGGTAATATGACAACAGCTCTGATGGCCATTCCAGAAAAGGAGTTCCACAATTGCTTTGAAGGGTGGACTAGATGCTGGCGTCAGTGCATAGCTTCCCAAGGGGAGGACTTCGAAGGTGACCATAGCGATATTCAGCAATGAGCTATGTAGCACTTTTTCTAGGATGAGTTTGCAACTTAATTGTCTGACCGCGTAGGAAGGCAGCCTTTCCCTATGAGAAGGCAGTCCTCTCTAAAGCTGGAAATGGCACTCTTGTAAAGGAGCGCATGTCCTCTCTCTCTCTCTGGAAGAGTGCAAGCGGGGGCAGAATACTATGGAAAGCACCCATCAGAGAGAAGTTGAACTCAGTCAGCTTGGAGGCCTGTCCCACCCAAGGAGCCCTGGTTCTGAGTCTGTGGATGCGCTGAGTTACTTACAGAGGGAGAGAGGGCCCTGGCCTTCCCAGGCATCAAAGCCTCCTGCCCCTGCAGGGTATTCCTGAGCAGCTTTTGTCCTGGGGTGAGAAGGGAAAGCAGTAATCCCATGCTTAAACCAAAGCATCTTGTGGTGTGCCCTGGACTTGGAGCACACCCTTGATCCTTCCCACCACCCTGCAAACTCCTGGGGACCCCTTGGGCTGGAAGTGGGGGCCAGTGGAGGCTTGCCCAGCACCTGCCTCAGCCCCAGCTGGGGTGTCTCAGGCCTTTGTCAGAGGGAGCAACTGCCATCTGGGACATCTGATTTGACTTCCAGTCTCTCGAAATCCTGTGTAACAGCCGTAACTTCCTGGGATTCTGTGAAGGAACTGCAGGAGACCACAGCTGCCTTGATGCCTCTCCAAGATGTCATCTGAGAAGCAGGAGCAATTCAGAGGAAGTCATTTGTAAAGGAAGCCCCTTCCCATTTTTTTCGTTCCTGAATAAACGAAAAGTTTAAATGGTTTAAGGAGTCCATGAGTTATCTGGATTAACTAGCTAGTTAAGCAAATGATTAAACAGCTCGGGGTCGCCATTCGCTCATCTGACAAAGAAGGGTCATGTAATCCAGAACTGTGTGTGTGTGTCCATGTATGTGTGTGTGTGTCCGTGTGTGTGTGTGCTCATGCAAAATTACACATGCGTTCATGTCTGATCGTTTGCACAGATGTCCATCAGCCAATGAGACAGCGTGCTCAGGTCCAGTGACCCCACCTCCAGCGCTGGCTTGAAATAAAGCAGAGAAAGACACCTCTACTGGAGGGGACACTGGAACTGCTAACTCCTCTGATTTCAAAGTCACTGGACAAGAGCTCTTTAAGTAGGTTTCCTGACTGGAGGTGTTGAAGCTAAGTATGGCACAATGATCTCTTGTAAAGGATTGGACAGAGGGGGTGTCTAGTTGAGAGCGTGCACGTGCACACACGTGCTCCTAGTACGAGCCTTTGAGGACACAAACCACATCTGATTCTACTTGGGATTCCTAGGATTGAGCACAGGGCTTGGGACAAGGCACTCGCTCAATAAAGAGTTGGTGAAGAATGAATGATGAAAGAACAAACACTCATAAAACCTCCTGAGCTTATACTGCCAACGTACTGAGAACACTGTTCCAGTCACTGCTCAGATCTCTAACCGTGAATGTTTAGTTAATAGCTAAAATATCTTAACAACTTTTTTATGGAGAGAGAGTTGGGGCCTGAGGGTGGGTGGGGGTGACCTGGGTTCTTTCTTCTGCTCCTAATGAGCTGTGCGACCTTGGGCAGCCCCCCAGCTCCCATCTTTAGAAGGAGGGGGTTGGGGTGAATGACCTCTGGTCTCCCTCCTACCTCTGACAGTGGATGAAAATGAAAACCAATAGTGCCTTACAGAAAAAAACCAAAATCTTAATTCTAATAATGGCATCGACTTTGAAATTGTAAAAATCTACCTTCATGAGCTTCATTTTCTATTCATTAACTTGAATTCCCCCTTTTCGTTTTCTAAGGAGTAGCAAAGGTTAAGAACTACCCTGGGCCACCTCTGAAAGTCTGATATGCACCTGTCCTGTTAGTGAGCCCTGACCTCAGTCAGGAGAGTTTAGGGAAGAACAATGCCATGTTTTCCCCTGAATATGACATTATTCGGGGCGTGCATGACTGCTCACTGCACACGCTGAGTAAACCTGGAGACCCCCAAAAGCAGCCTTCCAAGGAGATCGTGAGCCCTGCTGATCCATCCTGGGTTCCATCTCACTGCAGCAGGGCACAGCAAGTACCAGGAGCCAGGCAGCATGGCTATGGCCTGTGGGGCCCTTTTGCCAAAGCCCAGCCAAGTTACCTGTCTGTGCACCAGGGGCAGAGGAAGGTGGTTTTTTTCAGAATCAAGTGTGACTCTGCCAGTGGCCAACCCACCCTGCCAGACGAACAGCAGGTACAAATACCTCGAACAGAAGGAACAGTGTTCTCCCTGCGAGATTCTGTCACAGATACCCTATGAGCATGACAACTGGTGGTCTCCCTAAGAGAAATGAAAAGATTTGGGCAGGAAGGCCCCAGCCTACTACAATCAGAGTCCTTGAACCAGAGAGAAAAATCACCCACACCCAGTTGTGCATAAATTCATTCTCAGCTAGGAGGTTCCTTGGATTCAGCCCTAAAGAACTGGAAAATGACTGACATCAGCAAAGGGTGCTCTGGGGGTGCCATATAATGTCCTCCAACTAAGCCAGCGAAATGCCCCAAATTCCTTGAAAGGGTAGGGTGGGAAGTTCCTGTGAGAACCACACTGATGAGGCCATAAAAGTATCCGACTCATAGGGAGAGAGCCATCCCATGCCAGTGACAGCACGTTGGCAGCAGCAAGAGGTATGAGGTCACTGGCTATGGCTTCTTTGCCACTCCCTGAGGTCGCTTCAGGTCAGGTGGAGCCACACAACAAAAGTAGTTGCAGATTAGACCACGCAGGAAAGGGGAGACAGCATTTGAATGGCTGCCCAGAGCCCACAGGGCAACTCAATTTGCCAGATGGGTGTCCAAAGCCAAAGATTCTTCCTTGCTTTCTGCTGGCCCATGCTGTGGGTTGACGGGGTCCGTGCTGAGGGTAGAATTGGCTGCATAACTTGTGATGACTCTGGCAGCCACTGAATAGCAGTAACCATGGCTCTGTGCCACCCCGTGGCCTAGGGCTCCTCACCAAGCACACCAAGTTCAATGCAGCACGTGATCCGAGAGGTGTGAGACTTGGCCTCCTATGAGTGGCATGCTATGGAGAAGCTCAAGCTCTCCAAGGACAAGCAGGCCCTCAAGGTCATCAAGAAAAGGGTGGGACACACATCAGCACCAAGAAGAAGAGAGAGGAGCTGAGCAACATCCTGGGAGCCATGAGGAAGGCGGTGGCCTAGAAAGACTGAGCCCCCTCCACTCTGCATGTAATAAAACCTTTTAGAAATTAACTAATTAATTAGTAACTTGTGGACCCAGTGCAAAACGAAAACGAGGGCTCCTTGTTCAAAAATTAATAATTTGAAGATGACAATAGCATCACTTTAAACTAACTACAGGGCCCTCCTGAGCCATGGACTCTGTGCAGCTGCACAGGGCACGTGCCCATGAAGCCTGCCCCGTCTCTAGGGAGTATCTGATTCTGTGTGAGTCCTTCCCATTGGAGTTCACCTTCACAGTTTGAGGACAAATTAATCATCAACACTATTTCTCTCTGTTTCAGGAAAATACACTACAACAGCAAAAGTGCTTCCATTCCTCAAATGTTAATTGAGCACATACTACGTGCCAGGCACCCAGCAGTGAACAAAGGCTGTGCCCTCCTAGAGTTTACATTCTAGCAGGGGAAGAAGCATCTTCCTTCAGGCCTTCCTCCAATCCTTTCAGAGATGGCTTGTAGGCCAACAGACTCTAAGTTAGCTTTTTCACGAATTGTACTTTGTCCCAGAAATTCATACAGTTCAATGCTAAATTGCTCCTTGAATTTTTGCACATGTTATTTTTGCCTCCACAGCAGCGCCATGAACTCTTTGTTTTACAAGAAATGTCCTCAATGAGTCTGTCATTCAACAAATGTTTACACAGCTCTTGTGCCAGGCCTAGCTCTAGAGGTCTGGGATACAAATAATTATAAGATAGGTCCCCTTTTCCAGGAGATATTTTAGATGGGAGTCGTATAATTAATTAACAACTACACTAAAAAGAGGTGAGAATGGTAATAAAAGAAGGAACAGTGTGTTTTGAGAGGAAGAGGGAGATAGAGGAAGTCAGGAAAGGCTGATGATATTTGAGCTCTGCTTTGAAGGTTTAGTGGAAACAAAACTCAGGCTTGTCTCTTCATGGAGACGTCTCCAAGGAGCATCCCCTAGGTAACTGCAGGCCCCCTCCTCTCCCATCCCCTCATGCTGTTCTTCCCCAGCGCCTGGGAAGACCTTCAGGGAGTCTTACCTTTTGAGAGCTCCACCTATCTGATACTTAAATTCCCTCCACAACATTTTGGACTGGGGTCAACCTGCTGTGCCATGAAAATGTTTAATGACAGGGAACTCATGACCTTCGACTCACGACATTTTGGACTGTTCTGATTGCTCTAGTATTCTTCCTTCTTTCGAGTCAAAAATCTGCCTCTTGCGGGCACCATACTAATTATCAGGGCCCAGGGGGCCAGATGGGACCTGTATGGCCTATATCCTGACCAGCTGGATCAAATCCCACATGTAGATCTTGAGCCTGTATGTCCTTGAGAGGGAGCACAAAAAGTTTTTCACTGGGGCCTGAACCCCTTCCTGGTGGCCCTGACCAGGCATTGGCGAGTCTCTAGCTTGCCAATGCCTAGACCACTAGGGTATGACAGGTTAGTCCACTGCCATCCAGAAAGCAAGTTCAGATTCCATGCAAGCCTGCCTCCTTGAACTCAAATGACATTTTCACTTTTGGCCTAGTCAGCAAGGAGGAGACAGATAAATCTTAATGGGGTTTAAAGACAACATGTCAAAAGCAAGCTCGGGGATCCATCCCAAACACCTGTTTTCAGCCCAAGCTCTGAAATCAGACTTTCTGCTTGCAAACAAGGTAAGACAAGGGACCATCCTTGACGTTGCCTTCCACCACTGACCACCAATGTACAGCCTCCCCACACCTAGAGGTCCCCAAGCCACAGACCACCCCCAAGTTTGGCCCAGACTCCTCAGAACCTGGAATTTGGCATAGTTCAGTCAATTCAGGCATCTATTTCCAAGTCACTTGTAGAAAGAAAACCTGCCAAAATGAGATGGGAACAGCCAAGTCTCCGTTCCGCAGCCAGCCCTCCCCAGGACACTGTCCCAGATCTCGTCAAGGTCAGGCATTACCAGGAACTGAAGTTCAGGGTCAGCTTTCTGAAAAAGCTGAAATGTGGAGAGGGTGAACACATACCTTTGAATGAGAATTCCCATCTTGCACCCCTGCCCTGTGCTTCGATGCCTCAGGATATAATTTTTTGTTCTTACTTAACCAGAAAGTAAAAAAACAAAGGAGCCAACCCTGAACAAAGGGCTCTCCTCCAGTCTAATCCTGCAGCCTAATTAAGCCCAGCTCCTACCTCTGTGCCAGGCAAACCAGTCTGCCCAGACTTAAAGTGATTACCAGCTCACTTGCGGTGAGTTTGGTAAACTCCTGCAGAAATAGAGCTTTGGGCTCAGAGGTGCTGTGGTCAGGTGATCAAGTCTCCTCATTTCTTTGTTTTCCCTTTCCGTGGGGGGGGTCTGATGGTTTTGCTGAGCTGCATAATAGGCAGAGAGTTTCTTTCTCAGGTTACAAATGCAGCAGCTGAATCCTGAGTCTTGCATACACAGGACTAATAAGGGCTGGATCTTTTTAACATGTTTCTTGATCACTTAGGAGCTGTCAGCAATTTTCCTAGCACTCATTTCACCTGGAGAAATTACCTGCTCTGCTTCCGTCTGTGGCCACGTCAGTGAGGTGAGGCTGGGCCGGCTCTCCTTGGCTCTGAGCCCTGGCCACCGCACTCCTCATTATATGTCTTTGGGTCAACAGACTGGTATGGAGCCTGTCTAGACTCTGCTGAGGTCTCGTGAGCACCGTGCTCCTAGGAAGACAGCCTGCTGGTGCCCAGATCCCTGTCGCCTTCCCCTCAGCACAGGGGGCTTGGTTTCTGCCACCACGTCCTCTGGGACCTGAGTGATGGGCTCTTCTTCCCTGAGTGCCAATTCATCCTGTGCATTCCTGAGACTCTCCAGTTTATCAAAGACCCTCTGAACTTGAGCTATTATTCGGTAGCTTAGTAGTAACTAAGCACCTACTGTACGCCCAACACTGTGCTAGATGCTGGGGTTGCAAAAATGTGACACCCTGAGGAGCTTACAGTTGAAAAAGTCCTTGATGAACCAAAGAGTTGTTATTATTGTACACTTGTTTACTCAATAAAATTTATTCCACTTCTACTTTGTGCTTAAGCAACTAAGATGAGTCCACTAGAGGGAAGGGGGTCGAGATTTATTGAGGACATAGAATGAGCTGGGCTCTGTGCTATGCACTTGGTTCGACCTGGTTAAACCTCCAAAATTATCTCCATTCTACAAATGAAGAACCCGAGGCAGGAGAGGGTAAAAGCAATTGGCGCATGTATCCATGGGTAGTCATAAATGGAGCTGGGGCTTCTGCCTGTAATCCTTGATTTTCCCACCCAAAACACTACCTGTCATGCTGTTGAAGGAGATGACCGATAGAGTAGGACAGGGGCTATGACAATGTAGGGGAGACACACCACACTGCTCCACTCCTACCCCTGTTTCTTGGGGTCCCCAGCAAACTCGGGAAGCCGCAATCTCTCCTGTCACCCAGCTGAGGCTGAGAGGGTTATACACACGCAGGGTAGGCCTTGGGCTGGCTGGTCCTACTCCCGGGGCCTCCTCTGCACCACCCATGGTGGTGCTGGCCCTTCTGAATTGCCTTAGTTAACAAGTGAGACTGCTCACCAGTTGGTCACTGTGCGAGGAGGTCAGATCATATCAGCCTGCTGGAAAAACGTGTGGCTTCCTAAGCTCGAGTCGCACTCTTTTTCCCCTTTGAGTTGTTTATACCTTCACTGCATTTCATTTTTATGAGTCCTGTCAGATTTCACAGTCTGTGATTCTCCCCGGCACAGCTAAACACATCTTCAGAGAACCCAGACCGGCTAATTTATGTTGGTTTCTGTCGTGCATGTAATCTAGATCTCCATTTGGTCCATTCAGCCTACCACTCGAATTCCTCAGAGGAAATTTTTAGCCACAAGATGGGTCAACCTAGAGGAAAGAGGACGGATGGATGGATCTTCCCTTTCTCATACAGTCAGCCTGGTTAGTGACCAGATATCACACTTTCCCATATTTGGCCATTACTGAAGAGTGTGTACTTTACAAGTGACTTCTTTTTAGCACTTGTATAAATAATATTTTTTTTATTCTGACAGAGTCCCATTTATAATCTTCCTACCATTAAATAACAAATGCATTCCTGCATTCCTTTTAGGTGCCTCCAGAAGGTTTCAATTGTTTATTCAAAGGCCAAACAAGTTCTGGAATCAAACGAAATCAATCATTAACAAAGTGATGAGAAACGTGCTTCTGGTAACATTTGTTTCTTCCCTTTTCAGGATTGAAAGAAGAAAAATAGCTCTAAATGACAGCCAGAGGACAGAGGTCACACGGAGTCATAAAAGCCCGATGCCTACTTCCACAACCCTTAGAATTACACTCTCAGGTCATAATTTCTAAAATGAAAAACATAGGCCAGTCGTGCCAAGCTCCCACCCCAGGATCCAAAACTGCCCAGCTTCCTCCAGCACTCAAAGCTCCGCACAGCAGTGACAGCAGCTGAGCACATCCAGCCACCCACGTGGTCCTGCGGAGGGTGCCCAAGCCCTGGACATGTGCTCCCGCTGCTTGCTCATCCCAGGATGACTGGGAGTATTTCCAGGGACCTCACTGGGCCCAGCACATTGGGAATTCTGCTAGGGGTGGGGTCGAGAGAAGGCCTTCTCTCAATTGGTATTGTCAGACCCAAATCCTGGCCTTACAGGAACACTTGCGTAACTTCCCTGGACTCAGCGTCTGTGATGAAAATAGTCAGTTGTTTGTCATTGCTGTGTCCCGCAGAACTCATGTCCAAACACTGACTTACCTGCTTTATTATCTTCCAGTATCCGAGCATTGTTAGACCCTCCAGGCAGCCCAGTTCTTAACTCACCGTCTTCTCATGCCCCACAGCAGCTGTTCCCAACCCTTGTCACTTCCTTGGGTTTCTTAAAAGTTGGTGCTCCCTAAATTTCTGCCTTTTTAAAATTAAGTCATTCATTCTTCTACAATTTATTGAGGTCTTAGTATGTCCCAAGCCCCATTTTAAGCAATTAGGGACAGAGCAGTGATGGAGCAGACATGGTCTCTAGACTCATGGTGGAGCTTATGATCTAACTTACAGTCTCCTCTCGTTCCACATACTCTTCCCAGATCATCTCATCCCTTCTCCAAGGTTTCCGTTGTTACCTGTACCCTCACAACTCCCTCTTTGCTTGGCTGACCCACGGACCCATCCAACTGTGTGCCAGACAGTGTCATATAAACATGCCAACTTGTGGTTGGCAATGAGGAACCCAATCTCCATGTAAAGAGGGATGGTTGAAGACCACAAGCGCGACTCTTATCCCAGAATGCCTTTATCTTGGGTATACTTGCTCGGATCCCAGCTGAAAGCACCATTATGGAAATCCTCAGAAGTACTGCTTCTCTGCCACCTGCCCAGACATGGATGATATTCCTGCCTTAAATTTCCACAGCAGAGTTAAAGCCAGCTAGACCATTTAGCAAGACTTTATAGAAAGTTCCAAAGGAATAGAAGGGAATTAATTTTTCACCGGGTTTAACTTACAGTTGGCCATTGGCTGTGGTTTCTCCTACAGCCCCCTGGTCTGGATGACCCTCCCAAGATCTCTGCCTACCCTGGCCACTCAGTTAGAGCAGGCTCCATTATCACCCAACAATACCTTAAACTCACCTAGAGTGGGTCCGCAGAGAGAGAGGAAGGAGCCCCCTTTCCCTGTTGCGTAAGGTCCACTTTCTAAAACCACAGTTCCTATCTCAAGACTTGCTTCTTCCGAGGAAGATTGATTTGGTGAGAGGCTCCTCCCTTCAGGAGAGACTGCTCTCATCCATGTAGATGGTGGCCTTCCCTCACGACCTGAACAGGACACAATAGTCTCCCTCTGCACAGAAAGTACACAGGTTGTGGTGTGAGAAGGAAGGTGAGGACAGTGATCATTTCCAAAGTACTTCACACTCAGTATGTATAAAACCAAGCTCAACATATCTTTCTGGCGTCCTCCCTCCACATCTTCTCACCTTCTGCTTATTCTTGTCTTTAATGATGGCATCAGCATCCTCAGAGTCACCCAAGCCAGAATCCTGGGCTCAGCACTGTGCCTCCCACCCAGAGTTCCACACCTTCTACCTCCCAAATGTCTTCCCAATCTTCCCTCTCCTCCCTATGTCGGTGTCTTGGTGTAGGCCTTTTCACCTCTGCCTGGACCAGGGCAATGTCTTCCCCATGGATCTTTTTGCCTCTGGCTTTCCCTGCTCCAATCCATCCTCCACAGTGCAATCAAGGTGATTTTCCTCAAATCATTATCCCACTACATATATATGTAAGGTTGTTGTCCTGGAGCCAGACGGCCTGGATTCAAATCCGCATGAGTTTTGTGACCATAAGCAAGTTATCTAACCTCTTCTGACTCATTTTCCTCATCAGTAAGTGCGGATGACAGTACTTACCTCAGAGTTGTCTTAGGGATTGTGGCAGGCTGCTTCCAAAATGGTGCCCAATGATCTCACTTTCCAATACGTGTGCCCTTGGGTGGTGCCCTCCCACTGAGCATGGGCCACACCCAGTTACTTGTTTCTAATCAATAGAATACAGTAAAAGTGATGGGATGTCACGTCTAAGATTAGGTTCTAGAAGACTTTGACTTCTGCCTCTCTCTTGCTCGCTCGGTCTCTCTTCTCTCTTGCATGCTCTGCTAAAGCAAGCTTCCATGTCGTCACTGTCCTGTGGAGAGGCCCACATGGCAAAGAGCCGAAGGTGGCCTCAGCCAGTGATAACTGACCCCTGCTAGCAACCATGTGATGGGGCTGGGGAGCAGATCCTTCCCCAGTCAAGCCTTCAGATAAATCCAGCCCCACCCAACACCTTGGTTACAGTTTTAAGAGAGACCCTGAGCCAAAGGACTCAGCTAAGCTGTGCCTGAATTCCTGGCACACAAAATCTGTGAGGTACTAAATGTTGTTCTCAGCCACTTAGTTTTGGGGTAATTTGTTATGCAATAATAGATAACTAATATAGAGATTAAATCCAATGATACAGCTAAAGGGCTTAGAATAATGCCTGATGCACTGTCGATGAATATTAGCTATTACCATTGTCATTATTATCACTTGCTTAGACACACTACCAGTCTAAAGCTCTGTGAGAGGAGGGACCATGCCCATTTGTCCACTGGGTCCCAAGCTCTTGCATAATGCTAGATACAGTGTCCTGTAGTCCCAATCTGAGGGCCCAGGTCCTCCCTCCAGCCAGAAGACCAAGAAGTACAGTGGTAAGGGACCATCCCCAACCGGCTGGAGGACAAGGCCCCTTTGTGGTGTCGCGGCCTTCTTGAGCCCAGGCTGCATATGTCCCAGGAGCAGTTATCACAAAGCTGGCCCTTGTGTCTGCCCCGCATCCCTGGAAGGCACAGAGAAAACAATGAAACTATCATCACCAACCTTCTTTCCTAGCCAGTTTGTGGACCGGGAGGGCAGGGGAGAGGCTGTGTTGGACTTGGCTGGATAACACCATTTTTCTTGACTGAGGAAATGTATACCAGCAGGGCTAAAAGTAGACGGTAGTTCTCACCCAAGAGAGCTCTATTCCCCGGAGGTCAGGCTACATCTTCCATCTACACATCACCCACTCCTGCTTAAAGACTCAGTTCAAATGTCTCCTCCTCTATGATGCCCTCCCCAACTTCCCAGCTCCTGGTGTGCCCTGGGCCTAATGCCTTCATTTGAGCGTGCTGTATTCAAGGTCTGAGTGAATGTGTTCCTGGAATAGCCTGGCCGTCCAGGACAAAGACTGTGTCCTATTTGCTTTTGTATCCCTTGTTTCAGCAGAGCTGACAAAGTAAGCTCCAATGCTGAATGAATTACAGAGTGCTGTTGCATTCTGAGTTCAAAGGTTGCAGAAATAAATCTCTAGAAGGGCATGAAAGCCCCTTTTGCACAAGAATGTGGAGCGGAGAAATAAGGGGTTCTGTGTGGTTCATCCTACAAGGGAACCTCTCCGAAAGCACTATACTCCCTGGAGTAAGGAAGTCCGGACTGCAGGGCACACCACCCTAAGTCTGAGGAATTTGAGCTACTTTCAACTAAATGACCCCCTCCTCTGTACATTGACAGGTACTCTCCCTTATCCTAAGCCAGGGGTTCTCAAAGTGTGGTCTCCAGATCAGCAACATCAGCACCACTTAGGACCTTGTTAGAAATTCAAATTTTTAGACCCCACCCCAGACCTACTGGATCAGAAACTCTGGGAGCTAGGCCCAGCCATCTGTGTTTTGAGCCCTGCATGTGATTCTGATGCATGCTTAAGTTTGAAAACCACCCTTTTAAATGCACTGAAACTCATGTGAAAAGACTTTAGAAATACAATCCAGATTGATTTAAAATTAAGATTAAATGAGAACCCAAGCCAATACCCCTTGCTATAAAATGCCCAGGATCAGTGAAACACCCCCACTATTCTCCACAAAACAGTTCAACAGGCAATTAAATGAACTCAGCACATTTATTTTAAATGTGCAAAATGAATTTTCATATCCTAAGAGTAACACCAGATGTTTTACCTCTTTTTCCTAATTGATTTTCCAGCCTACAGCAATTCGTCTTTGTATTTTCCAGTTGGATCATAACGCAGCAAGAAGAGTGTGTTCCGGCAGGATTATTAAATGCCATGCATTTTAAAACAAGCACCATTCGGGCCACCATGAATTATCTGGGTGGTTGTCTTCCCGAAATATTAAAAAAAACAAACAAAAAACCAGGCAGCTATAGGTACCAGGCAGGAAACTCAGCAAAGGCCGTTTCAGGGGACTGGGTCTCCAGGCTCTTGGCTGGTTACAACGCTGAGTCCTGGGCATTGAGCCCAAACCTGAGCTCTTCTCCACAGTCCTGCACTCCCTGGTACTGAAGGATTTGCTAGCTGTAAAACCTGCAAATCGACATTTTGTTTTTCAATGAAAAGTTTTGTCTTTAAAACGAGGAAGGAAAAGTAGGCTGGGGGGTGGAGGTGAATGAATGGGCTGAGGGGCTGACGAAGGCAAGAGGCAGTGGCTCAGAGAAGCCAGCCTGGGGACCCTCTCCCTGCTCTGCGCCTGGGGAAGCCCAGACAATTCCCCTCTGTTGGCCAATAGGCCTGGCTGCACAGGAGGCCCTGTTCCTGCCTGTTTAAGTGGGGGAAAGGTCAGCAGAGACCAGGTTTGCCTCACTCAACAAAAGCTCTGTGAGTCCAGAGAGAAACAGAAGCCTCAAGCTTTAAAGCAAACTTCAAAAGGGATCTACTCTGTCTCTGCCTGGGGTGTCGGGAGAGGGCCAGAGGAAGAGCCACTAAGTGCTAGAAACCCAGAAAGTGCTGATTCCAAAAACAAAAACCACACTTCTTAGGCAGCTGGGAGAGGTTGGCACTATCAAGTTACCTTCCCTAGAAGCTGCTGAAAGCTGGCAGATCTGAGCTATCATGGCCATAGGATTTTCATGTGGTCTCCAAGTATAAACTGCCTGTCTGGTTCTGAGACCCCCTGCAGCAGGCTAAATGTCTGAAATTAGAGCTCATCAAGGATTAAATCTCAAAATGTGGCTGCTCCGACTTTAAATAACAGCCCTCCAAAGCATCGTGTTCTACCCATCACGTGGCCTTTCTCAGTACTTAGAATAAAGCATTCTAGGTTCCCCAGAGATACACATTTACGTAAAGTTCAGCAATAGGAGAATCAACTCCTGATTCGGCCTTTACCCAGGAGCTCCAGCCCCAAAGATAACTTACAATTTCATGGGGTACAGTGTTGACCCTTGAGGAGCTGAAGGGAACCCAGTAACCAGCCTTCCAGACAGATAGCGTGACCCCACACCGGTGATTAACAGAAAAAATGTTATCTAAATTTAAATTGCACAAATGACAATTTTAACTTTCAAAGAATAGGGAGCAAAGGCCCCATAAGAGACACAAGTGTCTTTAGGACACAGAGACAGTACACATGAGGTCAAAAGTTTTGATACTGGGTGCCTAAGTACCACCCATAGTCTTCCTCTGGGCCTGGGATAGGAGCAACCCGGTCTCCCATGGCCACCCAACCCCCACACGTCCCCCAAAGAATTTCATCCTCATTTACAACAAACACTATTAGAGAGTTGGTGGCTAGAAAAAAACCTTGCCTAGCTGAATTCGCCTCTTGCCCCAAATTCATTAAGATATTTTTGTATACTATTAAACCACAGGAGCCATTTTATAAATGTCATCATCATAGTCTTTTAATATTTTACATAAAAAACTGTATACACAGCTTATAGAACTTTTATGTAAACATCATAAGCTCACCACTTTGTCATTTGTCAGTTTATTTAAAAAATAAAAAACAAGACAACAATTTAGTAGAAGTACCACTGGGTGGGGAAGGGGGGAGGAAGGAGACTAGGGGCAGGTTCATTCTCTGTACAGAGATGCAGAGAAAATTTCACATAGTTTTAGAGACTGTCTTGTGAAAAAAAGGGAGGGGGGAGGGTTAGGTAGGCCCCAATACTTGTTACTGCTGTTTATCAAAATAGTGTGCAGACCTGCACAAAAAAAATAACTAAACAGTGTTGCCACTTTTTTCAAGAAAACAAAACAAAAATTAGTGGTTTCTTTTTCCTTTTTTTTAAGTCATCACTTTTCTTTAAAACATCAGAAGTAGATGAGGTTACAGCGTACAAGTGTGGTCAGAATGCTACTGTCTTATGCAAATGACAAGTGCATTAAGTGTCAAACAATGAAATAATTGTGCAAAGAATTCTTTCAAAATAAAACCCAACAAAATTTAGCCTTTAAATAAATCAAATAACATCAGTTTCTTGGACTAAACAATTTTCACTTGTAGGACAGGCACAAAGTTCGCTTATGGCAAAAACAACCTGCAGCACACTCTCCCTCCTGCTGCCCAGGGCTGGTGGCTGGTGAGGTGTTCACTGGGGCTGGCCCGCAGGAGACGTGAGTCTGGAAGCTGTGTCCTCTCAGCCCCAAGTCAGTTGCAAATGTCTTCCCCAGGGGTTGGAAAGACGACCAAGTCCAGTTCATGCTTGGATGGGCGCCTGAATCAGGCTGGGCTGGAGCTGTTCTAGCGCCCTGTCACTCCACCCACCACCACCATTAAATAACACCATCCTACCTCCGAAAATAAAATTATATCTATATTTATATAACACCCCGTCCTCCCCAACCCTCCCCTCCCGCAGTTCCCGTGGTCTATGTTACACACAAGAGATAGCAGGCGTTCACTGGTTATGGGCGAACGTATGATGGGGCTCGGCCGGACCCCGGCGCCAAGCTCCTCTCCAGGGACCAGAGGCGGGGGCGGAGTGGTACGGGAAGGGGGAAGTCGGAAGATACACACAGCCACACACTCGAAAGAGGCTTGGCTCTTCAGACAAGGGTGCTCAGGGGACCCTTGGCACTCAGCGGTGCGCCTGAATCTGTGCAACATAGCTGGACGCACACAGACACTGGAAAGGGGGTGCCCAGTGCCTCCCATGCCGATTCCCGGCGCCAGGGCCACAGCCTCCACGCCACGGCTGCCGGGCGGGAAGGCAGACACCAGACAGTCCGGTGGGATCATTGAGGGAACCGGCCCGGGAGGGGGGCCGCGCTGGCAGGGGCGGGCGGGCGCGGCCCTCATAGCACCTTGCAGCAGTTGATGCAGCCGTTCTGGGAGCCGTAGCGCTTCTGTAGCGCGGCGCGCGTGGCCGTCTCGAAGACCTCACGCACGCCCTCCTTGGTCTTGGCGGAGCACTCGAGGTAGTCGTAGGCTTGGATGCGCACGGCCATGGCGCGGCCGTCATCCGTGCGCACGGGTTCCTGCTTCATGCGGGCCAGCTCTGTGCGGACGTGCTCGTCACTGCGCAGATCTTTCTTGTTGGCCACTAGAATGATGGGCACGTTAGGGCAGAAGTGCTTCACCTCGGGCACCCACTTCTCGGGGATGTTCTCCAGCGAATCCGGGCTGTCCACCGAGAAGCACATGAGGATCACATCGGTGTCCGGGTAGGAGAGCGGCCGCAGGCGGTCGTAGTCCTCCTGACCCGCTGTATCCCACAGCGCCAGCTCCACCTGCTTGCCGTCCACCTCGATGTCGGCCACATAGTTCTCGAAGACGGTGGGCACGTAAACCTCGGGGAATTCGTCCTTACTGAACACGATCAGCAGGCACGTCTTGCCGCAGGCGCCATCGCCCACCACCACCAGCTTCTTGCGGATGGCCGCCATGAGCGGGCCGGGCCCGGGCAGCAGGAGGGGGCCCGCGAACGCCTCGCTGCCGTCCCGCTCGCCGCTCACCTCGGGCTGCGCGCTGGGGGCAAGGGTCGCTAGCTGCACCCAGGCCCCGCGGTGGCGCGTCCTCTCGGTGCGCTCCGGCTGCCGCGGCGGGGGCGGTGGGGGCGCGGGGGCATAGGGCGCACCGTGAGTCTCCGCGCTGCTCCCGGGCGGTGGCCTCTCTTCTCGCCCCACACCCGGGGTCAGCGCCTTTGTGCACAAACGCTCCTTGTGGCTGGAGCGGCGGCCCGACCTGAACTCCCTCCTGGGTCTCCCTAGGCCTCTCCAAGAGTACAGGAGAGCACAGGACTCCGGCCAGACTGCGGTGGCAGATGCAGGCTGCGGCCCTAGCGCCCGCTATTTAAAGAGTTCGGCCACTTTCTTAATATAGCTGTCCAATGGGAAGCGAGCCGACTGAGCTCATCGCTGCGGAGCTTGGCTCTGATTGGCGGTTCACTGCAGCCCAGGGGCGGAGCCTAACCAACTTGATTGACGGCCCAGGCCGCGGGGCTGGGAGAGGCGGCGATTGGGGAGTCTGCGCCCGGGCTGGCGCTGCCGGGCTCTGGTGACACCAGGGTTCCCTTCTTCTTCGCAGCTTTTCCGCGCCTTGCCAAGCCCCCAGAGCTGGCTACCTGGAGCCCACAGAGCCTGGGGGAGCGGTGCCGAGAGGGGCAGCACTTTGTGGGGCGTTGGCGACTCCCTCCCACTCAAAATTGCCCCGCTTCCTTGCAAACTCCCAGCGGGTGGTCTGACCTGTGAGGGAGGGGGCGCCTCTTTTAACGTGGTTTTGTTTTTAAATACACACACACACACACACACGTTTGTTTCCAACCAAGGTTTTTTTTCCAACCAAGGTTTTTTTTCCTTTTCTTTTACAAGCGGCCCCTCCCTAGTCTAGTCTGCCACCTCACCCTCCTCGCCCCAGTACTCACCCTGGAGCAGCCCTAGGTTTGGACACAGTGAAAGAGAGAGACTACTGTGAGCAGGGTGGACCTGGGCCGAGCCTCGAGGCTCTTCCAAGTCCTACCGCCTACTCCTTGCCCTGCCCCCAGCTTGAGTCTCTAGGTGAAAATTAGGGGAAGGAGGACCAGTGAAAAGGGAAGGACAAGGCTGGTTGCAGAACTTCGCGTCCACTTGAAGGAAGTTACCACACAGAAAAAGATAGCCTCGGCCCTGGTTTGCATGATTAATTCGGATGCTGGTCGTCTGAAGTAGACAGTACAATAGAATTTAATCACCTCACACCCCATTGGGCAAGAAGAGGGTGAGGCCCGAGGAGGAGTGTGGGAGGAGAAATTTGAAGGCAGGGGGACACAGCAAATTAATGTCTGGTGAGGTGCTACGTCCCTAGCCTCCTGCTACACACCAAGACTTAATTCATCCATCCCACTGATCCTGCAGAAGATGACACCTACATCTGATCTAAGTCAACGGATTTCAAAGGACAGAAGAGGTGGGAAGTGGGGAGGGGAAGTAGGGAGGGCCTCCCAGGAAGGAGGAACAGCATGAACAAAAGCAGAGAGGTGGGAAAGAATAGTATAAACTCTAAGAACCATGAATAGCTTAGTGTAGCTGCACTTGATGGAAAAAGCTGAAACTCAGGTTAGGGCCTAGATAGAGTACCATTTGAGCAGGTTGGGCTATCTCCATTGTAGAGGCTGGGGGATGCTTATTGGTTTTTCTGCAAAGGAGAGACCAACCACGGCATGATGAGGTTATTGCCTCATATTTCTGCCTCCCTCTCTAAGAATGAAGCTGTTGGAGGGCCAGGATTCTGTCTTATCTCAGCATCTTGAAGATGTAGCACAATGTCTGACCCACTATGCAGGAATCAGTAAATGACTGTGGAAAATTCACCTAAATGCTCAGGAACTCAGCTGAAACTTTCTGGGGGTCTCCTACCTCAAACTCCAGACTCCATCCAACCAAACCCATGCAACCAGCTGTAACTGAGTCCTGATGTTTTAACCTTGGATTCATAAATTGAGAGCTAGGTCTCTATAGACACAATAGCTATACTAAGGTCAAATAAGACATTAGTGCCGCTAACCCCTAGAGCCCATCCTATAGAGAATATCTAATCCAAAGGACCAAAAGTGTTACCTTCACTCTGGATTAGCAACATACAATGCCCAGCTTTTTTGTTTTGTTTTGCCTCTGGTTTTCAGATCTAAGGAACTGAACTGTCAGCAAGTAAATAATTTTTCCACAGTGGGTCCCACAGGAGAAAGTAAGTTTTTTGGTTTAAGGCTCCAATCTGGAAATGTTTTCTTTTTCCTTTTTAAGTTAATGTATTAGAAAACTCTTATCTGAATTTTCCTTCTTTCAGTCAAAACCTTGTATATCTGTATAGTTAACACTATACTGTTTTCCTTGGTCTTAATATAGCTTGGGAACCTTGGCTATGTCCTTAAGCTTCAAATATTGTTAAAAATTAAACAATTAAAAGTTTGTGCCATGTATTTTTTAAAAAACTGAAATACAAAGAACCAGGAAGAGGGATTTAATTCACTCGTTTCCTGATTCTCAGACATATTATATGAGGTGTTCCAAGCTTAAATCCCAATATCTAAATAATTTCTAAAAATATTCGTTTGGTAAATATGCCAAAGTAAACAAATAGGAAAATCCATGTTCTGCAGCAACTTCTTTCTGTGGTATTCATTTTTTTTTTTTTTTTTTTGGTCCAATAAAAGCTCAGTGGAGACTGGCTGTTTCAAAGACTGCTCCACTCACAGGATAAACTTTTCCAAACTAGGTGATGTGCCAGACAGTCTCCTCCCTGCCTCCCCTTTCTCTTCACAGTATACTCTCACTGAAAGGAGAAAACTGTCTATGAGAACAAATCATTTTAATAATTAACTATTGACATATAGATTCATTGTATGACAGATACCCACACCAGTGAAAGAGGAAAATTATCCTTCAGACAAACGGAGGATGTTCATCTCCCTCCAGTCTTCAGCTTAATTTACTGAATCTTTACTTTGTCGGGTGTCTCCTACAGATCTGTAAATCACCCCCAACTCCTCCCAGAGATCAGAGACTGGAATGTTCATTGGATTTTAGCACCACCTTGTGGCAATCTTTACAGGTTTTGTTCCTCTAAAAAAGTACACATGCTATATGATTACAATAAACCTAATCTAGCCAAAGAGCATGCATTTCATGACTGTCTTGATTTTGAGATCTTTCATGGAATGTAAAACCCTAAAGAATGTTTTAAAAAATTCTTTCGAAATCCTTCGCATATATGTTTATACACACACATAACTCTTTTCATATGTATACACTTTAAAATAACAAATTATTTCCTAGTTAAATAGTAACTTATAAAAGAGATGATAAGAAAGAGATAAAGGGTATAGAATCTCAATAGTACAGATAAGAATGGACTTCATTTTTCTGTAATTGTACAGAAATTGTACAAAAACCACCTGCTCTTTTGCCATAGTTAAGAAATCCATTATTAAATTAAGTAGTCAGTTAGTTAATTAAGAATTTAAAAAGAGAAAGCCATTATTGGATATTCTGGTATAAGTGGAAGTAATCCTAATTCATTTACCAATAAGCATTTACTAAGAGCTATTCCTGACAGCCGTTTGATTTTTTATTTTTTTTCTAATTTAAGGAGTAGCCAAAGTCTCTAAGAAAATTGTCAACCTTCCATCTCAATACAATGAGTTTTAAAAAGGGACAGGTTCTTGTAGAACTAGCCATACTATTTCTGGTGGAAAAACTGAGGCGGTCCCATGAGGTCAATTTGGGACCCATTCAGCCATGAGTTACACAACTGAGCAGTTATGCTGCTTTCTGGGGTCTCCAGCAATGAGCAACAGCAGGTAAAATATCCCTCTCCTGCCCTGAGATTGTGACCCAGTGTGACCCAGGCTTAAGACAAAGAAGGCTGGGCTCACAGGAAAACCACCATAGCTAGACAAACTTCAGAATGTGGCCAATGAACTCTCATCAGACCGTCTGTCTGTCCAGCCCAGGGCCAGGCTAAGGGGCACAGGCAGTGGGCAGGGGGCAGGTCGTGATGGCTCTGAAACTGCACTGTCCTATCCAGTAACCACGAGCCATGTGTGGCTGTTGGGCACTTGAAATGCTGCTGGTGTCTCTGAAGAACTAAGTTTTTAATGTTATGTAATTATAATTAAATTTAAATAACTTAAAAGCTTCCGGGTGGGGGAAGTGAGGAAATATTAGTCAAAAAGTATAAACTTCCATTTGTAAGATGAATAAGTTCTGAGAATCTAATGTACTGTATGGTGGTTGTAATTAATAATATTGTATTATATGCTTGAAAGTTGCTAAGAAAGTAGATCTTAAATGTTCTCACCACAAAAAAGAAATGGTAATTATGTGACATAATAGAGGTGTTAGTTAATGTATGGTGGTAATCTTATACAATGTCGTCAATTATATATCAATAAATCTGGGGGGAGGAGAATTAAATGAATACTGATGTGCACCACCAAAAAGTAAATAAAAACTGATATTTGATTCAGTTATTGGGAAATTTTTATGTAGGTTTGAAACAACTTGGTTAAGCGAATCTACTTTTTCCTACTGGAAAGCTTATGAAATCTAAATAGATCGAGTATTTTAGAGGAAAATTTAGTGTCCAAATTGAGATGTGCTGTAACTATAAAATAATCTGAATACTTAGATGGAAAAACATGTAAAATACTTCATTAATAATTTTGATATTAATTCCGTGTTGACCTGACAATATTTTTAGGTATAGTAGATAAATATTTAAATATATGAGATTTAGTAGGTTGGATACATTTGATGATAAAATTCAAATTAATTCATATTCTTTAATGTGACAACTAGAACATTTTAAGTTATATATGTAGTTCACATTATATTTCAATTGGACAGCTCTGCAAGCTCTGCAAGTTCATGTGGCTCCCTGACTGTTCCCCACCTCACTATCCTCTCGGGAGTCTCCCTTATATGAGCCCTCTGGCCTCCTAATCTTCCTGCAAATATGATGTCCTTTTATTTGTCCTAAATTCATGGCTGGGTTTCAGAGGGTCTCAGACACTCAGATAAACACTGTGGTTTGGGCAATATGGCGCCTCCTCGTCCCACTTTCCATCACTGCTTTCCAGCCCAGGCATCTCCAGTGTTTGTTATCTGTCTCCTCAAAGCAGCAGCCCCAGTCCAAGCCTGTCCAGCTCTCATCCCAACACTAGGCGGTACTTTCTAGAACAGTAGAGGCTGTTCGGGCCTTGTTGCATGGTGACTGATTTTCCTTTCCAAAAAAAAGAACCAAAGTCTAGTCCTTGTCCAATTTTGGCAGCAAAGTGGGGTTGTAGATTGTTTTCTGGAATTCTCATATCAACCACAGTCTTCTCAATACAATTCGGTAACCAGGGATGGAGGAGAGGGAGTGGAGAAAGGGACATGAAGGCCCAAAAGGTAAGTAAGGCTTAGGACCAACATGTAAGGAGACACACACAAACACACACCATTATAGGATGTGATATCACTAACGTAAGTGAAGGGTGGTGCCAGCTTCGCACAGGAGGTCACATTTGAGCAAGGCCTTGAATAACAAGTAGGATTTTTCCGGAACAAAGAGATGCCCATTTGCGTCATCTGAAACATTTACTGTGTGGATTTTACGTGGAGAAAGGTTCCAACCAGAGCCATCTGATGGGAAAGGAGAAGTAGCAAGGAGGAGTAGAAAAATGTTCCTCCTTTCACTGTGACAACATTGGGGAGAGGTTTATCTGGCCCTAAGGAATGGGAGAGAAGAAAGGAAAGAGGAAGGTCCCAAGAACTTGCCATTACATAAGTGCTGTCATTACAAAATCCACCCCCGCAAGTGCCAGCTGGTCCTGTGGCAAATGCTGAAATTGCACATGCACTTATTAATTTAGCCAAAACTACAGGAAAGTCGTGTATAGATGCAGTAAGCAGAAAAGAGAGAGCCTCATGCCAGGAGGCTACAGACCTGCTTCATAGGTCTTCCATTCCTATCTCTACAGCCATAGGTAAATCATCCTTTCGAGGCCTCACTTTCGCCATTTGTAAAATAAGGGAGAGAACTCAGAGGTTGGAAACACAAATGTCCACCGGGGTCCCGAAGCGTAACCGTGTATAAGACACTAGGCAGCAGTGGAAACTGAGGAAGCAGAGAACCTGCCAGAGCTAAACTAGAGAAGCTCAGTGTTTAAAAACAAACTACTGTGCTGTCCAAAAAAGGCACAGAGAGAGCAGGCTAGATTTGGCTAGCAGAACCAGTCTGTGGCCCAGAGTAGATGAATTTTGTTTTTAACAGATCAAGGGGGCTCACCTGCAAAAAATAATGTTGTTAATTTGTACATAAAATGGAAAAAAACTTTTATAAAGTAACAAATCCTTTTTATTTAATTGTATTACTCAAGACCTTCTTTTATTCCAGTTGCTTACCCTAAGGTCCAAAAGATGAAATATTCCAAAGGATGGAACCTAGAGAAGTGTGGTCTTAAGAATAAGTTATTCTCCAATGGAATACTATTTGGTGGTAAGAAAAGATGAAATAGGACCATTTGTGACAACATGGATGGATCTTGAGAGTATAATGCTAAGCGAAATAAGTCAGACAAAAAAAGCAGAGAACCATATGATTTCACTGATATGTGGTATGTAAACCAAAAACAACAAAAGAACAAGACAAACAAATGAGAAACAAAAACTCATAGACACAGACAATAGTTTAGTGGTTACCAGAGGGTAAGGGGGGAGGGGGTGGGAGATGAGGGTAAGGGGGATCAAATATATGGTGATGGAAGGAGAACTGACTCCGGGTGGTGAACACACAATGGGATTTACAGATGATGTAATACAGAATTGTACACCTGAAATCTATGTAATTTTACTAACAATTGTCACCCCAATAAATTTTTTTTAAAAAAAGAATAAGTTATTCTCACAGCCGAGAGGTTACATTCAGTGAGGTGAGAGATGTCACCCCCTTATGTCAGTCCAGAGGGCAATAACACCAAGTTTTTTCTCTTCCCCTTTTTCAGTCTTGAAGGCAAAGCAAATAAATGATCTAATCAAAGTATTTATTCAGGGATGATTCACTTCTTGTGTTCTCTTATGATGTCAGAATTTTGCAATAGGGGAGGAGTTGCATTCACAATGTGTTTCCACACGCCAGTGTAGTGTGTTACCACCTAAGATGGGTCTGTGGTTATTTATAGCATGAGACTGCTCAGAACCAGACAATCTGTGGAGCAGAAAACATTCATGGGGAGGCTGTGATGGACACACTTCATCCCACCACCCCAGGCCTCTGCTTTTCCTCCAGCCGCACAGGACAGTGAAACATGGCTCAGCTAAAAAAACTGTTCTCGAGGGTCCTGAACCAGAAAGGAGAGCTTGGGAAATCTCTTTTTGACAACTCTCTGGTTGGGCTGCTTCCTCTGTGGAATGTGGAGTTGTGTGACTTCTACTCAGTTCAGTCACAATGTATGTTTAAGAAAGAAGCTGATGCATTTCTACCTTGGAAATCTCAGGAATATGCCTAGGAAGTTCATTCATTCATTCATTCATTCATTCATTCATTTCACTAATGCTTCCTGTATGCCAGGACCTCAGTAGAGGACCTACCTGCCATGCTTTAAAGAACTCAGAGACTTAGTATACTTGGTACCAGACAGCTGTTGAACTGCCTACATCTAAATAAGGTAAGGGCAGGGCTTGAACTTGGCAGATAAAAAGGAGGGGATAACAGCTGCTGCTCTCACTCATTCGTTATGCAAACGTGCTCTATGCCAGCAATGGGTTACAGGGAGGAATTAGAAGAAGTCCCTGCCTTCAGAGGAGCTCCTGTCCATAAATATAAAGGGCAATTTAGCATAACAGTCATAACAGTTAAACTGACACTTTCAATCTACTGTGGTAAGTGCTATTGGGTGGGCACAGGGGAAGGGGCTGAGGAGGTCAGAGAAGGTTTGAACTAAGTGGCATATGGCTCCTTTGGTGACACTCATCAAACTACATCCCCCACCCACATATTAACTTCCTGTGTGGTCCCCTCCTATGATGAGTGGGGCGGTTTGGCCATATGACTGGCTTAAGCCAATGGATATCAGTAACAATGATGCAAGCTGCAGCTGGAGAAGTACTTGCTTCTTCCTGGAACCTGGCTGCATGCCTTAAGGAAACCCAATCAGCTATGGGAAGGGGCGATAGTGACGGCTTGTGCATCCTGCCGGCAGGCCCAGCGAAGCACAGTTGGTGCAGAATACGGCCACAATCTTTCACATCCTCCATAATCGTTTCTTGAGCCCACACTGGGAAAACAGCACTCCCTGGAGGCAACTTCTTTCCTTTCCCTCTGAAACTCCCCGACTTAAAGCTCTATGGTCAGAAAATAAAACGAAGCATACCACAGACCTCTTTATGTTGTATTGCTTTACCCCAAGTGGCAGCAGGGCTGCCAGCTAAACAATGTTGAAGACATTGGACTGCAGAAAAGATATGCCTTGCCAGTAAGAAGAAGGAAAGGGAACTTTTATATTTTTCATGACATAATGATTCAAGCACAAGAAAAATATAGAGAATAATATCGGCCACCCAGCTTTGCTAATCTTTGAATTCCCCGCATTTAGTTCAAATCATTTCAGTACAGATGAAGCTCCTGTGTACCCTTCCTCAATCCTTCTCCCCAGCCTCCCTTCATCGAATATGTTATTTATCATCCCCGTGCACATATTTACACTGCACATGAGTGTGTCCTAAAGAATATATGGTGGTGTTTTGCATGTTTCAAATGTTTACACAAATAATATCGTACTTTATGTCACCTCTGCAGCTTGCTGTTTTCACTCAATGATTTTCTTTGAGATGTAGCTATGTTAGCACATGTAGCTGCTTGTTCATTCATTTTACCTACGTAGTATTCAATTTTGTAAATATTTATCCAGTCTCCTGTTGTTGGGCATTTTGGTTATTCCCACATTTTTGCTGATATAAACCATGCTGCAGTGATTAATGCTGCAACTGGTTAGGTCAATGTGTACATGTGGGAGACTTTCTGAGATATATACCTATGGCACAAGAGGAAGCTTTTCATATGACAAAAATCCTGGATTACATCTCAAGTTTAGGAACTACAGTCACGGGCCTATGAAATGCGCCTCTATCTTCCACCCGGGTAGCCCCAGGTCCTAGGTAAGTGAACATGGCCGGCCACCTTTCCAAGAATGTAGTCTCTGACAGTGCCCTTACATCCAGACTCCGCAGAAGTCACACGTATAGACCCTGCTGTGAATCATTTCTCTTGTCTTGGATTTACAGCTGGAAATAGCAAAATTCTGGAGTGTTATGATGATTTATACTGAGTGTGACAGTGAGAGAGTCAGAAGGGAAGGCATGACTCTTTAGAGAAGGGGAAATGGGATAATTATGTGGAAATCAGGAGGACTGATGTTCCACTCAGCCATTCCTGGGTCATAAACCACCCAGCAAAGATTTATTATTCTCCCAGTTCTGTGGGTTCTTCTGTTGGTTGCTCCTGGGCTTCCTTACCCAGTGAGTTTCAGCTAGAGGATTGGCTGGGCGCAAAGGCCCAAGATCCTACTCACATATCTGAAAGTTGTTGCTGGTGTCAGCTGGGTCACCTTGATTCTCCTCCACCTGGTCTCTCACCCTCCAATAGGCTAACTCAGCTTCCTTACACAGTGGTCTTTGGGGCAGCGTTCCCAGAGAGTAGAAGCAAACGCTATAAGGACACTTGTAGGCAAAGCCTAGAACTCACATAGCATCACTTCTGTCTAATTATATTGGCCAAAGAAGTCACAAAGCCAGTCCAGATTTAAGGGGAGGACAAGTTGCCACTCCCTCTTGTTAGAAGGAGCAGCGATGTCATGGGACATTGCAAAGAAGCATGGGACAAATGGCTTCAGCCATCTTTGAAAACAATCTCCCATGATTGAACAATCTGGACAGAGATAGAAATTTACCATTCACCATTGAGACTAGAGTCTTCTGTGCAATTTCCAAAATAGGTCAAGATGATATCATTCTCATCAGCCTGACTTTCCTGATGAGAAAGAGGTTCATGGAGGGATAGTTTCTAAATTATTGATGATTGATTGCTCGTTCTTCAACTCACCTGAAAATCCACCTTCAACCTTTGTGAATTTGCTCTTGAAATAACTATTTAAGTACCTTGTGTGAACAGTGCATTGTGCTAGCTACTGAAGCCACAGCAGCAAACAAAACAGGTATAGTTCCTCCTATCTTGGAGCTTTCATTCTATGGAAAGGAAAGAGGCATGAAACAATTAATTATACAGTTAAAGATTTAATTACAGTGGTATTAAGTGCCACAGGAGAAGTAAGGCATGTGTAGAGAACACATGACCTGGTGACAGGGTCATGGGAAACTTCCTTGAAGAAGACATGTGAGCTAATGTTTGAGGAATAACTACCGTGTTTCCCCAAGAATCAGACCTAGCCAGATAATCAGCTCTAATGCGTCTTTTGGAGCAAAAATTAATATAAGACCAGGTCTTATATTAATTTTTGCTCCAAAAGACGCATTAGAGCTGATTGTCCAAATAGGTCTGATTTTCGGGGAAACACCGTAGGCATCACACATGCTAACACTGTGGAGGAGGGTGGTAAAGGAATATTTCAAGTAGAAGAAACAGCAGGTACTAAGGTCCTAGCAAGAGAACCGAGGAACCAAGAAATCTGCAGAGGAAAGGGGAGAGGTGACCAGATGAGACTGGAAATCAGGCAAGAGGCAGATCAACAGGAACTTGTAGACCACATACATAAAGAATATGGGTCTGTCCTGGACTAGTCTCTCATAAGACGAGGAACAGAAGAAAAGCCATGTGAGGACACAGCGAGAAGGCGGCCACCTGCAAGAAGAAAGTTCTCACCAGACACCAAACCCGCCAACACCTTGATCTTGGCTCTCCAGCCTCCAGGACTATGAGAAAACAAGTTTCTGTTGTTTAAAGCCACCCAGTCTGTGGTATTTTGTTCTGGAAGCCCTAGCAGACTAACACAGCATGTGAAATACTGAGGTTTGTTTTTGAAAGATCATCCTGGCTGCTAGGGGATGGACCCAAGGAACAAAAATTGTTCCTTGGAGATAAGTTAGGAGCCTATAACAGATACCTGTGTAAGGGTGGTCGGCGTCAGGCTGGTGGCAGTGGAGATGGAGAGAATGGGGTCATGACAGAGATGTGGGAGGCGACCACCATTTCGAGAGAGTGACAGGAATAGAGCCCTGCCTGGAAGATCTGGCTGAGGAGCACTAGGGAGGTGAGAAACTGAGGCAGCAGGTATCAAGTCTTTTAAGAAGTTTGGCTGTAAAGAGAACAAAAGAGATGGGCAATAGATTTACAGGGCAGTGGAGTTATGTTTCTCTTTTTTTTTCCTTCTTTTCTTTTCCCAAAAAAGTTTAAGTTTTGTTTTCTTAGAAGATGAAAGAGATTTAAGCATTTTTAAATGCTGATGGAAAGGTTGTCATGTAAAGGTAAATGCTAGAGAAATGCTAGAGAGAAGACAAAAATGTCAGGTCCTACTGGAGGAGGCAGGAGGGATCCAGTCCAATGCACAGTTGCTTTATGAGAGAGAGAAAGTGAATGGAATGAATGGATGAAATTAATGTATAAGTGAGAGAATGAAAAGCAACTTCCATTATGCTTGATGCTACGTTGTTGTTCAGAGGTTGTAGAGCAGCTGCCATGCATTTTCGGCTTATGCCCATGTAACCAAGGTAACCTATCCATAAAGCCAGGTTGGGTCTTTCCTCTTCCTTCAGCTGGATTATTTCAGATCCTCCCCACAGCCATGGGCATCGGGAGGGGCACTGGTGCCACTGTGGTGGGTGTCATGTGGTTTCTGGGCTACCTGCTTGCTGTGTCCTCTGGTCCCGTTCATGCTCAGAGACGCACCCCTCCCATCTTACTGTGGATTGTTGCTGGGTCCACTCAACCTCATGATCTGGTCATTCTGACAGGACTCAGTTCCTGGTGGGTAGTTCCAGCTGCATGGTCATTTAGTGTCCCGCGCTCAGAGGTTCTGTCTGTTCTAGGGCCCAGAAACATGCCAGAAGTTGTTTTTCAAAAGACATTTAGTTCTGCACTCCACAGGGCCTGGCCTCGTTCCAGAAACCCAAGGGTCTGCAGTGTGATTCTCCCTCTGAGACTGACCAGAAACTCTACATGTCATCTTTCCCCACCACTGACACCCCTCCACCACAGGTCTACCAGATGGCCCAAGTGGCAGAGGTACTCATGGCCGTAGCCAGGTCCTACTGCTGGGCTGGGCCCTGCCCAGCCACCTTTTCCCACCCCTCTGGTGGCCAACAGAAGGGAGTGAACCTGCAATTTTAACAAAACCCCCTGATGTGCTCAAGCCCTCAGGAGCTTACTAAACACTTTCTTATTCCATCCTTACAACTTCCCTGTGAAGCAAGGCTTAACCTCCTTCTTACAGATGAGGAAACTGAGGGACAACGAGGTAAAGAGATTTACTCCAAAATGCTTCCACGGTGTGAGACAGAACCAACAAAGAATACCGGGTGCCCAGACGAGGCAATAACATCTTTTAGAAACAGGGTAAGTGGAGTAGAGAAGAGTAGAGCCTGGTACTGGGTGCCTGTGGTGGCTAATTTTATGTGTCAACTCAACTGGGCTAATGGATGCCCAGAGAGCTGGTAACTATGATTTTGGAGTGTGTCTGTGAGGGTGTGTCCAGAAGAGATTAGCATTTGACTCAGTAAAGATCACCCTCATGAATGTGGCATCTTTCAATCTGTTGAGGGTCTCAAAAAGGGGGGCGGAGGGGTGAAGTTGCTCTCTCCTTGAGCTGAGACACCCGTCTTCTCCTGTCCTGGCACAACCTGGTTCTCAGGCCTGCACTGCCAGTCACAGCAGCCATGCAGGCCACTGGGCTTGAGCTTCTTTTAGAGTTCACAGACAAAACATAGCACATACTTACACTAAAAACTACTGGCTGTTTAAATGAAATTCAAATTTCACAAGCAGCCTCTTTTTTATTTTATTTTTTGCTAATTTTGGCACCCCTAGTTTCCTTCTTTGTGAAAGGGGATGCCAACGGCCATGGGTGTGTAAGAAGGCCCCAGGAAGGCTTCAGAGAGAGGGCAGGCACTGCCGCTCTTATCCTAGAGTGCTTTCAGCCCAGGCTCTGGGTGAGGAGTGAACCTGGGCTGAAGGCAGCACAGCCTTCCAGCCCTAGATGGGCAAGGGGATATGAGTCAGCCTGAGCGAAGGGTGGGAGATGTCAGGGCTCTCAGAAACCACAGAAGGATGTTTCCCTCCGACCAGCCCCAACACCAGCAGTAAACAGGAAGTGCGCTCCAGCCACAGGCTCACTGCTCGCCTTGCCAGGATTAAGAAGATTCTAAACTAGGATTCAGAATAGTAGCTGGTGCTGGCATTTGGCAACCCTAAGCTGGATCACCAAGCTCCCAACCCAGAGGTGCCTCCGGTTTTCCAGCCCCCAGGCCAGAGGAGGCCCCTACACCCAGTCTCCTCCCCATGCGGGGGCCCAGG
This sequence comes from Rhinolophus ferrumequinum, assembly GCF_004115265.2. NCBI lineage: Eukaryota > Metazoa > Chordata > Mammalia > Chiroptera > Rhinolophidae > Rhinolophus > Rhinolophus ferrumequinum. The sequence continues at coordinate 58,519,963 of NC_046296.1, forward strand.
TCAGAGAGAGAACCCCAAATCTGGTTTGGCAAGAGGAGGAGCTTCCCGACAAGCCATAAAGGTGCTCAGAACTGGGTGGGCGGACTTCCCAGCCCTGGGTTCTGAGATAGGAAGGGACTAGCACTGAGGGAGTTGTGGGACTGAGACACGCCCCTTCCCCCCACTGGGCCCCATGGGAGCACAAGGTGGAAAAATAGACAGAACTCTAGCCTGAGGGGGGGCCACTGGCTGCTTTGCCAGCTCTGCCATTCACTTGCTTCTTGGCAAGTCACTGAGCTGCTCCAAACCTCAGTTTCCCTTCTGAAAAATGGGGATATGATACTGACCCTACCTGCCTCTTCAGGCTAGTATAAGAGTCAATTTCCTGTGAAAGCGTTTTGTAAACTATAAATTGCTCTTTTAGTCACAAGTGTGAGAAACCAGACATAAACCAGATGAGGCCAAAGAGGAACTTATTGACTCAAGAGGATCAGGACCCAGGGAAAGGGGGCACTCTCCTCTCATCCCTGCAGCTCTCTGTGAACCAGCTTCTTTCTCCGTCGGTCTGGCTTCTCACATAAGCCTGAAGCATCTTCCAGCTTCACCTGCCAAGAGGAGCTTCTTTCATCTACTAGTACCAACTTGAAAAACCCCAGAGAGAGTTCTCATTGGACCCACCTGGGTCACATTTCCACCTGTGGATATGGGATACTACGTTTAGCAGCCTCTTCTAAAACTACACATTTGGAGAGTTGGGAGGCTTGGTTCCCTCCACCCCCCCCCAAAAAAAAAGAGGTATTATTCCTAGAGGAGAGTAGTGTGATGGAAAGCTATGGACTATGGAGGTAATATTTTATCAATAGTATTATTCTTATCATTGGCATCAGCATAAGTTGGCCACATTTTCCTAATTTCCATTATCCGTGGACAAAGTAGTGGCTAAGGGCCCAGGCTCTGGAAGTCAGACTGCCTGACTTCAAATTCTGCTTCTACTGCTTTCTACCTCTGTGACATTAGGCAATGTGCTCAACCTCTCCCTGCCTCAGCTGATACATTTGTAAAGATTAAATTACTGGATACATGTGGAGTGTGAAGAATAGTACCTGGTACCTGCCAGGTGTTCCATAAATGCTAATCATTATTATTGTCCGGGAAAAATGTGCCTAGGAACCCCACTGTGAGAGAGCAAACCATCGCTCCTCACTTACTCCCAGCTTTTTTCCAGAAAATGCTTACAACTTCAGGAACTATGGTTCAACAAAGACTTATTGAGCTGTGTGATAAGCTCTGAGAGAATCTTACAAATTGTTAGATAAAGTCTCCTCCAGAAGCTCACGGCCAACTCAGGAAGGCAGACATAGAGAGGGCATTCCTGCAAGTTGGCTTGTGCTGGTTACAAGGGTCCCGCAGGGTCCTGTGAGGAAGCACAGTGGGCACTGGGTCCAGAGGAACCCGGAAACCACACCAGAACTAAGACCCGGAGGATGGCCAAGAGTTTGCCAAGCAAGGAAACAGCACTGCGCTAGCTAGTCCTCAAGCTCTTGTGCCTCAGCTCCAGGACCACCCTTTGCTTTGTGCTGCTGGAGGGTGAAGCTCTGCAAATTCCATGTCTCTCTTGTCAGCTGGTTCCTGGTAGGTTCTGCCCATAGGGGACACCATTAGGGCACACCAGAAGCAGACTGGCAGGCAGGAGGAGAGAACGGAAAGGGACTTGCTCTTTCTTTTTTGCTCGCTGTGCTGCCAACTTCTCCCCAACAAGAGCCCGTCAGCCATAAGGCATCAGGTGAAGCCTCCAGCTCTCTTCAGCCTCACCAGAGAGCAGCCATAAGAAAGCAACTGACAGAAAGCAGGAGCTGAGAGGATATGGGGGTTGCGGGTGGGCCTGGGGGTAACCAAGTAAACCAGTGGGCAGGTAGCATCAGAAAGATTCCCACAGGACAACAGGCAAGGTCAGGTGTTCAGATTGCTTTTGTGTCCATCACTTAGTACAAAAAAGCGGCTGCTGGGGACAGGAACCAGCCCCAGGGCAGTTCAGAAATAAGACCCCAGGCCCTGAAAGGTTGGAGCCCAGCAGGCAGGACCTGGACCCAGGGGAGCTATGATGCAAGAGAGAGAAACAAAGCACCGAAACACCCCCTCTACCTTCCAAGCACTGATGGTTTGTTCAGACATCACCCAGGCCAGACCCAGGGCCAGTACTCTGAGTGTGGCAGGTTAGGGGTGGGGGGAAGCTCTGAAGACAGGAGGGGGTCCTGTACCCCCAGACAGCAAGGGAGCTGGCTATCCTCTACGTTGGTCCACGCAAGCCCCACCCGTATTTTAAGAGGAAAATTCTTTAAGAACTCCTCCGTGTGACACACTCCTGATTCTTCAGCACGAGGCACGAGTGTTGTGACCACATGCAGGAAGTGAGCATATGTGTCTATGTGGTAGGGTGGGGGATACTTTTAAAACCGGCCTGGTAGATTTCTAGGAGGTTGCTCACTTCCTCAGCCTATTTATGACTTCAAAACCTTCTGTCTTCAGCACTTATTCACTTCCATGGCTCCACTTTTACTTCTACATGTGCATCTCCAGCCTTGATGTGGTTTCTGAGCTCCAGATACGCAGACTCACTTGACTCTCTCCACAGGATGGTCCTGCAGCATTTCCAACTGAGCAAAATAAAATGCCTCCCTTGCCTCCAAACCTGCCCCTCCTCCCTACTTCTGTGAACCACCCTGTGTTTACCAAGGCACCCAGTCTCAAACCCTGAGAGCCAGGGCTGACACCCCTTCTCCTCACCCACCACTGGGAACACCATGCCAGGCCTCCCTTGCTGTGTCTCAGATGCATCTATGCCCCTCAGACCTGTTCCTGCTGCCCCAGTTCCCTCAGTACAAGGAGCCACATTATCTTCTAGAACACCACTCTCTTCTCCAAAGCTGCAGCTGAACTCAAGGCCCAATGCCTCTCTCGCGAGAGTCCCCCATTATCTGAGCCAAATGACCCTCACTTGACCCCATACATCCCCCCTGGGCTGCCCAGTCAGGCCCCATCCTGCTCCCGGAGGAGGCCAGCCAGGGGGATGTCCCCAGTGTTAGCGCGTGAGGTTGGGTGACACCAACTTTAGAATGGACTGGTTGTCCATGGAGACGGGGTGGAATCTCTCCCTGTTTGAGTCTCACACTCAGGAGACCACTCTCTGGGCTGTGGTGATTAACAGCCGCGAGCGGCGCCAGGATGGATGAATGGCAGACAGAGATGGGGCTCCTGGAGCAGGGTCACCACACAAAGGCAGTAACTCAGGACTGTGCAGCCTCGTCTGTCCCTCGTACACCCCCCAGGGCGTGTGGGAGGACCTGGGACCCGCCTGCCAGTGAGAAGTGAGGGTGAGGCCAGATGCTCTTCTCTGCCAAGTGGCTATCTTCCCACCCCATTCTTGTCTCATCATCTAAGTATTTCTCTGCCTTTTCTTTCTTTTAATTTTTCAATTACATTCAATATTATTTTATATTAGTTTCACACGTACAGCATAGTGGTTAGACATTTACATAATTTATGCAGTGATTCCCCCCAATTATTCTAGTACTCACTTGGCACTATACTCTCGTACATAGTTATTACAATATTATTGACTATACCTATGCTGTACTTTACATCCTTGTGACGATTTTGTAACTACCAGTTTGTATTTCTTAATCCCTTCACCTTTTTCACCCAGCTGCCCAGACCCTCACCCACCTGGCAACCATCAGTTTGTTCTCTGTATCTATTAGGCTGTTTCTGTTTTGTTTGTTTTGTTCTTTAAGTTCCACATATAAGTGAAATCACATGGTATTTGTCTTTCTCTGTCTGACTTATTTCACTTAGCATAATACCCTCCAAGTCCATCCATGTTGTTGCAAATGGTAAGATTTCATTCTGTTTTATGGCCAAGTAATATTCTTGTATTATTATATACACCATATCTTTATCCAATCGTCTATTGATGGGCATTTCAGTTGCTTACATATCTTGGCTATTGTATATGGCACTGCAGTGAACATGGGGTGCATATATCTTTTGAATGAGTATTTTGGGTTTCTTCAGATAAATACCCAGAAGTGAATTGCTGGGTCATAAGGTAGTTCTATTTTTAATTTTTTGAGGAATCTCCAAACTGTTTTCCACAGTGAGTGGCTGCACCAATTTGCACTCCCACCAACAGTGCACAAGGGTTTTCTTTACTCCACATCCTTACCAACACTTGTTGTTTATTGATTTATTGACAATAGCCATTGTGATACATGTGAAGTGGTAGCTCATTGTGGTTTTAATTCGCATTTTTCTGATGATTAGTGATGTTGAGCATCTTTTCATGTGTCTAGTAGCCACTTGTCATCTTTGGAGAAATGTCTATTCAGATCCTCTGCCCATTTGTTAATTGGATTGTTTGGTTGTTGTTTGTTTGTTTTTGATTTTTATTTTTTAGTGTTGAGTTGTAAGAGTTTTTAAATAAATTTTGGATATTAACCCTTATTGGATTTACCATTGGTGAATATCTTTTCTCATTCTGTAGGTTTCTTTTCGTTTTGTTAGTGGTTTCCTTTGCTGTGCAAAAAATTTTAGTTTGATGTAATCCAATGTGCTTACTTTTTCTTTTGTTTCCTTTGCCCAAGGAGATATATTAGAAAAAAATATTACTAAGAACAATGTCAGAGTTTACTGCCTTGTTTCACTTCTAGAAGTTTTATGATTTCAGGTCTTACATTTAAGTCTTTAATCCATTTTGAGTTGTTTCTCTGCCTTTTTGTCTTTGACTAGATCACCTAGAGTTGGTGATATACTGATCTGATTGCCTCTAATGGGAAACTAGCTCTAAAGGTGCTGTTTACTCTTACATTCAGTGTGGCTATGAGATCCACCTGGGTGGAAGAAGCAGTTCTTAGAGAAGGCCTGGGGCAAGAGGGAAGATGCTGTCCTGGGTGGATAACCCCAAATTCCACGACAGCTGTGTCATAGCACCTGAGGAGCTTGTTGGAATTCTGCATAGTCAACCTATAGAGAAGCTGGCCAGGCCAGTTTTATGAGGATAGAGGTGTCTACAGCAAAGAGGGCAGTGTGGACCGGCCCAGCCCTTCAGTCAACATTTTTAGTGGTTGGAGCAACTTCTAGGAGCAGCTGGAGATGCAGGGTAGCCGTCTGCAAACACTTGGGTTGGCGCTGGAAGTAGACAAACAGGAAATAGAGCAGGAATCCCCTGAGCAGGAACAGGAAGATGTACAAGAACTCTATCTGGGGATCACCGATGATGGGTGCCAGCACCACATAGAAGCAAGGAGCACGATGGCAGAGATGATGGTGGGGACCTGCAATGGCCACAGAGATCTGGATGATGAAGAGGTACATAGGAGGTGGGATACGACCCCTGGGCCACATATGTCCCTCCTGCCTGCCTTCCTGCCACTACCTGCCACCAGCTGCTCTCCTCCAGGAACTTACCTGGCCAGGGGAGCCACTTGCTGGGCTGCAGGAGATCCTCCAGGGAGCAGAGGCTCTGGGACCAGCCTGATCCTCTCTGTGCTCTGTGAATCAAACTGTGTGCATGCATTCTCCTGCATTTGTCTCCTGTTGTTCTCCCTTGGGGTCCTCCAGCAAGCAGCCAGATGCCTTGTGATCCAGTGAGGTGTCCCTCACTCCCCAGGAAATACAGAAATTCTCTACCAGATACGACAGTGGCCACCCCTTACATTCTCCCTCTGGGTTCTGAAAGAAGCTGTGGTCCAATGACCTGCTCAGGCAACAACCGAGGGTTGAAAAAGCCCAATGTCGACCCCAAAGTCTACCTTGTAAAGGCAGGAAGATTCTTCTTCATCCACAAGTACAGGAGACAGCTGATGGTGATTCCGTAGGTGACCCAGGCAAGGAAACTGAAAGGCAAGCTTGAGCCACTTACTACCAGGCCCTGCCACAGGCTGGCCTACGAGGCACAAACCTGGGGCAGAGGTGCAAGCTCATCCGGGGCATTTCAGCCACCTCCAGCTCCTCTGATCCATGCAGACTACGGAGAGAAGGCAAGGCTGGGGCACTAATGACAAGGATGCAGGATCAACACTGGCCCATGCCCGCCTCCTTCACCTTCGGGCACAAAAGGACACACACACAAGCCCAGTCACCCAACGTGGCTCCTGATCAAGCCTCTGACTGCCCCCAGCTGGAGCGAGGAGAACAACTTTCAAAGGGAGGGAGGAGTGTCTGTTTCCCATAAAAGAGTCTGGTGGAATCTCAAGGAAGCCTGTGCTCCCCTCAGGGACCAGCACACTCATAGCCAGAACCCCCACCTCAGAGTTGGTGATGGGTGTGTGCTGAGCACCCAGACAAACTCCTGGCCTCTGCTTACCCAGTGTGGGTTGTTGATTGGCTGATGTGCTCTGATGAAAACTCCATCTAACCTTGGAGGCAGGGTCCAGACCAAGCCATCTCTTGCGGCGGTCAAGACCGAAGATACTGGATCCTACTTGACATGAAATGAATTCCCAGAATTCTCACTGTATGCTGGGACATCCTCAGTCATGCTCCCCAATCTCAGGCTGAAAACTCCCTACTGTCACCATGGATGTGATTTTATTCTCACCATAAAATGATTTTATGCTTTCTCAAGGGAAAAAGATAAGAAAAACCATGTCTGTTACTTAATGTTCTGCAGAAAGTCACATCGAGTACTGCATATCCTGTTCCAGAAGATTAATTATACTTATGACAACAGAGGCAGAGACATGTGATGCTTGAAAAATTACGCTGAGAACTCCCTCTGCACCCAGACATTCTGCTTTCCTACTGGTTTAAGGACGTGCCCATGAAACCAGCTTCAGATGTGGTTATAAAATTACAACTGGATAGCACAACAACCCATCATCTCTGCTGCAGGGAAAGTGATTAAGGGGATCAGAACATCACCCCACTTCGATGTAATCCTGACTATGCCTACACAGCTTGCCTGTGGGTCTACCCTGAGTTCAATAGAGATAAGCTATTGGGGCAGAGTCCAGAATGCAGACCAGACTACAAGGGGAAAATCGCACCAGGACCAAGGGCTACAGGAGTGTGAGTACAGCTTGAATATTCCTTAATGTTATCTTAGCAACACAATAAAGGAATAAGAAAAAAGTGACGAAGACAACACAAGCTTTTAACTTTTCTGTCTCTTGATGAAAAATCTGTCTCATTGAATTTTTGAAAACAGAGCAAGAGAGGAGGGAGCCACATTTAATTTTGGAAACATAACGAAGAGAGAACAGCTGAAATGTGTGTGCATGTGCAGGGGCCCTGAGCCTGGGCTTCCAGAGACCTGTAAGCGTGTGTATGTGTGTGTGTCCACACACACATAGGAGACTTCCAGAAGTGTGCATGTATATATTTAAATACATATGTACACGTGTGAGTGTGCACACATAGGGGCCACAAGATACTCAGCCTGGGAGGATAGTCTCACTTGCCTCAAGAAGTGCATGATGGCGCTGAAGTTTCCTGGAATGACCTGGACCAAAGCCACGGCCATGGTGAACATCAGGGCTGGAGCTGGTATGAGGCGATGCATGTGCACCATGGACAGAAGTCGGGGTTGGGGAACAAAGTCCGATGTAAGGCAGCCCCTGGGAAGCCGCAGTGTGTGTCTGCCCTGGGAAGCTGCCAGCCGCCTTCCCTGCCAGACTCACTCTGGACACTAGTAAGCCCAACCTAACAGTCCCCAGTCCCCACGGCTTCCAGATGTAGGTTTGTGGCTGACCTGGGGTGACCAGGCTCAGGGTAGAGGTTGGAGGGCCTGTCCCTCCAGGCCAGACAAGACACATATAGCTTAGGGTGTGGGGCTGGAGTGTGCATGAAGTACACGCCTGGCCGTGTCTTTTGACTTTCTACTGCTCACCCCCAAAACAGGAAGAGGGACAGAAGTCAAGTGTGGGGGGAGAGACAGAGAAAGAGGGAAAAAAAGTCAGGACAGGTATGGCTAGAGCATGAGAGGGATAGTGAATTTTTATGCTAGGCTGTGTTATTGTTCAGCAAACACTCAGTCTCCCTCCCGCCACCTCTGTGGGAGTAATATTGTTTCCCATCTGTTGATGTTGGGCTTGGCCAATGAAATGTGAGCTTACGACACAGCAGAGGCTCTATGTATGCTTGTGTGGTTTAGCTTGGTCTCACACCCCTGCCACCTGCTATGGCAAAACACACCCCAGGAGCCACTACTACATTGGCCTACGTCCCTGAGATGAGAATGGACTCACAGTCCAAATGAGAAGATCCGAATACAAGCCCAGATTAAAGCAGAGCCACCGCTGGACCATCAACTCACAGGCAACATGAAATGTTTGTTGTTGTAAGCCCCCGAGACTTGAGGGAGGCGGCGGGGGGTGTCTTTTATTCAGCATTATTGCAGCAAAAGCTAACAGAGTGACAGTCTCTCCAGGGCAGTGACCCAGAGGGTACACACTGGCTCTGCTCCTGTCACTCCTCCTGCTGCCCCCACACGACTGGTGTGCAAAATGTCCCCATCACCTACAGACTCCACACTGTGACCCGACACAGTGATCTCCCAAAACCTGGAAGTCAAGACACTAGAGTTCAGGTAGAGATGCTTGGAAGACTTGAACCCCATTCTCAGGAGAAAAGAGGCCTACGTCTTAGAGGGGAAGTCTTGCTTCAGGCTAAATGCCAAGCTTCCGGCAGAAGAAAGTTCAGTTTGCAGTCCTTCCAGCCCAGACCCCATCTCTTACCATGTGGCCATCTCTCGAAGCCACATAGTATATACGCTTATTCTGAAGAACATCCCGTTGGCACAGCTGAATGTCAGAGTGTGACAGCCAAAGGCACCAGCCAGACCCAGGCTCCCAGAACCTGGTTCCTAGGACAACAGAGGATCAAGGGAGGGAACTCCAGAGCAACCTACAAGACTGCCACAAGGCACACCTGGAAATGGAGCAACCAGGGCATCGGAGACAAGTTGAAATACATGTGGGGTGGGGGCCACTATCCCTCCTCATCCTGAACATCTGCCCGGTGGCCTAGGACATCACGTGACTCACTCATGCCCAGCTCACAGCCATAGCATCAAAGGAAAGATCTCGTTGGGTGACAACACTAGCAGGTAACTGACGTTGACCAGGATGTACAGGCCGGGGTCCAGGGGGCTGGCAAACATCAGCGCCCACACCAGGTTCTGCTGTAGAGTCAGAGACAAGAGGCCACGTGTTAACCCATGAGGTCCTTCTCAGGCCCCTAAAACAAGCTCCACCGCGCAGCGCTGAGCTCATCCTGGCTACAGGGTGTGTGCTAGGCCCTGGGGACGCTCAGGCCATGTGGCCCTCCTCCATGAGCTCAGAGACCCTCAGCATGGATACACGAACAGGCCAGTGTGCTGGGAGGCTGGGAAGGGCACTAACCAGTCAGAGAAGTGGAAGAACAGAGGGGCTAAAGGGCAGGGAGGGGAGAGGAGCCATCCCTGAAGCTTCCAGAATGACCAGGGCCTTGTGTTGGACTGTCCTTGAAGAACGGAAGCGATTCAGGCAGGTGGGAAGGGATTCCCAGCAGGGGTAACCATGAGAGCAGAGGCACAGAGCAGACTGTTCACCTGAAATTACAACTCTCCAGCTGTTTATGGTACTCAGAGGCCCAGGCGTCATCTGCAGTGATGACATCACTTCATACTCCAAAGCCCTGTGAGGCAGGCAGGGCAGTTACTGTGATCCCATTTCATAGGCAAAGAATGGAGGCACAAGGAATTTACATGCAAGAATAAAAACTAGGTCCCAGGAAACCTGGCTCTCTCTGCTCTTGGACTTCAGTCTCCAAGCTCCTCTTCTCCTTCCAACATCTCCCAAACCCCCCTCCAGGGAGCCTTCGCTGAGAACTGTCATGGCCCGTAAGACAACCCAGAGGTCAGAGAGGAAACTGGCAGTTCTCATCCCATGGGAATTGAAGACTCCTGCAGGGGAACAAGAAAACAAATAGCATCCTAGGCAAATATATTTATATTTATAGCAAGGAGTTAATATCCCCATTGTCAGAAAAGTCCACATGTTCCAAATGCCTCCCAAAGGACCCTGCAGATCACCTCCCACCAGGGCAGTGACTAGCTAGCCCCAGGTTCATAGGTGGGTGAGCCAGGCAGGACTGGGCCATTCTCCCATTCCAAACCATGCTGCTATGTCCTGTAGTGGCTTCCATGCTTTGGCAAGTAGGAATTAAGTATCTATTGAAATGTTCCAGAGAGAACAATCCAGGAGATAGGAAACTAAGCCATCAGTTTTCCCACGTGAAAAATGGGATGATAACGTCCACCTCACAGGGCAGCAAAATGGGACCATGGGGGTGATACTATGAAGTTCTCTGCTTACTTGAGAAGTCATTATTTTTATTTATATAATTCCATAAATGAATCAAAGTAGACAGTGGCTGGCATTCAAGTGCCATGCGTACTAGAAGGGAGGCCCTGTTTGCAGCCCATTCCTCCTGGTTTTATTAGCTCAAATAACAATAATGCTCAGAGCTTTCACCGCCACCCCCTCCCAAAGCAGTATCACGGACTCACTTGTGGATTCTTGAGCTCCTCCATCACATAGCTGAGGCTATTCCAGCCATCAAAGGACCGCAGGCCCTGGCAGAAGGCCACGCCAATTCGCCCGGCCTGCTGTGTTGCGTTGTGGAAGGCAGACAGAAGGGCTCCCGTGCGGCCTCGTCCCTGGTCCAGCACCACTGCATCACCCCCACGATGACCAGAGAGGAGAACACTTTGGCAACTGTGCACACGTTCATCACCGTGGTAGCTCCTGTACTGGCACTGGCATTTGGGGTAAAGATGCTGGCACCCAAAGTGGGCAGAAAGGTACTTGCAGTCTCCCAAACAGGTTGGCCTAGCTCAAGCCAGTCATATCGGCTCGTTGGATCTCATGTACGTGTGTAATCAATAAAGCTCTTGACAGATCCAAGGGGCTTCACTGTCACTGGTTCCTGTTGGAGGGGTGGGGGGTCCATGGAAGCCTACTAGGCCCAGATCCTCAGAAAATGTAAAGCCATCTTCTTCAGAAAATCCCTGAGAGGGGTCTCTCCAAAATTCACAAGGAGGTCCTTCCAAGTTCCTACCCGGTAGGAAGAGAGAAGAGAAGAAGGCAGAGAAGTACATAAGGAAAAAAAAATAGAAAAACTAGGGGAAAGAGGCTAAAAAAGGAAAGCATCCTGGAAGCTCAGGAAGGAAAAGCAGCTGCCTTCCTGTCAGTAACTAAGCAGTAACTAAGACACTCAAATGTCAAACCTCTCCTCCAGGGGATGTTGCTGATGGATGACGCGGTGAAAGTTAGCCAACTGCGCAGTCTAACAACAATCCACGAGACCACCCTCACCTCTGACACCAATGGCAAATTTGGGAGTTCCCAAATTTGCTAGAAGGACTCACAGAACTCACCAAAAGCTTCTCTACTAAAGTTATGCTTTATTACACCTAAAGTCAGCCAAAGGAGAAAGGACATAGGGCAGAACCCAAGAGGGTTCCAAACACAGGGCTTCCAGTTCTTCTCTCCCTGTGGAGTTGGGAGCCTTAGTGTCCACCTTCTACTGGGGTTCCAGGACATACACATGGTTGACTGCTCACGTGGCTGACCTCGGTTTCCGGCCCCTCAAGAGGGCGAGCTGATATGCCATGACCCAAAGCTCTCATCCAAAATCCCATTATTACTATGGGGCTGACCCGAGGACCCCAGGCAAACAAAGACACTGCCATCAAGCATGACATTCCAAGGCTTTAGAGATGACCTCCCAGGAGCTGACGGGCGAGGGCCAGCCCTCTCTTTAGGCAAGGTTAAATTCTTTACCACACAGATGTGGAGGTACCTGTAACCTAAGGAACATTATGCGAACATAAAGATTCTTTTTAATGACTCATCTTGTCAAGCAGTGTGTCTAAAGAGGAGGAGCCTAAATGCCAGTTTAAGAAGTTGGAACCAGCAGGAATTTGAAGAAGGGGACAGGTGGAAGTACAGTGGGGAAGGGCTCGCCTCAGGGTGTTCTTGGGTGGGGAGAACTGGAGACACTGGGGTGGTACAGGCTTCAATTAGCAACACCCACAGCCCTAGTGTGGTCTTAGCTCTAAGGTCGGGCCTGACGATGAGGAAAGGACCCTCTGAAGCAGGGCCACCCCATATGACATCCCTGTGCTGCCACCACATTTAATAGGAGTAGCTGATCTGACCCTGTGTAAGGCTCAGCAGAATGGATGCAGCAGGAAGAAATTTGGCATCTGAGAACCGCAGAATTGTGTGTTTATATCACTGTGCTTTCAGCAAGATCTTCGTTAGTTCAGTTTCCCTTTAGTAAAATGGGGCTGATGATTCTCCCACAAAAGTGTTCATGAGAATAAACCGAAAAACCGCTCTATGCCATCATCCTACAGAGATGACTGAAGTTCTGTCAACATCAAAAACTCATGTTCCCTGCTCTTGCCCTGTTGGTCATGCATGATCTCCTACAAGTCTTCTCAAGTATTTTAGGGAATTCTTAGGAAATATCTCACTTGCCAGCCTCAGTCTATGCATGGCATCCACTGTGTTCTCTCTCCTGCCCAACTCTCCCTGTCAGTAGCAGATATCAGGGGACAGCAACTCTTTTTGTAAAGGGCCAGAGTGTAAATAGTCTAGGCTCTGCAGGGTGTACAGTCCTTATCGCAGTTTCTCAACTCTGCCATTGCAGTGAGAAATGAGCCGTAGACAATATGTCAATGAATGAGTGTGGCTGTGTTCCAATAAAACTTTATTTATGGACAATGAAATTTTAATTTCATGTAATTGTCACATTCATATAGTTGTCATGTGATACAGTTAATTCATATAATTCAGTTCACATAACTGTCACAAAGTCGTGTTCTTTTGATTTTTTTTTCAACCTTTTAAAAATATAATTCTTAGTTGACAGGCCATTAAAAAAAAAATGGGCAGCAGGCCAGATTTTTCCCACAGGCTGTAGTGTGCAACTCCTTTCTGATATCCATGACATTCCAATGAGGACACCTCATCCCCGTGAAAATGCCAGGGGCATCTCATAACCTTGTGCCACAGACACTTCATTATCAAACTCTCAAAAGTCAAAGATGCTGATCAGGGGTTGTGACTTGCTACTGAAGTCCCTGCACTCCTAGGCCTGGCTCCTCAAACTTCTCCTTGACCAGGGCTGCTCTCTGAGCCCCGAAGAGCCGATACTGTCCCAAGTGGTCACGTCTATGAAGCTAGCCTGTGTACATATGTGTGGGGAGGAGTGGGGATGCCGGGGGAGAAGGCAGGTGTTTCAGGCAAGGACTCTGATCCCTGACCTGCTGTTGTAAGGGTTTTCTCCCAGCATGTCTCCTCCCCAACCAGGTTATTCCATGTTCCTTCCCCTCACTTGGAAAAACTTAGTCTTTCTTGGCTTGACCATGCCTTCAGTAATGCAGGTCCAGACACCCTGCTCAGACACAGCCTCTTTGACTTGTGGTCAGAAGGAACCTTTCAGGAATCACTGGGGTCTCACAGACACCCAGGCAACCAAGTCCAGGTGAGGCTTCCAGGTGAGGTGGACTGCAGCAGCCTGGGAACCAGCACTCGTCTTTTGATTCCTGGACAATATTGGAGCCTGTTACTTCCAAGAAAATTCCTTTCAAGAGCACCTGGGACACGAACGGTGGGAACAAGATCCAGCCCCAATTTCTTAAGTCTCCGCGGCCTTACAGCCCCATGAGAGAGCAGGGGAAAGGAATTGTCAATTCAGAGAGCTTGAGAAAGTCCTGGCCCTTCTCGGGGCCTCAACCCTCCCATCAGTCCAACATGGGTGCAGCTGGCCGCTGTGTTTCTATGCTTCAAGGAAGCAGGGCAAAGAAGCAATTTGTGTCCTCTCTACCGAACACAGCGTTTCCCACCACACAGGAGTTCTACAAGCACAGGCCTCTCGGGCAAGAAGCCCCAAGGGCCTGAGGGTAATCTTCGTGCTTGACCCCCTCAACCTCCCCTTCGCCGTCCTCCCTCATCCTCCCTCCCTCCCTTAACATCTCCCCTCTCCGCCCGCCAACCAGAGGGTGGAGCTCAGGCAAAGGCCACAGGGGGCCTGGACTGTGAGCTGCCGCCCTCTAGTGGGCGCAGAGGGAGGAAAGGAGAGAGAACCGGACAGAGAGGAGAAAGATGAGACAGAGAGAGAGGAAGGGGGAGGAGACAGGAAGAGAGAAAGGCCTGAAAGTAAAATGGGTAGAGGAAGACGGAGGAGGAAGGACGTGAAAGATGGAGTGAACTGAAGGGGAGAGGCCTCCCTGTGTGAGAATCCCCATCCCCTGGGCAGTGCTGTTTCTCACCATGCAGTCAAGTATTTCCCCCGGATTTGTACATCAGCCACTGAGAGCTCTACCAGGCTGTGTGTGACCAGGGCTCTCACTCAACTCCAAGAGCTCCGAATGGGTGGGAATTGTTGAACCCACCTGATTTTTGCTGATCTTACACAGATGCCTCCTCTTATGAGGCCCCTCTGAGGACCAGCTACCGGGTAGGTCAGCTCAAGTGTCGTCTCACTCGGACTCCAACTGCCCCATCGAGTCCTCTGACTTCCGCTCCACTTTTAGGTTTCTGCTAAATCTGTACTTCTATCCTTAACCTTCCTCCAGTGCTTCAGACCTATACACTCAGCTGTCCACTGGATACCCCACCTGCCTGTCCCTTGAACACCTCAAACTCAACGTGTCCAAAATGGAACTCATCACCTTCCCCAAATCCACTCCTCTTTAAGCCCTACCATGTTTCCTTACTATGGCAGACATGGCGATGGGCTGCCCAGATCCCCTCAGGAATGATGGGTTTATCCCCGCATCTGCTGGGAGAGCTGCCAGCAGGAAGCCCTCAGCTGTCAGTCTCCCTGGGGGATTTCCTCAGCTGCAGGGAGCCACCTCTCCACCACCACTCTTTTCCCAGGGAGATCTGTATCCAAAGACCTGTCAGTGTGGGAACATAATGCCAGCCCCACTGCCCAAGTTGGCACAACTCTGCAGGGACATCCCATAGGCTCAGCAGAGCTCTCCACGGAGGCTGCACCGTGGCTCGACTTCTCCATATTCCCAATGCTGCTTCCTTCCCTTCCCTCCCATAGGGATCCCAAGAGAACTGCCTAATCAACCTTTGGAATGTGAGTCTGTCTCAGAGACCCCTCTCCAGGGACTGCAATCTGCAACGTTTGGTCACCAGGGCCAAACCCTGACAGCCAGGGCTGACACCCCTTCTCCTCACCCTCCACAGGAAACACCAGGCCAGGCCTCCCTTGCTGTGTCTCAGATGCATCTATGCCCCTCAGACCTGTTCTTGCTGCCCCAGTTCCCTCAGTAAAAGGAGCTACATTATCTTCTAGAACACCACTCTCCTCTCTACAGCTGCAGCTGAACTCAAGGCCCAATGCCTCTCTCGCGAGAGTCCCCCATTATCTGAGCCAAATGACCCTCACTTGACCCCATACATCCCCCCTGGGCTGCCCAGTCAGGCCCCATCCTGCTCCCGGAGGAGGCCAGCCAGGGGGATGTCCCCAGTGTTAGCGCGTGAGGTTGGGTGACACCAACTTTAGAATGGACTGGTTGTCCATGGAGACGGGGTGGAATCTCTCCCTGTTTGAGTCTCACACTCAGGAGACCACTCTCTGGGCTGTGGTGATTAACAGCCGCGAGCGGCGCCAGGATGGATGAATGGCAGACAGAGATGGGGCTCCTGGAGCAGGGTCACCACACAAAGGCAGTAACTCAGGACTGTGCAGCCTCGTCTGTCCCTCGTACACCCCCCAGGGCGTGTGGGAGGACCTGGGACCCGCCTGCCAGTGAGAAGTGAGGGTGAGGCCAGATGCTCTTCTCTGCCAAGTGACTTCCTTGTTCTTTTCTCTTCATCTAGACTTTTGTCTTAACATCACTGAACTATAGAGTCTGTTCAGTGGCATTGACTAGGTAATATATTAGTCTGATTATCCCTTATGTGAAATCAAGCCTATAAATGCCATTTACTCTTAGATGCAGAAATTTTTCTTTCTTTTTATGTTTTTAGGTGGTTTTTGTTTTTTGTTTTTTAATTTCTAGTGTTTGGATGATTTTTAAATTTTGTTTTTATTTTGCTCTTTATACCATGTTTTTAAAAGAATAATGTCTTTGCTCTGCAAGTTTTGAAATAGCATTTAGATAAAACTGTAAAATTCTGGTATTTTATAAATTAATGAATATACATTTTCACCTTCATAAATTATAACAGCTGTCATTTTTAAATGAAAAAAAAGTGTATACACAAATCCAAACTTCCCTTCAGAAAAACATTTCATTTTGAAGTGATTTTCAAAGAGTTATTCCATTATTTATTTAATTCTTGATATTTTAGATTTATTCCCAAGGATGCTGACTCCGTGTCAAAATTAGGGTTTGGAGCAATTTGTTTAAGAAACAGTCATATTCTTTCATTGTTCACTTAGAAAAGGCATCCAAATAGAGGCCCTTTCAATCAGTTGGCCACCAGACCAATATCCAGTGTGATCCCATTTTGTTTATACACATGTATGCATACACACAAGCACACACGCGTGAAGGAGCTATTCCCGGAAGCTCAGCCTCCAGTCTGATCCACCTGCCCTCACAGCAATTTTGTAATCACCTAATTCCCTGTAGTAAGTCTCTTTCTGCTTCAATTGTCCAAAGTCATTTCCATTATCTTCAACCATACCTTGAACTGATACAGGGGATGGGGGTAAAGAGAATTGCAAATCTCAAAGGAGCTCTTCCTATGATATTACCAATCCCCTCCTTTAATTTACTCCCGCCACCACCAACTCCCCCACCCCGGGATGAACACAACACCCTGACCCAGGTTTTGTCTTTGCATAGCAATGCTGATTCCTTCCTTATCCTAGTTTCTCCACCTCTTCACCAGGATATGGGTGTTAGTCAGGGCTATTTGGTTGCAAGTGACAGAAAGTGTTAATTCAACACATATGTTGTGTCAGATACAACCAAACAGCCAGAAGGGCTGGGGTAGATCCAACTTTTCCTCTCTCTCTCCTTGAACACTCTCACTCTTGATCTCTGTTTCTGCCTCTCCTTCATGCAAATCTCTGTATGTTAGCTTTTCTCTCTTAGGCTGGCTGACCCCACAGAAGTGGAGTTATCACTTCTGGCAGCTCTTGGCTCATATCATCACAATTTGTAACAGGGTCTTCTCTCTCCCGACTTCAGTTTTGAAAAAAAACCTGGGGAATGATTCTGACTGGATTAGCTTGGTTCATGGACTTGTCCTTTGGATAAATCATTGTGTCATTGAGAGTAGTTTAGCCTGTTTCAAGCAGGGTTTGTTACTGGAAAAGACTAAAGGCTGCTTTAAGAAAACATAAATGACCATGACCATGTGAACACTTGACTGCTCAACACATACACAACCAATCTTTATATTCCAATAATGCTTATGTTTGAAAACTATGACTCTCAAATACAAAAAAAGACTAAATTCACTATGATAGATTGTTTCAATAATTCCTCTCCGTCTAGCCATGTCCTCAGAGAGTCCGAGTGACATAGTGGTAACTGGTTCTCTGGGAAGAGGGATGGCGGGGAAGCCCTGGTTTGTAATGTATGCCAATTTCTGTAGTGCAGCTATCCCACCATGGCTAATTTAAAACTTTAAGCAGTTTAACACGTAGCTTGCAAAATTTCTAGAAATTTAACATTCGGCTCTCAAGCTCTCATACCATTGTCCCTTCCCACACTAGCCCAGGGTTTGGCCTCATGTCACTTCATGTGACAATAGCAAACTTGAACCAAGCAGACTTAAAACTTGCTTGCACATTGAAGTTTGCCCTCTCTTGCTCGTTAGAACCCTGACATCAACCGTGTGAATGAGCTGGATGGGGAGAGACACATAACCAATTGTCCTGTTCGCCCTAGCCAACAGCCAGAAATATAAGTGGGGGGCCATTGACTGAAAGCCTCCAAACATGGAGAAGGCCATAGAAGCTTGGGTGAGCCCAGCCAAAACCAGCAGAAGTAGCCACTGGACCCAGCCCAAATTGCTGACCCACAGAATTACTGACTAATAAATTATTACCGTGGTAAAGCCATACATGTTAAGGTAATTTGTTGTACAGCAAAAGCTACTTGATACACTTAACCTATTCCCCAAAGGGAGACAACCAAGGATTACACCCAATCATGACATTCTGCTGAGTCCAGGATCTCTAAGTGATCTGTGTTCTTCTCCAAAAGCTTAAGATATGGTTTATCATCATACAGTAACCCACATATTAAGTGAGAAATTCAGTCATCTCCAAAATACCCAAGAAACAATGCTGAAGATTAAAAAAAAAAAAAAAAAAAAAAACCACACACACAAAAAACAGCATAACAAAAAGTCCCTTTCAGAGAAGAGAAAAAGAAAAGCAAAATATCTAATATAATGATATTTGTCAATACTTTCAGTTGCCCAGCATTGGAACAGCTTTCTATATATAAGTCCTTCACCTTATGAAGTAGAGACTGTATTTTGTTAGAGAAGCTAAAAAATGTTCCTCAAACTCCCTTCCAGCTTGGGCATGGGGGCACACGGCCTCAGTTCTGCCAATCAGATGCATTTACATTTTGAATCAGAAACCTGTGATGTGAAGAAGCAGGAAACCCATTTGGTTAATGAGTGGTGGCAGTTCGAGGAACGATGACTCGTGCCAGCATCAGTGGTGTGAGCAATGCAAGGGTTTCTCCCTGTGTCTTCACCCCATAATTTGTATGTTATGATCTGGAATATTGTTCCTGCCGCCATATCTTTCCAGCATAGTTTTTCAGTCCTTCCTCCTCCCCAACACACCAGCTCTCCTACCACCAGGTCTCAGAAGTGTAGTGAGCAACGGAGAAGCTCTGGAGTCCAGCTGCCTGGCTTTATTCCCAATTAGCTGTGTGACCTTGGGCAAGTTCCTTAACTTCTTTGTACCATTTCCCTATCCACAATGTGGAGCTAATTATAGTATCAATCTCAGAGGTACTATTGTTTTTATGAAGGTAGTAAAAAGGATTTCCTGAGTTTCACACATGCAAAGAATTTTGAATGATGCTTGGCAAAGTATCAATGCTTAATTAATGTTAACTATTGTTGTTATTACTTAACATGTATTCATAAATCTCTTTTTCTGCATAAATCAGTCAGTTGCTGTTGTCTGCAACGAAGAAGGCTGCCAGATACAATTACTCACCAATCCAGGGTTTATATCGTAGCCTGCTAAGCAGGAGTTATAAGGTACATGTATTTATTCAATTTCAAATGAGCCCACTTTGGTTGTAAAGGTTCTGTCGACCATGGGGATTCACGTTGTCCAGATCCTCCATGGCCATTGTTGGTGTCTGCACCCCCTTAACAACGAACCCCCTATTAGCACAGGTGTAAGAAGCATGGAGAAAGTTTCGATACTCTGAGCACCCCTCTGGAGCCCCAGAGCGGATGTCTTGAGGCACTTTCTTAATAAGAAATGTTAGTGACATGATATTTCCTTCAAAGTCAGCAACGAGGCAAGAATGATCACAACAC
Organism: Rhinolophus ferrumequinum; assembly: GCF_004115265.2. Lineage (NCBI taxonomy): Eukaryota > Metazoa > Chordata > Mammalia > Chiroptera > Rhinolophidae > Rhinolophus > Rhinolophus ferrumequinum. Next base: position 58,539,483 of record NC_046296.1, read on the forward strand.
TGCTTCTGCTGAGCCCTGTGCTGGAAGTCTAACCGGTGTAGCAAGACAAAAATAAAAACAAAATCATTGAAAATGGAAAAACAAATTATGGTTCACAGACAAGATGATTGTCTATACAGAATCAACAATTATTAGAATTAAGAGAGTTCAACTTTGAAAAAAATCACATTGTAATGCACTAATATCAAAAAGGTAGAAAGTGTCAAGCAACAAGCAGAAAACAAAACAAGTGTCATTTTATAAAACATACTAATTGTATCCGTAATCTATTGCCACAATAATGCTGTGTGACAAAACCATTTCAAACTCCGTAGCTTGAAACAGCAATCACTTAGTTTGCTTGCACACCTAGAGGTAGTTGGAGTTCTGCATACCTGCCCTGGCTCTGCTTCCACCTGCAGGCTTGCAGTTGGGCTGGGACATCTCTGCTCTGTGTGTCTCTCCTTCTCCTGAGACAATGGGGTATATTGTTCACAAGGCAAAAGCACCAGAGGGCAAGCAGGAACTCACAATTCACCCTAAGACCTGGTCTCTATGCTAACTATATTTTCAATATTCTCGATGCTCCGGCATTTTGGGGGCCTTACACTCTCAGGGAGAGACTGCTCCTCCCAGGGCCAGCTAATTCCTAAAGATAGGAGACAACTTACCTGGGAGCTTGCCTCTCATAGACAAGCCAACCAGCCCCTCTGTCCAACTCTCACATACCTAGCCCACATTTCCCCAGCCCTAGATCTTCCAGGGCCAAGGCCCAGACAACTGGAGACCACCCTGATAGCCCAAAGCCTGCCGGAATTATTCCACCTAGCCAATCCGAAGCTGTTTACCCTGCCCTGTCTTGGCTTTCCTGCGGAAACCCCAGTAGAGGCTGTGGCTTATGCCTTCCCTCACTCCTTTCTGTCTCCTGACCAAGACTGGTGCTTTTCCTCTGTGAACTTGCTGGGTTGGCAGGCCCCTATCTCTGGGGAAATATAAGTAATAAAGTCTTCTTTCAATGGCACTGGCCTCTCCAAAAATTAAAATCCCATGGGTATAAATGAGAAAGTCTCAAACCTGGCACATTATCACTTGCACCCAAATTACATGATTCAAAGCAAGTCCAACATCAGTACTGAGGGTGGAATTTACTCTTCCCCTGGGAAGAACTACAAAGACACATAGCAAAAGATTCAGAGATGGGGAAGGATGAAGAGTTGGAAATAATAATGTACCCACCCTATCACATCATTTTATAATAGCAACTTTTTAAAAAGGTACCTAGGAATTACTCTAGTAAAAGATATTTTCTTGATTTTTACTGAGAAATGTATGCAACTTTATTGAAAGTATTTTAGAATATACATAAATGGAGAAATATACTATAGAAAGACCCAAAGGTGTTACTGCATAGAAAGACCCAAAGGTGTAAGATGTCCATTTTCCCCAAATTAATCTGTAATTTGATGCAATTTCAAGCCAAGGAAATTTGGGGGGGGAAAGAACAAGGTGAGGAGTCTTGGCCTGCACAGTAAAACGTATAGTAATTAAAACAGTGTGATGTTGGATGGGGAAGAAAGACCACAAAGGAGCAGACCTGAGAGCCCAGAGAGGGACATACACATCTGTGGAAGCTTAATATATGTCAGCAGTGCCTTTTCAATAATTGGTGATGGTAAATAGCTTAACCATGTTGAAAAGAAAAATAAAATTAATCCTACTTCATATCATACCAGACGTCAATTCTACATGGATTTGTAGAATTGGATTAAAGCACCAAAACATGAAAACTAAATTTTAAAATGTTAAGAAAAACAGCATAGAAAACTATCTTTTTGACTTAGTTTAAGAAAATATTCCTTTTTAAAACAGTACCCAAAAAGCATTGACCATAAAGGAAAAGATGGATAACTATTATTATATTTTAAAATTAAGCTTTTTAAAATCAAATAGCACCAATGAAGAATAAACCACACAGTGGGAGAAGATATTTCCAATGCATAGTACTGACAACAAATTAGTATGTGGATTATGTAAGATGTAGAAATCAACATTTATAAATGAATAAGAAAAAAATTAGCTGCAGTAAAGCTTTGGCAGTAAGTTATAAACAGGCTACTCGCAAAATAAGGGGAGAGGAAATGAATGGTTAGTTAAACTATAAAATAGTCTCTGCCTTCATAATAATGATGCAAATTAAACTCTAAACCAATTAAAACGTTAATGTACAAGATTCATTTTAAAAGTTTTTAAATTTTCTTGATGGAGACAAAAGAAAAAAAGTAGAACAAATGGAAACTCAAACCATGCCCTAGGTTAGGAGATTAATTTTTCATTAATTTTTCATTAATTAATTAGATATGCTGATTCTAAAAGTTCTTCTGAAACAATCAAACAAATAAGAATGGCCAGGAAATTCTAAAATAAAAGAGTATAAGGGAAGATTAGCCTTAATGAGATATGAAATATAAAGCTAAAATAATTAAAAGTATAATGCCGGCGTGTGAATAGACAGGTGGAACAATGGAACAAATTGAAAGTCCAGAAACAGACCCACATATAGATGGAAATACAGTTCATGACAAAGGTGACATTTCAAATCAGTGGGGGAAGGGTGGATTGTTCAATAAACGATGTTGAAACATCTAGGTAGCTATCTGGGAAAAAATAGTAAGATATATCCATACTTTCATGCCTTTTACCAAGATAATTGACAAATGAATCAAGGATTTAAAACGTAAAGACAAAAATCCTAAAAGGACTACAAGAAAATATGGATATTTTGTTTTTTATTTCACAAAACCCAGGAGCCATCTGTGTCTGTCAGAATCCAATCAGGTGACAGAAACCACACAGCAGTTTTAATTTAACAGGAAAAAGTTCACATAAAGAATTGTCAATTATATAAAACCATTGAAAGGGCAAAGAAGAATGGTATATGTGAAATAATAAGAAATATGTATATTGGTCTCTGCCCCCGTTTCTGTTAATATTTGGTCTTTGACCCTGGTTCCTGACAGACTTCCTAAAATCCTTGAATCCTTTGAGTGATAGAGGTGCTAGAAGCATCTTTTGTTCTAATATTTGATCTTTGACCCCATTCCTGACACAGAGCTCCCAAAACCTTTGTACGTTCCTGAACAATGGGCATGATAAGAGCCTTTTACAAAGAACTAAATTCCTTGGAATTTCCTGGGTGATGATAGCATCACTTGTTCTAATACGGTGACTCTTAGTGGACTCCTGGGTGGGGGTCGGTTAGCAGAAAGACTAACATGATTAGAAGCTAAGAACTTTTCAGCCCCAAGCCCTATCCTCCAGGGAGGGAACAGGGGCTAGAGATTGAGTTAATAATCCATTATGCCTATGGAATGAAGCCTCCATAAAAATCCCTCGAGTATGGGCTTCGGGGAGCTTCATGATTGGTGCAGGGCGGAGCTCTCCAACACCACGGGGACAGAAGCTTTTGCATTGGGGACCTGTCCGGACCTTGCACTGGGTACCTCTTCATGTGGCTGTTCCTCTATTCTTTCGTATATCCTTTATTATAAACCAGTAAACCTAAGTGTTTCCCTGCATTTTGTGAGCTATTTTAGCAAATTATCAAACATAAGGAGGGGGTCATGGGAACCCCTAATTTATAGCTGGTTTGTCCAAAGTACAGGTGACAACCTGGTACTTGCAATTAGCATCTGAAATTGGGGTGGGGGGCAGTCTTGTGAGGCTGAGCTCTTAACCTGTGGGGTCTGCACTAACCCCAGCGATTAGTGTCAGAACTGAGTAAATTGCAGGACACCTAGTTGGTGTCCACCGAAAACTGGAGAATTGCTTGGTGTGGAAAACCCTCACATTTGGTGTGAGTAGAGGAAACAGGAGTTAAAAAAAGCTTGAGAACAGAAGTGAAACGAGTGTAGAGAATAAAACAGAATACAGCTTTTAAATAACTCATTGATACATGGAGAAGACAGTAGAGAGGCAATAAGCACATAATGTGGAATCTCCAAAGAAGAAAAGCAAGACAATGGAACGGAACAAAGAGTGCAAGAAAATGTTCCTGAAGTAAAAGGCAACTTGAAATACCGTGCACTAGGAGAAACTGACACAAAATGGTCACTGCTGAGACTTGTTGGATGTTAAAAATAAACCATATTTCTTCCTCTTTCTCTTCCTCTTTCTTTTCCCTTTCCCTTCTAATCAATTCGGTCCAAATATCACTTGGTGGCACCAAGCAAAATAGGCATGTATGTAGGGAGTGGGGCAGAGGTGCCACAGCCCCAAAAGTAGTAGTGTTGGAGCCTAAGCATAGTATGGAGGACGTCTGGATAGAAGAGTGCAATGGACAGAATGTTTGTGCCCCGCCCCGATTTCTTATGTCAAAATCTTGACCCCCGATGTGACAGTATTTAAATATAGGGTCTTTGGATGGTGATTAGGTTATGAAAATGAAGGCTTCGTGAATGGGATTAGTGCCCTTATAAAAAGGACGTCAGAGAGCTCCTCAGTCTCTTTCCACCATGTGAGGGTACAAGAAGATGACTATCTGCAACCTGAAAGAGGTTCCTCCCAAGAACCCAACCATGCTGGTACCCTGATCGCAGACTTCCAGTCTCTAGAACTGTGAGAAATAAATGTCTGTTGTTTATAAGCCATCCAGTCTATGCTACTTCGTTACTGCAGGCAGAACTAAGACAGTGATCGGTTCTGGGATGTCGGAGACTAAGTTGGGTAAGGAGGGTGCCACATAGGAAACAGCTGGCTGGTGCAGGGTGTCACAGCCCAAGTCGGGTGAGGAGAGTGTCTCTGTAGGGGGCAGACTGGCATGGGGTGCTGACGGGTAAGGAGGGCTTCTGCATGGTAGAGCACAGGGTGTTAGAGCCCAAGCAATGTGCGAATGACCTCAGCGCAGGACGGGAGGCAGTCCAGCATGAACTGCTGCGGCCTGACTGTCAGCTGGGGTAGTGAGGAGCAGCCAGGGTAAATGGCTGTGCGTACTTAGCAACGGGTTATCAGGACCAATGTGTAGGTGACAAGAAAGGCAGGCAAGGAGCCATGGGAGATAAGATGGAAGTGTAGAACACTTCCCCGAGCCCAGACTTGGGAACCAGGGTGCCGGGCCTAGCATAGCACACAGTGCCCACCCTGACCAGGAGGCCACAGGCTGCCCAGACCATGAGCTGACCCCAGGGCTATTCACAGGGACCCACACAACTGCAGAGACATGATTAGGTACACGGTGCATTGCTGGTCCATCTCCCTCCCTCCCCAGCGTCCCACCCCTGGGCTCTTGCTGATACCCTTTCACTTCCATTTTTTTTCCTTACTTTGCTCCATCGCAGACTTCAATAGAAACTGCCTCTAGTTGATCAGGGATAAGTGATCTGAGCCACCTGCAAAAGTTAATGATTACAGCAGCCCAGGGGTGTTTGAACCAAAGGAAAGCAGGCTACTCTGAAGACCTTGGCTCTGGCCTCAGCTGTGTCTGGCACCTTACTGACCCAGACTATGTAAATGCCAGGACAGTTCAGCCCTGTTCCAAAAAGAAGAGGTTTTCATGCAAACTCTTCCTACTCACTCTCTAAAGCAGCTGGTATAGAACTAGCTGAAGAGGATTCTGCACTTAAAATGTAAACTCCAACCAATTGTAAATGGAAAGACAGTGATATGATGTTAGGTGCGTACCAGCAAAGATATCAAGAGGCACTCTTTCCAGGCCAGACAGCGTGGGATGAGGGACACAGATGACAAGCCGCAGAATTAAGGATGAGGAAGCTATGAACAGAACCGGGACAGAGATGTTTCACCAAGCATATCTGACTAAGGGTTTCACCTGCTTCCATGCTATGAAGAGAGTGGATTAAATGCAGGATTGACACTCCAGAACAGAGTGTAACAAAAATTTCTGCAATGGTGGATACGTTCTCTATCGGCACTAATACAGCAGCACTAGTTATATGTGGCTTGAAATGTGCACTTGAAATGTGGTTAGTGCAATTGAGGAAGTGCTTTTTTCATTTTACTTGATTTGCATGAATTAAAATATTTCCATAGGCCCATGTGGTTAGTGGCTACCATACTAGATAGTCCAGCTCTACACAGTTTGTGGTCATTGCATAATTGACTGCTGGTTTCTTGTGTTATTTTGGTAGTTTTCAATTGTCTCAGATAATTAAAAAATTATTTTTGTGTAAATAATATTTTTAGTTAAAGAACCCTTCTTATTCATGTAGGTCAACTTTGCAGAGCTCTGGAGTCCTGTGTAGGCAAGTTAAATGAACTCAGCTGCTAATTGTGGTCCAGATGGAGTCCAGAGTGGGCAAAGCAGATGAGAAACCACTCCCAGATAGGCATCGCTGAAGCACAATAATGAACGATAGCTATCTGGGTATTTCTTCCTGGTGTTACGAAGGGCTTTGTGAATGGGTCAAGTGCCATGCAGATGTTTCTACTGGAGTAGAGTTCCCCAACGATCCCATTCTTACTTGAACCTTCTGCACAAAAGCCTATCAGACAGAGGCCTGAAGAAGAGGTGGCATTGATTGTCCTCTTCAGACCAGCACCCATGGGATTTCTTATGCACGGGGAGTAACAGAGCCAGGGTAGCGAAGATGGGGAAAGCGAATATATGGGGAGTGAGGGGATAGAATGGGATCAACAGGAAAGGGAAATTATCTGGTGTCTGAGGTAAGAAACCAGCAACTTCATAGGGCCCCCCTAGTGAGAATTTATTAGTCTATAAACCACAGGATCCCCGTTGAACCCCAAAGGCTCAGAAGCCTTCTGGGGTCCATCAATCTATGGGAAGATGGGGGTATGAGGTGAGTTGACACCATAGGTCAGCAGGGCCTCTGCCCTGAAGAAGCTGGTAGAAAGTAAGGTTAGAGCTTAGAACTGCCAAGAAAGTAATGGAGGAGGGGAAGAACCAGCTTGGGGGTTTCATGGTCTGAGAAGACTGGGGAGGCTGAGGTCCGTTGGCCATGGCAGACCTAAACCAGTCCTCCCAGAACCATCTCCCACCTGTCATACCTAAGTGTCCTGCAGCTTCCGTGGGGTCCCTGTGAAGCCCCATTGCCAGGTTGTCATCACTCGTACAAGGGTGCAGACTCTGCCTGTGGCCCCATCAGCTCTCAGCAGTGGTGCAGGGGAGGAAGAAGAGCAGTCCGGGACCAAAACACTTTGCTTTAGACAGTGTGTTTTACTATGAGCCTCACTGGCTGCTGTCCCCTGTGTAAAACACAAATCCTGAGTACTTCACAGGAATCCCGTAAGTGTAACCCAGAAGTTCCCACTTCCCATCAGCACGCAGCTGTAAATTCAGGGAGTCAGATGTCCTGCTCTTGTTCCCAGTCTCTGACTCTAGGCTCCAAGTCCCTGCAAATTCCCCTCGAGTGTTTTGGGGAGATCTCAGGCAGCGCCTCATGTGTGCGCATGAACCAGACTGTCAGCGTCAGCCACCTCCTGCCCTTCTCTCCGCCAATGTGCTCTGCTCATGATGCTGCAGCAAGAGCATCTCATCTCTGCCTCATCACAAGTGCCCCTCGTGAAAAGGCAATGTCTGTCCCAAGAATACTCTCTTCACGTTTCCAAAGCTGCTGACTGAGGAGGAGCCAAGGTGGTGGGCCCCAGGCAGAAATTTCCTTCATTTTGTGAAATCTTTATAGCCTGGAGTAACCCTGCTTGTTTCGCCCAGATCTCAGCAACTTGCAGCTGCCAAATAAGGTCCTTAAAAAAAAAATGTAACCTAATTTTTTTTTTTTACTTTTTTTTTTTACAGTCTCCGTAGAGACTGTCAAAAATTGCCAATGCCGACTATATTTCAAGTCGTCATGGCGGGGTATTGGGAAAAGTTTTCAATTAGCAGTAATCGCGCCTCGGATAAACCTCATTGGCTACGATACTGCCACTGCGCAAAGCTAACCTAATTTTTAATAATGATAAGACCTTCCTTTACCTCCCAGCTCCCTCTCTCTGAACTGGAAGCCCAGTTGGCAGTGCCTCCCTTCAGTATTTTGAGGCCCTCAGAAAGGCTTGCGCTGCCGGGATTTATCTTCCTTGTCACTCACCAGCTTCCCCTGCCTGGAGAACATCCCCGGTGCCCAGACTCTGCAAACGACAACCTCTGGCCAACTCTGCAGCAGGTCTGGGTTGTCTCGGAATTTCCATGTACAAATGTGCTGAAAAAGACGAAGTGCTGTACTCAGAGTTCAGAGGGTTCCCATACGGACACTGAAAAATCTGCAAGCCCACAAGATACATCTCTCCTCCCCTGAGTCAGAGAACAGCCCCGCTGAAAGCACCCCCAGAGATGACCCAAAGTAATGTCCTCATTCTACTTGTAAGGACAGCCCCAGCCCACTGGGCTGATCACCACCGGAACTCAGGATGGATTGCATGGGCCAGGCAGGGAGCACCAAATACTGGAAACCAGATTGCATCAGCCTTTCTGTGTTCTGAGCCTCATCCAGCTATTTCGTATGTATACCCAAGTGTTTACAGGTGACTTCACCCCCTCCGGTTGCCAGAGAGAAGATAGTTATCGCAGAAGTCCCGCCACTCCCAGAGTCCTGTAGGAAGTCTGAGCTGGGCCTGTGGCCGCTGTGCCTAAAAGTAAATGGGTGAGGCCAACCTGTAAGACCACAGGGTTGTCATGACCCACTGATGATTCTGTGGCTCTTCCATTGCCCTCCAGGACTTGGCACCCAGGGGACCTCTCCCAGTGTCAGACGGGCCCTGGGCTCAATGTTTCAGCTCCAGTGTCAGGGCTGAGCTCCATTCGAAACTCCCAAATCGACTGGCTTATAATTTGGTCCCCTTCTATCTCTACCAGAGACCTCCTCACCCAAATACCCTGCCCTGAAGAAACACCTTTTTCCAGTTTCTGCTTCCCCACCAGGCACAGCCATCTTCCTTGCCCCCAGCATACCACAATGCCAGTGCCCAGGGCAGCTCCAGGGTGGCGAAGGGAGAGAGACTGTCAGCAGGTGGAGTTCTGGGTCCAGAGCACAGGGCAGCAGGTGATAGAGATATCCCTCCATCTCTCAGGGATTTAACAACAGTTAGGAGGAGGGGCTGGGGGTCCTCGTGACGAAGAGCAGTGACGGAAACCTCCAGAGGCTGCCCAGGGCCTCCTTGACTCACCAGCAGCCTCAGTGACACAGGCAGCGTTGAACCCGCTGCAGGTGGAGAGGCAGCAGGTTCTGCAGGTGGAGAGGCATCCCTCCGCTGCCGCCCACATGGAGAAAAAACAGAGGACTCTGAACTGAAGGTGGTCTGGGCCCTCTCCTGAGCCAACCTCGGCCCCTTCCTGTGGCCCTATGGTCCATATCCCAGAAATCTCCAGGTCCTAGAACAGTCGTCAAAGGCCTATCACAGTGCTTGGCACATACTCAGTAAATATTCACCGAATGAATGGATGACTCTGAAAGTAAGGCCTGCTTACCTGGAGCTGCTGGTTTCATGGCAAAACAGCTTTGCAGCTTCCCTATCCTTTGTGGATTGGGATGATGCCCCATTCCCCTCACCGTCTCAGTCTTTCAGCAAGACCTCCAAGGCACTGCCGCAGTGTCCTCTCTGCTAGTCTTGCTCAGCATGGACGGAATCAGTGCTTGGGAGGCCCCCATGATTCTCATTTTTACCAGTCTGGGCAGAATCCTGCCCTCACTCCTGTCAGACTGGTTTTGATGGCTCCATTTCCCGGGGCCTGCACTTCTGGAAACATAAACACTTCACAGTGTCATCTCTCCCACCGCTCAACCTTACTTTCCCGGGGCAGCTGCCCGCTCTGGTGAGGACAGAAAGAGAACCAGCTAGCACTCTCACTGACCACGTCTCTTCAGAGGCCCTGGAAGTAATCCCTGTAAAAGCTTTTTCCCAGAGACACTTAGGCAAGCGTGCGGAGCCACCTTGCCATGACGAGTTCATTCACTCATTGCACACATATTTCTTACGTATTTACCCCATATAGGAGCTGGGGCTCAGCAGTGAACACAGAAACGTCCCTGCCCTCACAGAGCCAGTGCGAGAAGACAGACGGTAAACAGACAGATAATACCGTGGGCGGTGCTCAGTGCCATGAAGAAAAATCCATCAGAGTAAGGGGATACAGAATGGCAGGGAAAGACGTAAGTGTGTGTGTGTTATCTAAGGAAGAGTCTTCAGAGGTCTTCCCAACAAAGTGAATTTGAGCAGAGACATGGAGGAAGTGAGGAAGTGAGCTATGTGTGACTCTGGGGGGGGGGTTCAGAAAGGGGAATTAAAAACACAAAGAACCCTGAAGCAAGGGGGCTGGTGTGTTTGAGGAACAGCTAAGTATCCACTGTGACTTCGGTAAGGGTGACAGGTAGATCTGAGAGGTAGCAAGGAGTCAGATCACAAATGTCATGGCAAAGATTCTAGATTTATTCCAAGTGACGTGAGAAGGCCTTAAAAGTCTCTAAGTGGAGGAGAGATGTAGCCTGACTTGAGTAACAAAAGGAACACACTGGCTCTGGGTACAGAATAGACTAGAGCTGGGCAAGGGTGGAGGCAGGGAGACAAGGCTTTGCAGTAATCCAGCTGAGGGTGGCAGTAATGGAAGTGGTAGGAAATGGATGGAATCTGGATATATTTGTTTCCAAGGCAGAGCCGACAAGGTTTTCTGATGCATTGCATGTGCAGTATTAAAGGAAGATAAAGGTCACGGACGACACCAGGGATGAGTCAGAATGTTGATCTGAGCAAACAGGAAGAATGAAGCTATCATGAAGCAATGCTTTCAGTGCTGGGATCTGGTATTTCTCTGCAGAGAAAATGAAAATCAGGAATCAAGAAAGAGATAGGCCAAGGACCTGGACACAGTAATCATAGTCCACTAAAGAGAGTGACCCTGCAAGTGTGCATGTCTATGGGCATGTAGGTACACAAGGGCACAACGAGGTCATGCCACTCCTGTTCGGCATGTGGGTACATGCAGGGGATCCTAAGGCACGTGTGGTGGGTGACGCTACAGGTGGGCATTCGGATATGCACGTACCATGAGGTACACCCAGAAGAATATCGTTCAAGTAGCAGCCTGGAAGGACAGCTACTCACCTCGTTTGAACAATGTATGTACTAGATCTTTGACTTCAATAGTCCAATAAAATTCATCCAGCTCTAATATCTGTAGCAAAACCTTGAGTTGTTATTTGGGACTTTGTGTAGATATCAAAAGGATTAGTTGAAAATGAGGAGCACATAACCCTGGAATGAGAACGACAATCAGTTTACTCTAACTTCTCATAGACAATAAACTGTAAACGCTGTGCAGAAGGTTCTGATCTTGGCCTTCAGTTTCTCCTCACTTGGAAGCTGGTGAAAGCCATGAATTAGTGCAGCCAAGAGAATGAATAATAGTCTCTCTTCCTCTCGGATTTCCTCAGTCCGAGGATTCTTCCGTGACCTCCTTTGTGTGAACCATGCTGGGATTGTCCCACATGGTGTAGTCTGCTCTAGGATGTTTACTTCTCACTTCAAACTATATGTTACTGTTCATGGTCAAGGATTCATAGGTTTTAGGGCGGCCGGGTGGCTCAGTTGGTTGGAGCTCAGTGCTCATAACACCAACGTTGCCAGTTCGATTCCCGCGTGGACCAGTGAGACAACTGAGTGAAGCGCCCTCCACAACTAGCGTGAGAACAATGGATTGATTTGGAGTTGCTCTGTGCCCTCCACAACTAGACTGAAGGATGGCAACTTGACTTGGAGCTGATGGGTCCTGGAAGGGCACACTGTTCCCCAATATTCCCCAATAAAAATTTTAAAAAAATGTTTAAGGATTCATAGGTTTTGCTTATGTCTGTATTTCAAAGGAAGTTTTGCTTCTCTGTAATACGCTCTATAAAATGCTGAATGTTGGCTCTACCTGTCAACCTGAGATGGCTACGTGATGGGTCAGTCCTGTCGTCCATGTCACGCTGTGTTTTCTCTCTGGGATCATCCTCCTCCACGAGCTTCGGTGATGGAGAGACTTTGTAAAGCCCTTTTGACACACACAACACACAGGGGACCTTACACTGAGGCTGAATGAGTAGGAAACACTCTTTGTTTCCTCTTCTACACCAACTAAAGGAAAACACTGTTTCTCCTGCTACTACTCTCAATACTTCACTTCTGGTCACCAAATGTAGTGACCACCCACACCAAACAATTCCCCAATTCTCTGTGGACATCAACTGAATGTCCTACAATTCAGCACAATTCAGTTCTGACACTATCTCCCTGGGATTATTGTAGACCCACAAGTTAAGGGCTAGTCCCACAAGACTCATCCCCGCCCCCCCCCCCGCCACTTCAGCTGCCAACACACACCCAGATTGTTCCTTGTGCTTCTAACCTATTGGCTATAAATCAGAAGTTGCCAGATTCCCACAACACCCTCCTTGGGTTCGATGATTTGCTAAAGAGGCTCACAGAACTCAGGAAAATAGTTTACTTACTAGATTATAGGTTTGTTATAAAAGGATACAAGTCAGAATAGCCAGATGGAAGAAATACATATGGCAAGGTACGGGGGAAGGGATACAGAGGAGGTTCCTTGCCCTCTCCAGCTGTGTTACCCTCCCAGCACCCCCACCTACTCACCAATCCAAAAGTTCTCTGAACTCTGTTGTTTAGGGCTTTTATAGAGGCTTCATTATGCAGGCATGTTTGATTAACTCATTGGCCATCAGTGATTAATTCAACCTCCAACACCTCTCCAGAGGTGAGGGATAGGCTGAAAGTTCCAACCCTCTAATTACCTGGTTGGTTACTCTGGCATCCAGTCCCTACCCTTATGGGCTTTCCAAAAGTCACTATATTAACATTAACTCAGGTGTGGTTGAAAAATGACTTACTATGAATAACAAACGACACCTTTATCTCTATTTTCACTGAGGGAATTCCAAAGGTTTTAACAGCTCTGCCAGGAATGGCGATGAAGACCAAATATATATTTCTTATTATTGTCAATGTAAGAAATGTCCAAACCTGTAGAGATTTTTTTTTTACTTGATCCACTATTTATTACATATAATTGAAACACCATTCAGTGAAACATAGTACTTAACGCTGCAGAAAAGGGGTTAAAATCAGGAAAGCATTCATTTTGTAAAAATGAACATGAAACCTGAAGAAAGTTCTTCCCTATATAAATCACATTTTTGAAGTATACATTTTGTCCCATAAAAAGCCGATTCATTTCCAGTACCATGGTGACCTAAGAAAACATGAAATTACCATGGTTTCACGTAGGGGTCAATTTTCAAACTAGTAGACATGTGTTCCTTTTTGCCCCTTACTCATGTTTACATTTACCAATGGTCTCACATCACCTTTTAGGATACAACCCTGTAGAGAATTTTTGTAAGATTTTACTTGAGCCAAATTGACGACAATGCTGGGAAGCAAGATCTGAAATGCTCTGGAGAATGAGTTTGCTGTTTCTTTTATACCTTTGGAATTAAGGAGGGACCATAAGGAAGATGACATGAAGGTGGGAGAAAGCAAAGTACAGTACAGTTAACAAATTATGTGCTCCTGAGATGGTTTACGAATCATAGGGGTCTGGAAAAGTAGTATTATTTCTGGCCTTTCGAAGGTGTTAACTTACTGCACAAAAGCACAAATCTTTTATTAAAGAAGTTATAGGCCTGGGGCATGACTACGCACTATGATCTGGCCAGTTAGGAATGTAGGATCAGAACACCCTGTGAGGTTACTTTGGTTAGATTTCTTACAGTGCCTCTTTTTCATCCACATTATACATCACAATATCACAGTGAGCCTACTGCACTAGTGGGAAATTTTTTATAATATTTTGTATATATTTTTCCTATGTGAATGCATCTCTAGTTTACTGACAAAATGAGAAAATATAATCTACATTTAAAAATCTCCATTCCTGGCAGTCTATAAAGTACAAGATACCAGTAGATTTTCCTCGACACCGTAGACTAATGGTGATTTTTATTTTTGAATTTATGAGCATAATTTGACTCCCTGACTTACCTTCTCACAGCCTCAGAATCACCTCAATGGTATGCAAGTCATCCTCTGGGAATTATGGAAGTGTGGCATGTCTGAGGTAGTGCCGCCTCCTGGTGCGTTTTTACCTTTGCCTTAGTCAGAGACATTGGCCAGTCGTGGATCTCCCTATCTCTAGGATCTAAACTTTCTTATTTTAAGCCAAGAAAAGCCCTACTCTCCACCATGCCCAAGTGCAAGGAATACCCAGTATTTTCCACCTGAAACCATAATAAGTGGGGAGAGCCCCACCCTATCCAGGCATGTTCACGTTCAGGGAAATGCCTCCGGCTCTCCTCTAATATTCAGTTAGCTCTCCTTCAGGGGTCAATGGACCTGTAAGATTAGGACAGCACTGGTCTCACGCATAAACATTCAGAGAAGATAAGCAAACCCATAGTTACCATAGCTTATCCAAGCTAGAACAACTGTTCCAGAACATACCACAGTCCAGATGCCCACTGTTTTATGGCCTGTCACGGGAGAACAATAGTCAAGGTTTAGCTAACAGTGGGATCTTTACTTTGTGAAGGCTTTAGGGCAAGGGAGCAACAAGCCACGTTGCTCCTTAGAATACCACCAGAATGACAGAAGGAAATGGTGGCAATGACTTTGAGATTGGAAGGAAAAGCTTTGGAGAAATGTTCTACTTGAGACTGAACATTTCACTTGGAGATCAAGGGATTATTCTATGTTATGTAAGGTCACCAGACTAAGAACATCTAAGAAAAATTTCCTCATAATTTTTTTAGATGGAAAACATTTTTTTTAGATGGGAAATGGATGTAAACCAAGCCTCCACAAACAGACAATTCCTAAAGAAACTGGGCTGTCCTGGAAGTAGCAGGGGCCTTCCGGCAGCTATGCACAAGTTGATCAGGCCTCTTGCTTTGCTTCACTACTGAGATAGGTCTCTAAGAGACCATGCTGCTACGACAGGACAAGCCAGGAAGCAAAGTGGATATGACCATAGTTTGCCATCTTCTAGGACCTTTTTAGCTGACAGAACAAGAAGAAGCCAATGGGAGTAAAATACACCCTTGACTGGATGGCATGGGTCTTGGCAAAAAATGTTCAAGAGAATCTAGGCCCTCCAGCAAGAATCCAACTTAGTGCTGACTAAGCTTTTTCGTCAGGCTATAGAAAAGTGGCTTAAAACTACAGAAAAATGGCTTAAAACTATATCTAATACTCAAACTATAGCTCTGAAGGTAAGATACATTGGTCCCAGATGAATAAGAAAGCTATCAAAAAGATTTCACCCGCAACAGCTCAAAACAAAGTGTGCCGGATCTGCCCATGGAACCTTGAGTAGCCAGAAAAAAAAGAAGTGGCCTTTCCACCTTTCCATTAGGTGCGTGGGGGGTTGGGGGGGGCGGGTTGGGACGGAGCACATCACACAAAAGACAGAGAATACAGACTGAATTAAGACAAATCAATAGGTAAATGATGGATAAAACATAGAATGCAAATGTTATAAACCCTGACAAAGCGAAAAATACTATAAGCAAAACATTAGGAAGTATGGGGAAGAGGTAGAAGGAAGTGAAAGTGCTAATTTTCATGCTTTTTAGACTTTTCCATAAGAAAAGAGAAACTCTTTTGACCAATAGTGAAGCACACAGTTTGAAAAAGTCATCCCATCCTACTAATGATTTTTATAATTTTGTTTAACCTTTGAGAACCCTTTTATGAATCAATCTCTCTTGCAAAGAAGAAATATACATCTGAGTAGTTTCTTCAGTTATTTCTCTTGTTCAAGTAAGACTAAATTCAACACAGTGTTTTAAAAATAGCAAGTGCAGATTGACACTATTCCTTCTACTATCTGTGTAGTTCTCATCCATCCATTATCTGTATCTACGCATGTAACAATGGTGTTCGCCAAATATGGATATTAGTATTTCAGTGATATTAAAATGGGGATGATTCAAACTTTTCTGTATTTCTTGTTCTAAAAAAAATAGTTATAAAAAGAGTTTGTAAGAAGTTTCATAAGCAGTCCCAGTGGAAAGGGGGTATTTGCCTAGGGAATATTAAGATGGCATTATGCTGATACGATCTGTCTACACTGGTGGTTTTCAATGGCTACGTTTTATAAACAGTCGAGGAGCTTTCTAAAAATATCAATATCTAGGCTTCAGCTCACACCCATGAAATCAAAATGTCTGGGGTGGGGCCTGGGAGTCGTTATATTTTAGATGTTTTCCTGGTGATTCTGATATGCAAATCTGGTTGAGAACCACTTGTCTCAACAGGCCATGTAGACACATTTGTAAGACGCAACACATGTTGCTGGAGTGTCGGGACACTCCTTCTATCATACGCCTCCTCCAGCCCACAGGAGCATCCACAGGACCTGTTACTAAAGAAGAAGGGGAGAACGAATACTCTGGGTAGGATACTCCCGTGTTTCCCCAAAAATAAGACCTAGCCGGACCATCAGCTCCAATGCGTCTTTTGGAGCAAAAATTAATATAAGACCCGGTCTTATTTTACTACAATAGAAAACCCTGTTTTATATAATTAAACCATTATATGGTATAATATATAAATATCATAAATATAATAAATATAATATGCCGGGTCTTATATAAGACCAGGTCTTATATTAATTTTGTTCCAAAAGACACATAGAGCTGATTGTCCGGCTAGGTCTTATTTCGGGCAAACACGGTAGCATTCTTGGCAGCAGTCTGGGTTCCCTTGTGGTCATAAAAGGCCTGTCAGCAGGAACTGGGGCATCATGCTTTCTTGTTTATATCCAGGAGAGAGAGACTGGCTCAGAGAGAGATGCTCTGAGTTGGACACCTCTTTGTGTCCTCACTGGCTCAAAATGGATGAACATTCATTACAGAACCAGTTCCTATCAAGTCAGATGAAATTACTGTGGTTGGTTTTACCAATGCTTCTTAAACTTTATTGTGTAGAGGATTGCTCGGGAATCTTGTTAAAATGCAAATTCTGAATCAGTAATTCTGGAATGGGGCCGAGATTCTGCATTTCTAACAAGCTCCCCAACGTGATTCGAGTGGCTGTCAGGCTTCAATTACAATGTCCACCTTAACTATCTAATATTTATAGTAGCTGAGGAGTGCATTCTTTCTTTGTAGGTAAAGCTACAAGAGAAGCCAATTATAAAGAGAGGGTGCTTAATGAGCAAGGCCAGATTGCAAAGCATGTGTGAAGGCACAGAGTCAAGAAACTGCTCTCTGGCTTAGGGAATCAGGAGCTGGAGATAGGGGGAGTCAGATCACTAAAAGTTTGGGCTTTAACCTGTGTTCTGCAGAGTACAAAACCTCTAAGAGATTTTCCATGAAAAAATAAAGTCTTCTAGAATCCAATTTGTTTGGGAAATGTTGCAACGCACATTTTGATTTTTAGGTGCTAAGAAGTCTGGTAGTAGCCTTTTAGCAATAGAGATAATACCTCATAGACAGAATGGGCTATATAATAGCAGAGCCCAGTGTAAAATGAAACTAAAGGGCCTCTTTTCCAAAAAACTATCGACTTTCTAGATGGGGACAACAGAACAGTAAACCAATGGTGGAACCCTTCTGAAGCCTAAGGTCTGCACAGGTCACATGCCCACAGGGCTGCCCTGCTCACGGGGATACTGGAGCATTAAATGAGACCATGTATGGGGCATGCTTTAGTGCTTGCATATTGTAAGCAGTACATAAATAAATAATAACTGTGTTATACACATGGTTTTTAGGACTCTCGGTTGTAACAGAAACTCACTTTATCTAGCTGAAGCAAAAAAGCAGAATTTATTATAAGGATCTACGCATGTGTTACAGAATCCAAGGGTAGAGGCTGCCAGCACGGTACAGGAAGAAAGGGGAAGAGAAACATTGCCAGGACTTTCCTTTTCTCTCTCAACTCCACTCTTCTCTATGGGTTCCCTGTCCACCTGGGGGGACGAGTCAGCCCAGAGATCCCTGGTTCAACAGACTTCTCAGGGGGATATTGGAATCCCTTGGTCCCAATTCTGAAATCTGAGGGAGGGAGGGTCTCTGATGGCTCCACCTATTTTCACCGATTAAACTATATAAACTCTTCTGCTATTATCAGCCCAATGGAGGGGGAAGGATAAGGCAGGCAAAATATGTCCATCCCAGTGTCTTCCATATTTACTTGATCATGGGACATTTCTTAAAGTAATACCTATTAGCACTGACCAGAACACACTTGGGAAATGTAGGTGTGGGTAACAGGAAGCAATAGAATGGTTGAAGAAAAGGCATGAGTGCCAGGAATCAGATTTTCATTTTAGATGGCAGTGATCACAACTAACTGGAGGGAGTGAGACTGAACACAGGAAGGCTTATGAAGGGCCTGCTACAGAAATCCAGACCTGGGGAGCAGAGGAAAAGACTGTCTCCAGAAATATTTAGGAAGTAAAAATCTGCAAGGCTTCGCAAGTTGCCTTGGTGGAGAGAGGGGTATAAGAGGAAGAGACAAGGATGGTTCAAAGGACTAATCTGGGGGCACTGAATAGGTGGTGGCACCACCAACTATTGAGATAATGCAAGAGTTGGGGGGTGGGCGATGGGTTCAGTTTTTAACATGCTCGGTGCCAGGAAGACTATTCAAGTGGAAATATCTAAAAGCCTTAAATTTAGGCCAGAGGTAAAAGCTTGAGATAGATTTCAATGTCATACGCTTTTTGGTAATAATTAAACACTGAGGAGTTCATGCATTCAACACAATTGTTAAACACCGGACGAAGGTCTAGGCACTGGGGAACACAGCATGCCCAAGACAATAAACGGTCCCTGGAGGTCCTCGTGGAGCTTACAGTCGCCCGGAAAGATAAGCAAAGCTAAACAAGGCACTCTGTTTCCTAAGTACAGAATGTCAGGAGAGCCGGGAGTTGTGCAAACCATGGAAAAGAAAACAAGTTGGATACAGTGCCGGTGCCCTACCACATTACAGCTGTGTGACAGGGAGAGGCCACGAATTGGGTCTCCTGCCTGGAATGGCCACTACCAAAGCCACGGAGCCCGGCCGGGCCGGCAACACCGGCGCGGAGTCTCCAACTACGGAGGGGAGTGTGCTTGGCCAGGGCAGGCTGCGAGTAATGAAAATCAGTCACGAGTGAGAATCAGCAGGAAAGACCCGAGTTTCCTTTGTGTTTACCCTTGGCCCAGGCCAAGCGTCGCGGGCCGGCAATTTGCTGAGTTGGCTCTACTTGTCAGGAGGCAACGACTAGTAGGATGACAGTCGATGTAAGGAGTTCCCTTTTCCACCCAAAATGCGTCTCCATCGTCTTGCCGCCAGGAGAGGGTAAGGGGGAAACCTAAAGGCCTGGATTACCATCAGGCTTCTGTGGGTACCAGCACCCCGGAAGCAGAAGGCGAGCAGTACATCGCAGTTGGGGGAGAACAATGAGCCACCCAGAAGGAAGCGGGGGTGGGGGGGATGCGAATTCGGAAGTCGAGGCCCCACGCGGGAAGACAGCCAAAAGCAGCACTCGGAAACACCACGCCTGCGCCGCCCTTGTCTGGCGCGCGCTCCCGCCAGGGGCAGCCGCCGAGCCGAGAACCTGCTGCGAGCCCCCAAGGTGTAGGAGGGGGAGCACACGCCGGAGGAACGGCCGAAACGCGCGAGCGCGGAGAGCGTGCGCACGCGCAGAGCTCCCGCCGGCCGGCGCCGGGAGCGCGGGAGAAGCGTCGGAAGCCACTGAGAGGAGCCGCACGTCGGTGAGCACTTGCCCCCTCCTCCCCTTTCTCCCGGAGTGCACTGCGCGCGCCCGGTGGGCGGGGGGGAGGGGAGGGGAGGGGTGGCGGCGGCGGCAGCCATGTTGTTGTGAGTCTCTGTGTCTCACCCTCGGTGCTTCGGTGGTTCGGAGGAGGAGGGGGAGGAGAAGGAGGAGGTGGGGTGGGGGGGAGGGAGGTAGGTGGAGAAAGAAGATATTGCCGCCACCGAAGGCGGAGGAGGGGAGGACGTCTAAGAGCGACGCCGCCGTGTGCCCAACGGTCGGTGTTCCCGGCTGAGGCAGCGCGGCCGCAGCAGCCCCGTAAGTCGTCCGCGCTTGCTCCCTATCCCCGTCCTCCGGCGCCGCAGGGGCTGGCTCCTCGAGCTTTGTGTGGCGGCCTCGGCGGGAGTAGCCCGCGGGTGGGAGGGCGGACGGGGCCTGCGGGCTGCCCGGGGCCGCTGCGGCCTGGGGCCCGCTCGCACAATGCAGGGGGAGGGGTGCCGGAAGGGGGTGTGCTCCCGGCGTGGGGGGCTCTCGGCTTTCCCGCTTCCTTCCCTCCCCCACGCCACATTCTCGCGGCTCTTGGGTTTAGGCGCGCTTGGGGTTAGTCTCCGAGCTGTCCGTCCGCCCAGCCCTTGGGTCCGAAAGGGGGGAGAAGCCGGGTGGATCCAGAGAAGCGTGCGAGTTGGAAGTGGGCGAAGAGGAAGAAGTGGGTTTATGAAAACAAGCGTGGGAATTCTCGCGGGCCTGAGTGTGTCCAGGAAAAGCTTGCGGTAGACAGGTGTGGGTATGAAAGGAACAGCGACTTGGGTTCGACTTGTTAGGTGCCATAAGTAAGGAATGTTGTGTTGTTTTTTCGTTATTGGAACAGATTTCGGTACTCAAAAATATGTAAATTAAAGTCAAAGAAAAGATTAGAGGCTTCAAACATTTTAGCAATAGTTTTGTGTCTGAATTGGGCTACATTTTGGGAAAACAAATTGTTTTCAAGTTTTATGCCCAAACACGCTTGTAAAAAGTTAGTGCTACTTCTGAGAAGAACATAGCTAGAGAAAACCCACTGTTCTTAACTTAGCTTTTCATTCTAACAAATATTTAAACATTGGGGGGGGGGTATTGCGGACATATTAGCTGTAATAAAACAGTCATATCAGTTAAAATCAGGACTTAGTACTTTGTGAGATTTTTAACTTGTTAAAACTGGAGACAGATTTTCTTTATAAAGGTTTTTAGAGAAATCTTTCTTAGACAAAAATGTTTTTAAATGCTTAAGAGAAATGTAATGCATGTAAAAGTATGTCAATAAAACAGTTTTAATAAAGGGAGTTACCTAACGATTTTAAAAACTTGTTTACTGCTTCAAAAACTTGTTTACTGCTGAGATTCTCGTTTAATAGGTGACTAAACCATGTGACCGTAGAATATTGGAGGATGATTTAAGGAATTCTGGAAGGAATCCTGTTAAAAGTAAACATACATATTTTTAATTGACTAAGCTTCTGTTCTTAGTCTTTCGATATCCTGCTTTTTAAAAATTATTTGCTTTATCTGCACAGTCATCAAATAGTTCTTGGCATTTTCCTTACTACAAAAATGTCTTTGGAAGTCCAATTTTTGGTGAAATTAAGTTATTTAGAACTGTCTTTTTGGTGTCCTCAAGTGTGGTTTTTGTACGCAAAAAACATTTACTTTTAATTAAAAAAAAACTTACAGATGGGAATCCTGGTTCTTAAAGTTGAGTATTTTTTAAGTTCATTTTTCTTATTTCACAAGTCTAGCTATTTTATCTTCGAGTTAGATTTCCTATTAACCTGAACATCTTCAAACAAAAGTTATGTGTAATTTTAATAGTTTTCTTAATTTGAGTCCAAAGTTCTCTTAGATGTTCCAATACTTTGTAAGATTTCAACTTTTAAAAAGAAGTCTAAATTACTGTCATACTTAAATTGGACTTACAAGGTTGTCACTTTAATAGGCCAATTTTTTTAGGCATTACAAGTGTATAAACCAAACAGTGCAGTCTTAACATAACACTGATATTAGGATTTTGGTTCTCTTAGATCTTCAGTACTTGTTTGTAAATCTTTTCTGGTGGTGAGACAATTTGTCTTCCTGTGCAGGTACTTATCCTAACTGGCAGAAGTAATTATGATCACAGATTTGGGCCAGGTATGAATCCAAAGCCAATCTTCTCAGTGACCAGACTGCCTCCTTTTTATAGACACTGATAGGATCTTCAAAATTTTAAGTGTATGTTGGTTCCTATCGCCTGAACTCAAGTTCTGCGTACTTCCTAATTCAACGACCTTTAAACTTGATGGGTTTCTAAGAGAGTATTCTGTATTTTTTTAAGTTTTCTTAGAACATGGTATTTTAAACAGCCGAATGTGTCTCATGTGGCTTTGGCTTGCATTCACAGTTTGAGGCCATTTTACTGACAGGTGTGATTAAGATAAAAATTGTACTTATAACTGACTAAATTGGTTTGTGACAGGTTTCTTGATGTTTTTTTAAGAAGGCATAAAAATAGTCCTACTTGCTCCAATTGTTCCATCTCCTCACTCTTGCCTTTGATGAATTTGTAAGAGGAACTGATCGAGAATGGCTCAGCCCTTTTCTTCTTTTTCTCTTTGGGAGTCTGCCCCCTGCAGAAAGCACTTTGTTCTGCTGCTTCTTGAGGCCACCAGGGATAGACTCTGCCCTTTCCGGAGGAGGAGTATGGCTACCCAGTGCTACCTGTGACTGGGTTAGGATAATTACGGGGTGTGGTGGTAAGCTCTGTTGGCCTGAGTCTAAATTATGCTTTCCAGGGTAGCTTTATCAGTAATAAAGTAGCTATTTGGATTGCCATCAGTCTGACTCCTGTGTCTCTCTCTCACTTCTGAATTCTGATTTTGGGAAATGGTTTCCTCAGACTATCACTTAGATGCTAATAATTTTAGTAGTGATTTTTGTTTAGCAATATAATAGACATTTTTTATTTAAAATTTACTGCTTTTGTAGTGGAAAATGTGAATTTGCCGATAAATATTATTTTCAAGCTTTTCTAGTGAAGCACTATAGCCTTATTACATAGGTGGATGCATGAAAAATGCTTTTTTCCTCAGAGTTTCAGGTAGCAGTTTGTTGAGAGACATAAGTTTAAAAGGTTAAAATGTATACACATTTTTTTTCTTTTTTTTATTGGGGAAGGGGAACAGGACTTTATTGGGGGAACAGTATGTCAGTCTTAGTTGCGGAGGGTGCCGTTCAGCTTCAAGTTGTTGTCCTTTCAGTCTTAGTTGTGGAGGGCGCAGCTCAGCTCCAGGTCCAGTTGCCGTTCTCTAGTTGCAGGAGGCACTGCCCACCATCCCTTGCAGGGAGTCGAGGAATCGAACTGGCAACCTTGTGGTTGAGAGCCCACCGGCCCATGTGGGAATCAAAGCGGCAGCCTTCGGAGTTAGGAGCATGGAGCTCCAACCGCCTGAGCCACCGGGCCGGCCTTTGTATACACATTTTAAGAAAGAAAAAAACTATTAAAATTGTAATACTCAATATATACTGATAACAAAAGATGAATACAAGTCATGTATACATTTTTTTGGCACCCCCGGTATTTTCTTTTCCTGAGTGGCGTTTTCTTCCAGTAACTCAAAAGATGCAGCTTCTTTATAAATGAAAAATTCAAGATTTGCCTAATCAGTTACCTTCCAGAGAGTCGTTTTAATTCTTAATGAAATTGTGGTAAATTTTATCTTTTGGTGACTTTTTAATGAAAAGTTATATTTTACCCTTGTATGGCTTCTTTTTATATTTCTTAAAAGTGCTTAAGAGAATTAAAAAGGATTGGTTATTCAAGCATGTTGACAGTTTATGTCATAGTTTCTTTAATATATTCCACCTCTGCAAATTTAGCCACTGTAATCCCACCTGTTTTCAGTTCACATGTCAGATTTTCACTTCTTACTCTCTTACTATTTTGTCATGGACAGATAAAAGATTTTAGAGTACTGGAAAACATCCAGATGTGTATAACTTCTGTGCATATGCCAGGATTTCACTGTAGCTGTCAAGTAGAAAAACAGGGAAGAGGTGTGAAAGGAGAAGGGAGAAGAGGTAGTTGGTGTGTCAGAATACTTTGATTGCAAATTGGACAGGAAAAAAAAGGCAATCATTATCACCTACCTAGGATAAAATGTATATTGGACTACAAAAATGCTTCCTGGAAGGGATTTGGTGAAATTGACTATAAAATGACACTACAAAACCACTTATTCAATACCTGCCTAGCAGAATAAAAGCTGCAAGTGACTGCCAGAGTACATAAAAAAAAAAAAATGGTGTGTGTTTGTGGGGGGGGCTTTTTTACATTTTTTCCCTCTTATTCCTGAAAAATGAGTATGTAGAGAACCTAGTTTGAGGATAGTTCTTTGTGGACATCTTATGACAAGAGTAGCAAGTTCTAGATTTCAAAGTGGCGGTCTCTGATTTTAGGCACTATTTCTGAAAGTTCTCGTGATCAGTGAGAGATAGTCTTAACTTGACTGTATAAGATGTAACTGGTTTTCATTCAGATATTAAAGAAGGTAAATGAGTGGTAGAGGCAACATGACCCTAACTAAATATATGTCTTCGTTAGGCAGTCAAATGAGGCAAATTGTAGGTAGAGAAAAATATGGAATGTATTGTATGATTTATTAAGTACCTGAAGGAATTATATACAGATAAAGAGCTACTTAACATCTTTCGTTTTGGTGACCAGGTCATTTATTAACATATCTACACAGTATTTTATCAGCACTTTCAAGATGATTAAATGCAAAACATTAAGTTTTTTAATGGTAAAACCTGAATCTTTAAAACCAATTCAACATATAAACAGAATTAATATTGGAAGTTTAGAAAGAATGATAACTCCAAGTTATGCCTACATATTTTTTCTTGGATCTCCTTGCAGTTGATTACTTGATGAAAAGTAATTGATTGCTTTTCAACAAAGGAAATTTTTTAGGTGCCTTCATTTAACCTCTAAATTATGTGGCTCTTCACACTAGCAGAAATGGAGTTCTCTAGAATCTTGCCAAAGATAGCATTGTTTGCTAATATTACAAGTCTGGTTGAGAAGATATTCGTGGAGTAATATTTGGTGAACATTCAGTCTGTTTGTTATTGTGGATATTTTAAATTGTATCTTTTAATGAAGCTGGGCTACCAGAAATTTGCCCACATTTTTTGAGATTTGTAGGCCCATCGTGTGCCAGACTGTCCTTAGATGGTGCTAATTGATCCCTTGTTCTTCAGAAGTTTGTAGGCAAGTGGAGAGGAAGGTGATTCAACTTGTGATTGCCGTGCAATACACCAAGTGCCCAGTGGTGCTGTTACAGAAGTGCTGTGGATTCACATAGGTAGACACTGCAGGGCTCAGGAAAGGCTTTCTACAAAAGGTAAAGTTTAAAAAGACTTAGAAAAGTTATTTAGACAAGAGATGGATGAAATGGTATTCAGCCAGAGAGATTAGTATGTTGTAGTGATCTGATGGGGATAGCAGAGCTTAAAGTGGGGATCGGAGGAGAATTGAAGAAATATGACTGGAGAGATAGGTAAGGGTCCACCAGATTAAGGGGTTTATCTAATTTGGACAATCCTAAAAGACTTTGGAAATCCAAGATTATAATTTGGGAAGATTTAGACTATATTGTCCTGGCACCCTTACAGAATTACTGTGGAATTGTTTTCCCTGGGTTGTGTTAGGAATTAGGTACATGACCTTGTTTGAGGGACTGACTAGAAAAAATGAGAGGACACAATTCTGTGTCCTCTGTAATACTCCATATAAGACATTTCTTTTAAAGCTTACTACTAGAAATAAGGTTACCTCCAAGGAATTGGTATGATTCGTTTCTATGGATAATGAGAATTGTATGTAATTTACTGTATACCTTTTATTTTTGTATCTTCAGAAATTAAACTTTGAATTTAGTTACTATTTTTGTTATTCAATATTTGCATCATTTTCCAAATATTTTTGTTTTATTGTTTATATTTCCTATGAGATACTTAGTGTGCCTTCTTCCAAATTTTTTTATTTAAATACATACAAATTTCATTTAAATTATATTCAAGAATATTTGTACCACAGACACTTCTTTGGGTATGTAACTTAACACGCCTTGAAACTAATACAGATTTAGTTTCAATTCAGACATTATAGGTGTTTGGTTTTTTTTGTTTTCTAAACAACTTAGAATTTTTTTAAAATTTCAGTATCTTTAGGAAATTGGTTTGGTCATCTCATCTCACTTAAAGGAAACATGATCACCAGTTCAAGGCTTGTTCTTGAATATTTGAAGAACTTCAAAAACCACAATTTGTATTCATCACCTAAAAGATTTCTCTTGCTTAATTCAAAGATTTGTACAGTTCATATATTTTTCTTAGACTGTTCATGATAATGATAATAAACTAAATATTTAAAAACTTAACTGTCATGTTATGGTTTTTCTTAGATGCAAGTTAAGAACATTGAAATATGTTACATAACTCATGCATTCATTTTTCTTTGTTTTCTTGGAAATGACTTGAAATACTGATTTTCAAAATATCTTTTGTGTTAACATATTTACAGAAGAAAGTTATGGTAGTACTGGGTTAAAGGTAAGTGGGTCTGACTTCTCAGAGCATTTACTATGCTAAGGACAGAGAGAACGAACTCCAGAATGACCATGTGCTGTGCTTGCAAAAGAACAAGTGGTTGCTGGGGAGCAGCATATCTTAAATGTATTTAATGAGAAACCTCTTATTTCGAAGAATACTGAGTTGGTGATTAAGGAACACACTTTGGAAAATTACAAAGAAAATGTCCTTTTAAAACTGCTTTAACACCTGCTGCCTAAAATGATGTTTAATATCTCCTCCCTTGTGTCATATCATGCATCCAGATGACTTTATTTAGTTCTGTTACAACGTAATCAACACTTTAGTTATTTCTCCTTGGTGGTATGTTGATTATAATTGATAATGTGTAACAATTGAAAATTACTAGATAGCCATTTGAGACAAATTTTCAATTGTTGAGCATTCAACCTAGTACTAATACGAACCAAAGATAACACAAAATCTCTTGTACTGGATTCTGTGATAAAATCTCTCAACAGTAATGCATTTAAACTGTATTAATATAGGACCCTTTAAAAAATTAAATTTATTTTGCTACCTTCAACAGTCCTTAATACACAGAGAAATACAAAAAGAAAGACAACAGTACCTTCTTTCCTACCAAAGTTAGGTGATTTTTTTCATACTCTTTTTAAAAAAATAAAAATGGGATCATATGGTACATCTTAGGCAACTTGATATTTTTATTTAATATGTACCTGTTACTATGTTAGTACATACATGTTTAATTTTAATAACTTGTAATATTTAGTATATGTAATATTTAGTATATTTTGCCAAGCCATTTTTCTGTTGTTGAATTTGGGTTCAGTTTCCCTTTTTTAGCTGCTATAAGCAAGCAATCCTGCAGTAAATAACATACAGTTCATTTTATCACGTTGGTGCAGTTGTTTATGCAAGGTAAAGTCCCAGAAGAGAAATTCCTGAGTGAAGGGTTTTATATTGATTTTTAAACAGAGAAAAATGTGTTCATTCATTATGATGGGTAATTAATGCTTTTATGTTTCAATTTCGTATAGTATCTCATTTAGTATTCAAAATAACCCTATGCAGGAGGCATTGTTATTCTCAGTTGCAAATGGAGAAACAGGATCAGAGAGTTCAAGTGGATTGAGTTTTCATTCAGCTAGTTAGGAACAAACATGAACTATATATATTCTAGGTTTTTGATTCTGGTTTCTGTTATACCATGATTACACTGTGATGAATGATACACAACTTCTTAGTTGAAAATCCATTAGGGTGTTTGTGGATATATTCCTTAGCTGTAGGTGCTGTGGTAATTTATAAGGGTCTCAGTCCAGTCTGCACAGGGAGGCATCACCTGAAGAGCTTTAAAAATGCTAATAGGGGCCGGCCTGGTGGCTCAGGTGGTTAGAGCTCCATGCTCCTAACTCCAAAGGCTGCCGGTTCGATTCCCACATGGGTCAGTGGGCTCTCAACCACAAGGTTGCCAGTTCGATTCCTCAACTCCTGCATGGGATGGTGGGCTCCGCCTCCTGCAACTAAGATTGAACACGGCACCTTGAGCTGAGCTGCCACTGAGCTTCTGGATGGCTCAGTTGGTTGGAGTGCATCTTCTCAACCACAAGGTTGCCGGTTCGACTCCTGCAAGGGATGGTAGGCTGCGCCCCCTGCAACTAGCAACAGCAATTGGACCTGGAGCTGAGCTGCGCCCTCCACAACTAAGACTGAAAGGACAACAACTTGACTTGGAAAAAAGTCCTGGAAGTACACACTGTTCCCCAATAAAGTCCTGTTCCCCTTCCCTAATAAAATATTTAAAAAAAAAATACTAATAAAAATCTATGCCTATTTCCCTGCCCAGACTAATTCCACGCCTTGGATAGATGGGGTCTGAGTATTTGTAGTTTTAAAAGTTTCTGTCTAGATTCTGATGCACTGTGGGGTTTGAGAACCAGTGACCTTACAATAGTGGTGCTCGTATCCCTCAGGGGTACATGAAACTTTTCCAAAATGTTAGCACACTTAGTCTTCTGGGACTCAGTTAACAGGTCCTCGCTATATGTACTAAGAAAAGCATATAAGTCTGATCTGTTCCAAATCTTAATGTGTGCTTTACTCCAGGTGGTTAAACCTTCAGGGCACCAAACTTAGAGTTAGCTTCCCTTAGTAGCTAACATTACTGTTAATGCAACACAGAACTGGGATAATGTGGCTTTCATTGGGATTTTCTGAATTCAGATCAGCGATAGTATTGGGTAGTAGGAGGAGTAATGAATGGCAAATTTTTTAAAACCAATTCACCTCTTATTCCCTAACCTGTTGTCAGAGAATACTTGCAAAGCAAAGAACAATTTTATGAAATACTATGAAAATTAGAAATATATAAGTCATGTTTTATCACAGTATACTGTCAAATGTATGATTTGGTTGGCTCCATTTTTTTACACTTCCGAAATATATCAAAGAGTAGGACAGAACTCACTTAGATGAAATGGTTAGAAAACTAAGTGCTAAGGACATAAGTGCAATTCCTTTAAATAAGGTGATGAGAGAATATTTGTATCTACAAATTGGATTTTGCATTTTTAAAACCCAAAGTGTTATGATGGTGTGGCTAGGGACACTTAACTGTAATAGGTATTGAATCCACATGTAAAGTGCTTTATAATGCCTTAAAAACCCTTAGAAGTTCACAAATAAGACTAGAGTGAGAATATTTCTATTTTAAGTGATGCCTAGGTTATAAGTCATGATACATAGTTTATGTATAGGTGAATTTATGAAATATGTGTGTTCTACCATGTATAAGGCCATTGATTTCCAAACTAACTTGACTATAACTATATAATGTATTTAGTGATTTTTTTTAACACATATGTACTTTTTTTTTTTTTTTAATTCCTATCTCCCATCCCCTGCCCTTTGGCCACCATCAGCTTGTTCTCTATATGGATCTGTTTCTGTTTTGTTTTCTTCGTTCATTTATTTGGGTTTTTTTTAGATTCCATATATAAGTGAGATCATACGGTATTTGTCTTTATTTGACGTATTTCACTTAGCATAATACCCTCTAGGTCCAACCATGTTGTTGCAAATGGCAAGATTTCATTCTTTTTTAGTTACAGTTGACATACAATATTATTAGTTTCAGTTGTACAGCAGATTCCATTCTTATTGCTGAAAAATATTCATATATATATTTTAAATAGTTTCAAAAATGTAAGTAATGAGTGGGGAATATTCAAGGAGTAAAGAACTACGAAGTGTAAAATAAAAATCATGCATGCTTTTCCCCCCAAAGGTGACCACCTTGACAGTTAAGTGTCACTCTTTCTGATTGTTTTCCATGTATGCATGGATATGTATGTTTGTATCCTGTTGAGAAGTGGGATAGAAACAGACTGTTTTTTACCTTGCTGTTTTACTTCTTACATATGCTTAAATACATTCATCTCTTGGTTTTTGATGGGTGCATAGTTGATAATTTTATCAGTTTACCTCTTACAGTATCCTTTTTGGTCTCTCTCTCATAACTGTTAACGTTTCATTGAACAGTGGCAAAGTTCCATTACGTGTTTTTTCTCTTCTAATTCTGATTTAGAGAAGTTTTAAAGTCTAAGGGTCATATCATAGACAGTGTTATGAATATGTTGAGAAATATCAATTAAATGCCATGGAATTAAGAAAAAGATTGCTTGGGGTAGGTTTCAGTGAAGAAAGTGGCATTTGAGCTAAACTTTGAGGGATTTATAGGATTTGCACACGAAGAGATAAATGGCAAGGGCTGTCAGGGAGCTAACTGAAACTGTAAGCAAAAGGAAGGTTGGGGGAAAGAGCTTTTAGAGAGCTGTATAATTAACATATCAGCTGACTGATAGTTTCTGCTTGGTTGATTTGGAAAGGAGCTTGGAACTTCTGGAGTGTTATTGTATTGAATCCTCTACCATATTAGTAGCTTTGGCTGTTAGGGTAGGGAAATTGGCCACAATTTACTTGTAAAGTATGAATACAATACATACTTTGCTGGATTGTAGTGAGACTTAGATATAATGTGCCTAGTATGATCTCTGGCATAAAATTGAGTGCTCTTGTTCTCTTTGGGGGTGGAGTCTGATAAAAATTCGTCTAAAGAGGTTTGTACTCATTTGGAAATCAGTTTTTAGGGGGAAATTTCCGTATAGTCAAAAATAATGATTGAGGAAGTAAGTGACATTAAGTGTATACAATAGCTTGGACCCTAAGTAGGTTAACCTTGTGGAGAATAACCCCCTTACAAGCTGCAGTATATACATGTTTTGTTTTGGGGAAAAAAGGTTTGTCCAAATTGTACCTCTCCTTTAAGGCCCAACTTAAATACATGGCTTCACATGGTTTTCTGTCGTATTGTTATATGTACTTTATTAAGCTTTTAAGGACATTTCCAAATGCAGAAGGGTACACTGCACCCTTGGATATCATCCCTGTTCAACAATGTATGAAATATTCTTATCCCCATATTTTGCTTTTTAAAGTAATATTTCAAAGCAAATCCCACATAACATACCATGTTTCCCCGAAAATAAGACCAAGCCGGACCATCAGCTCTAATGCGTCTTTTGTAGCAAAAATTAATATAAGACCCAGTCTTATTTTTTTCCCCCTTTTTTCCACCTCCCACACACACACACACACTCTGGTTCAAGCCGTTGTTTCTCAGTCTAGTTGTGTAGGACACAGTTCCCTGGCCCATGTATATGAGCCTTGCGCTTCCCCCCAGCTGAGGTCGCGGGTCGTCGGTCAGCCGCTCACAGCAGCTCTTGCCGCTGCTGGCTGCTCACGCTGGCAGCCGGCCACTCATGGCAGCACACGGTAGCCCGTGGCAGCACACAGCAGCCCACAGCAGCTCATGCCAACCTCCGGCTGGAGCTGTTATTCACAATCTTAGCTATAGAGGGCTCAGCTCGCTGGCCCATGTGGGAATCGAACCGGCAACTTCGGCGTTAGGAGCATGGCGCTCCAACCACTGGGCCGGCCCTACCTGGTCTTATTTTACTATACTGTAAGACGGTGTACAATGTAATGTAATATAATTCATATAATAACTATAATATAATTAATATATATAATTAATATAATACCAGGTCTTATATTAATTTTTGCTCCAAAAGACACATTAGAGCTGATTGTCTGGCCAGGTCTTATTTTTGGGGAAACGGTACTAG
Organism: Rhinolophus ferrumequinum; assembly: GCF_004115265.2. Classification (NCBI taxonomy): domain Eukaryota; kingdom Metazoa; phylum Chordata; class Mammalia; order Chiroptera; family Rhinolophidae; genus Rhinolophus; species Rhinolophus ferrumequinum. The sequence goes on from NC_046296.1 coordinate 58,571,004, forward strand.
TTGAAGCGTCTCTCTTATTGATGAGGACTTATTTAAAAGTACAATTCTCTTGCTATTATCACAGCTAACAAAATTCCTTAATATTTAATACCCATTCTGTATTTAGAGTTCCCTGATTTTCTCAGAAAAAGTATTTTCTATAGTTGGTTTGTTAGAATCAGGGTTCAAACTAGGTTTACACAGTATTTTGACATTTAAGCCTCTGTATAGTTCTCTCCTTTTAAAATTTCATGTACATAACAGTGAGAAGAGATGATTTTCCCCCATATGCTGGATTGGGTGATTACTTTTCTTGTGTCATCTGTTGATTTTGTTCTTCTATCATATTTCTGATTAACCAGTATTATCTAGATCTAGCAGCTTTATTAGATAGATTGAAATTTAGTGTGTGGGGTTTTTTTTGAGACAATAATTTTTCATAGGTGGTGGGTGCTGTTTCATACTACATTACATCATGGGAAATATAATGTCTGCTTGCACTTGTAGGATGATAGCATAGTAAATAACAAAATAATGTTAATTTAGAAACACTGCTTTTGGGGGCTTATATAATATATCTTTGTCATTCATATGTATCTTTGACTCATTAGAGCCACTGTATCGAACCGTTTTATAAGCATGCCATCTTTGTTTTCATCTAAGTTATTTGATCTTCTCTCAGGTGATAATCTAAAAGCATCAAAAACTGACATTGAGATTGTGTAGTGTGTAGATCTTCTCTAGGAAGTATTTTGTTTTTTGAAATAAGGAAATTTCCCTAAGTGGTATTTATCAAAGTAAATCAATTGAGAGAATGACTTGTAATACAAGAGACTTTGTAAGGACTCAAAATATATGGTGATCTCCTTTGAGAAAATTTTAAAGAAAAAAATATCTTGCATTATATTTGCATATGTGTAAGTATATGTGTATTTATCCTTTTTTGCTTCTTTGAGAATATCCCTGAGATTTATCTTCAAAGAACTAAAGTAGTCTTGCACAGAAGTATTTGCTAAATTTTTATTTATTCTTTAAATGCTGGTGCTGAAATAACCTAATCAAATCTTAGAAGATTTGAGCCAGGTCTTTGAAGAGTTCTAGTTTCTGGGAGTGTGTATACTGATAACACTGAATTTTGCCAAATTTCATTCAAAACATAAACCTTGACTTTTCCTTAATATAGTTGAGTCAGTAATGCTGTTCTTTATGCTAGTAAAACAAGCATGCATACTTCCCCCCGTGAAGTGCTTGGACAAACAAGTAGCAATTATCAAAAAGTGTTGATGTGGATTTTGGCTCAACCACTAGCTAAGTGACTTGTCCAACACCCCTGGTAAAAGTGTGACTCAGTTCACGCCCCCAGAAAAATAAATTACTAGGTGTTGATGGTGATTAGTAGAAACTTCTAATGTTAAATCTTTGAAGGCTAATGGTCTACTATAAATACTAACACCTGGATTTAGGTTTACCTTTGTCATATGGGTAAGAAAAGGCATTGCTAAACAAATTAATTTTGTTGGCAGATTTGCAAAAGTGACTTAATTGCTGACGAGACGAAGGTATTCTTTAGGACTTTAGCACCTGTTTGTTTGTAGTGAATACTGCTAATGCTCAATGATTATGTTCATTAAAAACAGTCCAAGGAGGATGGCTACCAAGGATGATTTATAAGCAGCTTAAGTTACTCTTTGTACTGACTTATATTTATGTGAATTACATTTTCTGGTAATTTCGTTGTTTTTGTAATTGATGCACGAGGTAGCAAACAGGCTCATGGTATTGGAGCACTAATTTGGAGAAGAAGTGCCAGTGGGAAGTTGTTCTCACCATATGATGTTGGTAAATGTCTTCAAGGGGTACAAAGTCTGAGCAAAAGCTTTGTTCATTTGTCTCAAAATGAGCATCATGTACTCATACCAATATGTATGAAGACATTTGTAAATAGTCACACTATACAGAGATTAGTCAACTTAATCTGAATTTACATTTCATAAGATGTAATTTTTTTCATTCAATATGGAGCATTTAGATGGCTAAGAAAGTTACTAGCCCCTCTGACCTTAGAGTTTAATTTCTATGGCCTTAAAATAAAACTAATTATATGAGAACACGATTAGTGTCATATGGTGGGTAGAAAGTGCTTTGAATACCATTTGTTATGGCTCTAAGTGGGTTTCTCCCTGATTTAGCTTCCTGTTTATGGTAGGCATACAGTGAGGGATTGGATCAGATGCTCTCTGAGAAAAGTTAGTACTCTTAATGATATACATGTACTTACTAATGTATATTCTTGGTTCGTCACACAAACTGTAAATCTTTTCAATTACACATTAGTACACATGAAAACTCATAGGACTTAACCAAGTTATTTGACGTGCTTTACCTGTTTTTCTCACATAATTAGTAATAATGCTTCTTACAGAAAAATTAGTTATTACAGCCATACACCTTGGAGATATTTTAGGTTTGGTTCCAGACTACTGCAATACAAAGCAAGTATCACAATAAAGCAAGTAGTGAGTGATCTTTTTGTTGGTAGAGGGTCTTGCCTTCAATTTGTAGAAAATAGAACATCTGTGAAGCCCAATAAAGGGAAGTGCAATAAAATGAAGTATGCCTGTACTGTTAGATTTTAGAATTTAATAAAACATTGTGTTTTTTTTGCTGAGAAACAACTGTAACTTCAAAAAACTAGGAAACAACCATAACCTCAAAAAATAGCTTTTTAATTGAAATTTACCTTAAGATTACACAGGGTCTTGGCCATAGAAAAGGTTCTATTACGTTATCTTCTATATTAGCAAATTCAAATTGTTTTTTAAAGGAAATAATATTGGGAAGTTTCATGGCTGAATAAGGCAGACAAAAATTGCAGACTCTCTGCCTCAAGCCATACTGTGTACAGTGGTGCCTGGGTTTTTGAACGTAATCCGTTCCGGAAGACCGTTCGAGTTCTGAAACGTTCGAAACAGCCGACAGCGAGGCCTCAGGATCTTGCACTGGACTTCAGAGGCGTGTTTGAAAACCGAAGCATTTACTTCCGGATTTACAGTGTTCGTAAACTGAAATGTTCGTCAACGGAGATGTTTGAAAACCGAGGTACTACTGTATAATGTAATTCCTGGGTATATTTTCTTCTAGTAAACATAGTCACTTGAGTATTATGTAACTGGTGCTAGGTAGTCTGTTGCTTGTTAGAAGAAAAGATTGTTCTTTTTCTCCCTAAGATCTGAAGTTGGTTGGGTAAGGTTGTTGAATTCATGACCAAATTCTTAGGTTTCCCTTGCTTTCAGATGATACCAACATTTGTAGCTGCATTGGACATAGATTGGCATTTTGTAAAAGTTTTAGATTCCCACTTAGTGGCATATGTGGGACCCTGCCCTTTTACTTTGTTATTGCTCATATGGAGGTTATTGCAGGAGAATTGAAACAGTTTATTTTCTTTCAGTCTCATTGTTTTGCCCACTTTTCCTCCATTTTCTTCCTTATGTTTGAAATAAATGGTAACACCCTAACCTAAGCCTGAGCTTGAGTCTCCCTGTGTTGTGTTTTTTTGTTTGTATTAAAGTCTTTCCTCTGTAATGTACTTGGTCATTTAAAGAAAATAATAAAATCACCGTTTAAATGTGAATCTGAAATCCATATTCATCATAAAAAAGTATGTGTGTGGATAGTATAAATGAAAAAGTTGGAAGCAAAGCCCTGGTGCTTTTTTGGTTTCATCATATTTGAAAGTGGATTGTCTACATTTGAGTTTGTTTTCGTTTGTTTGTTTGTTTGTTTGTGGAGCAATCAAGACAGTAAATGCACTAGAGCAGAGGTCTGCAAACTATGGCCCACAGGCCAGCTCTGGCCCACCACCTGTTTTTGTTCCGCCCACTGTCTAGGATTGGTTTTAGGTTTTTAAATGGCTGGGGGGGGAATCAAAAGAGGAATAATTTTGTGACACATGAAAAATTTATGACATTCAACTTTCACTGTTGTTTATAAAGTTTTATTAGGACATATCCCTGCTCGTTCATTTTGATACTGTCTGTGGCTGCTTTTATGCTAAAAAGGCATAGTTGAAAAGTTGCAACAGAGACTCACAAAGTCTAAAATGTGTACTGTCTAGCTCTTTACAGAAAAAAATTTGTTGACCCTGCACTGGGGCATGATGACCACAAACGTGAGAATTGATCCATAGAGCTAAGATACCTCTCACATTTATCCAGAGGTTCTTTATGACCTCATCTGTTTGGACCACACAGATGAAAACCTGGAAGCAATAAAAGGGCTTCAGTAAAATGCCAGTGCTTTACTCTTGAGAACATTTCTTAAGTCTACCACTGTTTCCTTTTTTTAATTAAGAAAAATCTCCCTCCTTCCATTCATAGATTATACAGATTTATTATGGAAAGGTAATAAACTACAGATTAAATGAAAAAAATGTGTGTATTCTGATCATTTAAGGACTATATGGCTTTTGGTTTATTTCCTTTCAATCTTAACATCGCTATATAAGCATTTTCGTATTACAAACTCAAATATTTTTAATAGCTACGTAGTACTCCATTTTGTAAATGTGTTGTATCACTTTGCTATTGTGGGGCAGTTGTGCAGTTTACAATTTCAGGATCTGCAAGCAACACTACTGCAAACATCTTTGTACATAAAGCTTTTTTGTAGTTAGGTTTTATTCTTTGGATTGATTCCCAAAGTTGGGGAGACTGATTCAAGAGATATATACATCTATATATATTCATATGATGCCAAATTGCTTTCCTAAGAAAGGATTCTAATTTTAGAATGTACAGAGGTAGTTTTCTACTTAGAGACTGTTCTCCTGTGCGTGGATACCTGAGGCTACAGGTTACTGCACATTAAAAGCAACCTGATTAGAAAGGTCTTAGTTTGGTGTGAAAGTAATTGCGGTTTTTGCCATTGTTTTTAACCTTTTAAACCGCAATTACTTTTGCACCAACCTAATAGCAGTGGTGCTGGTAAAGATCAAGTCAAGTGATACTCAACCTGAGCAAGGCAGGAGGCGGAAATAATGACAAAAGCAGACACAAAAGAGACAAACACTGAGAACCCCAAGAGCCTTAGAAAGTACCCGTTCTTTCTAGAGTAGTCTGTAATGATGCTCTTAATAACTAGTATTTGGTGAGCACTTTTTATTAATAGCTCACAAAGCACTTCTGGATACATTTTCTCACTTAACTTCACAACAGGTAAGTAAATTAAGATTTAGGATTTAGACAACTTGCAAAAAGTAAAACCGTCAACTCTATATATATTCTGAATCTAAGTCACATGTCTATTCTACCACATACATACAAAATTTGTCCATTATGCTTTCTTTAGCATAGCAGAATAATAATACATCTTGAGCCACTTCCATCCTAAATAATAAAATCCTTATGTTTTTGGCCATAATAGAGCAATTATCTTAAGAACAACCTGTTCTCAGGATATAGATAAGTATGATGTTACATTGAAGATTTTTATAAAGTTACTAATTGATATGATCTTTGTACATTGAGCCCAGACTTCATGGGTTAATATCACTTAGCATATGTTTATAAATTGAATTATGAAGTCAGAATTATGTGGATACATTGTCACGCTGGTAGGATTTAAATTTGTAGCATTCATAGGAAATTAGAAGGCTGAATGAATATTAGGCGATTCCTGATAACATGTTAGCAGTATCCTGAAGCTTTCAGATGATTGGCCATTAGATTTGGAAAACAGTTAATGTTTGGAAGAAGTTGAGGCTGTAATGGAATGGGAGATCTATAAAATATAAGGGCAATAAAATGTCAGACTTAAGAGAAAGTGAGATCACAAATGTAAATCTAAAAAAATATGAGCCTAGAGTCTAGGGCAATATGAAATCTTATGAAGTACTTACAGAAAAAGGAATGGACTTTGTCCAAATTTAGGGAATTTTGAAGAAACATTTAGAAATCAAAGATGGTTAAAGTAGACTACTAAGACATTAGTATGAATTGTGTCACATTAAGATTGAGAACTTTCTGTGGCTATGAAGTGGTAGGACACACTAGGACCATAATTCCTTCTTTTGATATGAGGGGGGTATATAAATATTGAAAATACATGTACATAAAATTTTATCCACGTATATGTGTATGTGTTGTGTGATAAAAAATGTTTTGATCTCAAACTGGGTTTTGCTTTAAAATTCAGTGTCATGATGGTATAGAGATATTATATAGTAGGTATTGAATGTGCCTGTAAATTGGTTCATCTACATGTGTTATAAAACCCAGTATACAATGTTGAAATTCTTAATTTAAATGTGCATATGTAATTTGAAAGAAATTAAGAGGAAAAAATAGTCCTTTGTACTTATGCACATACTTCTATTTTTGGTGCTCTTCATTCCTTCCTGATGATCTGAATTTCCATCTGGTATCATTTCCCTTTGGCCTGAGGAATTCTTTTAAAGCATTTCTTGAGGTGGAAGTCTGTTGTAGCCCATTTTCTTTTTATCTAAAAATGTCTTGGTTTTAGCCTTTATTCTTGAAGAATATTTCCATCAGATAAAATTCTAGTTGGGCATTTTTTTCTTCTTTCAGCACTTTAAGGTCTAGTCCTCTATATTCTGGTCCCCATTGTTTCTAGTGAGTGGGAAGTCAGTGGTGATTCATATCATTTTCTCTCTTTATGTAATGTTGTTTTTCCTCTAGCTGTGTTCACGATTTTCTTTTTAACTTCAGTTTTCAGTGTTTTTTATTATGATGTGCGTGGGTATGAGTTATTTTCTTTTCCCTATTTGTCTTGCCTGGGGTTCACTGATTGTCATCTGCAAATTTTGCTTTCATCAAATTTTGGGGAATTTCTGGCTGTTGTTTATTCAAATAATTTTTCCACTCCTTTCTCTCTTCTTTTTCTTCAGATTGGAAATCTGTTGATCTGTCTTCAAATTCACTATCTCCAATCTGCCAAGTGTATCCAGTGAAAATTTTTTAAATAGATTTTTCAGTTTCAGAATTTCCATTTGGTTATTTTTACAGTTTTGCTTTGCTGAAATTTTGTATACTTTCATTCATTAGCATATTTTTTCTTTCATCTATGATCACAGTTATAATAGTTGTTTTAAGATCTTTGCTAATTCTAACTTCTGGATCATCTTGGGGTTGGTCTTTATTAATTGAGTTTTCCATTTCTACATATGTATAATAATCTTGGATTGTGTTCCAGATTGTTTATGTTTGAAGATACTCTAGATTTTATTTTATTCTTATGGAGAATATTGGACTTTTGTTTTCATGGGACTCTATAAATTCTTTTGACCTCTGTGGTGAGTCAGCAGCAGACATTTTGCTTAGTTCTTTTATAGCCTTAATTGAGCTACTTGGAGTCGTCCTACACATGTATATAGTTCAGGGATTGTCTAAAACTCTGAGCAGAATTTGGTTGCCTCCTTTTTGAGACTTCCCTCCTCATTTTCCAGCAGTTCTGCTTGCACCAAACTCTGTCCTTTGGTTCTTCAAGCCTTTTAAGACTGGGGTCTCTATAGGAATTTTGGCACCTCACCTCTACCCCCAGGCCTGTTCTTAGCCAAAAAAACCATTTTAAAAATCTGTGCCAGTCCTCTCTTCTAAGTGTAGGCTATCCTCCAGTTTGCTTTTTAGCTGTCCATTGCGTTCAGTTGTTTGTTTATTGTTTTATTTTTATTTATTTTGTCTGGAGTTTATCCTTATTTGTAGGAGGGTTTGGTCTGATTGGAGCTACTCCTCCAATTACCAGGAAACATATCAGACTCATTTAAACTCTTTGAAAACAGTGATCATATTTTAACTCATTTTTTTCTGTACAAAATCATACACATTGAAGATGACCAGTAAAAGCTTACTGAATTAATGGAAGGATGAATGAAATGTTAACTTTGTGAGAACTGTTAATGAATCCAGCTTTTCTAGCAAGAGAAAAGAATAGCTTATTTGCTGTCCATGTATGTTTGATGTATCTGTTCATATCTTGCCCATTTTTAAATTGGGTTGTTCTCTTTAAGTTTTTAACATATTCTGGATACAAGTCCTGTATTGGACATATGATTAGAAAATATTTTTCTCCTAGTCTGTGGTTTGTCTTTTCATTCTTTTGTTTTTTATAGAGCATGTTTTTATTGATGAAGTCAAATTTTTACAGTTTTGCTTTTGATACTGATCTAAAAACTCATTACCAAACACAAGGTCACATAGCTTTTCTCTATTTTTCTAGAAGTTTTATAATGTTAGGTGTTACATTTAGGTATATGATCCATTTTTAATTAATGTATAAGGTATGTGTTGAGGTTCAATTTTTTTTTTTGCATATTGACAGCTAGTTCAAGTACCATTTGATAAAAATATTGAATAGCTTTTAATAATCTGTCTTGAATGCTTATGTACCTGGTACTGTTGTGTTTTATGTTATCTAATTCAATTTTCATAACAAGCCATGTGGCAGCTGCTGCCGTTATTTTCCAATGAGGAGATTGAGGAAAAAACAGTTTAGGTTACTTGTCCAGAGTAACCTGGACAGAATTACAGGCTGCTAGAACTATCTATAATTTGAATCCAATACTGTCCCCTGGTGAGCCCCACATTTAAGGGTTTGAGCTTTATCTTTAAGGATTAAAATATGGGAGTCACGTGATCAGAGTACTATTCAGAAAGCTGACTAATTACATTTTGGATGGGAAGACAGGAGAGGATTACAGTGTTTTAGGTAAGAGATGATGGTGGTCTGAACAACCAGACAGCTGGAAAAATGGCTAGTCTTCAGTGGGGTAGGACGTTGACCTTAGTGATTGGGTATTGGTGTAAGAAAGGAAAGAATTAAGTTAGACGCAGAGAAGAAAGAAGAGTAAAGTTGGAATTTCCCGTGGTGCTGCCAAGGATGGGAGGAAGAAGATAATTGGACATTTTGAAGAGGAGAGAGATTTGGTTTATAAATAAGAGTATTGGGTGTGAGGGTCCTAAGCATACACACATACTTCTCAAAGCAACGAGAGTGGATGAACTTGCTCAGGACAAAGGGTAGAAAAAAGAGTACCTTGGATGGAATACTAACGTTTATTTAAGAGTTGAGACCAATAGCAGTCTGAAGAAATCTTGGAAGATTCAACTAGACACGTAGGAAAGTTAAAAAGGAGAATTATAAGGGGCAAAGTGTCAACAGAGAACAGTATTACAAGAACGAAGAAGTGCTTTGTAATGTCAAAATACTATGGACTTTTAGAGAGAACTGACTGGGGAAAATAATAGGATTATATTTTAAGGCCCAAAACTCTGAAGCCTGTGAATTTGCTTCAGGCTTGAATGGTTTTCTCCAGTGGTACTTAAAACTAGGAGCAAAGGGCCTCAGACTCAAGAACACATTGTCACATGAAAGATAAAAGGCAACTTAAAGTGTCAGAAATGGAGAAATAAAAATACATGCTTTAGTTTGAGGAGAAGGGAAAGGAATTATTCTTAAGGTAACCTCTGAATATTATAATTACTCTCACAGTTGATTAATTTACATGTTGCTTTGAGGTAGAACTGGATAACCACTTAAATATTTGCAGTGAAATTTTTTATCATTGGTATAAGATCTAGAAATAATGAAGTGCTGAGAAGTTTTGAAAAATCTTAAAGAAGTAATGCAAAATAATAAATTTGTAATAGGAACTGCAACATTAAAATACAAGATAACTAACTACATGTTAGTTTTTCAGCTTGCTTTCACTATTGACTTTCCGTCTGTTCTTTGGCTCAGGAAACTAGCAGGGTTCTTTTTGGCACACAGAATAATAACCCAAGAATCCTTGAACCCCAGTTTTTCCCACAAAGTTTAACATAGATTGCTGTCATGTACTCTGTTTAAGAAAACCGGTCTTCGTAGAGAAATTTGTTTTTGGCCCATCTCAGCTCCTGGTAACATCATTAATAGCTTCAGTATAATAAAAAAATCGTAATGTAGTCTATGTTTAAATTTTTCTTTCTATTAATTTTTGGTTTTCTTTTTTAACAGGTTTGATCTGTGGATGAAATGAATCATGATTTTCAAGCTCTTGCATTAGAATCTCGGGGAATGGGAGAGGTAAATATTTATGAATACCAAGAATGTATTCCTCTGTGATTATTTGAGCCATTGAGACTTTTTTTAATCATAAATCTTGAAAGTAGTGGTATGTCTTCCAAATGATGTGGGTTTTTTAAAACTCAAATTATACAATTAATGTAGGTTTGATTTTTAGGTTTTATTTTAGTGAGATTATTTGTGTCTTGTTGATTTGATTGACTTGGTTAGAGAATGTGTTATATTTTGGTAATGAATCTTAATTACTTTGCTCAGAAAATAGCCTTCCTTGATTCTGGTCCTCCTGTTTATATATGTCCGCTATGTTCACTTTAACCACACAGTTGTTCACTATTCTCTCTTCCAAAAATCTCTCCTTGTTCACTGTTTGCTTTAAAAACTTCTAATCCTCTATAAGACTACAAAAAAAATGTTTACCGTCCCATTGCTATCCACAGTAGAATTATAGTTCCTCATCTGACTTCTTATAGATCTTTATGTATACTTTATCATAGTACTGCTTACAATTTATTGTTTTATATTAGTCTCAGTAGACTGGTAGCTTTGGATGACTAGCACACAGTGGGCACTCTAAATATTTTGAATGCATTTTATCAGTCCTGTTAATCAAGACTCACTGGGGCATTCCATTTAACCTCACCATTATATAATTTAAGGCATCAAAAATACTTAGTTTTCCATATACCTAATGAATATTTAGAAAATTTTAATTGATTATGAAAACCCTCGTGGTCACACCTTTATTTTTTCATGTTCTTTAGTACTATAGTACGGACTTTGATAAAAGAAAATAATGGTGAACAGACCTAAGATGTGTAATTAATTGCTTGCTCCTGGAGATTATTTTACTTTGGTAGATTAGAGACCTTCACGAGACTCACTCCATCCAATGCTGTGCTCTTCAGATGCAGAAAAAGAGTCCAGTCACTCCTTTGGGCCACAAGAGGGCACCCTGCAGCTAGCTAACCCTCCCTTTCTCCAGAACAGCGTTTTCCAAAGAGTTTGTCATATTCAGAGGACTGATTTAAGGGTGAGTTAAGGTGCTTAAGCATTAAGTGTTGCCAAGGTAAACTTGTAAGTTCAGTGCATAAGGTAAAATTTTGGGCCCTAAGAAAAATTTGAGAGAGAGAATAATTTTTTATTTAAAGAAAACTACAGGTTCACTGCGATGCAGTGGCTGCTTAGGCATTATTTACCCTGTGAGTGAATAAAAAGAAGCAGCTGAAAAGGACTTCTGTTTTCTCCCTGCTACTTATTTTTTTTGGTCTTCAGAAAGCAGAATAGCACGTCTTAAAAGCAGGTTCAAACTGTATTTCAGCCTAGTCTATGACAAACTTGAACTTTATTTTTTTAAGAGCAAATCTTAAAGTCACACCCTTACTTTAATTCTATTTAGACACCCCCCCAACACTTCACTTCCCAAATCTACATTGTGTGTATATTTACAAATTTGCTCTTTTCCTCCTCCCTTTCTAAACAATATTGGATAAATCCAAAAACATTTTCACAGTTAAATGTGATCAGAAACAGTAATAGAAAGAGTTTAGTTATTTGGGAGTGGAGGAGGGATATTTGAGGTTTTTTGAAAAGAGAGAAGCTGGAATGAATAGTATGTTAAATGATCTAAGCTTAAATGTAGGCGTTCTTAATGGAAATGTCAGAAATGCAGAGTAAAAGTGGCTAGGGTTTAGACTGCCTGCTTTTTTGGCAGATAGGCACAGGCCAGTGCTTCTGTGACCTTCATCTAGTAAAAATGTATTTTTAAGTAAGCTGTTACTTACTAATTAAGTTTTTTTCTTAACAGTTGACCAACTAATTCTGTTACCTCTAAGAGATAGCTAAAAAACCTACTCAGGTTTCTGTCTCTGGGTTCTCTCTCCCACAAGCCTTTCTATCTTTCCTCATCTCACAGGCAGCAGGGAACCTTCTGGGATTTCCTTCTTTGCCTGTCTCTCTCTCACCAGTCTTCTCCTCCTTTCCTGACAGGTGAGGTTTTTTTTTTGTTTTTGTTTTATCCCAGAATTCATTCATTTTAATAAATTAAAGCAGCCTTGAGTTTCTGGCTGAGTTTTTTAAAATTGCTTGTTTATTTTTTTAATATGACATCTTTTTTAAATGGATTGGCCTGTTCTTGACTTTTTCTTTAAAAATGAAGTTTTCCTTATGTCTTAAGTTGTTAATAAATCTCTAATGTACAAAACACTGAATTCATGTGTATTGCTTTTTGTAGACCATGATAGCTTTACTGACCCATCATCAGAAGGGCAGTCTCTTCTAGTTGTTTAGCCAGAAATAGAAAAAGATTTGAATTCATCCATTCATAAATTCATCCTTTCCTTTTTTTTTCATAACATTTTTGTCAAAAGACCCACCGATTTGCATTGTCATGTGGCTTAACAAGAGCAAAGCTAATCCATAGGAGGTTGAATTCAGCTTCATTAGTATAGTGTTTTTCAAACCACATTGCAGAGGCACGTAACCTATTTTATTAACATACATATCACATGTATATCTGTATGTATAAAAACTCAGTTTTTGTTATTTTTTATATAAGGGGAAAGAGGCCCCTACCTGAAATTCTTTAGGGAACCCAGAATTTAATTATAAATCACTGAGTTAATGTGTTTTATTTGGGGAGTATTTCCATAGCATAGAATTACAAACAATGTTCCCTCCTTTTCTGATACAGTAATATTTTAAAAAGACATTAAAGAAAATAAGATCCCAGGTAGTGTGGTGAAATGGGAGACATTTGGTAGGGAAGTAAGGAGATTGTTTTCTCTCATTTCCGTCACTAATGCTATATGATGTTGAGTAAGACTGACTTCTTTGAAAATAGTAATAAGAATAACCTTTTGTATGAGTGACATACATATCTCCAATGCTCTAACTCAAACTTAGCTGTTAGGGATAAGTGGAATGGAAACCAGCTGTTTCAAATAGTGTTTAAATAGCTGATCATAGTTTTGTCTGCATAAATCCCCACCTTAATTCTATCTTAAACTTTATCCACTATAGTGAATACCCACAGTATATGGTCTGAATATCATGATAATATCTTAAACTTTAATACCTCTTATTTTTTCATTATATAATGGTGGCCTGATACTGGAAATTTTCAGAAATATTGATGAATTGGACTATGATCGAAAAGAACCATCTTCTAGGGTAGTTAAATGGAAAGAGACCTAAAAATTAAACAGATATATGTTTAAATTTTAATGCTGCTGTTTACTAACTATATATGTAACCTTGGACAATTTAAGCTCTGATTCTGTTTCCTTATACAAAATGTGACTATATTAGGCAGCTGTTCTTTATAAGGAGTGGGGTCTTATGGTCCCCCTAGGACACTCAGATGGACTCAAGAAGGCAAACAGCTATAGACAAGGGTTTTGTAATGAATGATGTCATACTCCTTTAAAATAATCAGCCAGTTAAATGTTGCTGGCCAGTGTGTTATTCACATTTTGTCATATTAAAGGATTCAAAGTTTTTGATAGTGAAGATACCTAATACCTATGTGTCACTATGTGCTAGATGCTGTTCTGAGCACTTTACTTAATGTTATTTCATTCTAGCCTTATAGAAACTCTTTGGTAGTAGCTTTATTATTTTCCTTACTTTACCAATGAGGAAACTGAAGCTCAGAACAGTTGATTAACTGGTCGAAGGCCTTATAATAGAGCTTGAATGGCAATTTGAACTCATAAGTGCCTTGACTATTTACAATACTGCTTCCTAATGGAAGTGACAACATCTGATATTTGCTGGTGATATTAAAAGATATAGGAAAAAAGAGTTGGAAAAGTGGTATGATTTGAAAAAAACTTAAGTGTTGATATCTTTTATTAACAGAAAAGATGAAAGTGTGGAAAAGCACCATTCTGGGATTTTAGGAAGTTACCTTGTGTCTTTTGTTCTTGCCACACTTGGTTATTTATTATCTATGCCTGTATTTTATGAACTTGAACTTTCATCGTACAGTCACCTTGCATTCTAATGTGCCCTGACAGTCCAGATACATCTTTATCTTCATGGCATAATTATTAATAGCACCTCCTTTTTCAAACATCCCAGTTTGGATGTTGTATGAACACCTTAATTTAAAACATCATAATGTAGACTTATAGCTTTTAAATCCTTGTAATTCTTAGGATTATGTTGATTTGGTTGGTTTGGTGATTTTACATAATAATTTAGTAGAAAAATCTGAAGTTTAAGTGTACCTTATAATGTAAATTCTAGCAGCAATTTTATTAATTTTGAGGCAGCATGCTAGGATGTTGACTGATTTCTTTGGAAATGGAGAGGGCAAGACATAAGTGCTTCTTTAAGGAAAGAACTAATAAAATGGTGGACCGACCATTGGGGGATGAATTTGTGTATCATATCCACCCAGTCATTTCTTTGGAAGGAAGAATGGAGGAGCAGACTGACAAGAAATACTGAGTTACCTGACCTTGGTTTAGAGCTCTTGTGAATTAGGGGACCGATAGGAAGTGCTTTGGGTAATATATTGACAGATCTTCATGATCTCTTCGCCCTTGTCTTCTGTAATATGCTTCCCCACTTCTACTAGAGTAAAAGAGTCTCCAGGGGCAAATCTCTATTTTTATTGCAGTTTCAGCCAGTGTACCACTTAATCCTTTTTTTTTAAACTGTTATCCTGAATTGTTGCCTTTCCCCATATTTAGTCCTTTTAAGTTATTCTTGGTCACAAGCTAGTAGTTTCTCTAGAAATATTTGAAATCAGTGTCAAAATTGTCACAGAAAGCTACTAGAATGTTGGTAAAGGCCTTTGCTAGAAGTGTTCATTTTGTTAACTGCTAACCTGTTTTCCTGTGCGTGATGACTTACAAATGTTTGCAAAATGAAGAGATATTCGTAGCACAGTGCTTGACAGAAAGTGCGCACACTGGATTAGTGCTTGACATAGATTTCACCCCCCCAGTCCCCCACCTTTCACCCCCCCAGTTGTGCAGTTTGCATTTTAAAACAGTGATCTATGATTAAAGCACTACAGGGAACCTTATCCCAAAAGACTTTGGAATAGTCTCTTTAAAGAGATTCTGGTATTCCTAATACCTCAGAAGATTAGTTAGTTTTAGCTGTTTTTGTGACTGTGATAAATGCTTCTATTAAGTTGTTGTAATTATTTTTGATTCCTTAATTGTTTTCTTATTTTGATATTGAAACATTTTTTCCATCAAGTATGGGATAAAAGCATTTCTTTATTCTCTGGCCATTTGTCATATTCTTCCTGAAGTAGCTTATTTATACAGTATTTTTAAGGAATTAACTTGGGTCTTACTATGAATAAATGTTCAATTATTTAAATATATCAAGTACAGCGTTTTAGTATTATATTGTCAGCTTTGTTTTTTGTTTGCATATTTACTTTTTTTTAAAATAGAAGGAACAGAGATTGGATTACTGGAATCTTTGTTAGAGCACATTATTTTTTAAAATGTCTGTACTTTAAATACATATTATTTGCAGCCCAGGAAGATCTGATGCAAAAACTTTTCTTTTTTAAAACAGTAGAATTTAGTTTCCTTTAAAATTAAAAATAAAAAAAGATCTGTAGATAGGAATGTGCCAAAATTGAATTCCCCCCCCCCCCCCCCCCCGTTTTGGTCAGTATTGCCATTTACCTTGTTACTGAAATTTTAAAGTTTTATCCTTTTTATCAACCCCGCCATTTGTATTCATACTCTATTCACTCTTTTAAATGTCTCTCGGATCCATTTTATTTTGTTTTTTTCTGCCAGTATTGTTTAAATTTTTGTCATCTTCATCCAGTTGTAATTCTCCTAAATTGGTCTCTTGTCTCTAGTCTAGAATATCCATTATTCTTACAATTTACAACTTGAGTTGTTTTCTAAAACACAGTGTCACTCTTGCCAGCCTCTCTTGATTCCCTTTTGCTTCAGTGTAACATGTAATTTCTTTAGCATGTCTTTAAGATTCCTCATAATCTGACCTAGTTAGCTCTGTCAGCATCAGCTTTGACCTCCTGCATCTGTCCTCCACCTCACACCCTGCTCTGCACACTGTACATTTTCTCAAGTGGTGCCTTCCACTCATACTTTCAAGCCCCAGCACACACAATCTTAATCTCTCAGACCCAATTTGTATGTTTCTGAACTCGCTGAAGATACGGTCACCATGCCCTTAAGGAAGCAAACACAGATAATTTAGTGTGTAGTAACAGACATATATATAGGTTTAATTATGAGCACTGAAAGACTGGGCTGAGAGGGAAGGGTGTCTTACAAATGCTTATTTAAAATGCCAAATGCACATCTCAGAAAACCAGTGTATTCTTTTCAAATGAACATACCCTAGTCCACACCCTCTGAGTGTCAGAGAAAGTAGAGAGGAGAGACCTGGATGAATATTAAAAGTATCTTTAAGAATTGGCCAAATGTATCCTTTGAGTAATTAGTGAATGATTGTATCAATACAATTGTTATGTGCTGTGTATGTTGCAATATAAGATAGAGCACAGGGCTTTGAGGTTGTTATCTCAAAAGTATTTGAGGGTCTTTTCTATGTGTCTCCTGTAGCTTCCTCTGATACATGGCTAGTATTCTGAACCTAGGAAAAGTTGTGAAGTTCACTTCCATTGATTAAGTGCAGAATGAAAATACATTTTCCATCAAGGAAGCTGTAGGATAGAAGGTGATCCAAGGGCAGTACTTGGAAGTAAAGGAAATTCTTTTATCATTGTATAGATATTTTGTTGTATTATCTGTATTGTTAGAAATTTAGTACTAAAGTCTTTTGAAAATATTTACAAAGCAAATCCCAGGACATTCAACAATATTTATTTCGAAAAATTTAGGAAAGTCAGAAGTGGACTTTGATTTAATGTTCAGGTCTAGAATTATTAGAGCCAGTACTCAAACATAGGTAGAGAGTTATTTTTATTAATGAGACAAATAAGAAATAAATCACGCTGAATTTTTATTAGCACTGATAACTAGTATATATTGGTGGTAAGTTTGCTTTCCTCTGCATATTCTTTGTAATTAGAATAAAATTTAAATGTAATATTTTTTTTCCCTCCCAAATAGCTTTTGCCTACCAAAAAGTTTTGGGAACCTGATGATTCAACAAAAGATGGACAAAAAGGCATATTTCTTGGGGATGATGAGTGGAGAGAGACTGCATGGGGAACTTCTCGTAAGTTTTTGGTGTATGCATGAGAATTATGAATTTACTTGAAATTTTTTTAAACCCTGCCTACCTACCCCCAGGCAGTAGTTGGAGAAAACTTGTGAAGATTTCGTCCGTCATTATAATGCACATTTTTTTGGATGTAAGTTAACCCTTATCTAATGGTTCAGTTATTGATTAGAAGTGTTTGTCATGGTAAGATTTTTTTAAGAAGTTTTTTTGAAGTTAAAACTCGGATTATAAAATCCTGAATTTCCCTTAAAATAGAATACACATTAATGATAGGAATTTTCGATCTTAAATTGTATTGGAGGACGGTGATTGATTTTATCTAGTTGGAGCTCAGTCTAATTTAATTAGCCATTAGCCACACCCAGAAAGGAAGTAAACTCCCTTATTAAGGTAGAATTCCCAGAGAGAGGGCAGACTTTGTTTTTGATATCTATAAGTAGTGCAGAGAGACTTAGGTTCAAGAAACTTTTAAGAGAAAAGGAACTGGTATATGAGTATAACTCAAAGGAGTGACCGTATTTATTGGTAAATTAAAGAGCATACTTATATTCTTAAAATAGTACTTGCTGTATTTTTTACTACTTCTGATTAGTAAAATTTGAGAGCTATATACACCTGGAACTGTCAACATATATTTTATATTTTACTTTTCTCTTTTTATGACTTAGTTTCATGCAGCTTGCTAAAGCTATACAAAATGACCAAAGTAACATAAAAACATTTCTGGATGATAATTATCAAATTAATCTTATATTTTTGAGTATAAATTACTAGGTATTTTCTTATTCTCCAAATCATTAAAAGATTTTAAAGTCCCTTATAATTTTAAATTTTGTTATTAAACTAAAATAATTGCCAAAAAGTTAGAAAATACTAGCCGATTTAACAATTAATACTTTTTACATTCAAAATTGAAAAAGATTGAAAGCTTTGGTAACTACTAATTTAGACTAAAATTTCCTTACAACAATGTGGAGTTTTTTTGAGTTCAACCAATATGATAATGTGTTCTGTAAACAAAGATAAATAAGATGTGATTCTTGACCTCAAGGAATTCTTTTTTTCTAGATGTTAATTATAACCTATGCTAACTTGGACTCATAATTTAAATTATTCAGTTATTTGGACTGGGATAAATACATTTTCCCCTCTAAAGGCACTTTCTCTGTTAAAAATCACATGTGCTTGAACTTGGTTGATAGACATACTTTGATTTTTTTTCCCCGGAGATTACATGGTGAATTACTTTATTTACCAGAACCAAATATTTTTTAAAGCATTTTAAAGCATCTTTAGTACAACATGGTAATGGAGATTATATTCAAAATGGGTGGTAGGGAAATATTTTTGGTATGTTATATTTTGAGGACAGCTACTTCCCGCAATAAAATACTTAAGTAACATATTTATATATTCCTGATATTTCTTCTTAATTATAAAATTTATAATTTTAATTAATTCCTTGTACCACTTCTCCCAACTTTTAGTTGTATGGATAAAATTTTTAAGGTGATTAGTTTTTAGTAAGAGACATGATAATGAATGTAATTATTTTTTTTGCTGAACATTTATTGAATGTAAGCATGTACAAATACGAGTAACACATTCCCGGTCTAAAGGAATTGTCATTCTAAGAAAGATTCTTTCCATGACTACAGGAGATTATCATACACATATTTCCTTCTCAGCTCAACTGAACTACTTGTGATTGTTAATTTCATGTGTTTTCCTGGCACGTCCAGGCCTTTGAACCTACTGGTTTCTCTAACTGAAAGGCTCTTTCTACCCCCACCTAACTTTTGCTCACTTTAACTCTTACCCTTCCCTTTGGGATTCACTCTGAGACTAGGAAGGATTCCTACCCCTTTTGTTCTATTCTTCTACTATAATGGATTATTTTTATTGAAGCACTTATACTTTATTATGATTGCCTTCTTATTAAACTTATAATCTCTCTGAGGGCAGAGACTGTCTTGTTCTTGCATATGATAGACAGTAAACCAATATTTGAACTAGATGAATGGGTGAATGATCGAATAAAAAATGTGATGACAAATTTCATGGATAAAGGTACTGAAATAGAAATGTTTTAATATGGTTTAATAAAAGTAGCAATCATTTACAAATTATTACATTAATAAAATGATGACTGAGTACCTCTGTGGTAGTTCAGCCGTTGAAGGACTAGACCTAATATTGACTGTTGTACGTGTTCACAACATAAGCCACAGGTAGCTGACAGCTTATTGGTTCCTTTAAAAAAACTTTTTGGCAAATCTATATGAATGTTGCTTCAGGTGTCTCATTATATTTGTATTCCATTTGCTCCCAGATCTTAAATACACCGTTTTCCCCCCCACAAAAATATGTTGTAAAGGTACCAGATGAATAATTTTTTGTTAAACAAAATAAATGGAAAACTTTTCATCTACACGGCATTTTAAAAGATATTCTTTTTTTTTTTTTTCTTTTTAAGATTTTATTGGGGAAGGGGAGCAGTGCATATTTCCAGGACTTTATTGGGGAACAGTGTGTTTTTCCCAGGACCCATCAGCTCCAAGTCAAGTTATTGTCCTTCAGTCTTAGTTGTGGAGATCACAGCTCAGCTCCAAGTCCAGTCACCGTTTTCAATCTAGTTGCGGGGGGCGCAGCCCACCATCACATGCAGGAGTCGAACTGGCAACCTTGTTGTCAAGTGCATTCGCTCTAACAAACAGCCATTTGGCTGCCCCTCCGGCAGCTCGTTGTCTTCAATCTAGTTGTGCAGGGTGCAGCTCACTGGCCAATGTGGGAATCGAACCGACAACCCTGTTACTCAGAGCTCAGGCTCTAACCAACTGAGCCATCCGGCCGCCCCTTAAAAGATATTCTTTAGGTGATACTTAGTTTTTACACTGAGAATAGAATTCTGTGATATTACTGTTTTTTCCAAACTTATTTGAGTTTGTAGCCGTACAGCCATGTGTTCTGCATCTGTCCAGTACATAACTGAGCTTGAGAATTGCCTCTGCCAGTTTAGGAGGAGTTACCTTTATTCTTCTGGATTTTATCCCTGTAAGGTTTTTGTTTTGAATTATTATATATCACCAAAAGAACTTAATTATTTAAAAAAAAGTTTTCAATTACAGTTGACATACACTAGTAGTTTCAGGTTACAACAGAGTGATTATGCATTTATATGACTTACGAAGTGATCATCCCAATGTCTATTACCCATCTGACACTGTGCATACGTAGTCAATATTGACTATGTTCCCTGTGCTGTATGTTACATCCCCGTAACTATGTTTATAACTGGCAATTTGTACATCTTAATCCCTTCACTTTTTTCACCCATCCCACTGCCCCCTCTCATCTGACAACCATCAATTTGAAGAACTTGAACTTTTCAATTAAGATGCTTGTAGGCCACTGAGCCCTAATGTTTGGTTTCTCCATTGACTTTTTGTGGTTGTCATTGAAAAAAAAACCCTTCACAAGGCTTTTACGTTTTTTTTTTTGTTTGTTTACCAAATGGCTCTTTCTGTCTGTATTCTCAAGAAATGGCCCAGGCCAGTGAGTCTCAACAGAATGAAGAGCTTTTCATAAAGATTATAACATTCTAAATAAAACAATTACTAATTTTTCTTAATTTAGTACATTAATTTGTATAAGTACATTTGGTTAGTTTAAAAGTACAAATATGTAATTGTGTTCTTTCTTCCAAACAGACCATTCAATGTCCCAGCCTATTATGGTACAGAGAAGATCTGGACAGGGTTTTCATGGAAACAGTGAAGTAAATGCAATACTGTCTCCGCGATCAGAAAGTGGAGGCCTTGGTGTGAGCATGGTAGAATATGTGCTAAGTTCTTCTCCAGCTGATAAATTGGATTCTCGATTTAGGAAGGGAACTTTTGTAAGTATTTTGAATGAAGAAATTTTTAATAATTGCTCAGTGGTTATTTGGTTATCTTTAAGTCATTTTATTTTTCTGGCCCTTTCTAAAGCTAAAGGAAATTGTGTAGCTATTGGTACTCTTATCTTCTCTTGGCCACTTGAATATGTGAAACAGTAGAACCACTGGGAATATTTATACTCTTAACCATGTTACATGAATCAAACCATATTAATTAAAATACCTAATTTGCAAGATTAAAATTGCTTACTTATGGTAGTACTTGATCTGAAAGTAACTGAACAAAATCATCTATGCATTAAGTGGAATTTTAATCTCATTTGTGGTGTTACTGCTTTTCCAGCACCGCTATAGTTAAGGTTGCCTTAGCCCTTCTGTTATAAATCACTGGTTTGTACTCAATTTGATAAATTATTAATAGTTGACTACGAAATTAAAATAAGATTCAATGCTTTTATTGTTTACATGCACTATAGTGTAGTTTTAGGTCACCTTATGGTGCCTTTTTTTGTGTGTTCTATTAAATATTCAGAATCAAACAGATTCTTTTTCCTCAGGGCACTAGAGATGCTGAAACAGATGGACCTGAGAAAGGAGATCAAAAAGGCAAGGCTTCTCCATTTGAGGAGGACCAAAACAGAGATCTTAAACAAGGAGATGATGATGATTCTAAAATAAATGGCAGAGGTTTGCCAAATGGAATGGATGCCGATTGCAAAGATTTTAAGTAAGATTTTAACTTTCTCAAGAAGAAAAGCATATCTCTTTAGGGATTATTGCGACTAGCTGATGTGACTGATTTAGACAATTTTCCAATTTTGGTTTATTTTATTTCCCTTTGTACCTTGTGTTAATCTGGAGAAAGACTTAATTTTTTCATAAGGAATATTAATGATTATGAGCCATTGAAAAAAATAATTCATCAAAACATTCTCTCAAACAGTACATTCCATTGAAGGAGTAATGTTAGAAGCTGCTGTTATCTTTCTGCTAATACGGTAGTCTAAATTTTATTTTTTCCTCCCTGCTAAAATTCAGTGAATGTTAGGTTTAATCTGATTTTTCTTGGTAAACTTCTTGAGGTTGCTTTTGAGCACCTTTCTGTGGTGTTTCCTCTTCTTTCTATTCCTGTATTGTATCTCCTACCCCATATTTAACTCTTTATCTTGGAAATGAGGAAACATAAGTAGCTCTTAGGATCTATGACTTATATGAATTTGTGCCAATACTTTATACTCCTGAAATTAGGAAGAGGGGAACATATTAAAGACTTGAGAAAGTTAACTTGAAGCTCAGAATTCTATAAGTTGTATTTTTTTAGTTGTCTTTTTATGGCAATTAAATAAGTGTTTATTCTAGCCTTTGGTCTTAGATTTTGCAGTGCACATTTGTTTAAATATTAGGGAGTTGTTTCTTCATACTGATTTCCTATACTTCATACTTCAGCAGTCAGATGCTTTGGGGCCTGTACTTGAAAAGGAGCTGTTTCTTTCAGATCTTGTGAACCATGGAGTCTCAATTCACTGAGTGTAGGTACATATGGGTGGTATACATTTATGTTTATTGCCTTTAGTTATCCAAGGCAGAGAACTTCTTCAAGTGTCATTTGTATCTGTTCTAAGTGCAAAAAAGCATCCAAAACCAGTAAACCTCTTTTGACAAGAAATAAATTTAATGCTAGTCAATTTGTTTTAGAACCGTATCCTGATTTTACTCTTCTGTTGCCTAATCTAAGTTTTAGTTAAGGGCATGCATTTAAAACTGAGTTGATTATAAAGCCTTCAGTGTATACATTTATAATTGAAGTGTTAATACACCATTAACTATAGCAAGAAAAGAACACCACTGATAGCACAATGACTTTTTTCTATTGTGTCCTCTACTTTTTGCTGTATTAGTGTTGTTTTGTATGAAAGCCTATACTTCTCAATAAAATTAGCATTCTAATTTTATTTTTTTAAGTTTGGAGTATGTATTTAAATTGTTTATGCATTATTTTTGATACAGTATTGTACATTTCAGACTAATAGCTATGGCTATGTGGTCCCTATGCTAGTGCCTCATTAAAATGTACATTCACTGATAAATCATCAATATATACATTACTGGAGTGGAACTGAAAGGAACGAAAGAACTGTATAGCAAGATGTCTTTTTTAATTGGTTGATTTTACAGAGCATCCTTTTAGTTTTATTTTTTTCTTCCCATATATTCTGAATGAAAAACAAACCTGTGGAATATTCACATGAAAAATTAGGCATAGATAAAGGGGAGAAGGGTTTGAAATTTTTTGTAATGTTGTAAGGACAATGGTTGACTTTAATAAAGTATAATTTCACATAAATGGGAAACATTTTTGATTATTAAGTAATAGCTTTATAAAATGCTCTGTGTGTGTTAGCAAATTAACCCAATATGAAGTACCTGAAGTTAGGGGCAGAGTTACATAGGTATAACAGCTGTCATTGAAAGCTGGGCAAAGTACCATGTTTCCCCGAAAATAAGACCTAAACGGACAATCAGATCCAAGGCGTCTTTTGGAGCAAAGTAAAATAAGTAGTTATAGTAAATTTTACTTACAGTAAAATATTTTTACTTACAGTATTTTACTTATAGTATTTAAGTATAGTATTTACTTATAAGTAAAATATTTTACTTATAGTAAAATAAGACCAGGTCTTACATTAATTTTTGCTCCAAAAGACGCCTTGGATCTGATTTCCGGCTAGGTCTTATTTTTGGGCAATTAATAAATAATTGCCATTTATTTAATACATTTAAACATGAATATAATAAGAACTCATGGTTTTTCAGAATAAACTTATTTCTTGTAAGGGAAAAGATAAACTATTTCTGTAGAAGAAAAGAGACTAAATGAGGATTATGTCTAGAAATAAAGTAAAAATAAAGTTTAGACCATGAGGGGTGTTGATTAAAAAAAGTATCAATGCTTAAAATTTAGTCCAATATTAATAAATTTGGGGGAAAATTAAGGAGGCTAGTTGGTAGAAAATGTTACTTTTTAATATATAAAATTACACTTTTCATTTATGTGCATACTTAATTTTTGATAAACGTTACACATTTTCATTTCTTTATGATGATTTCCTTAAACTGGAACAATTTGGTATCATAAAGATGGTTTTTGGAGAGCTGTCATAGAGGGTTTTCACAAACAGGTTTTTGTTGTTGTTCTTGTTACTGGAACCACAGGTCATCTCTTTAGTCTCTTCAGTATGGAAACTGAGACCTGGAAGATGAAGTGATTTGCTCGAAATCGTATTCAGAGACAGGAGTTAGCTTTTTGTCTTAGTGCACTGCCTTTTTCTGGTGTGTCCTGCATTTTTATACCCTTAAGTCGTAATCCATAGTGATCTTTTGTAGCCAGTTTTTTTCTGAAATATTGTTAAGCAGGATATCACAAAACAATTATGTGTTGGTGGGCAGGACAGGAGTAGGATAGGTGGGTTTTGATGTTGAGCCTTCCCATATTTGTCGCATACAGTCTGCTGTTCATACTTGTGATTCATTTTGTCTGTAATTGGAGAAAAAAGTTTCGGGTAGTCTAGGCCTACGTTGTGATATTGGCCAATTTTCTTACCTATAAAATTGAATTATATCTTTATGCTATTCACATTAGGGAGAACATTCATTAATAATATTTTTAAAAAAATGAAACCATGTCAAGTCTTAAGAGGGGTTTAGATTAGAAAGGGAAAAAAATGTTATAAAGGGAAATGGTTGGTGACCTGGAATGCCTAATTTGTTCTCTGTATTTTACAACCATTTGTTTTCCATGATTTTCCTACTTTCCCATTTCAGCTTTTGCCTTACTTGCTACTTTTACTCATAATGCCTTTGTTTTCTTTATATAGTCGTACTCCTGGAAGTCGTCAAGCCTCTCCAACTGAAGTAGTTGAGCGCCTGGGCCCCAATACTAATCCCCCAGAAAGTTTGGGGCCTCTTCCTAATCCTACAGCTAATAAACCACTTGTTGAAGAATTTCCAAATCCTGAAACTCAGAATCTGGATGCCATGGAACAAGTTGGTCTGGATTCCTTACAGTTTGACTATCCTGGTAATCAGGTACCAATGGACTCTTCAGGAGCTACTGTAGGCCTTTTTGACTACAATTCCCAGCAGCAGGTAAAACGTGCTCCTCTTTTTAAAGAAGCTACTCTTAACTGTATACTGTTGTTGCCTGACGTGCTATGAGGCATTGGCATGAATAATAAGGGTATTCTTGAATATTTAATGTTCTATTGAATAAAATTCCTTGTAGCTGAGAAAATGATTCAAATAAGTTTAAAATGTTCTATTCCAAGTTTTCTAAATAGAGATGAAACGCTTTGAGACTAATATTTGTATTAAATATTTTCCCTAATAGCTCTTCCAGAGGACTAATGCACTTACAGTTCAGCAGTTAACTGCAGCTCAGCAGCAGCAGTATGCGTTGGCCGCAGCTCAGCAGCCACATATAGGTGAGTCTTTGTAAATTTGTAAGTTACCCTTTGGATTACACTGTTGGAAAATCTTGTTAAAGTGTTTAGATGTTTTATTTTTCTTTTACTGAATGGTATTTCATTACTTCTCGAAACATCTCATTGAGATCAAAGATTAATAGATTACATGACAAGAGTAAAGATTTACTGGGGAAGAACTGTTTCTGATTATTACTTGTATCCTTGGTTAAATGAAAATCTGCAGCTTGATGAAAGCTGTCAGCACCTAAGCTTTTTTCACATTGTGAAGTCTAGAGAGTCAAACAAGTGGAAATTCAAATGTAGTTATTTGTGTCCATTATCAGGTCAGAATGTTTATTTTAAAAATGGTTTAAAAATAGGTATCCCTAGAAAATTTCTTAAAATATTTTCTTCCGTACTTCATTATTTGGTCTTTGACCTTTAGTCTTTAATGTGCATTATTACAATTACATGTTTGTTACTGCTAGAATTCACGCATTTGTATATGTTGTCTGTGTTGGGCTTTTTGTTTGTTTTTTAACTTTTTGTTTTGAAATAATTATAGATCCACATGAAGTTGCATAGAGAGTACAAAGGTTCCCCACTCAGTTGTCCCTAAATGGCTACATCTTACATAAATTACTGTACAGTACCAAAACCAGGAATATGACATTGATAAATGTGTATGTATAGTTTTATGTCATTTTATCACATGTATAGATTTATTAACTATTTTTATGCCTATTATTTTTGGCTAACCTTGATTTATTTCCTGGTTGGAAAAGTTGTGAATACTCTCAATGTCAGAATCTGTGGAAGGGGGAATATGCTAAGTTGGTTCTCTTCCCTTAACTTTGTATTGTTCTGTGTCAATCCAAGGGGCTTCCTAGGTCTTACATTTTATTTTTGGTTTTAATCAAAAATGACCACATGTTTCTAGATGACTTCTAATACCAGCATGCACTTTGGACCCGTTTCTTTCCTCTTTTCCTCCAGCCTCTTTTATCCCTATACTTACTGCTTCTCATTCTTAGAAATGTACTGATTCCTGTTTATTCATGGGCCAGTACAACACTTTTTATTTCCTGAGGCCTCATGGTATGTTTTAGCATGTGGCAGGCTAGTACACCCATTAATCCTCTTCCTTTTTGGAGTTTTAAAATATTTGTTCTTACTTATGAACTTCAGAATCTGCTTATTTTATCTCCAGATGATCAGGTTAAAATTTTAAATTAACTTAGGGAAAATCAACATCTTTATGACACTAAATATTCTTATCCAAGATAAGTGTACATTTACTTTTGTTCTAGTTTGCTTTTGTGTTGTTTATGGGAGCTTTCAAATTTTTCTCATACAGGTTCGCATATTTCTTGATAAGTTTTTAGGTATTTTGTTTTTTGCTATCATTTTTAAATGTGCCCCTATTTTTCGTTATATCTTTAAATTGGTATCTATGAAAGCTCTGGATTAGCATATATTAAATTTTATGAATATTTTTTAATAATTGAATTATTGTGTTCTTGGAATAAAAAAAGACTTGATTTTATCTCAGATTGGCAGTTGTTTAAAAAGTTGATAACATTTCATTTTGGCAGGAGTGTGAGTAGCATTCTCATACTTGTGATAGGAGTATAAATTGATACAACTTTCCTGGAGGATAATATGGAAATGTGAGTCAAGAATTTAAAAATATTTGCCCATTTAAGTGAATTTTCATAAGGATATGATGACAGTATAGAGACCTGTGTACTTGAATAGCAGCATTATTTATAACAAACAATTGTGAACCAGTTAAATATAGTATATCCATAGTAAACTAGTTAAATCATGTTCCTTCTGTATAGTAGGATAGGTACTGTGCAGCCATTAAAAAGAATAGGCTGGATAGGGAACTGTTGACATAGAAAGGGAACTATGGTTAGTTGGCAAGTGAAAAAAGCGTATGAAAACTATTGTAGTCCAGAATATAAAATGTGAGAGAGAGAGAGAGAGAGAGAGAGAGAAAATGCATTTAAAATTTTAGATGGATATATGTATTTACACATAAGTGCATATGTAAACACATGCAAACATTTGTACATATGCATGCAATCATGTATGTATGTGTGTAT
Source organism: Rhinolophus ferrumequinum (assembly GCF_004115265.2). Taxonomy (NCBI): domain Eukaryota; kingdom Metazoa; phylum Chordata; class Mammalia; order Chiroptera; family Rhinolophidae; genus Rhinolophus; species Rhinolophus ferrumequinum. Next base: position 58,598,732 of record NC_046296.1, read on the forward strand.
ATAGTTTATATATACACACACAAGCATATTATTTGGTGTCTAATATTTCTAAGTGAATCAGGTGAGCTTAAAATACATGTTTCTCCATTTTTTTTTTTGGCAGAAGTTTCAATATATATCCATTAGGTCAGATTAATTCTTTGTTTTTCAAATATTTGAAACCTTACTTCATATCTGCTTTATAATGTAAGTCTGGAGAGAGCTATATTCAAATCATTTCTAAAATTGAAAAAAAAATTAGAAGGATATAAACCAATTGTCGGTAAAAGTTACATGAGGACTTTGGCTTTCCATTTTATACCCTTCAATAGTATTTGAGTTTTTAAAGGCAATCTTTTTTAATCATAAAAATACAAATTACCAAAAAAATATGTCTTGGCTTTAAGATTTGGTAGTGGCATGAGCAAAACATGAATACCAATGCATCATTTGCTTTTGGGGTTCATGAGAGAGGAGCTAGAGGAGACTCTTGAAACCTTTAACCTAGGAAATATTTTAAGAATGTAACTCTGAGCAAATGATATTTTAAATAGTACAGGGTTTTATTGAGCCCTCTGTCTAAATCTTATTGCTTTTATTAAAAGCAGATTTTCCAAAAGGCCATGTTGTACCTGGGCATGAAATCAGTGTTGTGATGTTGTGGCCACTATTTTTTAAAATTAAATAGATTATAGAAAATGAAGAGAAAAATTAAATAGAAAATAGAGTGCATTGAAATTTCCAAGGATAAATATTTTTTGTTGTTGAGATTTTTGTGGTATGTATGTGTGTCTGTGGATACTACTAAGTCAGTGTGAAATGTTTCATATTGTGGGTCAGTCATTATATTTGAAAGCCACTATAAATAGTTAGGAGTGAGTTTCTGAATCTTGACTTTAAGGTAAATGCTCCTTTTACCTTTTTAAAAGTTTATGTTTACTTGCTTTTATACCCATATCCTCCCCTTCGGCATCTTTTAGATTTGAATCTTTTTGAGTTTCTTTACCTTCAAACATGTTCTTTTTCATTATTTCTTTACCTTATACCTGTCTAGGTTATTTTCCAGAAGAGGCAATTTTAGCGGCACATTTTCAAAATAATATTTTACTACCTAATGGTAAAAGGTCTACACAGTGATTCCTCAGTACCAGCAATCTCTTCTCCAATAAGTACTGCAAATGAATATTTTTTAAATCTTTCTTAGCCTTTACTGAATCCTTAACTGGCATATATTAGACTCAGAGCTAGGCTTAAATTTACTTCTTTGCTTTTAAAACTTCATTGTTTTCCTATTGTTTTCAGGGTAAAATCCAGGAAGCTCTTTGTGGGTCTTTGTTCTGATGATAGCTCCAGTTTTATCATACACTACAATCCCACTCCATCCTACCTGCCCCTTAAAAGCTCATTAGATGCCCCCCTCTCATGCCCATAGCACTTATTATAGTATATTCTAATTGCCAATTTACCTGTTTGTTTTTCTCACTAGATGGATGTGTGAGGGTGGATCATACCTGTCTTCTTCACTGTTGCATCCCTAGCTCATAGTGTGGCTTAATAAAGATTGAGGGGAAAACTGCTATTGAACAATAATAGTTGAGGCTCTAAACAGTTATCGTGAGCCTGTTAGATGCTAGCACTATGCAGTCATTTCATATTCAGTGTTCCATTTAATTTTCACAATAATCCTGTATGATCCATCTATTTCATAAACGAAGAACCTTATCGTCAGGTTGTGTTACATGCCCAAGATCACTCAGTTAATAAGTATTTAAATCATTATACACACTCTCCTCCACCCCAAATTCAGAGTAGAAATGTTTTTATCTAATGAAGAAAATCATGCTTTACATTTTCACTCATTATTTCTCACCTTTTTAAATACAGCTGGTGTGTTCTCAGCAGGCCTTGCTCCAGCTGCATTTGTGCCAAATCCATATATTATTAGTGCTGCTCCTCCAGGGACTGATCCATACACTGCAGCAGGATTGGCTGCAGCAGCAACATTAGCAGGTAACTTACTGTTCGTCTTTGTTGCTTATTATGGATTTAGTTTTAATTTTGATGTAAGCTTTATTTTTGTCTATTTGGACAATTTGAAGTTCCTAAGACTACTGAAACATCCAGAATAAGCTGAAATTTCCAGAGTTAGTTTATTTTTCAACTGTAATTCTGTAAGAGAAGCCTAAGCCTGATAACTTTTTTTCCTGTACATAATTGGTTTACATTTTAGTTTTTCAGTTTCAGAAATTTTACACTGCAAACATCAATTCTCATTTTTGTGACTGGTCCCATTACCCACAGAGGCAATGCAAAGTAATTTCTCAAAAAATTAACCGGGGGTAGGTTGTAAACACCCAGGTCAGGGAGAGTGTAAGGTAAAGAGCTTCAGCAACCTAGAAATAATGAGCCTGTAACAGTAAAGTTTATTTAGGTTAAAATGTGCAAGAAGCCAAGAGACAAAAAGATGGGGTGGAATTCGAATTTAATAAAAACTGTGAAACCCTGAAACCACCACTCAAAAACTGAAACAAACACCAAAACTATTCAGTGTTACATGTCAATTGTATCATAGTAAATACTGCAGCGGCAGGGGGGATTTTTTAAAAATTGAAACTGTATGTATCATTTAAGTAAGGGAGAGGTGAGTGCTGGTCAGGCACAGTCTTACTGAGCAAAGCAATTTGCTGAGTTTGCCGATTTTCCGTAGGGTTTTGAGGGGAAGGTGGTTTTAGGTTGAGTTGATTACAGAGACAGGAATGAATTAGTCTTAGGCATGGTTTACGCTGGATACCAAGACAGAGGCAAGGTGATGTCAGCCACGGAAGTGTGTTCACTGGAGTGAGTCTGCTGATTGGCTGACTTTCATAACTCTGGTTGGTCACTGATTTTTTTACTTGCAGAGATAAGTTTACTGAAGTGAATTGTCACTGATCACTTAGACAATTTTAAGTCCACTTCTGGTAGTTATTTATTATCATGGCTATCGAGCAGTCTTTTTCTAGGAGTTTGGAGACATTTTTTTTTTTAATAATCAGGAGTTTAAGAAGTGAAAAAAATGTTAATTTCAAATTCTTGTTTGCTATCTCAGCAGACTGAAACTAATCTGTCACATTCAATAGTTTTTGATATATATCTGCATGTGATTCCATAAGGATGTGAGATTTCCTGGTGCTATTACAGGATGTGTGTCAAGTGCTGGTAAATCATACAAAGAAGACAATCATTGCCCTATGGAACTAAAAGAAGCAACTTTAGTTTTGGTCATTAGTTTTGAGATGAGCATTCTAGGCATTCTGGACTTCCACTTTCTAAGACCAGTGCTATCCAGCAGAAATATATCGTATTTTGCCATGTGTAAATGCATACCCACATTTTTAGCCCAAACTTTCAGGGGGGAAAAATCTTTTAATTTTTTAATTCAAATTTTTATTTGTTTACATTTAGGAACTTGTGTTTTGTATAATATAAAGGAATTTTAGCATTTTTTTAACATATTATGGTGCAAGAAATTTAATGTAACAAATAATTACAGAACACAAGAACAGATACAAGGTACAAGAAATTTTATGTACCGGTAACAGATTTACTATACACATCACAGAAGGCCAAGAACACCTCGTTGCAAGTTTGTCGTTAAGTTCAACAAAACCGATTATCATATTCCAGGATATTATTTTGCATACGGATATCGTTATTGATTTCTAGAGGTACACTTTTAACTCATAAGCGTAAATAAAAGAATTAAAAACATAGATACAGAATTAGTACTACCGATGTATAATTTGCATCCTTATTTTTCCCTCACAAATTGGGGCAAAAGTGCACATTATACACAGCAAAATATGGTAATGTGAGCCAGGTAGCTAAATTTTTTCTTGTAGCCACGTTATAGAAGTAAAAAAAGATAAAATTAATTTCAGTATGTTTGATTCAGCACGACATATCTGAAGTATTATCATTTCAATATGTAATCAGTGTTTTAAAAATTATTGATAGATATTTTACAGTCTCTTTTTCATGCTGTGTTCAGCCTCCTGTGTATATTATATACTTAACAGCACATCTCAATTCAGACTCTCGATTAAATAGCCACAAGCTCTTAATAGCGATTAACGGCTTCTGGCTACTGTTTTGGACAGAGGGCTTCTAGGTAGATGTCTCACTCTTGTTTTGTTTGACATTGTATCCTTCCTTCATAATCCTTTTTCATATGTTAACAATCCTTATTGTAGGTTGTGTTTAAACTATCTTTAGAAATATATTTTACCTTTAAACTTTCTAAAGTTTTTAACATTTGTGATTCAGTCAGTTATACTGGGCTTTATTTTCTTCCAAAACAAAATGAAACCAAGAATTTGATTTTTAAAAAATACATAAATTAGATATACTAAATTCCATATCAGTGGAATTTTAAGACATGTTTATTACATCAGTCCGGAATCATGATATCTTACTCATTAGTTTAATGGTGGGCTTATTGTAGATGATGCTGTTTACGCTGCAGAAATTAAACATTATCTTGAATGAAATAAAATAGAGCAAGAACAATTCCCTGTTTCCTGGTTTGCTTTCTTATGTCTGTGTTCCTCTATGCTCACATCACCGAGAGCTTTCTTGTCTTGACTCACTGGTCCCATTTTTCCTAGCCACATAAACACTGATGTTTCATTTGTTTTTGTGTGATTTTCAGTTGCCTTGTGAGAATTGTGACTAAGTCTGTTTCAAATATAAAGAATATTTTAAAATTCATAGCTTCTAATTCAAATGTACTCGTGGCAAGCTTGGTACCAGAATGTTGCCTAGTTTTATAGGTTGCAAATCAAAAGATAAAAGTGGTTTATTTTTGTAATTCCTTTCAATAGTCAGAAAATACTTTTTTTTTTTTTTAAGATTTTATAGGGAAAGGGGAACAGGACTTTATTGGGGAACAGTGTGTACTTCCAGGACTTTTTTTTTCCCAAGTCAAGTTGTTGTCCTTTCAGTCTTAGTTGTGGAGGGCGCAGCTCAGCTCCAGGCCCAGTTGCCGTTGCTAGTTGCAGGCAGCGCAGCCCACCATCCCTTGTGGGAGTCGAACTGGCAACCTTGTGGTTGAGAGGTTGAGAGGACACGCTCCAACCAACTGAGCCATCCGGGAGCTCAGCGGCAGCTCACCTCAAGGTGCTGTGTTCAATTTTAGTTGCAGGGGGTGCTGCCCACCATCCCTTGCGGGACTTGAGGAATTGAACTGGCAACCTTGTGGTTGAGAGCCCACTGGCCCAGTGTGGGAATCGAACCGGCAGCCTTCGGAGTTAGGAGCATGGAGCTCTAACCGCCTGAGCCACCGGGCCAGCCAGAAAATACTTTTTTAAGAGAAGTGATGAATAGGGAATCTTAACAGTTTTATGATGTCTGATGTTTTCTGAACATATTATGTTTGTCAGTACATCAAATCCATAAGCTGGCATTCAGTAAATGTGGAATGGAATTTAGTCGAGTGTCCTGTCAGTTCATTGGTCCTCTTGAGTTTAGCTTCATATGTCTCCATTAAGGCCACTGCTGCTGCTCCTGAATATTCACTCTTCATTTAATAATACCTTTTCTCCTAAACAGAATAGGAAAATGTTAGAAAGGGCATATACATATAGCAAGTGTAAGTGGATAAAGGATTTAAGGACATCTGCTCTAAGACTTATGCACTGTCCCTTTTTATGATTTAGTGATAACTGGCCTCATTTATCTCTAAAATGTAGTGACTTTTTTCTTTTTTCTTTCTCTTTTTTGGGGGGGTGGGGTGTGGGGTTTAGGTCCGGCAGTGGTTCCACCTCAGTATTATGGTGTTCCTTGGGGCGTGTATCCAGCCAATTTATTTCAGCAACAAGCTGCAGCTGCGGCAAATAACACAGCAAATCAGCAAGCTGCCTCACAAGCTCAGCCTGGACAACAACAGGTATAGGCCCACCTTCATTCAGTTAATACCTGAGGCATCTTTGAAATTCTGTGAGCTCTTTGCTTTCAAGCTCTGTGTCTTTTCTCTTTTTATTTTCTTCAATATGTAACACAGTATCTAGCATATATAGTTTACATAAGTATTAATTATGTGGTTGTTTTTTTCCTAATCGTTAGTATGTGAATTTAAAGATTTGGGTGTACTCCATGTCTACATTTCTGTTCTTGAAACTGCCTTGGAATCTTTAGCAATTTTTAATTTTTTTTCATCATTTCTTACAGTGTGCTAATAACGTTCCTATCAAAGTAATTGTCACTTCAGTTTTCTTCTGGATATTTAAATTACTGCTTTAAATATGAGTATATTTCTGACCAGAAAAAGGAGATTAGTGGGTATTTTTTAAGCACAAAAGATGAAATATTTTCACTAAAGATTAGATTTAATTTCTTAAAACAAAATGCTAAAAAAAGATGACAAAGATTTTTTTTTAAAGTTTCAGCTACTTTTCTAGAACTATTTTGATAAATGTCAAAACTATTGATAAACGATTGAAAATCTGGTTGTCAAATTTTCAATCATTTATCAGTTGAAAAATCGATTGATAAATAATTAAGTTCCAAAGAAGCAACTTAATGAGAAGTATAGTGTTACTTACTTGGCAGTTTAATTTTGTTCTAAATTTCCTTTAATATAGTTTAATACTATATTGATGTTCTAATAAAGCTATCCTTTGGCTCAGATGATTATTAGATTATTAATAGTCCTTATAGATTATTACCACAGCATCATTTAATAAATTATTTTTTTAATATAAATTTTTTATCTTCTTCGGGCAAACATAAAAATATCCCACTACTTGAATAATACCCATGTGTGGTGCTTTCTTATAGGACGGTCCTACAATGACTCCCCTTGTCTTGAATATTTATCCTGAATATTTATCTTTGTGAAGTTAATGTACATTATACTTGTATATAACCACTACAACAGCTGTGTGTTACAGAGTAGTAAAACTTGGCCAGCCTTAAAAGTTTTCACCTTGTTTTGATGTAATCTTGTGTGTTTTTTCACCTTAAGGTTTTACCCTAAAAAGCAGCTTTTACTGACTTTTGTTAAAGCTTCTGAATTCTGAAAACACGGTTCACTTAGAAGTTTTCACTCTGTACCATAATCTCCTAACAGACTAACTAAATAATCATAGTTACTTCCTTAAGCTTCCTGTGTTTCAGTTTTCAGCCTTAGAAAATAAAAGCACCTAAATTTTTTGTCTTCATCTAAGATTTTGCGGTTTTACCTCACACATACAATAAAATCCTTTTTTAAAATACTACTTTGGTAAGTTAAAGAACATAAATAAATACTAGAAATAATTTTTCCCAAAGACCTTTTGGAACTGCCATGTTGCTTAATAGATTGTTCTAAGATATCAAGAGCCAGTGATTCTGTTTTTTATGTTAAGTATTTTGTATTTTTTCATGCTAAATCAACATTTCATTGCATGTAAATATGTTCAAAGAATATCCAAAGTTGTCCAAGATGAATTTATTTGTTATTTTGTAATCTCATTTTTTAAGGAAAGTGTTTGTCTTTTCTAGGTTCTCCGTGCTGGAACAGGTCAGCGCCCTCTTACTCCTAACCAGGGCCAGCAAGGGCAACAAGCAGAGTCACTTGCAGCAGCAAATCCAACTTTGGCTTTTGGTCAGGGTCTTGCTACCGGCATGCCAGGTATATAGTTGGTTAACTGTAGAAATTTGAATAGGTTTGAAATGTTAAATATAGACTGTCACACTGAAGAGTGAAAAAAAAATCAAGAGAAATCTCCTTAAACCTGCCTTGCAATAAATTATTTAGATTTCAGATGTGAGAGTTGAAATTAATACTGTTTGTGAGACTTATTGACAGGGATGGAAAATATGTATTAGAATTTTCAACTCAGCCATTTTTTTTCTCTCTTTATGGCATAAACTATAGCATCTTTCCAGCTGAATGTAGCCCAGAATTCTCAATGCAGTCTCTTTCAAGAAATAAAACCAGTTGGTTTGAGATGGCATGTAAGACGAAACTTATTTGCCATTCCTGCCTTATAAGAATATTAGTTAATATTGAGAAGTTTGTATCTAACCTTTTCCACTTTGAACATTGTTCAGTCTTGTTTAGCCCATTTTTAGTATTTCAAACTATTGTATTTATAACTTAATAGCAACAGTGTCTACTATAATATGCCTGTGAAAGCCTAATACAGAGAAAATTTAAAAATCTACCCATTGCCACAGTACAACTTTTATTTTTTTATTTATTTTTTTAAAGATTTTATTGGGGAATAGTGTGTACTTCCAGGACTTTTTTTTTTCCCCCAAGTCAAGTTGTTGTCCGTTCAGTCTTAGTTGTGGAGGGCGCAGCTCAGCTCCAGGTCCAGTTGCCGTTGCTAGTTGCAGGGGGCGCAGCCCACCATCCCTTGCGGGAGTCAAGGAATCGAACTGGCAACCTTGTGGTTGAGAGGATGCTCTCCAGCCAACTGAGCCATTCAGGAGCTCAGCGGCAGCTCAGCTGAAGGTGCCATGTTCAATCTTAGTTGCAGGGGGCAGAGCCCACCATCCCTTGTGGGACTCGAGGAATTGAATTGGCAACCTTGTGGTTGAGAGCCCACTGGCCCATGTGGGAATTGAACCGGCAACCTCCGGAGTTAAGAGCCTGAGCAGTGGGCCGGCTCCACTTGTTAGGTTTTTAAAGTGAGATTTAAAGACTACATTTGAATATCAGTAGATAATGCATCACTTCCTGTTCTACTCCTTCATTCACTCCACTCCTGAAGACTCTACTGAAATGTGAGGTCCAGTTTCCATTTAATTGTAGTTAAATACTCTATTTAGATCATTTAGGAAATGTTTTGAATGTTTTGAGAAAAATCCTGACTTACATGATTGAGGGTTTCTTTTATGTGTTAAGTGCTGGTAAATACTTCTCTGTGTTTTAAGGATTTCTATACCAATTACATTGATTTTGTTTTCTATGAAATTCTAAGGTGTGGGTCTGTCATCTTGTCTACTGGATAAAGAGAATATGTTAATACTGCTGTTTCTGAAGTACAAACCATAATAGAAAGGGGGCATTCTCATTATTTTCTTTTTTTACCCCAGCTATATGTACTGGCTTCACTCAAGCTACTATTCTGGAGCCCTTGTGGATTAGATGCCCTGACAAAAGCAGCCCTTTAAGAATTGGACCGTGAAGCTGAAGTTGTAGGCACATGGAGGGACATGGAGACAGGGCTAAAAAGAACTGAGCCAGGCGTTTATGAAAGCCACTGCTAAGACTTCTCTGGGCTCCTGTTGGGTTTTAGCTACAGGTCGAAAAGGGAGAAGAGTTCTGGAGTACAACAGTCCTGCCATAATAGATTCAAGTAGGACCTTGATTTCAGAGAGTGCTTCTGGCCTATGTTGTATTTGCTTCTGTCCGTAACTATTGCTAACCTTTTTAGGCTCTTCATGCTGGTCCTGTTACTCATTTCTTATAAATGCCTTTGCTCCCTTTCTTTATATTCAGTTCATGTTCTTAACTAAAAACATCAAGGTATTTTGCTATTAATTTTATCAACTTTGGTCTTCTCAAAATTTATTTCTGTATTCACTTCTTCCCATTCTAAGAACTCTTTATTGCTTCTTTTGTTGTTTTATTCAATAGTGAACTCTATGCTGGTGATCCTAAAAGAAAGCCACCTTTATACTATATTTGTCTAAAAACAATTGACTATATGTTTAGAATGATATTAAAAACAGGTGCGACTTCTCGAGAAAAAACAGATTATTTTACGTAACCTTCTGAGCCACAACCTTTAGTCCCTTTATAAATATAAATGTTTAAAAACTATTCTCTTAAAACAGGCCTTACTAGAATTAGTAACTTTTATGCCTAAGTGACTTGTTGAATGTCCATATGATTCCCTCACTCTAAAACTTGCTCTAATGTCTTCTTTACTTCATTCTGCCCAGGACTATGATGAAATAATTCTCACTTTCCTGTTCAAATTGTTTCATAGTTCTAAAGCTTAATGTACTAATAGAAACACTAATTTGAGGAACTTGATGTTTCAAGTCTTATATAGTCCTTAACTTTTCACCTTTTATTCTTTAGCTCTCATCCATCAAATCCCTGGTCCTCATACTATATTGATTATAGACTTTTAATCCTTCTGCTTGATCCTATATACCATCTGTTGTTTTTTAGAGTTGTATATTCAGTCTTTTTTCCTCTGCCATCTCCTTCCCTGCAGACACTCCTGATCTGCCTCATCCTAAAAAACTTTCTCTGCTGTGCTCCTCTCTTAGACTGCTTGTCAAAACTTTCATTCTACCCCACACTTCTTTTAAGCCCTGCCATGATTCCTTTACCGTAGCTCTAATATTAACTCAGTCACGATTATGAGCTCCTCTCCCCTGTCCTTATTTTTCTCAATTCTTTGTTGTATTTCACCCTATTGACTATATTCACCTCTCTGCAACTCCTCTCTACTATCACTTCTGTGGTATTTTACAAACTCCTGGCTTTCCTACCTTTCTCATTGCTTTTCACCAGTGAGTCTGCAAATAAATATTAGAATTAATATTTTTGTTAAGGTTTTTGGATATAAAAGTTAATTTAAAAACCTGTTAACAGCATAATGTTTGAAAATGAAAGATTTTAAATATTATTTACAGTAGTAGCAAATATCTAGGAATAAATCTAACCGACAGTTTGCATAATTTCTGTGGGAAACAGCTTTGTTTAGATATTAAAGTACTTCTAAATAAACAGATACCGTTGGACAACTCAGTATTTTGAACATGTCAGTTCTCCCCGTATTAACTTGTAGTTTCAATGCATTCACAATAAAAAAATCGTAAAAGATTCTTTCTGTGTTATTTTGACAGCTCATAATAAAATTGAATGAAACCGCAAAGGACCGAAATTAGCCAAAACATTCTTAAAGAAAAAATAAGTGGAAGGACTTCCTCTGTTCTGATTTAGAGTAATAATACTTGCTTTAAAGCTATACTTAAATTACTGCACGGAGATAAACATACCAGTGCAACGGAATAGACCCCTAAAAGTAAGATTCCCAGAAGAAATGGACACCTAATTAATAGCAAAGGAAACAGTACAAAGCAGTAGGAAAGAACGACTTGTTTTATAAATAAAATGAAATACAGTTAGTTTACTCTTGAACAACACAGGGATTAGGTGTGTGACCATCTGTCCACTCAAAAGTCCGAGTGTAACTTAAGTCAGCCTTCCAGCATACATGATTCCCACCCGCGTATCGAAAATACCAAAAAAGTTTGTTGTTTGGGAAACAAAATGAAATTGAACCCTGCCCTACCCTGTGTTCTATAATCAACTCCATTTGGCCTTTAGACTTAAATGTGAAAAGTGGAATTTTTAAAACTATCAGAAGATAATACAATGAAATTGTGTTAGTGAAAGTAAAGGAAATAATAAATTTGACCCCATTACCTCAGAAGTTGCCATAAAGAGGGTTGAAGGGCAGGCTAGGAGCAGAAGAAGATACTTACAGTACATTAAAACAGTGAAAGACTTGGACCCAGAATACATAAAGAATTATAAATCAATCAATTAGAAAAGGCAGTTCAATAGGAAAATGGGTGAGAGACTTGAACAGTTGCTTCGTAAGAGGAAATCCAAATGCCCAGTTAACATATGAAAAGATGCTCAACCTCCTTAGTTATGGAGAAAGAAAATTAAAACCACAACAAATACTAACGCAAATCTTCCAGATTGACCAAATTTTTAAGTCTGACAACATCAAGTATTATTAGTCATGGAGCAGTGGGAACTCTAATACCAAGGTGGTAAGAGTGTAAATTTGCACAACCACTTTGGAAGCAATTTGGCATTATTTACCGAAGTTGAAAATAATATGCATACCCAATGACTCAGGGTGTTAACCATGTGTAGATACATATGTTAGATTAGGGAAATATGTACACATATGCTCCAGGGTGCATGTACAAAAATGTTTATAGCAGTACTGTTGGCAGTGGCCCCAAACGGAACAGTGTACAAGGTGTGATTGAAAAATATGGTGAATGTTTAAGAAAATATTTATTACAGTAAAAGACATTGCCATTAATCCCCCTCAAAATACTTCCCCTCACTTCAAACACACTTATCCCACACTTGCCACTTTCTGAAGTAGTGCTGGAAGTCCTTTTTCGTGAGTGTCTTTATCCTCCATTGTGACAATGTTCTGTGTCACACATTGCTTCTGGTATAGCAACTTCTGTCAAAAACATTACAGTATGTCCTTATACACCATTTTCACCAGATCTGGTACCATGCAACTTCTGGCTCTTTCCCAAAGTCAGAATGACCACGTAAGGTAAACATTTTGAATTGATTTAGGACATCGAAGCAGCCACAACAGGGCAGCTAAAGACACGAAAGAACTTCCAGAACTGCTTCAGAAAGTGGCAAGAATGATGGCATAAGTGTGTTCTAAGCGAGAGGGATTAATGGCAGTGTGCCTTGTACTGTAATAACTTTTAAACATTCACCATATTTTTTGACCACACCTCGTAAATATTGAACAGATGCATTTTGGTGTCCATCCAGTAAGGTCCTGTATAGTAATAGAACTGGAAACTAGAAAAACCTACATACAACCACATGCATGAAGCATACATAAAACATTTTAAATAATCCAAACCAAATGATTTTTAGAAGGAGGCATTTATGGGTAGTGAAATAGTGTGTAACTCTAAGGAAAAGAAGATTGTGGTAGAGCAGGAACATAGAGGTGGAGTACGGGCAGTTTTCTATGTCTTGACTTGGATGGTGGTTATACTTATAGTCATTATACTTTACTTTTTTGTACTCTGTTTCATAGTAAATTTTTAAACACGAAACTCATGCTCTGCTAGTACATTTTCTGGTTAAGAAAAAAATTACTCTCAATAACCCTTTTCTCTAGCTTCCCTCTGGTCCCTTTTGCAACAAAACTCCTCAAAAGCATTGTCTATACTTGTTTGTGGTTCTTCCATTCTTTACTGAACTTGCCAGTTATGCTTTCGTCTCTTACTGGAATGACTTCCCGTGTTGCTAACTCCATTGGTCGGTTCTCAACTCCTAATGGTTTTTAGCAGCATTTGACATTGTTGATCACTCAGTCTTTACTGAATTTCTTTTTTATTTGATCTTCAAGAGACCACATTGTTCCAATTTTCTTTCTTCTTTACTGGCTATTCCTTCTAAGTCTCTTCCCTGGATCCTCCTCGCTCCAACTTCTTAATGTGAAGTAAGCACCCTCAGTTCATAGACTCCTTTTTTATTTTCTTAGTGACTTCATCCTGTCAACCATCTTTATGGTGACAATTCCCAGATTTGTAACTCCAACCTGGACCTCTCTCCTAAACTTCAGAGTTGTATATCCTATTTGACACATCCAGTTGGATACCTAATAATCATCTCAAATTTATCACTCCATGAGTTCCTTCCATGAGGCAAGGGCTTGGAAGCTCTGCATTCCCTCCTAGATTTTGCCCTATGCATCTCTTCATTTGGCTGGTCCTCCTACTTTATGTCCATTAAAATAAAGCTAATTGTAAAACAATTACTGTATTTAATTAAAAACCTTTGCACATGAAAGTGTTGGTCTTAGCGTTTAAACTTAAAAGCATCGAAGGTTGCCAGCACATTTTTTGGAAATGATTAGACTATTTAGCCTGAATCCTTGTTAACTGTTTAAGGCAGCCTTTTCCAACCTGAATTCTGGGAGAGAACTAAGCCCTATTGCCTTAAAGTGTCCCACTATATGTAGTTAACTTCTCTCCCATGAATCTGCGGTGGTACTCATTATGTACCATCCTTGGGAGAATTGGCAAAATAGTCACTTTACTGTTCAAAATAGTCATTTACTGTTCTGTGGTTCAGATGAGGAATCCCCACTGAGAAAGACTGCCAAGAGCTAAACACTCTCCTATAGTTCAGAATAATGCAGATTGTCACTTGACTTGTGTTCAGAGCTATAAAAAAAAATGTCTGCATGATTTTTATTCAAACTCGAGCTTGAAAACCTTTATAAATAGACTTTATGATTTTATGGTATCTGTTTGATATAATGATTCAAGTTTTTAAAGGGATACCTACAAATGAAAATCTAAGGGAATGCAGTTAATGAGTCACTTGGTTTAGAACTTAACTAAAATTGCATAATAAACATTTCTTTGTAATGTTCTATCTTACTTCCCTTAGTCTTTCTATCCATCCTTCTCTCAGAACTGACTAAATGGAAATGTTTTCTTAATACCAGCTCTTGTTAGCTTATAATGTGTTTATCAGGGAAGTTGCCTCGCCGTTTTGTGGTCCATAGTGAAAGGCGTATCTTAAAATTTACGCTCTATTACCTTTTCATATGTTTCGTAATCCCTTCTCAAATGTGTTTGCTTTTCATATGGTAACTATTAATATTTACGGGTTTTATATTAATAGTATACAACAGCTGTGTTTTCTGATTGATAAAAACACAAATGCAGGGGAAAATAAACTGCGTACTTTCTATAATAAATGTTTTCCTTAGTAAACATGTATTTTAATATTATCCAGGCTATCAAGTACTAGCTCCAACTGCCTATTACGATCAGACTGGTGCCTTAGTGGTTGGCCCCGGAGCAAGAACTGGCCTAGGAGCTCCAGTTCGATTAATGGCTCCAACACCTGTTTTAATTAGTTCAGCAGCAGCACAAGCTGGTAAGTTGTAACTGGTATTTGAGATATTTTAAAGATAGAGAATCATTTTCTGAGTACTTTTAAGAAGTATCTGAAATTTATTTTGCAGCAGCAGCAGCAGCAGCAGGAGGAACTGCAAATAGTCTTACAGGCAGCACAAATGGTCTATTTCGGCCAATTGGCACTCAGCCACCACAGCAGCAACAGCAGCAGCAGCAGCCAAGCAGTAATCTGCAGTCTAATTCATTTTACGGGAGCACATCTTTGACTAATAGCTCCCAGAGCAGTTCTTTATTTTCTCACGGACCTGGCCAACCTGGAAGTACATCTCTTGGCTTTGGAAGCAGTAGCTCTTTGGGTGCTGCTATAGGCTCAGCCCTCAGTGGATTTGGTTCATCAGGTAAGTTTCTTTTTAAGATAAGTGTATTCTGCTAAGTGGAAATGAGGTATATATATATATATATATATGTATGTTTTTAATATTAAGATAGGCAATAATAAATAGTGTAGAAAGGACAGGATTAAAATACTGGCTTACTGGTTTAATTTTGTAGAAGAATAATTGTTGCCTCCCACAAACCTTTAAACATCTATGAATATTGAACTCATTTCAAGCAGCCTATCCTTTTCTCAAATACACATTTTCTCCTGGCTTTAAGAATTGTATTGTAATTTTTGTTTTAGTAAGGTTTGTTTGGAGCAATATATTTTATGCTAATTACTAGCTCTTCCTTATTCTCTACATGATATTAATGTTTGAGGAAGTAAATATTTTTGCCATCTTAAATTTCTGGTGTTTTAAAATCATAATTTATGTACTTATCAGAGGATTTATTCTTACTAAATGCTAGTGGTTCATTATGGTCTTTTTTATTTGATATAATATATAAAAATAAAATATAATGAAATGTTCTAAACAGAGCCCCTAAGAAACTACCAGCATGCTTATCTTTAATTTAGATTAAGTAATTTAGCCTTTATCATTAAAGATTGATTTAAAAGGATGTTTTTTCCCCATATCCTAGTTTTATATATAATAAAGTAATCCAAATGTTAAACAGCTTCACAAAATAAATAATGTACCCACACAAACTGACTTTGTAACTGAGGAAGAACTAAGTGAAATCAGAGGAGGCCACTGTTGACAACAGCTTGTATTATCATTCTCTGAGGTTTTCACAGCAGTCAGGAAACATTAGGGGAAAAACGGTTACCCTCGTTCTTTGGTACAATTGGCAGCCTTTTCTTCATGAAGGGCAGGGCTAGAAAATCTCTGAATGGACGACCTCAAGAGATTTTCTATTTCTGTAATGTCCTGGAATCTTTAATATCTGCTTCTCATCTATTTTCCTACCACATTAAGTTATTTTCTGGTGTGGAAAATGGCAAAATTAACATGTGTTATTATTAATATGCTTGCTAGTTTTCTAAGGAAATGTCTTCTAAACATTTAATATTTATAAGAGGAATGGTCTAGAATAGCTATAAACTTTAGATGGAGAATGCTTTTTTGTTACAATTAAATGCAATAGGGAAATACCATACTTGCCTACCAAAATTACCTAAAGAATGGGCACAAAACTTCTAAGGGAAAATCTAGTGAACATGGAGACTGTTCAGTCTTTTTATTTAATTTTCCTACTTGTATTTTTCCCATTTCTTTCGGAGTTTAGTATTTTTATCTCCAGCCCAAGAATTCCCATAAGACTCATTTTTTGTTTCTAACACTATTAACAAGCATTTTCCCCAAATCCTAAATATGCTGAAAAAAATCAAAGAACATATAACTTAAAAAAAAAAAGCTTTGTGTAAATAGTTTCCAAACTATAGATTATAGACCCTAAATTATCCAGGGGGGTGAAAAAAAGCTTTGATAAACCTTGTGTTCTCTTTTCTAATAAAATATGTCACTGATGATCTGGTGTAGATTTCTAGGCCCCCTTATCCAATTCTTTGAAATTCCCATTTGTCTCAGTTTCGAAGAGCTTTTCCCCGCATTCAGGAAGTGATTGGCATGAACATTTTGTCTTCTACAAATGTCCCCTGTACATGCCTCTTTCCCCAAAACTCATCTTCTTCATGCCTCCCTTATTTAGAAGCATTGCTTACTCAATTCTGATTTCCAGTCTGGGGTACCTCTGTTTCACCTCGCTTCAGAGGATATTAACAGTTGCCAGCCCTGAATACCAGTAAATAGTCGATCATCTTCTACCTCCTCTTGGACATTTTGTGAGAATTCATTCAAGTGCTACACATATGTACTCTTTCAACAAATCTGCCATTGCCGCTTCACATTCTGGCAGTTCCGTGCCTATAAGAAATCTAAGTGTACTGTGGTGATGTGCACATTTACACACACAGTTACATACACAGTCATCCTCTCACCTATATGATGAAATTATCAATGCTTAACAGTGTTAAATACCCTAATTTATAACACAGTGCACTAGGAAGCTTAGCCATTGTATATAGTAATTAAGTCATCCTGTCGTGGTGACCCCATTATTTAGAAAGTGCTGTTACAATTAAAAGTTTGTAATTTAACATTTTATACACAGTTGACAAATGATTAGTGACTCCATTGTCTGTCTAGCTTCTTAGTTATTTTAGATAGACTTCGTTTCATATTTCATAGTCATACTGTTGCAAATAATTTAGGCATATAGTAAAATTTAAGGAGCCAGTTTGTTTATGTTAAAAGTAAAGCTATTTCTGAATTATTTTTAAATGTTTGGCTTGGCTTTTCCCTTTTTTTGGAGGAAAATAACATTGCATGTGTGAAAACTATGGTTTATTTGCCAGGGAAATGATAGTGCTACTGCTCTCATTCCAGAGTTGTTGTCTTTTTCTCTGTCAGTTAAATTATATCTTTAATAAATAGGACTTTAAAATGTAGCCATGTCTCAGAAACTCACTTTGACAGTGTCCTTTTAAATTAGCGTAGTTAATGTCGCATACATTGACAATTTTGCCAGAACCAACACAAGAGGAGCTATTTACTACATTAGTGTTTATATTTGTTTTTGCTATTAAAATGCATATAGTTACCTAGTATTTCCCTATTATAGGATTTCTTAAGATGAAAAATTTTCCAAAAAAAATGATCAGTCTTTCAAAAACTGCACTGGCTGGTATAAAAGGTTGAATAGTGTTACAATACTTTGCCTAATACAGTAGCGTGAGCCTGGTATTTTTCCTTTATAGAATTTTGAATTTGGCAAAAAACCAATGCGATTAAGTTTCCTATCTATATTATAAGCTTAACTTGGTCTACCCATCATGTGCTCTGCTTAATTTTTCTCTCTAATCCATACCCTATGGCCTACTTAAAATTGACTTGCAATTAGAAAACCAAGACCTAATAGAAATTTAAAATTCTTTTGAAACAAATCACCATATTGGTCCGAATATACAACATGTCCTTAAAAATGTGGCAGGTTAAGAAAACTAATATGAAATTCCCTTAGATGTAAAAGTCATTTGGTATTAAAAGGCAGTGTTTAGAAATAGGGAAGAAGTGTACTTGGAAATATGAACTCTAAATGAGACTTCAGAATTGGGAGTTTGGGACAACTCTATCAAACACTTGGTAAAGAATTTGATTATCCAGATGTGTGTTAACAGCCAGATCTTGGATTGCTCTTCTGAGCATGCATGCATAGCTACATGGTAATGTGATTCTATTATTCGTATATGGTTTTGTGGAGTACAAAAGAAAAAAGGGACTAGAAGGTTAATAGTTGAATTTGGAATGAAGTAAAAATAATTCAGTATGTAGTACAATAAGGGATGTGATATACAATAATTATAATCTTAAAAAAAAAAAGGCCGATCAGTCTTCACTTGAGTAAGGGTCTAATGAGGCCAGTAATAAAAATCTTAGGAATGGAAGACCCTGAGGGGTAAGTGAAAGCTTGCTTTTGGTGTGATAATAGTAATGAGAGCTATTTTCTAAAAGAAAGTTGCGTGTGTTTTTCACATATATTTTGTAATTTAGTTGTTGAAGGATAAAAAGGATGTATAGTGTGAAAAGTACTGAGGAATAAGCTGCCATCTATGTATTTCACAACTGACTAATATTCGGGCCAATATGGACTTAAAAGTACTACTGTATGGTTTGAACACAAGGTAGAAGCCAAATGTGAAGGGTGAGGAAAACTTATTAATATCCTATTTATCTATATAATCTTTTCTTGGCATAGAGTTGAAGTCTAAGAAACTGGTTCCAGAGATTAGGACACTACCAAAATTTAACCTTATTGGAATTTTCTCTCTAGCATATCATAAAGCAGACAACTTATGATTCCAGGGTTTATAAATCATACCAGGGTATTAAAGCACAGTAATCATATGTGTCAGTGGTAAATATGTGTGGAATAATGAACATATGACTGCTCTGTTAAGTATTTGGTTACTTTATTGGGGTGCATTTATACCCTTTTATGATTAGTAAGTTAGTATATATAGTTATCACAGTAATTATCTTCTCCATAATGTTTCTAAAAATAATTATTGTGATCACTTCTGTTATTTCCCAGCAAGAGTTGGGGATAGGTTTTATTCAGTTAACACTGTGTGTAATTAGGGTTTTTTTTATTTCTTCTTCAGTTGGCAGTTCTGCAAGTAGTAGTGCCACAAGGAGAGAGTCTCTATCTACTAGCTCTGACTTGTACAAAAGATCTAGTAGCAGCCTAGCAGCCATAGGGCAACCATTTTACAATAGTCTGGGATTTTCCTCCTCTCCAAGTCCAATAGGCATGCCTCTGCCAAGCCAAACTCCAGGACATTCACTTACGCCACCGCCATCACTTTCATCACATGGATCCTCATCCAGTTTGCATTTAGGTAAAAAAAACAACCAAAACCCTTTTTATTTGTATGTGTACATGTAAGTGTGTTTGTGTGTGTGTTTATAATATATGTAAAATATTTAATGTTGGATAAAACATGCCAAATTGCTTTTGCTTTTAGATATTAGCCTTTTGAAAAAGTTCTACTGTTGTGAAAATTTAAAGTGAGGGTCTAATGTACATACAGTAAGGTAAAGACCCCTATTGTATCTTATGTTCCTTTTATGAAATACAGCGGTGTGTTTTTTCTTGTCTGTGCTTTTGATTTGTGTATGTTTTAGATCATCTGAAAAGTCAACTATACATGATAGTGAAAGAAATTGCACTATCAAAAGTTTTTCCACATCAAAAGGGAAACATTAATCACATATTTATCTAACTTTAAATAATTTAGTTTAGTACAATGGTGTTAGCTTTGGCCTTTGAATGCCTGCCCAATTTATCAAAAGATTATAAATTTAGTATGTTTGTGAGTTAGAGGATCTTAAGGGTTTGGTCCATATATTTTATTTTCAAATATGCTGTTTAAGAAAAAAAATGGTTTAGGCTTGTACCCTTGACGTTGGAGCATTTAAAAACTTTTGTTTATATCTGAATATTAAAATTGCCCACACCCTAAGATTTTTGAATTAGTGATTATCTTTTTCGCTCTGCGGAGAGCATTCATGTAGTTAACAGTATATTTTGAAGGTTTTTTGGATACCAGAGGCTGTGTATGAATCCCTGAAAGTGTTTCATTAAAATTAGATTTTAGATTTTTGTAATTCTAGTTACCTCAACTAAAACTCAAAGAATGGGATTCTGTTGCTGATTTCTGTGTGCTTGGAAAGATTTAAATCAGCTTGCTGTTTAAAAAGTAATGTTACTATTGTAAGCAGATACAAGTTAGTAATTCTGTTTGACCTCCCCTCCCCCCATCATAAGGGTATAGCTTTATTTCCCTAAACCTCAATATTCAGTAAATGTCCATGTAACAAAGGTATCTTTTGTAGTAATTGTCATTTAGAATTATGTCATTGCAAAGTGGGCTAGATTCCTTTTATAACGACTGGTCCTCCACCCCAAATTCTGGGCCTTTCCTCTTTTAGGTATATTGAATATATATAACCAATTAATTTATTCAGGTGGGGTCCTATGATCTGCTTTGCAGCAGTATTTGTGTAAACTTAGCAGTTTTTAGTCTAACACCTTCCTTCATTGATCGTCTTTTCTCAGTGCAGGAGCCACTCAGTTCCTGATTTCTATTGTTTCTGTTCAGACCTACTTCCACCACCCCTATATAAGACAACATGCCTCTGAAACGTTGAAATGGACACAGAAATTTGAAACATAACAAACCTAAGAATAGACCTTTCACAATAGTTTTATGTTTTATTTGTTAAGATTATATTTGTCATGTCTTGTCATTTTTTTCATAGGTAAGTTTGAGATCAGATTCCTGTCAACTGTTACTGCTTTTGTCGTGCTTCAGAGCCTGTATAAATGGCATTGATTATTCTACATATATTGCTTAGAAATTGGATTATAAATGACTATATATGTGTGTGTGTGTATATATATATGTATACATACATATATATATATATGTAGTTTTAGACTATGAAGAATCCAGCTGTGTAGATACTTAAGGAAGGAATTCTAGTCAGTTATGAGAAATAATCATCACTTGGGCCAGCAGTTCTACATTGTCCTGATACCTTTGTACCCACAGTTAAACTCTTTAGTTTAGCTTCAGCTTGAAACCTGGTATGTCAGTGCATCTCTGGTTGGAATTCTCTGTAGCTTATTTTCTTTTGTGAGCTCTAGTTTCCTTTAGCTTCAATTGTAGTATAACTGGCAGTGTTAGTGACAAGGCATAGATCCGGCTGAGTTGAAAATAATTTAGTAAATTTCATAAATTTGCTCTTTGTATAGTGTTCATGGAAATAATCCTTTGCTTTCCTATGATTCAATCATGATGCAAGATTCATGCTCTTATCTAAAAAAATGTTTTAAATTGTATATCCTTGAAGTAGATTTCTTTCTGAATCAAGTTATCAAGGTTAATGATTTATAAAATACCTGTGGAAATGAATTTGCATATCCATTTAAAAAAAATTTTACTGAGCTCACAGAGGAGTATAATATCATAAGTTCTCAGTTTCGTTGGAATTAGTTCCAACTTATTTTCTTGTGAGATTTAAGATATGTAATCGTCGTTATTGATAGGCCTTGATATCTACATTCTGAAGTATTGGATAAAATATATTAACTTTTTTTTTTTCCCCTACCAGTTTTCCCTTTGCTCATACTACTTATTTGATTCGCAGAAAAAGCCTAATAGCAACATTGCTTGCTTCTGGCTTTCAAAAAAAGATGTTTCACTTTTAAGATAGTTATTTGATTAACATAAATATTTTTAGAAGAATGAGTAGTAGTCCCTTTTTAATTAAAGAAATGTTTCAGTTGATAGGTTTTGATTTTTTAATTTTTTTAAACTATAATTTTTTTGTTAGGATTTGTGATCATCTTACTTTTAAGTAACAAGATAGTAACTTTCTTGTTACTATTGAAGTCAGGAACATAAAAAATAATTTTATTCTTGCATTTTCTTGTATGAAATGTCTAAAAGAGATGCCTTTTTTAAAAGCAATTATAACCACAATATTATCATACCTTTTAAAATTAATGATTTCTCATTAATTTACCTGTTTGACTCAAATGTCTTTTCACAGTTGAGTTGTTTGAATCAAGGTCCAAATAAAGTCCATACATGGCATTTGTTTGATAATATCTTTTAATAGGAAACCATTTCCCCTTCGTCTTTTTTTTTTCTTTCCATGTATTTGTTGAAGAAACTTTGTCCTGTTGAATTTCCCACATTCTTGATTTTGCTTATTGCTTCTGCATGGTAATGTTTAACACGTTCCTCTGTTTTCTGTGTTTTCTGTAAAATGGAATTAAAATCTAGAAGCTTGGTCTGGTTGGTGTTTGGTTTGTTGTTTTCAGCAAGATGTGGCTCTGTACTTTCTGTTGCACCTTATCAGGAGACATGTTTCTGGTTGTCTCCATTGTAAGGTTGTCAGACAGGTCAGTGCCTAAATATTTCTTCAGAGGCTGCAGAGCGGTGATGATACTCTTCTGTCATTCCTTTTGAATTTATTAGCTGGAACTTTTCTATAAAAAAGAACTTTTGCTCATCAATTGTGAGGTTACCTTGAAACATAGTTCATATAGAAGTTAGGATAATGGCTTGATTTCTTTCCTTTATGTTCTGTGAGACTGAATTGATGCCCTTAGCAACTTCTAAAGGTGACTCATGTTTTTAAAATCATTGTTACCTGTAAATTGATGGATTTTAGGATAGTTGATATGTTTCATTTCATTGCAGTCTGAGAGACATCAATTTTATACCTTTTTTTTAATTGTAAAATTTTTCTGTCCATTTGGAGAGCCCCTGCAGATTGGCTGCCATGTTGACTTCAACTCTTCAAAAGCAGCACTTAAATTACTGTGGGTAAGAGAAACAGGTGTGAAAAGAACAAGGAAAGGGCTTTAATGGTTTTTGTCTTGAAATGCAAAGAACAGTGTCAGATTTTGAGCATCAGGTTCGTCATTGAATTCTAAGTGAATTATTTTCTCATGTTATATTGATCTGTAGAGATGGAAAAATATCTTCCACCTGCAGTTGTTTCTTTAATCGTTCTCTCTGATAGAAGTCAGCATCTTATTTCAGGATACTTCGCTCCCTGTGAAAGAATACTAAATATTTCCAGAATTATTTTATTCTTCTACCTGCAGCTAACTAACTCTTTCTTTCATTGTTTCCTTTCTTTTTCTTCTTTTAGTAAACCTTTAAAATACATTAGTGATTTCTGATTTACACTGCTCTTTATGCTCATAGTAATTAGATATGGAACTTAACTGTGTATAAAGCAGTATTCTGTATTTTTAACTTAGGACATATCAAACTAACGGATTTTTCCCTCGTACCTTTTCAATTTTGAACTGTTTTTTTTCTTAAAAGGTTACTAAAAAGTAATGTAAGCTTTGAACTTAGGGAAATTAGTTTATTGAAAGTTGGCTATCAGTGCTGAGCATTCATGAATGTCATTTATTCAGGAATCAAATAGTACTTTAGCTTGCTATGGATTCGATATTTTTTTCTCTCCAAATCACAGCAAGTTTTAAATTAAGTATAGGCAGGATAACAGGAAGTTTTAGGATCACTTTTTCCTGTTAAGTAGTAGTTACATGTGTTAAAATTGCTGACCTTTGGCAGATTTAGTCAGCTGCTTCTCTTAGAATGAAATGTTTAAGAATCAAAACAAGTATGGTCAAATTGGTTGTAAGGCTATACGTCCAGTTTTTCTGAGTTTCATATATGTTCCTTGGAGCAGAAAACTGTATAATTTTTTGAAGCTTTCATTGAAAGTACTATTATCCTTTAAGTAATAAGTTCCCTATAACTAAATAGCATTTGATAGTTTCTAAAGCACCTTCATGTTCATCATTTCATTTCATCCTAATTGTTAATGTAGACTGGCTGAGTGATATGCCCGTTAAAGATGAGAAAATTATAGGTCGTATGAGCCCAAGAGACTTGCCAAAACGAGTAAGTGGCAGAATTGAGGCTAGAACACAGTTCTGACTCCTGATACTGTCCTTGCTTTTTCTGTTGCTGCTATTCTGTAACGAACTGAACAATTTTACAAAGTGTGTAATAGCAGTATTCTAATCAGCCTCTCAGAAACTGTTTATCTCACAATGGCGTAGGTTATGTTTTTTAAAGTTGTATTTAAGATTACCAGACTTCCAGATCCGTTTCTCAATTTGTTATTCTTGAGATTTATAGAAAAGTTCTTGTCCAGATTCTTTTTTCTTTTTTAAGGAAGGCACAGCTCACAGTGGCCGATGCAGGAATCGAACCGGCTACCTTGGTGTTATTAACACCACACTCTAACCAACTGAGCTAACCAGCCACCCCTGTCTAGACATTTTTAAAGTCCAGATATATTATCTACTCCATGAAATCAGAAGGTGTTAATCATAAGACAGGTGTCTCAGGGACTGTCTACAGGACAGCATATCCAGCCTTCAACAGAATATTATTACAGGTTTTCGTGGTGGTGTAAATTTAAGCTCTGCTTCAACCCTTTGTTGTGTCTAAGTCATTTATTGATGAATATGAAATATGTTGTGAAGAATTTCTAAAATTATTACTTGTATGGAAGGATTTGTTTTATGTTTTGGCTTGTACACAAATTTATTGATCTTAGTTCTACTTTGGGGTCACAATGATTAATTTTCACTCTTATAGTTTCACTCTTATGTCATTCTTTAATGATATCTGTGATTTTGTGGTTCTAATGACGGAGAATGTTTTCACCAGTTAATTCAGTTAAACTAATCTCAAGACTAGAAAATACTTGATAATCTGATTCAGTAGTTCAGAATCACTTGTGGTGCTTGTTTAAAATACCTAGTATGAGGTGGTGAACAATTTGGAAATGTGTGGCAACAGTTTTTGCTTGTCACAAAGATTGTGGGATTCTATTGACATTAAAAGATTCTATTAACATTTAGCAGCCAGATACAAACTTTTCAAAGCAGAAAAAGTATTAGCTCACTGAAATTTCTAGTAGCACCCACATAGACACACCTTGGAAAGAAATAATTCATAATTTATTCTAGTTAACGCTTTTAACTCTCAATTCTGGATCCCTTATGTGTTCATAGGAGCCTTTGACCTTGTCCCTCATCATTTCCCTAACGCGTTGTTTTTTTTTCTTCCTACCTACTTTACTTCCATTGACCTGAACTCTTGCTTGCCATCGAATATTTTAAATTTTTGAGGAAAAGCTTATAGGATGAAAGACAGAAAATAGAACAGTCTGATCTTTTTTTGTATGTTTTTAAAGCTTTTTTCCCTTGATGCATATTTTGTAAATTAAAGCTTGTTCTTCCTTTAATTTTTCTGACTAATTTTGTATATCATTACTTCTGTCATTTTATAGCTTTCCCTTTTATTCATTGTCCCTACCTTTCACATTTATATTTCAGCTCCTCACTCAGTTGTTTTTCTAGCGTTGTCTTAGTGAGATAATAAATAATGTGCCTTAAAAATTCTTTTAATCTACCAAGAATTCACCTAGAATTTACATCATTGCACTATTGTTACAGTAAGTAATGTATATTAAGTAAACGTAGAACCAAGTAGCTCCTAAAATATAAGCAGATGTTTCATGAGAGATCTGCAGCTTTAGTGAAATAACCTTTAAAAATGAAAGCAGCATGTTTCTCATGGGGTGACATTCAAAATTGACTTGTATCTTACATGTTGAGAACATTTTCAACATATGCAAGACTTTTTTTTTTTTATAATGTACCCAGAAATAAGTCCAGTGGAGGAAGGGCAAGATCTTTACACTGTGAGCTATAAAATATAGAACACTGACAGGTTAAAGAAGACAAATAGACATACCATGATGGTGGGTTGAAAGACTCAGTACTATAAAGATACCAACTTTCTTCTGGATTTAGCAAAATCTCAATAAGAATTTTTTTTAGGCTTTTTAAAGATATTGACAGGCTGATTTGAACAGTAAATGGAAAAACAGCTAAAAATGGTCAACACAGTCTTGAAGGTATTATATAGTCAGAGAACGTAATAACTTAGTATAAAGCTACAGTAATTCAAATTGTGGTATTGGCACAAGGATAGGTAAACAGACCAGTGGAATAGAATAAAATTTCCAGAAATAGACCTACTCATTTAGTTACCTGATTTGTGGCCAAGGTGCCACTCTTGTATATTTGGGAAGGGTGGTCTTCTCAGTAAGTTGGACTGGAGCTATTGAATATCCAAACGGGAGAAATGAACTTTGACTCCTCTTTTGTATTACATACATACACACAGACGCCCACAAACACAATTTTTATTCTTAAATTAAGTAACTTGCGTATAGTCATGAAGTTACTAAGGAACAAAAATATTGAGGCCAGGTCCATCTGGCTTGTTCTAAGATGTAATACTACCTCTCGAAGAATGCTTTTTATTTCTGTCTCATGTCTATCTGATGTCAATATATTGGCATCTTAATGGTTTATCACTTGCTAACAATTGATCTTTAATCCAAATTAAATATCTTTTACCTCAAGCGTCTCTTAAAATATTTTATTACTAATTTTTAAATTAAAACTGATCAGATAAAGACCTTTTTTATGTTTTTAAAAATAGCATAGTATAATAAGCTTAATATACAGAGGGTGCCAAAAAATGTATACACATTTTAAGAAAGAAAAAAGCTATTAAAATCATGCTGATGGTAACCACTTTGAGCACCTTTTGTAATTGCAGAAGTCAGACGTGACTTGTATTCATCTTTTGCTATTGGTATATATTGAGTATTAACATTTTAATATAGTTTTTTCCTTTCTTAAAATGTGTATACATTTTTTTGGCACCCTCTGTTTATTGATACTAATCCTTATTTTATGTTTATCTTTTGTGTGTAGTTTTATTGGTCTCCATTTCAGAATTTTTGTGTCTGATCAGAATTTTTGCTTATAAATTTATTCAACCAATATTGAATTACTTACATGGCAGACTCTCTGCTTGACAGGAGATCCATTGTTGAGGGAAAAAACCACCATTCCTCCCCACCATCAAGTTTGTAGTTTTGTGGTGAATACAGACAAGTAAATCAGCAGTTACAATATACTGATTGTGATGCTATTGCCTTATTGCACTTTATTTGATAATTTCATTTTCTGAAAATACAGTGATTCTTTCCATTACAATTCTTTTTCCTTCACGGTTTTCTTGTACCAAATTTACCACAGACTGGATTACATGGAGTTGCTTCTGGGTTTATTGTCCCCACTACATTAAAGCAAGAAAACCCAGACCTTTCTCCACCGCTTTAAGAGCTCAACAAATTTTGTATAAATGAATTTAAGTGGTTTTGTTTCTTTATCCTTTATTGATGAATATATTCTTGGACAATGGCTACTTTCTTGTTCAAAAAGTTACTTTACCTCCTACATAGATTTCTACATTAAAGCATTATTTGACTCTTCCCATGTGTTCTTGATCATTGTGTTAGGATCATACTCGTTAGAATATTGTACTTTGAAAAGTTTTATGACAGTCAGTGTGGAGTTTTTATTTTTGTATGTGTGTGCTTTGTTTGGGGGAGTTTGGAGGTGGAGGGTATGTTTTCCTGGTTGAAGTGCTGCTCTCACAGCACCTTCCCCGTTCAGCCCTCTGCCCCCCGCCATAACCACCCCATCAGGGGAGAAAAGGAATGTGCCTAAAATGTTTATCTAGGATCCACGTCATTCTCAGTATTCATCATTTATGAACCAAACCTTAAGATTGCAGAAAATCCTTCTTAGTAATAATGATTTAAGAGAAAAATCTCAGCTCCTACCGTTTCCTTTCACCCCAATCAAGAAAGACAGCTGGCCATGAAATCTCAGGAATATTCAAAAGGAAATGCAGACATAGTCTGATTATTAACTGTCACTAAAAGTATTAACCAAAGAAAGGAATTCAGGTCAAATCTGAAAGGGTGATTTGATACATGCAGGGAAATACTTGTGCCCATGTTTTCATATTAGGCAGCCAGTAAAGTTCAGCTGACTACTTAACTCCTTTTTGGGGGGTTGGTAGTTTTTAAAGTGTCTTCATGTTCCGTAATCACAGAGGTAGTTAGTTTTCACTAAAGATAAAAGATTTCAGGCGATTTTTGAGGCCATATAAAAACTCAACCTTTTTGATGGAATAATAGAAATTGGCAATGTGAGTTAGTCATAGAAATGATATAATACTTGCCTTAGAACTATACTGCATATGTTAAAATCTCAGTCTGTTTCAATGCTCTTTGATGAATGAGGGAAGATTATTAAATATCTTCTGTACAAACGGTCTCCCCTTCCCTGTATATTTTTTTTCCGCCTGCTCCCCCACCCCCTCTTACACACACTCCAGTTCAAGCCGTTGTTTCTCTGTTTAGTTGTGTAGGACACAGCTCCCTGGTCCATGCTGGTATTATGAGCCTTGCGCTCCGCCCCCCACCCCCCGTCCCAGGTTGCTAGTTGTAGGTCAGCTGCTGGCGGCCACTCATGGCAGCACACTGCAGCCCACGGCCACTCATGCTGGCTACTGGCCACTCACACTGTTCACCGGCCACTCGTGGCAGCCCACGGCAGTTCATGCCAACCTCCGGCTGCTCACATAGCCCAGCTCCAGGGAGAACCGTTGTTACAGTCTTAGCTATAGAGGGCACAGTTCACTGGCCCACGTGGGAATCGAACCTGCGACATCGGCGTTAGCATGGCTCCAACCACCTGAGCCAGTGGGCCAGCCCACCTGTATATTTTGTAAAAGGCTAAAAAGTAAGATTACTTAATTGCTTTTAGAAAAAAATTACGAGCAATAGAAATGGAAACATTTTTATTTTGGTTTGCAGGTTTGCAGTTTACATATTGTCATAAAATGTGCAAAGTTAAGATAGCACACTTGACATGTTTATGCTTTTTGCTTTTTATATTATCCTATTAAAATCATGTAGAAAGCTTATACTTTTAACTAGGATCACATTGGTTTTTTTAACTCATTTCTTTCCCCAATAAAAATTTTGTGTCTTTATGTGGCAAATACATAGTTCATAATCAGAGAAACTTTACGTAGTTTATTCCCCATGTAACCTCAAGCATATCCCCGATTTAAGAATGGCATATAGCATTAAATGCTCTTCATGAGTTACAACAGTATAACTGAAAGCTTGAAGTGAATTATTCAGACATAATAGTAAAAAAGAAAAAGGAAAAACCTCAGTCTAATTATTAACTGTGCATCCTTGAATAAGGTTTTTAGCTTCTCTAAGCCTATTGTTTCATAAGTAAAATGGAGGTATCTTTGTCTCATAGGGTTGTTCAGGGAATAGTATATGTATTAGTTTTGGAGACTGCTGTAATAAATTATTACAACTAAGTGGTTTAAAACAAGAAATTGGTTGTTGCACAGTTCCGAAGGCCAGAAGTGAAATCCAGGTGTTGGCCAGGGCCATGCTCCCTGTGAAAGCCATAGAGGGCAGTCTTTGGCTTGTAGACGCATCACTCCGGTCTCCACCTCTTCCATTACATGGCATTCTTCTTGTGTGTCTCTGTCCTGATTTTTCTCTTATAAGGACACCAGTTAAATGAGAGCCCAACCTAATCCAGTGTGACTTCATTTTTACTTGATTACATCTGCAAAGGCCCTATTTCCAAATAAAGTCAAATTCACAGGAACCAAGAGTTAAGACTTGAACATACCTTTTGTGGAAATACAGTTCAACCCAGCATATAATCTTTCCTCTGGTCTCCCAAAATTCATGTTTAGCCCACATGCAAAATACATTCACCCCATCCCAGCATCCCCAAGAGCCTCAATCCATTCTACATCAACTGAAAGTCCCAAATCTCATTCTAAACCAGGTGAGACTGTGTATGGCCTGTCCTGGGTCAAAATTCCTCTCCATGTACAGTAGTGGGACAGCCATCGGATAGACATTCCCCTTCCAAAAGGGAGAAATTGGAAGAAATAAAGGGGTTACTAGTCCCGAGCAAGTCTAAAACCCAGCGGGGAAATTTCATTTGGGTTCAGGACCTGAGAATAATCACTTCTGGCCAAATACTCTGTCCTCTGGATCTGCTGGGGCAGTAGTAGCCACCACCACCACCACCACCCCCACCCCCCGGCCTCTGTGTGTGTGGCCTTCTCCTCAGAGTCATTCTTCATTTTGTCCCGTTCCATCCCTTTCAGTCCAGGCTGGCAGTGTTTTCTGTTGATAATAAAATTCTCAAAAACGGTGGTCTTCCATTAATGTCAGGGAGATATCCAGCCACGTTCATTGGCTCTGTTTGCTGAGAACTCTATCTGGGTAAGCCAAGACTTTTTCAGATCTTCAAGTGTTTTTTTGTTTGGCTAAACAGTTCTTTCTTCGGATTCTTTTCTCTCTTACGTTACCGTAAGGAACTAGGAGAATCAGCCCACACCTTTAACACTTTGCTTGGAAATCTCATCTGAATACCCCAGTTTATCCCATACAAGTTCTGCTTTCCACCCAACATAACACATTGCAGCTAGGTTTTCTGCCACTTTATAACAAGGATTGCCTTTCCTCCAGTTTCAAAAACATTTCTCATTTCCTTCAGAGACCTCAATTGGAGTAGCTTTGGCACTCATTTCTACCAGCATTGATCATGGTGATGCGTGTATTCTCTAAGACAATAGAAGCTTTCTTTTTCGTGCTCCTCAGTCTGTCTGGGTCCTCACCAGAACTGCCTTTGTAATATCCATATATCCACGTTTCTACCAAGTATCTCTTCAGGGCAATCTAGGCTTTTTCTGTTACGCACCTCAGAATTCTCGTAACCTCTACCCATTTCCCAATTCCAAAGTCACTTCCACATTTTTACATATTTGTTACAGTAGCTCTCCACTGTCAGTACCAAAATCTACATTAGTTTCCTAGGGCTGCTGTGGCAAATTACCACAGCTGAGTGGTTTAAAACAAAAGACAGACTTGGGGAGACAGTTCAGCATAGTACTGAATTTTATGCAGGGTTTACTATCTCCTTGTCCGATAAAGAATGCTCAATAAACGGTAGCTGCCTATTTAAAACAGTTCCTGTGTACAGGAAGGCAATGAGACTGTATTAATGAGCAGGTACTAGGTTACCTCTTTGTTTTTCTACAAAAGAATACGTGCCATGTATCCTCAGCAGCTAGTGTGTAGTATCAACTTTGAGTACTAAGTCATTAAGTGGACTTCATACAGTAGGCAAAACTGATTATGTTGAACACATAAAACCTATTTAAAATGAGATGACAGAACTCAGGACAATGGTCTGACCAATGTTGTCCTTTGAAAAATTATAGCTTTTAATATCAGAAATGTGAAATCAATATCCCCACGTAATTAGTGTGCATGTTGAGAAGCACTGCCCTGAAGTCTTTCCGACAAAGTCTAGCAACATGCAGATAAATGTACTAATAAGTCATGTTATCCAAGGCTGTTAAGAGTCTACTCTAAATATTCCGTATACTTCTGAAAACTGATCAGAGAAAAAATACTAAACTAAAAGTACTAAGTGGATCTCTGCCTACTCCCAACTAACTAGTCGTCTTCCATTATATTATTTCTCTCTTTTTTTAATTGGGGAATATTGGGGAGCTGTGTGTTTTTCTAGGCCCCATCAGCTCCAAATCAAGTCGTTGTTTTCAATCTAGTTGTGGAGGGTGCAGCTCACTGGCCCATGTGGGAATCGAACTGGCGACCTTGGTATTAATGAGCACTGCACTTTAACCAACTTAACCAACCGGCCGCCCCTCATATTATCATTTCTCGACCTTCCTAGAACCTTCTGAAACAGACTCTGCCTAATAGCCTATATGTAGTTGTATTCTTCTCAGGACCCAAAATCTACTTGGATTATGAATTTTACTTGAGAATAGTAGTTAACAACCTGCTATAAAATGAAATCTTAAATTATCTTGATTATAATTCATTAGCCTTCAGATTTTTCTACCAGAATACATTGGATTTTTTTAAAATAAAAATTATGCACTGAGGGTAAGTCAGTAGGTCTCATATAAGATTCAGAAATCTGTACTTTTAAAAGAATACACAAATCTGATAGACACATTGAGGAGCTACTACTATTCCATATACTAGGTGGGTGGAGAATAATGAAAAGTAAAGACTAACCAGGTTCATTTATTTTGTGGTTGTTTCAGTTGTTACATTGTTTTTCTCCCCTGTGTTTTTTTCCCTAGTATTTTAAAATAGTTGATTTCTGATACTTAGTAGGGAAGGATTCTAAAGCAATAGACTTCTCCAGGAAATTAATGAAAATTTACAAAATCATATTATTTCTACTAGGATACTTGTGAGGTGTTTGCCTTCCCTTCACTGTCATGAATGAACTTGAAAGATACCTATTTAAAAATACGTAGATGGTACCTCGGTTTTCTAACGTAATCTGTTCCGGAAGACCGTTCGAGTTCTGAAACATTCGAAAACGTTAGTTTCCCCATAGAAAATAATGCAAAATGGATTAGTCCATTCCAGACCTTTAAAATCAACCCCTAAAACTGCAAATTTAGCATAAATTTTACTATCTAATGATACCATAGATCAAGTTCATAAACTGCAATGTTTGTCAGCGTAGACGTTCGAAAACCGAAGTACCACTGTAGTGTGTAAACAGCAGCAGTATTGGCCTCAGACTCTCCTGGCTGACTAGCTGCATGTCACAGCACTTGAGGGCCATAGTGACTTCATTGGTGAAATCGTAGTACAGATCTTTGTGTCCCATACATTCTTACTCAGATAGTGATTAAAAAGTGGTAAATGATAGAGGGATGTCACTGATGAAAGGACTATTATGCCTTTAACACATTTGGTTCAGAATGCATCTGTTTTTAGACTAGTAGTGGTATGAATATATATTACCTTTTTGTATGTTTGTCTTTAACAAATTTTGGAATAATTTCAGACTTCTAGGGAAGTTGTAACACTGATCCAAAAACTTCTAGCATACTCTTTACCTATGTACTCTAAATGTTGTTTTACTACATTTGCTTTATCATTTTTTTCCCTCTTCTCTCTTCCTCTACCCTTACACCCATTTTTTCCCCTAATACTTTTAAAAGGAAGTCGCAGACATAATGTCCCTTAGTCATAAATACATCAGTGTATGTTTCCTGAAAACAAGGGCATGCTTTTATATAATCACAATTATTAAAGTCAGGAAGTTAACAATAATATGATATTATCAAATGACCTCAGTGTTTTTGAAGATTATAGGCCAATTGTTTTGTAGAATGTCCCGGAGTCCCCAAGTAGATTTTGGATGCCAGGTTTTCAGTGTTTAGGCGACCAAATTAAATTGGGTTTTAAATGCTTCTTAATTTGTAAGGAAAGTAAAGGAAGATATTCTGCCCTAAATGAAGTTTTTTTGTAACTGAAAATACTAATTAGCCTTCTAGAACTGAAATTTCGAGATTTCTTTTTTTAAACACAAGGTAGTTTAACATATTGAGTTGTCAGAGTGCATCAGGAGTTGGTGTTAATATTAGGTTGGTGCAAAAGTAATTGCGGTTTAAAAAAAAATAATTGCAAAAACTGCAATTACTTTTGCACCAACCTAACAATAGAAGCTAATAGGATGTAATTAAAGACTGTCAAGACATGGGAGAAACTTCTGTTGGATATTGATAGAACTACTTGGATGGTACCAAATAAAATTGGCATAGTCATTTCTTGAGGTAAGTATGTATTTTGAATTTGGTGTTGAAAATTTTCAGTGCCTTAAGGATAAATAAGTAGAATTAGGTCTTATGTTTGAGGTAATGGCAAGCAATGGTACAGAGCTAGTAATAAGAGAGGGAGAAGTGAACGATTAGGGTACAGCTAGGACATCTGTGTGAGAAATAGGTTTGGAATAATGACATGAAAACTAGGCTGAAGAATTTAGAGGATGCACTCTAGCAGGATGCTGCAGGTTTTTAGTGTAAAGGGTACCATCAAAGTGACTTTTGAACTGGAAAATGTAATTGTTTGTAAAACTGAATTGCAATGATAAGCAAAGCACCCCAATCCTACAAAAAGATTAAAGAACTATTAGCGACTTGAAAGGCTAGTGATCAGTTTTTGTTGTGAACAATTAATAGAATTGTATACGTAAATAGGGACTAGTAGGTTAATAGTGAGGAAATCGAGAGAGTATTAAGACACTGAGTTCTTTCACTTTTAGATAGTTCATACGTGAGCACTGACTTATGTAGGACTTGAATGAACATGAGAATTTGATGTTAGTGATTTTGGTGTATAAAATGGCTCGTTAAATTACACAGTTGTAAGGAAACATATTGCAGAACTGGCCCTCAGGCTGTTGATGTTACATAAAATATTCTGAATATTTATTTATTGTGTACTTACTGTCTGTCAGACATGGTATTAGGCACCAGGTTTCTGCCGTGAATGTAATTTTATGGTGCTTACGTTGGAAAAGGTGCTGAGGATTCGTGTAAATATGTGTAATCTATTGGATGATGGGAAATTCAATGAAGAAAATAAAGCTAGGGCAGTGGGGACTGAAAGTAAAAGAGGAATGTCCTAACCAGTTCACTCCAGGATTATAACACTTCCTGCTCCTTGTACCTGTAACTCTTTTTGGTCTTCAACACCTCTGTATAACTTTGCACTGACAGTGTGTCCTGTATACCTGGACTGTATATGCAGCACTACTTTACATAGAGACAGCATACAGTAGCATAAAGCTGATGGTGGATTTTGTTTATCTGAACAACTAAATCTGCATTTTGCAGTTTTCTATACATTTTCTTTTTTAAAAGGACACTGTCAAGTACTTTTAAATGATTATTTGTAGTAAGAACAATTTCTTGCTTGTATTTATTTTTGTTTCTATTGACTACCCTTTAATATTGTTTGGAATGGGATATAAGTTAAAGAAGATTTTTATTTATTTGTCTTAAATGATCAATATTAAAGCTCTAGGAATAATAAATGCTATTCATTACTACCATTTATCTGTAAAATAATATCTTATGGAGAGTATATTTTAAATAAAACATTTTAAAACAGTATGTAACTTGTATTATCTAATATTGTAGGGTTTTTTAACTTCAAAAAATAATCAGTATGTTAACTAAGAAATGATTTTTTTTTTTACATAGATGTATATATATGACTTAAGGCATTTTTTGTATATTCCAAAAAAGTACAGATTTAGCCCTCAGTGTTCATTAACACTAGGAGTAAATAGTCAAACTGTTTCATTGGCTTAAAATCTGAGTTTGCTAGCTATTTGTAACTTCTTAATGTAACTGAAAGTTTTGTTTGGTTTCAGTATTCTGGTATTGATATTAGTATTTATGACACTAGTTATAATTATCTTTTAAACTATGCTAAGAATAAATACAGGTTTCATGTATGATATTACATGTTATAATTGTGTTGTAAACTAAACTGCCAAGAACAAATGCAGGTATACTTTCCTCATGTTTTCTAGTCTCTTTTTTGCCCCTTATCCCATAGCCACACATAACGTTAAGTAAATGTGTGAGATTTCCCCTCCAATTTTAATTTCCCGTTATAACATATAGGAATTAGTGCGTGAATATTTGTTTACTGATTGAATTTTTAGTTTATTAAATCTTATTTGAGGAATGATTTTGTCAAAAAAATTTGCTGACCACGACTGCTTTGTTGTAGGAGGACTGACAAATGGTAGTGGTCGATATATTTCTGCAGCGCCTGGAGCAGAAGCAAAATACCGAAGTGCTTCAAGCACTTCCAGTCTCTTTAGCTCCAGCAGCCAGCTCTTTCCTCCTTCTCGGCTTCGGTATAATAGGTCTGATATTATGCCTTCTGGCCGAAGTAGATTATTGGAAGATTTCAGAAACAACCGTTTCCCAAACCTTCAACTTAGAGACTTGATTGGACACATAGTTGAGTTTTCTCAAGACCAGCATGGTTCTAGGTAAGTGATGATTTTTGCTACTTTCCACTGCATTTTTGTTTTGAAAATTGCTGCTGGTAAGACCCTAAATTTCTCTTGACTAGAATCATTTGATGTGCATAGAAGTTGGAAGCTTTTAAAAAATAAATACACAATATGGATTATATTTTTCCTTTCATATTAGGATAAGTGATAAAAATACAGATTTAAATTTATTTTTTCAGATTTTCTGGTTTTCTCTGATGAGAACTTTTTATAATGAAAATACAGCAGTGCCTTTTTATTGGATTATTTCTATTACATTGAATACATTTAACTTCTTTAAATTTTCTGAAAATACTGTGAAATTTGTTTCTGGACTTTAAGCATCCCTCGTTATTTAAAAACAAAAATTAAAAAACGTTAAATGCTTTTGTTTTTCTTTATAGATTTACATTCAATGTGACTTAGCTTAAATTGAAATATTCACTTGTGTTATAGAAAAATTTGATGGCTTTGTTCATGAAATACAATACATGTACTGTAATGCTTGAGGTATATGGGAATTAGTTTTGTCAGAATACAGCACGGGAAGGAAAGTAGTAATAGAATTCTAACACATTTATCAAATTGAGATATTTTCTCTTTTTATAGTTTAAAGATAAACCTGAAATTTAAAAAAAATAGTCTTTGATTAGATAGTTGCATATAAATTTTATCTCCCTATAGATAAAAATTTCTTAAGAGTAGCAAGTGATCCTTGTATCACTCACGAGGGCTAGGATATTAGAAATTTATTTGCGTTTGATGAATTTTATTTCTAAGAATTTATTTTATTCTAAAAAGATATTTAGTAATATTGTTTGTATATTATGAAAAAGACATGAATTATATTGCCACCCCAGCTTTTTTTCATGTCCATTCACATGAAATATCTTTTTTCATCCCTTTACTTTCAGTCTGTGTGTGTCTTTCTATCTGAAATGGGTCCCTTGTAGACATATGTGCGGGTCTTGTTTTCTCATCCATTCAGCTACCCTGTGTCTTTTGATTTGAGCATTTAATCCATTTACATTTAAAGTGATTATTGATAGATATAGTTATTGCCTTTTTCTACTTATGTTCCTGCCGCCCACCTCCCAACCCCCACCCTACTTCCCTCCTTCTTCTTAAAGAAATCCCTTCAACATTTCTTGTAGTACTGGTTTGGTTGTGGTGAACTCCTTTAGCTTTTTTTTTTTTTTGGTCTGGGACCTCTTTGTCT
Source organism: Rhinolophus ferrumequinum (assembly GCF_004115265.2). Classification (NCBI taxonomy): domain Eukaryota; kingdom Metazoa; phylum Chordata; class Mammalia; order Chiroptera; family Rhinolophidae; genus Rhinolophus; species Rhinolophus ferrumequinum. The sequence goes on from NC_046296.1 coordinate 58,635,969, forward strand.
CCTTCAATTCTAAATGATAGCCTGCTAGGTAGCCTTATCTTGGGTGTAGGTCCTTGCTTTTCATCACTTTGAATTTTTCGTGCCAGTCAGTCCCTTCTGGCCTGCAAAGTTTCTGTTGGGAAATCAGCTGACAGTCTTATGGGAGCTCTCTTGCGGTTAACTAACTGCTTTTCTCTTGCTGCTTTTAAGATTCTCTCTTGAATAACCAGTAAACTGTAATTTTCTTTTTCATTAATTATAATGCAACCAGAACTAACTTAAGAATTAAACATCTATGTCCAGATTTTTTTGCCAGTCTAATTAGTAGTTATTTTAAGTTAAGATGTTAGAAAAGAAATGCTTCATAACTTTTGTTCTTTTTGTTTTACATTGGCTGTCCACAGTATAAAATGTGTTAGTACTATTTCTGGAAATAATTTTATTCGTGGGTATATATGTAGGGTTGGAGGTATGCAATACTCACGTCAGATACAGATTTTGCAGAAGCTTATTTCCAATGTACTGTCGTGGCATATAAATATTTTCCCACATAGGTTCATACAACAAAAGCTAGAGAGAGCTACTCCAGCTGAACGACAGATGGTATTTAATGAAATTCTACAAGCAGCATATCAATTAATGACAGATGTTTTTGGCAACTATGTTATACAGAAGTTTTTTGAGGTAAGCATCCATACATGTTTGCATATCCAACTATATGCTTAATGCTTAGAAAAACTCTGAAAGTTGGGTAAGAATCATTTTCACATAAAAATATATGAGCTTGGGAGAAAATATGTGTAAATCATATATCTGATAAAAGATTTTATATCTACAAAATTTAAAGAACAACTAAAACTTAACAAAAGATAACAGCAAAAGTACTTGAATAGACATTTTTCCATAGAAGATACACAAATGGCCAATAAGCACATGAAAAGAAGCTCAACATCCTTAGTTATTAGGGAAACACAAATCAAAACCCCAGTGAGGTTCTATTTTACATCTACTGGGATGACTATAATAAAAAAATGGAAAATAACAAATGTTGGTAGAGATGTGAAGAAGTTGGAACCCATATACATTGTTGGTGGGAATGTATAATGGTATAGCTGCTGTGAATAACAGTTTGGCAGTTCCTCAAAAAACTAAATATGAAATTACCATACAATCCAGCAATTCTGCTCCAAGGTATATTCCCAGAAGAACTGAAAATGGATTCAAGCACCACGTGTTCATTTCAGCATTATGCAGAATAGCCAAAAAGTAGAAAACAACCCAAATGTCCAGCAGATGAACAAATAACATGTTGTATATGCATATAATAGACTTGTTATTCAGCCGCAAGAAAGAAGTTCTGATACATGCTACAACATGGATGAATCTTAAGTAAAATAAACCAGATACAAAAGGACAAATACCAGGCTCCACTTATAGGAAATATCTAGAATAAGCAAATTCAGGGCGACAGAAAGTAGATTAGAGTTTACTGGGGTATGGGGGAAAGGGAATAGGGAGTTACGGTTTTTAATGCATTTGGGGCAGTGGAAGAAGAGATTTAGAAACATTGTGTTTGATGATGGCACAGTAGTGTAAATACAATTAATGCCACTGAATTAGACACTTAAAAATGGTTAAAATGACGTATTTTATGGTATATATTTATCACAAAAAGTTTTTAAAGTATAGTTGACATACAGTATACTTTCAGGTATACAACAGTGATTCAACATTTATATACCTTATGAATCACAAAAACATTTGTAAAAAATATTTTTAAAAATATATGGGCCTACTTTTAATGGAAAGGTTAATATTATTCACGATTAATATCTGAAAATATAAAGCATTGGGAGTCTTAGGTGAAGCAATAAATAATAGTATAGTCTTTATTTGGATTTGTTTGGTGTCATTATTTTGTAATTTACCTGATTTTTAGTTTATAATTAAACATCTGTTTTGCAGCTTGTTATGTCAGAATATAGTTGAGAATTACATAGTTTGTATGGCTCAGAAGTTCATTATCTTAATAGTATGACTTAGCCCCCCAAAGAGTAATACAGCTATCATTTCAAGCATCTCTGTCTGTATCTTAATTAGCTTTTAACTAAGTGTCTCCTCCCTGTGTAATTACCAAAGGTGATATTTTTCAGTAGGCTGCAAACAGTGGGTTACTCAAATTTAACAAAGTAAAATTATGGTCACTTTTTATTAATATCATTTTCTTCTCTGTTAGTTTGGGAGTTTGGATCAAAAATTAGCCCTGGCTACCCGTATTCGTGGTCATGTTCTACCCTTAGCCTTGCAGATGTATGGCTGCCGTGTTATTCAGAAAGCATTAGAGTCTATTTCATCTGACCAGCAGGTAATTGTAAGTTAAGACAAAATTTTTGTATTTTATTGAATTTTTAAATTACTTTATTTTTTTGTCTTACAGTAATCGTAAGAGTAAAATGTTAAATGTTTGTTTTTGCTATCACTTGCTTATATGGTCTTCTATCACATCAGGAATACATTTTACTATTGCCAATATTTATTTGGATGGTACTTATATTTCTATCATAAGAATGAAATTTTAAAAATCGATTACATTTCTGTGCCAGTTAAAAACATATAAAGTTTTTAAAAATCTTGCTCAACAGGAAAAGTAACCTAAGAATGCTCTTAATGAGATTTATAGATCTTTGAGAGAAAAAAGAATACATATAAATTAAATGGGAAATATACCATGTTCTTAAATGGAAAAGTCTAATTATGTTAAGTTAAAAAAGAATTAATGCAATTCAAATCACATACTCATGGGAATTTTTCATATAACAGATCAAAATAATTTTTTTAATTATTTGAAGTGAATAAAATACTAAGGAGAGTAGGGGATGAGGATAAATGCTGATACAGATTTTTAAAATAAACTGAAGCATCACTCGTATGAGTTTAAATGAACTCTTAAAATGAAATTCGTAACCCCAAACAGATACCATCTTGTATATAATTGGTTTAAGTATTACAACAAAACATAAGAGTAAGGAAGTAATTACTTCTTAAAAGATATTCTTGATTAGTAATTTTGGAAAGCGATCAGCTTTTACTCTCAGCCCACATACATACAATAAAGTAAATTCCAGAGTTAAAAACAATAATATGGATAGATGGATGTGTGCGTGTATGCATTAATCAGACCGTTCAAAATCTATGAGAAAATACCATTTCCCTAGAGGTAATCCTGAGTTTTAGAATGAAGATGTATTATTATACAATGGAGAAAAATCAATAAATTAGGTTATGTAGAAGCTTAGAACTTCCCTGCCCTAAGTCTCAAACTGATACAGATACTTTCAAGGTATTTTAAATGTATTTAATATTTGAAAATATAAGGCACTGGGAGTAAGTCTTAGATGAACCAGTTAATGAATAAAGGTATTACATTCTCTGGATTCTTAAGTACATTTTATTTTGTAATTTAGTTCATATTTAGTTTATAACTAAACATCTGTTGTATCTTGACTTAGCAGGATTCCTCTACAATTGTTAGAATATAGTTGAGAGTTCTTTAGTTGAGAGAGATTTTAAATGTGAATACCTTTGCACTATTGTGTATTCCTTTCTTCACAGTACTATTTCTATAGCACTATTAGGTACACAGATTTTTGAGTGGCTATCTATATTTATCCCAAAGGATTAAGGTGTTGATTTAACAAATTCTTATAAATTCCTCCCCCCCCCCCTTTCTTTCGCCTCCACCCCCACTCCAGTTCAAGCCGTTGTTTCTCAGTCTAGTTGTGTAGGACACAGCTCCCTGGCCCATGCTGGTATTATCAGTCTTGCCCGCCCCCTCTCCCTCCCCCCGCCACGTCGCCAGTCATTGGTTGGCAGCTCTTGGCTGCCAGCCACTCACGCTGGCTGCTGGCCGCTCAAGGCAGCACACAGTAGCCCAGGGCAGCTCACGTCAACCTCTGGCTGCTCACGGCAGCCCAGCTCCAGGGAGAGCTGTTGTTCACAATCTTAGCTGTAGAGGGCGCAGCTCCCTGGCCCATGTGGGAATGGAACCTGAGACCTTGGCATTAGGAGCATGGGCCACCAGGCTGGCCCAAATTCTTATAAATTTATAAGAAAAAATATTAAGAGCATTAGCTAAAAAAATAACAGTAAGTAAACTTTACTATAAATAAGTTTAACCTTAGTAATCAAATATAAATTGAAAGGGGTCATTTTTGCCCATTAAATGAGCAAAAACCTAAAATTTCCCGAGAATCTATTCCTGAAGAAGGCATCAAATGATAAATAAAAGCTATATTGAAGCAAATTCTTTAAGATCATTAAAAAGAAATGTGTCCAACAATAATTTCTTCCCATAATTGAGATAATATGTGAAAATCACATATCCCATAAGTGCTCATTAATTCCTTACTTGATAGACTCATGCAGTCATTAAAAATAATTATTTGTGGGGAGGAGAGGTATTAAGTAGAGAAAAAGTGCTGAATGAGTTATATTAGTTGTCAGCTGAGAAAGTTGAGTGGAAGATATACACAGTGAAGATAGAGTAGTTTAGATATGGCAGATTCATCACTAGGTTATATTTCAGCCAGTATAGTTTACATTATAATCTTGCTTTAGTAATTCTCACCTTCACTGGCTTCTACTAATTACACTTTGGGGGGATTTTAAACTTCGATATATAAAAAGTTGCAAACAAAACTTTTAGTATACTTTTGTTCCCATCTCAGGATTTTTAGTCCTGTTACATTGTTTGATGAGGCAATTGTTTAAATATCGTCTTCTCTTTTGCAGAGTGAGATGGTGAAGGAGCTAGATGGTCATGTACTCAAATGTGTGAAAGATCAGAATGGGAACCATGTTGTACAAAAGTGTATTGAATGTGTTCAGCCACAATCACTACAATTTATCATCGATGCTTTCAAAGGACAAGTAAGCTTGATTTTTGGCTTCTAACTAGTTATAAGAGCATTATTTTAGAGTTTGCGTGTCAACACATTTTTCATAAGTCACAACATAATACCCATTACTTTCATACAAAAATAGAGAAAATAGCGAATGTGCATTAATTTCTGCCTGTTTTATAGTGAGTCAATAGCTTAATTTTTTTGAAGCTCAAAGTGTAGAAATACAAGTTTAATTGAGTTATTTTAAGAAGTAAAGAAACTTCTGTTTGTAAACCCAGTGTTTTCCAAATTTCCTGGGGGAGAGAGAGGAGGAAGACTTAAGGCTGTATAATAAAAGAAAATAAATAGTAATTAGTAACTAATACATAGTAATTAATCTTAATTACAGTGTGCATTACCCCACCGCACAGCCCGTTTCTTCTCATTAGAACAGGCCTCCATCTTCTTGTTAGGTTCCTTTTAATTAAAATATGTTAGCTCCTAAATGGAGTCCCCCACTGCCTCCTCTTTGCCAGTGAGGTGGTGGTGGTCATACTAACTGTGAGTCCCCACCCTTCTGTTTTAAATTAATTGAGCATATCATCAAAACCCTGTCTCCCTCATAGAGCTTTCCCAAAATGTCCGAGAATGGAAATTAAATTCTCGCAATTGTTTTAAGGTGTTTGTACTCTCAACTCATCCTTACGGCTGCAGAGTGATCCAGCGCATCCTTGAGCACTGCACTGCGGAGCAGACCGTACCTATCTTAGAAGAACTCCACCAACACACAGAGCAGTTGGTCCAGGTATAAACGCCCTAATATTTGAAATGTTTATACATATAATTTTGAAAATGTTCTGTTTTTTTTTTTATTTCAATTTGAATTTTTAGGAAATAAAATTTCCTTAAATTAACACATTGTAGAGACACACAGTGAGACAGAAGACTAGTGTATTCTCCTGACAACACCACTCGATTTTACAAAAATGATTAACATCTTTTGATAAAGAATAGTCATTGTTGTTAAGGAATGACTTAAGAAAAGTAATTTTTAAATATCTGTACTTAGGATCAGTATGGCAATTACGTTATTCAGCATGTACTGGAACATGGTCGACCTGAAGACAAGAGCAAAATTGTTTCTGAAATCAGAGGAAAAGTCCTAGCCCTGAGTCAACACAAATTTGCCAGGTATTGGGATACTTTCTAATTCCAAGGGTCAATTCTTTCAACTCTTTGGCTATTATTAGGAAGCACAGAAATGCATATAATATAACATTGGAATACGATCTTTTCTTTAGTAGAGTCAAAAAGCACATACAGAATGTTGCTTTTATTCTTAAAGAGTCTACATGACAAATTGGTTTGCCCATATATTGTTTTTGAAATCTGTATTTAGAGAATTGTTTGTCCCCTAGAGCTGTGAGTAAATGCAAGTTTAATTTATTTAGTGTATGTTTGTGAAAGTCTCAGACCTAATTGATGACCTAGTTTTTCCTTTTTTAAATTGTGATTTTAATTATAATTTTAAGAGGCCTGTAATTAAGCTTGTGGATGTCCAATATGGGTTCTACGATACTAATTTGTTTTTAAATTAATTGTAAGAAAATTACAAGAGAACCTCATATTGATTCTGCTGTCTTCCGGTGTGTTGAGCAAGTTCTTTGAAAAGCCAAGATTTTGCTGTGAAGAAGAAAATAGCAATATGATTTTTTGTGTATGTACTTTAATTTTTAGCAATGTAGTAGAAAAGTGTGTTACTCATGCCTCCCGTGCTGAGAGAGCTTTACTGATCGATGAAGTTTGCTGCCAGAATGACGGTCCTCACAGTGCCTTATACACCATGATGAAGGACCAGTACGCCAACTATGTGGTTCAGAAGATGATTGATATGGCTGAACCTGCTCAGAGAAAGATAATCATGCACAAGGTAATACATTTTGTTGCACTTAAAACAGATGATTCAATTGGCGTGACTTTAGGCTGCCTGCATATTTAATTTCCCTATGCTTTAATTTCCTCGTGTGAGTTACAACCTGGGGGGAGGGAATCTAAAATCAGTGGTAACGTTTGGCAAATGTAGGTGTGGTGTACCCTTTTATTAAATTCTTAAGGTAATCTCAATGAAATCACATTCATTTCTCATCTATCTGCTTTTTTATTTATTTTTTTGGAATGAACCCCACTTCATCGTTATGTATGGTCCTTTTAATGTATTGTTGCGTTTGACATTTATCTATGTTTAAATTGTTCTTCCCTCCCCATCTTAGTTAGGTATACTGGATTTGCATATTACATGGGTTGAACATTGATTTTAAAATCTAATTAGATTTTCTCACTAACCTAATACATTTTCCAAAAAGTGAATGTATGTTGATTTAATTGGTTTTTTTAATCAGTTAAGCTGTTTTTCACGCTATCCTCCTCCTAGAATCTAATGATTCTTTAAGAAATCATTAATTTCCACAGGAAAACTTAATGTTAAAAAGAACACTTGAGGAAATAATATTTAAATACTCAATCTTTTTTTAAATTATTCATTTAAGAAATGGGACAAAGCACATAACCTCTTTGGACCTCTCCTTATATAAAGAGAAAGTGATCTTTTAAGATCATAGAAGTATTTTTGGCCTTCTGATTTTTAAAATTCTTCAATGAGATTTATTATTTTTCTACCATTTTCAGAATTCAGTATTTCTGCCTAAAGATATACATTTACAGAGAATTTTTAATCTTATTTTTAGCTACATTATTTATTCAACCAATGTCGTATTTATGACATTTGTATTATTTCTAATTGTTTTATATTATCAATAGTGCTTTATATGAATGTCTTTGCATAATTTTGTTGCTTTTTAATTTTTATTGGGGGAATATTAGGGAACAGTGTGCTTTGCCAGGGCCCATCAGCTCCATGCCAAGTCATTGTCCCCAATCTAGCTGTGGAGGGCGCAGCTCTCTGGCCCATGTGGGAATCGAACTGGCGACCTTGGTGTTATGAGCACTGTGCTCTAACCACTGAGCAAACCAGCCGCCCACCGGCGGCTCAGCTCCAAGCTCAAGCTGTTGTTTTTCAGTCTAGTGGAGGGTGCAGCTCACTGGCCTATGTGGAAATCGAACCAGCGACCCCAGTGTTCTCAGCACTGCACTCCAACCACTGAGCCAAACCGGCCACTGCTGCATAATTGTTTTTGTAGGTTCAATTTTTAAATGTGGAATTGCTGGTGCTGCAAAGTATATAAACATTTCATATTTTAATATATACTGCCAAATTGCTCTTATAAAACCTTATACAGGTTTGCACATCTATTTAGTCAGTATATAAAAAGAGTGCCTGTTTTATTTTACTGTTATCTCGTAACTACCAGTTACCATTATTTATAAAATCTTTGCCAGTCTGAATGGGAAGATAATGGTACGATTCTTTTGATTTACATTTTAAAAACTATTAGGGAGATCTTAAATGTATTATCCATCACACATCTGATTACTTGTTCATGTTTTTTGCTTCAGTTTGTATTGAATTTTTGTTCAACTATCTTAAGTTATAAAATCTCCTGGCAGCACACGGTAGCAGCTCATGCCAACCTCCGGCAGTTCACAATCTTAACTGTAGAGGGCACAGCTCACTGACCCATGTGGGAATCGAATCATGTGGGAATCAAACCGGTGACCTCGGTGTTAGGAGCACGGCGCTCTAACCACCTGAGCCACCGGGCCAGCCCAACTTTACAAAAATTTAATAGCTCACTAGTGATAGCTTTCGTGCTATGTTTGGAGCCCCTCTACTGTTTGCATGTGTAGTAGTTTACGAGTAGTGGTTTGTTTATTCATTGAACAATTTTGAGAGAAGTCTGGAGAGATTGTTTGGAACAGAACTGCTTTTGCAAACAACTTTCTTTGGATTTGAATTTGATTATTTGCGTAAATCACTGAGATTTGAAGATGCTTTCTAAGAAAACAGAAACAAAAATAACTTAAGATTTCCTAAGCAGATTGTTTATTTTTCAGATTCGACCTCACATTACTACTTTGCGCAAATACACATATGGAAAGCATATACTGGCGAAGTTGGAAAAATATTATTTGAAAAATAGCCCAGATCTAGGACCTATTGGAGGACCACCAAATGGAATGCTGTAAAGGAAAAAGAAGAAAGACGATACAATCATGTGAAAAACACGTTTCTTTTGTGAATTATCAAAACACAACTCAGCTATGAATATTCAAAATTTTTTTTAAAGCAAAACTATTTATTGACTTTATTCATCCATTTGTAAATTTTTTAAGGTTCTTGTGTATATTTGGGGGGTGGGGTGGTGAATTATAAATTATATTCCACCCTTAGTGGAGACCTATCAGATTGGATTGCTGGCAAAGCACAGAATGCCTGTATATGATGTAACTGTGTCAAAAAAAGCTGTCACATATTTTGTAAATTTTTACCTTGTAAAGTCACAAAAATAGTTTTTAAAGGAAAAAGTACAGTATTCTTTTAATAAACTGGCTTGCAGTCTGGTAGGTCTACAGACCCCATAGCACAACAGGTTTATAGAGATGTATATAGAAATATAGTCTTCTTTTTTTTTTTTCGGTCCTTTGTGTGAAGCCTTTTATAACAGGTTAACAATCAACTACATGAATATTATTAACATTTTAAAAAGAAAGTTAAGTTGTATTTTGGTAATTCACAAACTATCATGCATATAAAACTTGGCAAGTAAGACAAGAATTAAATGATTTGAGATGAAAAAAACTTAGGTTATTCGCAATGGATGTGATTTTAATACACACTGTACAGAAGTATTGTATATACTTACATATGTAATTGTTGTAAGAGGTAGAAAAAACAATCATGGTGACACTTCCATCCATTTATGTGCACTAAACGGAAAGTTAAGCTCCGTTTTAACTTTTCAGTTTGGTTTGCAATGAGAAAGAGTGGAAATTTGTATATTGTTTTGCTTATAGAATTACAAGGACATGTTGAGGAAGTAAGTGTTGAGCTTTATTTTGCTTTTTCATAGTAGATTCAGAAAGTAGGAACCAGATAGAGGTGAAAAGGGGGCCACTGAAAAGTGAATTTGATAGCTCAACATTTAGGCATGATTACATATTCAGATAGCTTTTTTTGCTTCTTATAAATATATGCATTGTGTGTGTAGTAATAGCTGTAAGTTTTCACTTTGAAAGCAAATCTTGTTTCAATGTTTATTATAAAAGCCTTGCTAATTTAGTAGTGATGCTTTCCTTGGTTGTACAGGTGTACATTTGTAAACCATCATGCTGTAAATGGAATTTGTTTTATCTCTTTGGGAAACATTTGCATTTTAGTGTACATTTACGTCCCTGCCCTCTTTGACCTGGCATATAGTGTTGTATAATGTAAATTTATTTCTCCAAATCAAGAGTGATTTTTTTAAAAAATTTTTTATCTTTCTATGGTTTCAGAAGTATGAACCAGCTTTCTTTTTATTATGTGAGAAACATTTTGTTTTATAACACAGTTGACTCTGTCAATATGGACATGCTAGGATTTGGATCACTTGCAAGAAGTCAGGGTATTGTGCACAATAGAAAGTATTGGACTGAGATATTTGGTTACCATGGAGGCCAATGCTTTTTCCATCTTACTAAATGTGATGTGACTTTTTTCTTTGTACAGAAGAGTACTGTATTTTTGGATAGCCTACTCCCAAGTAAGAGCAAATCTGTATGATAACATTTTTTTCTCTGGACATAAGACATAACAGTGACATGATGTACATTTACAAGCGGCCTTATGTACATTTCCCAACAATCTTTTTAAGGCAAAATTGTGACCATATGTGTATAATTAAAATCGTTTTTAATCCTTTGCCTATGAAAATATTTTGGAAAAAAACTTGCTTTGTATATTCAGTTTCTGAAAGATAAAGAAAGTGCTTTGTATTTTGTTGAAGTCAGTATTTTGTATAAAACATTTATGTTGACCCACTTATGTTTAGTGCTGAAAACTAATGAACCATGCTATCTGTTTAGATCGAACATGTAAGGGGTTTTTTATTAGTCTGCAGAAGAAAAGTAATCTTCTGAGCACAATATTGAATATAAAAGTTTTATCACTTAGCTGTTCGTATCATGAACCTGAAAATGATGGCATAAAGTTTGGGGTGCCAGGCATACTTTCTCACATTTAATGTTGAGTTATTCTAGTTTTCTAACCCAGCATTCCATCTTGAGGCCATTAAATCCAGCCACTTGTCACTGTCCCTTCTCATAATCACACTGGTGCATCCGCATGTCACAGTGGCAGTTCTCCCCACCTCACCCCACACAATGCTGCTCTCTTCTACCTTTCCCGACTTTGTTTGGCTAGCCTCAGAGTTTCTTGGCCCCGGGTTGAACTTTTGTTCCCATTATCAGCTCATGGTTTTAAGATCAGAGTTGTCCTTGTTGGAGATTGGTAGTGACTTTCCTGGATTTGCACAATTGAATTCCTGGTTTTCCTTTATCTTTATCCTCTGTTGGCACAGGCAATTATCTTTGCAAATTTAGAAAGTCCTAGAAACTAGCACATTGGGAAAGTGAGTCCTCTTCTTGGGGTCCTCATGGGTCCCATATGTCCTAATGTTGACAACCCAATTTCCCAATACTTTGGGGTCTAGTCTGGAAAAGATACATTACTGTAGAAATTTTATGGTCTGCGATTTTTGGTGCCCACCTGATTCCACCATTTAATAAGTTGGCATGGTGTTTTGATAAAATTAGAAAATGGCATTTCAGAATAAAGAAATTGGGCAGAACCACTTTGGCTTTACTCTTGAGTCTCCTTTTGACATGGATTGTTTCTGGACCAGTTTGTCTAAGTCCTGGCTCGTATTGGTTCATATGAAATAATGTTATCTTCACTTCTTTGTATATTATGTATAAATTAGAAAATGAAAAATGTGTGAATAACATTGTATGAAATAAACCTGGTCTTGTGTTTTTCTCTAGATAAATACCCCTTTGTACCTCAGTTATAATTCAGGTTGCCCATTGACGTTTACTCCGACTTATGGACACTAGTCTGGGGCCACTGATCAGTCTGATGGTATTAATCCTTTTTTTTTTTTTTTTTTTGGTGGAATCTTGGGAAACAGTGTATTTTTCCTGGGTCCATCAGCTCCAAGTCCAGTTGCCGTTTTCAATCTTTAGCTGCAGGGGGCACAGCCCACTATCCCATGCGGGAATTGAACGAGCAACCTGGTTAAGAGCTGAGTTCACGCTCTAACCAACTGAGCCATCCAGCTGCCCAATCCTGTCTTTTCATTAATTTCAGTATCTCTGTCTAAATACGTAGAGGGATTACACACTTCATAGGATGAAACTTAGCTTGTTTCCTTACTGATAAAATGATTTCTTCAAGGCTTTGAAGATCAAGTTAAATCATTTACCTTTACCCATAGGTGTTTGTTTCCTTTCCACATGCATTGCGGGAGATTGTGTTGTCTAAAGAAAGTACAGCCTGGGTTCAGGCATGGATTTCAAGCTTTCCTCATAAACCTTGTCTGCTTTGGTGTGAACCTCATCTGAGCTCGTGGTGGAACTGAAAGCAGACTTCAGCTTTACCATAGGATAGTGCAGTGTAAAAGTCCTCACTGGTTTTAAGAATTGAGAATATATAAAAAGATACCTGGGCGGGGCAGCCAGATGGCTCAGTTGGTTAGAGCACCAACTCTGAACAACAGGGTTGCCGGTTCGATTCCCACATGGCCAGTGAGCTGCGCCCTCCACAACTAGATTGAAGACAATGAGCTGCCAGAGGGACAGCCGGATGGCTCCGTTGTTTAGAGCGTGAGCTCTCAACAAGGCTAATGGTTCAATTCCTGCATGGGATGGTGGACTGTGCCTCTTGCAACTAAAGACTGAAAATGGCAACTGGACTTGGAGCTGAGCTATGCCCTTCACAATTAGATTGAAGCTGATGGGCCCTGGAGAATCACTGTTCCCAGCATTCCCCAATAAAAAAAAAAAAAAAACCTAGAACCTAATTCGCAACCAGTGCTAATACTGTTTCTACTTTACTATCCTTTCTAGAGCTATTTAAAAGCCATACAGATCATGTGATAGGATCCAAAATGGAAATTACGTAAAACTAAATGGGAAAAGGAATTTTCGTCATACACAGTTTATCCCCAATTTTAATTTTACCTTGGTTTGGTTCTAATTCTGAGCTGAAAGCAGCGCTTCTGGAGTTGACCTACCCTACTTTATCGTGATGAAAATAAAAGGTCCTCGAAAGGAAATACCACATCCTCCCGATCTCACTTACCAACCTAAAGACAGCCGTTTCCTGAAGCCACCTGGATGGTATTTGTTCTATTAATATTTGCTCTCATGACAGTGGTTTCTCAGAAAGATAAAGGTGATGGCTGGTGGGGAGTTGGGGGAGGGTAGCGGAACCCCTGAGGAGCAGTGTTCACTGTCTACCTTACCTAACTTAAAAGGACCGGACTTAACATACCTGAGGGTTTGGGTGCTCCGGACGTGCAGTAAATTCATCTGTGGACACAGGTGAGGATGCCTAGAGTGCTGTGGCACCGTGCCCCTTCCTACGTGCCCCTACCGGGCTGCAGTGTGCCAGGAAAGAGCATTGCTGGAGGGAAGGAGGGCGGCAGTGGAGCCTAGGTTGGACCCTGAGGGATGTGGGCTGTATGGTGTTGGCGAATTGAACCCTGTAGGCCTTGAAGTTCCCTACCTGTAAAGGAGGAGTAATACGACCCCATAGAACGTTGGATCTGAGGGGTACCTGATGCCAAGAACCTAACTCCAGGATAGGTCATACAGGAAGCTTAAATTGAGATCAATTTTTAATGAGCTTCCTTACCTTCAGATCCTGTAGACAATTTCTTGCTTTTATGTTCCAGTCAGAGTTTTTTTTCCTAAATATTTACAGGAACTTAAATGAAATTGCCCTGTAGGTATTCTATTTGGTAGTTTAAGAAAGAAGTTGGCTAGATTAATAAATCAAATTTTCTTGAGCATCAGAGTGTGATGGGTCAGTTTGGACTCGGGAATTAAATTGCCCAGGTTCCAAACCCTTAAAGTTTTTACGTCGTTAGGCAAACAGTTACATCTTTGAAGCCTTAGTTTCCTCATGGTGTAGGTAAGGGAAGTGATACCCATCTCCTGAAATAGGATTAAGCGCCTATTATGTGACATGCAGGGGCAGTGAGTATTCAGCGACGCCTGCCACAGTTAACTGAAGGTTTTTGTTCTTTAAGTTTGCCCACATAACAGCCTCAGAACATTTAGAGCTCATTTATTTTTCTGCAAATGAGCTCTTGATTAAAGTGCAGATAAATTTCCACTAAGTAGAAAAACTGTTGAAGATACAATTATGTAACTTGAAGCATTTTAATATTTTTTTCTTGGTACTGACACAAGTAATAGCTTTGCCTTGAGGTGTACGGCTCCCAGAATGGAGACAGGGCAAGGAAACCAAAAATGATGTGGTGGAGATAACACACACACGAAACTCAAGAAGCGGCTGAGATTTTGTGGAAGTCATAGGCTCTGGTCCAGGATCATCAGTCGGTCTCTGCCATTCCTCACACCCAGACCTTGCATCATTTTCACTGAGCATTTTGCAAGCCCTCTTTTCTGTGCTTCTGCTTTAGAAAAAGGAGAGGTCTGCCAACAAATCGATGTTTTGCAGAGTGCTTGATTAAAGAGCCACCCTGGATCATTGATAGGTGTCTGCTTTGGGGGTGAGCCATAGTGCTACCAGTAGCCAGGTGAAGAAAAGCACTCTGTGGGTCCATCCATCTGGTGCATGGTGTGAGGTCCTCCTGGGGGAAAGCTACAGCCATCACTCCTCATTTCTGCCAGTTTGGCTTATAGCAAGGAAAGGGCTGAATTGAGAACATTTGGGCCTGTTGGCCTAACCATTTCCTCTCAGCATCTACCTGCACTACCAAAGCCTCCACAAAGCAGTAGGTATTTAGAGATCAGAAACCCAGAGGTCTCACCCAACTCGACCCCAACAACAGGAACCCACCGTCAGAGTCTGCAGCTACGGAATGCTGTCCAGTAAGTAACTCCTGGACATGGCCATCTGACTGCTAGGCAAGTCGAGGGCTGCTTGGGATCACGTGTGCTTTCCCACCTCAGAAAGCATTTCAGGAGCAGTGTTGGTGCCCATGCAGCTGAGTAGGAGGTTCCCTTCAAGTTCAGGACCATGTGTTTCCCGAGTACCCAGAACCTGGGTCATGACCGGACAGAGTTTATGGAAAGAAGGGTAACATAGGTGGAGCAGAGGGGAGTGAAAGAATTTTTTTATTGAGATACAACTGACATTCTATTAGTTTCAGGTGTGCAGCATGATTTGCTATGTACAGCAAAATGATCACTACAATATGTCTAGTTAATATCCATCATCACACCGAGTTACAAAAAAAATTTTGATGAGAAGTTTTAAGATCTCTTAAATTTCAAATACACAATACAGTATTGTTAACTATAGTCGCCATGCTGTACATGACATCTCTGTTTTTAGGGCAGTGAAACTATTCTGTATGATACTGTAAAGGTGGATACATGACAGACATTTGTCCAAACCCATAGAACCGTACAACACAATGAGTGAACCCGAATGGTAACTATGGACTTTACTTAATAATAATAGTGGGGGTTCATGATTTGTAACAGATGCACCGCCCAGTGCAAGATATTAACAGAGGCAGGAGGCGGGAGGGAAGGAGAGCACATGGGAGCGCTGTACTGTCTCCTCAATTTTCCTGTAAACCCAAACTAAAAAAGAGTCTGTCATTAGAAAAAGGGGTGGGGAGGAAAGAAAACCCCTCTTTACACAGCGTCTGGTTCATGGTGGGCTCTTAGTAGACGTGAGTTCTGAACGAGCACCTGTCCCCTTTCTTCCACTGTCCTGGATCAGACTGTGTGTGTGTGTATGTTTGTTCAGGCATCTGCTTGACACTCTCAGTGACCACCTTGGCATTGAAGGCCCTTTGCCATCTGCCATGGCTCTCACCCGTGTCCTAAGCACTAAGAGGACATCATTACTCACAAGGGTACAGATGGCCCTCCCCTGTCACACCTGGGCTAGCAGAGCCCTCCTCTACCTGGAGCAGCCTTTCCCACTTGCTCCTCCGCCAGTCAAACTGCTGCTCAGTAGCTGGGGTTTCTGCCTGGGTGTCACCTCTTCAGAAAGCCTGCTCTGCCCCTTACCCCTAATCCCAGTGCCAGAGTCTCCTGGCTCCTGAACCTCCCCTTTATAGGACCGTAAAACTGCGTGACTGGGCTGCCTCCCCCATCAGCCGCGAGCTGTGCCAGGACCAGACTGGGAATGGGCACTCAACGCAATATTAAAAGCCCACGTGGAAGCCCCACCTTTGGGAGACCAATTTAGCAGAGTTCTCAGACTCTCCACCAATGCAGCCAGTCCACTTCCATCCCCAGAAAGATTTGTACGCTGCGTGAAGTCTCCGTGAGAATGTTCGGCCGCATTGTGTGTGATAGCAACGTACTTAAACACAACCCCCATCAGAGGGGGAATGGTGCAATAAATCAAGGAATAGCCAAACCGTGGCATCTCAACAACAGTCAACAAGTCTGAGTCTGGTTATAGACGCTGACATTTCTACTAAGACATAGTGTGAAGTCAAAAAGGCAAGGTGCAGAAGATTTAAAAGACACAGACACACAAGCATATGTTTGTGTAAGTACCATTTATGTGTATAAATGCATAAGAAAAAGGTCTGAATAAACCTCACCAAACGAGGGAGAGGAGTAGAGGGGGGAAGAGATAGGAAAGAACGGGGGGAGGGAACTTTTAAATTTTCCTCCATTTACCTCTGTCTTGTTTGAATTTTTAATAGCACAAATATATTCTTGTATTACTTGTATTTTTAAAAATGAAATGGATCTCTGTATGTTGATTTGGAAATATGCCCAAGATATATGTATTGTTAAATATTAACACACGTGAAACTTTGTATGCATAGGAAAAACATCTGGAAGGCTCCATAACAAACTTTTAGCAGTGGTTACCCTTGAGGAGTGGGCTAAGGGAAAAGAACTTTCACGTTTTATGTTATTTGCTTTGGTACTTTTTGAATTTCATATGACAAACAAGTATGAACTTTGTAAAGCAACAGCAAAGCCTATTTCCCGAGGAAGGGTTTGATGAATGACCAACTGAAGGACTGAATGATCAACGAGATGTGTAAAGTAAGAGACCCTGTGGTAGGAGGCTTAGGCCCTCCTTCCTAGCCCATCTCCTCAGCAAAGCAGGCTGTCCGACGTGCGAGTGGTCCTGGCCTTCCTGGCCAGGCCAGAAGTTCAGGAAAATTGTCTTCTCCTCAGAGAGGGCTGCCACCACTGTGGGTGCAGGACCACCACCCATCGTTGGTGTTCACAGCCTTCATGACCCCACCCAGCCCACCTTTCCCACACAGCCCCATTTTCTGGTTTCCAATACAGCCGGCACTTTCCATCATCTCCCACTTTGCTCCTGTGGTGTCCTCTGCCCTTAGGGCCCTTCCCTTTCCGCTCTACCTAGACAAGCCCGACTGTCATTTGAGGCTGCCACCTTCTCAGGGGCATCCTCTGAACTTGCCCTGCCTGACTGCCTGGCTCCTAGAGGGTCCAGTGTTTTGAATGAGTATCTGCCTGAATATCTGTCTGTCTCCTCCAGTGCCCCCACAGCCTGGTAACTGACATTTAGAAAAATTCTTTTTGAGCTTCACTAACACTCCATACCACCATTCCAAAAGGAGGATGAGAAAATAACCAGGCGTGGTACCCATGAGAGCTCACAGGGTTTCCCGGTCAACAATAGGTGTTTTCCCTGATTAGGCCTAAGAAGAATGTTCATTGGGAGACTGGGTACTGATGACATACACACGTGGAAACATCAGATCCAGGGACAGAGTTCTGGTTCCCACAGTGTGGTCCCCAGGGATTTTCAGCTGGTAGGGGTGAGACCTGAGGAAGGTAAGCTGTGCAACTTAAGGACAGTCCCTTCCAGTCTCCATAGAGGTCAGCTTTGGTCCCGAAATCATGGGCTGGTACCTGAAGAAATAAGCACTGACTGGAAAGTACAGAATGCTCACTAAGTGCTTTGCTTACATTACCTCATTTTACCCTCCTGACAACTGTATGAGGAAGGTACTTTTAGTATACCCATTTTACAGATGAAGAAACTGAGGCTTAGAGAGGTTGTATGGCTTGTCCGGGAAGGCAGGGCCATAGTTCAAATCCAGTCTGATGTCAGACCCAGCATACATAACAGCTGACTGCAGGGGCTCTGGAACTCAGACCATCCCCCAACCCCTTAGGGCCCAAGAGGTGGGGATGAGCTAGAAATGCACACATTTCGTGACTTGTGGCTTCAGCTGATCCTTGCCATGAAGGGCTGTGGGTCCAGCATTATTAGCTCTTCTTATTTTGCTAGAAAATCGGAAATCTGGATTCTTATGTGCATTTCCCTTATGGAAATCACAATCCAAATGCGTCCCTGGGGGCTATCAGTTTGCAACCTCTGCCTAATACATTCTCTGTAATAGAATCAGAGTCACCTTCTAGCTGTGGAGTGAATTTGTGTATGTAACCTCCAGGTGAGATTCACCAGTGTGTGTGTGTGTGTGTGTGTGTGTGTGTGTGTGTGTGTGTGTGTGTGTGTGTTCGAGCTACACACAGGGCACCTGCACCTACATGACACCATGCCCTCTACAGCTTGGCTGCTGTGAGCTCAGGAATCCCTTCAGAGCCCACCCCAGAGTCTCCTCTGGGGAAATTCAGCGTGCTTAACTTCTCTAATGATTATTTCTATTTACCTGGTCTGGTGCCAGATAAAGTGCTAAGTGTTGTTGCACTATTTCATTTCTTCTTCACAACAGTCTGAGTCCAGAATGCTTAAGGAAATTGCCCCAGGTCGAATGGGGAGAGAGCTAGCTGTAAAGCTGAGGTTCAAAGCCAAGTCTATCTGCCTCTCCCAGTTCCACCGTCACACCTTCAGCCGCATTAATGTGCAGGCAGCATTTACCTGTGTGCCAGGTGGCACCGTGCTGGCCCTTCCGAGTGCTTATCTCTTTTAATCCTCACAACAACTCTCTGAGGTAGGTACTGGTGTTTCCCCAATTCATAGAGGAACAAATCGAAGCAGAGAGTTAAGTTACTTGCTCAAGGTCACTGTAGTGCTAAGAATTTGCAGGAAGAAGTTGCGCACCGTTGCTCGCTGAGAGAGTGAAGAGGATGAGAGAGACCCAGCCTGCAGCCTCCCCGTCCCCTGTTCTGACAGCATCACAACAGCATCTCTCCGACACGGGCTGAGTCAGACCGAGCCCTGGGCTTCTCAGCCCGCGGGTCGTGGGGACTGGCTGGTCAGGAAAAAGCAGCCTCACCCTAGGAAGTGGCTCAGCGTGAATCGACCTGATTACACCAGGTAGGGTGTGGCTGGCATGGGCACACCTGCCTTCAAGAGAGCTTCCTGTCCAAGCCTCTACCAAAGGCTGCTCAGAGGTGACCCAGACCTGAGTCAGGAACCACAGGGGGAGTTCCCTGCATGACTTGTGCAAAGTGCTGCCGCAGCCCCAGTGGCCACCGCACATCTGGCCCCCCTGACGCTAGCTATTAACATAAACCAGATGGAAAGATACTACCACTGATTTTCAAAGTCACACAGTTCCTCTCCCTCATCCATCTCCGAGCCTTACTGCATTTTACCTCCTCCACATTTTCCAGTCCTGCCCCTTCCTCATCTCCTCATCTCCACTGCCACCCCCTCAAGGCCGGCGTGGTCCTCTCTCTCTATAGGCTTGCCCTATGTACCCACCTGCAGCCTCCCTCCCTGCAGCGGCAGAGAGGATCTTTCTAACGTGCAAACCTGATCGAGTCCCGCCTCTGCTCTGAAAGGTCAGTGGCTTCTCTTGCCCTGGCCTGTCAGTGGCACACAAAGCCACACTGCTGTCTTCATGTGACCCAGCTCTCGCCCGAGGGCCCGTGCTCTGGCCCATCCGGGCCACTGCAGACTCCTTCCAGTTTCTGAACCTTCTGAAGCTCTTTGCTGCTTCTCTGCTGGGTTCCCCCCTTAGACTGGCCTCTCTGCTCTACCAGCCTGGGGTTGGCTGAATAATGGCCCCCTAAAGAGCCAAGTCCACATCCTTGGGACATGTGACTGTTAACCTTCCATGGCAAAACATCGGGAGAGAGGGGTGTTTGCAGCTCTGCAGATGTGATTTAGTGAAGTGTTTTTAGATGGGGAGATCATCCTGGGTTCGCCAGGGGGGCCGTAAGTGCCATCCCCTATAAGATTCCAAGAGGGAGGCATTTTATTACATGGAAGAGAGGGCAAGGTGAAGATGGAGCACAAAGCGATCTGAAAACTAGTGTGACGTGGCCACAAGCCAGGAAATGCTGGCAGCCACCAGAAGTTGGAAGAGGTTGAGGAACAGATTCTCCTCAGAGCGTCCGGAGTGAGCAGGCCTGCCGATACCTTGATTTCTGCCCAGTGAAATGGATTTGGGACTTCTGGCCTTTGGAGCAGTAAGAAAATAAATCTGTGTTATTTTAAACCACCAAATTTGTAGTAATTTGTTACAGGAGCCACAGGAAATGAATACACTGCCAAAACCCTTGTTCTTCATCTAAAGAAGGTTCTAATGGCTTCTCCCCAGGCCCCCAGCCCCGCTCTCATCTTTGGAATCTTTTCTGTGTATTCCAACTTAGTTGTTTCCTCCAGCTGCAGGTAAACAGGCTGGTGTGGCACACACTTCTTTGTTTTATAGTGATTGTTTATATCTGTTTCTCCCCAAAGAGTGTGACCTCCTTGAACATGAGAACCTTATGTTTTCCCTTTTGTATCTCCAGCATCCAGGCAGGGGCTGGTCCTGGTAGGTTCCCCCCGCAGCTGTCACACTGCTGCATTGCCCAATTCCAGGGGCACCATTCAGGCTGGGTGCTACCGGATGTGAGTTCCTAGAGCACAATTCCAAGGACAATTTACCTGGAAGGCACTGGGAGCATTGTGTCCCGGAGTGGGGCAGCACAGCAGCTCTGGACACAGTATCAAAGGACGGAACTATACTCAACCACCCTCCAAAAAAAAAAAAAAAAAAAAAGCTATCCTAGGGTGATGGGCAGCATCAGGTGATAAGCACAGTCTCCCAAGGGGACCACTTTGGGAAGTAAATGCTCTGATTTGGATGTGTAAATCATATTTACAAAGGATGCATTTATTCTCTCTCCCTTGCTGACATTCTAGTAAATATTAGAGGCAACTAAGAAGACGAGGGAAACTGTACTTGAGAAATAGACAGAGTGCAGGGGTGAGGCAAGGTGTGAGACTGGGAACTGAGAGCAGGATGTAAAGTCCAATACACTTGCCATAACCCCATCTCCGGTGGTTTCAGAGCTTCCTGAGCACAAAAGTGAAAACAGAACACTGGTAGTTATAGTTCTCAACATCTATGAGAACAAACATTAGTTGCTTGAAAGAAACAAAGAAACTTCCTAGAACCTTAGTTCTGTCTCACAGTGGATGCAAACACAGCCCCACAGCAGGCGGGCAGAGGCTCCCTGTGGAGCCCCATGGAGGTTGGAGCCATGCTGCCTACCTGCACCCCACAAGAGCCATCCCGAGGAAAATGAGAGGAACAGACCGCTGGCATGGGCTTCAGAATCTGGAAACACCTTCTGTCTCAAACAAGATCCTTCTTGGTTTTTTGGCACAGAGGTTGTTAGGTCCCTTGAGTCAAATCCAGAATTTAACACACAGTCCAGGACTGGGAAACTGGCTGGGTCACCTCCTGCAGGTACTTATTGGAGACATCTTCAGAGACATTCTTCTCTCCCTCCTCCCCAGGCAAAACTGTCCTCCTGGCTCTGTCTTGGTCATGTGCAGAAGACTGAATTGATCAGTGTATCGTTAGAAATAGATTTGGTGGCATGGGGTAGAAAATCTAGGATAACGGTGTCTGAAGCAAAATAGAAGTCTTTCTCCATCAGGCACATGTGGGTGCACAGTCTGGACTGCTGTGGTGCTTCATGGGACAGTGTGGGGACAGAGCCAGGAGTGCAGTTTCCAGGCTCTTGGCCTCACGTGGAAAGGTGCTGGCTCGGGTAGTAAATGGCCATCAACTGTGACTGGACGGCCATCAGCTGTGGCTAGTTGGCCGTCAGCTGTAACCAGTGAGCCATTGGCCACTAATATAACTGCTGTGTCTATGTTAGCAGAAAATGGGGGCTAGCAAGAAGATGGTTGCTGAGCTAGCAAGCACGGATTGCAGTTAGCATGGCAGATTGCAGCTAGCAAGTGGGGTTGGTTGGCAGAGAGAAGTGGACAGCGGGTTGCGGATAGTGTGGCTCCTGCTTCCTGTGTCTCCAAACCAGCCGCCAGAGCGAGAGTATGGTGGTGTGACTCCCCTATCTATGGCTCCGTGGGTGTTCCTGTTTGGCCTCACCATATCCTGAGTTCTTATGTGGGGAGCGGGACCAGAGATCCCGCATGAGTCCCTCCCTGCATGACAGCCAGGAACCCACATTCCTTCTAACCTGGTCCTCAGCTATGCATGGCCTGTTCCCAAGTTCACTTCATGGTCCAAGATGACTGCTCCAGCTGCAGCCATTCCATCTGTATTCCTCCAGGAGGGAAGAGAAAAAGGGAAGGAGAAGGGCACGACACTTCCCTGAAGTTACAGACACCACTTCTGCAGCTCAACTCTGCCCATTGGCAAAACCCTGACCATGTGGCTACACAACACTGGAAAAGTTGTGAGGAAAGGTAATCTATATTTCAAGTGGCCACGAGCCCAGCCAAAATTTAGGAGTTGTTTTACTGCAAAAGGGGAGGGGAAAAGATTTGGGAAGCAACCAGTAGTGCCTGCCCAGGCAGTCAGCTGCAAAAGGCTTCAGCAAAAGTTTCATAATGGGAGGGACACTCAAAATCAAATGACAGTGAGATATCATTTTACCTGCATCAGATTTGCAAAATATAAAAGGCCCAATAAATGCCAAGTCACATAGAGGTTGTAGAAAAATGGGAACTCTCACGACAGCCACTGCAAGTGTAAATTGCTGTTAAGTCCTTTGGAAAGCAATTTGTTTAGAGAAATTGCTTAAAGCAATGCTTAAGAAAGCTACAGATATTTATACTATAACCCACGAGCTCTATCCACTTCTAGACAAAGTCTCACATGCACTCAAGGACAAAGGTACAAAAATTGACAGCAGCACTATGGGTAATATTGAAAAACTGGAAACAACCAAATGTCCAGGGATTAATAAACTGTGGGTTATGCATGCATTGAATTATAATACAGCAATTAAGTTAAATGACCCAGAGCCACATGTATCAATATGGATGAATCTCAAAACATAAATTGAAAAGAAAATTGAATCTGTAATATTTCATTAAAAATGAAGAAAAAGAAAAGAGACATCATGTTAACTTTTGATAAACTAGGTGGTAGTCGCACAGGTGTTTATTACATCTTCTTTTTTTTAGGATTGCAACTGAGGGTTTTTTTGCAGTTTGGGGGGTAAATTATGCATAAAATTTACCATTTTAACCATTTAAGCGTGTAGTTCAGTGCCATTAAGTACATTTCCATTATTGTGCAACTATCACCACCATCCAGATCCAGAACTTTTTCATTTTCCCAAACTAAAACTCCCTATTCATATCCATTAATGCCTCCTTCCAGTCCCTGGCAACTACCATTCTACTTTCTGTCTCTGTGAGTTTGACTCCTCTGACCTCACATAAGTGGAATCATACAGTATTTGTCCTTTTGTGATTGGGTTTATTTCACTTAGCGTAAAATCTTCAAGGTTTATCAGTGTTGTCCCGTGACAGGATTTCCTTCCTTTTTAGGGCTGAATGATGTCCCATGGTATGTACACACCACATTTTGGTCATCCATTCATCTGTCAATGGACACTTGGTTGCTTCCACCTTCTGCCTATTGTGAATCCTGCTGTGAACATGGATGCACACATATCTGTTCCAGTCCCTGTTTTCAGTTCCTTTGGGTATATATCCAGAAGTGGAACTGCTAGGTCATATGGTAATTCTATTTTTAATTTTTTGAGGAACAGTATTCTTTATCATGTGTTTGAAATGGTTCACCGTAAAACAATTAACTATCTTTTAAAGTGCTTCATGATGGGAAGAAGTTGGGGGAACAAGTTGTGTTTTGTATCATCTTGAAGTAGAATGCCCTTATATGCCTCTGATACTCCGTAAGAAGTCAAAATATTTAGTGGGTGTAGCAGTGGCTCCCTCACATCGAAGCGCCTAGAAGTTTAATCTACACCCACACTGGTACTCAAGATGCCCTGGCCAGTGATGGCTTTATGAAGGCATAGGACCCACTTCAGATCAGTGAGATGGGAAAAGAAGTGTGTGTGTGTGTGTGTGTGTGTGTGTGTGTAGGGGGGTCCTTCAGGAAACTATTTCCTTACTCCTAAGACACTAGGAGAAGTGGCCTTGGTTTTGGACACGGCTGTTAGCTGTGATGGCAGGCAGCAATGCTGGCAAGTGCCGTCAACCTGAGGGTGGAGCCACACAGGGGATGGCAGAGCTGGAAAGTGGGAGGGGCTTCCAGTGTAGTGGAGGTTTTGGTGGTACGGTGGGTAATGCAGGGACAGGTACATGCAATAATTGTCCTATTATTTAAGCTGTTTGAAGGGAAGCTATTAATTAAGGTTAAAAGCATCTTTACTGATTCAGAAAAGAACTGCCAATGTAAAAAATTAAGCAAGTTATATATTCTCATTATTAACACTGAAGAACACAGAGTAAAGTTAAAAGTTCTCCTTCATTGTCCCTCCCCATCCTATTTTCCTCTTCTAGAGCTTTTTTTAATGACGTACATACAGAGTCTATATACATCACACACATTTTTTGTTTTAAGAAATTTTTGGCCATACTATATGTAGATCACTCTTTAACTTGCTGCCTTTTTTTTTTTTTTAACCTAATGTGTTTTGAAAAACATTGCATGTCAGGACTGAACCATCTACTTCATTTAAAAAAAGTGTTGCATAGTATTCCACCATACTGGAATACTCACATTTATTTCACTTTTACTTCATTGACTATCATTTAACCATGCCTCTTTGGACACCGGTGAAAAGACTTTTGAAGAGTACATTCACTGAAGCAGAATCCCTGAGTTCAAGGATAAGTGTATTTTAAGTTTTGATAGATGTTGACTAGCCTAGAGAATGCCTGTGGAGTTTAGGTGCCTAAATATCAAAGGGGCACCCTGTGCCCAAGGTCCCCGCCTACACGGCTGCTGGCCTCTTCCACCTGCTCTCCTCCAGGTGCCACCCCAGTGGCAACGGCATGCATTTTTCCTGGAATGAAGCCCTGTGTGTCCATAGGAAGAATAAGAAAAATGAGGGAAGGAGACACTGGCCCTGCCTTCTGGGAAAAGGAAGCAACGTTCAAGGCAGTTAGTGATTCACCAGGGATAATACTGAAAATATTAAATAACCTGTGTTAGGCGTATAAATCAGGACAGTGGCCCTGACTTAGAGCCCCAGTTGGGAGTCTAGAGGTCCCTGCTCAGCCAGACATTAACCCTTTACTTGTTAGATCTAAAAGTCTGGGGGTCCCAAGGAAGAAAGTGATGTATGCAGACAGGACTGGCCATATTAGTGCATATGGGCTGATGTCCTGGTGCCATTCCAAGGGGCTGTAAGGATCTGCAGAGTGGAACCCCAAGAAAGCTTCTAGGAGGAAGAGACTTTCTTGCAGAATTTGGGCTGGGAGCAAAAGCAAGCAGCCAGAGGTCAGCTGGGTGAAGGCAAGCCCTGATGCTCTACTTCCCTTCTCTGTGTAGTGTCCTCCTTTGGGCCCCTCCTCTTCCTAATCTGCCCAAAGAAATACACATTGAGCTGGGGCACATTTACTCAGTCTGAAAGAAACACTGCACTGATTTTTATCATATGAAAAGACTCCATCAAACCCTCTTTGACTTCAATTTTGTTTTGTGCAGTAGAAAAAGACAAGATTCCAAACTGACCTATTTTTCCTCCATATAGGGTTGAAAGGAACTTCAGACAGTGGAGCCAGCCCCTGGGACACACACTCATGGCCTTTTACCACAGAACTTTTTAACCGGCCAGAACTCCCTGAGGTCCGGAGCGGCCCTGTCTACTACTACCATGTTGTTGGACGATCTGATAAACCAAGGCACTCAGGGACCCCACATCAAGCCCCAAGAACCCTGATAAGGATCTATCATCGCCCATAGATCAGGAAAAACGGAGACCCAAAAAGGGAGAGCTGCCTGGGTCAAATAGGTATTCAGTAGGGGCAAAACCAGAGTTGAGGGCTGTTTGTGGGGCATCACTTTAGTGCCCTGATGGAGGAGTGTGGCTTGACATGGGGACACAGGAGACTACGGGGTGGGTGGGGGAGGGGCCCACAGCCAATTGCCCCTGCCTGCATAACTCAGGACCCAGGAATGCTTAATTCGTTTAAAGAGAAACACTGGAGACTGTCTGAGAGAGGTCAAGAAGCCTCAGGAGACCTTGGTTCCCAGTTCAGGCCATCGGAGGTGGGTCCTTCTCTGCCTCTGGAGGATGGGTGGGGAAGACGCCATCTTTGGTCTCTAGGTCCGAAGGTCGTTTGGCACCATCTCTCTTGCCTACTTCATTGCAGGTAGGGCCAGGTGGTTTTCCCCCTCTTCTTTCAAGGCTGTTTGCTCTACCCCCGCAGGTCTTCCATAGCCTTTTGCATGATGCCTGACTGGTGCTGCAAACACTGAGGTCCAGGGTCTCTCATGGAATCATGAAGGAGCAGGAACTTAAGGGGTGCTTCTTAAATCTGAGGGCCAGAAGAGGTCACCTGGGAACAAAGCCGTTTATTTTTCCTTTTAGCTCAGAGGATGAAGAGAGAGGGCATTGTCTTCCACAGAAAGACGCTGAAAACTCCTTTTTTTACAGCCTCTCCTGAGCGTGTCCAGCTGTTTAAAGTAAGGCCCGGGGTTTCCAGCACTTCGTGGAGTGCCGGCATAACGTGAGCGCCATGTGGGAACCTGTGTTAGGGAGGTGGGGCGCAGAGATTCCCATCCGGAGGCGGGGGGAGGGATCCATCGGTTTAAGGATCCATCACCTCGGGACCCGTACAGCCGCCGAAAGTATTCCCGTGGGGGATCTGGAAGTCCAACTCACCTGGAGGGCGCTTGGTGTCCACGCCCAGAGGGCGCTGCAGACTGGAGCCCACAGTGGAGGACCAACCACCTCCCTTCCCGCCCCACTCCGGGACCGCGCTTCAATGCTTTGGGGCAGGGCGGAGGGCAGTGCGCCCCTGTCACCCCCCGCCCCACCGCACACCCGGGAGCAGCGGAGCTGAAACGCCAGGAATCACTGCCTAAACCGCCCAAGGCTCGGGAGACCAGCAAAGCTCTGCCACGGCAGTGCGGGGGCGGTGCCGGAGCGCCGGGGGTGGGGCCATCCAAGGGGCCGGGCTGGGTAGCTCAGGGGGCGGGGTCCTGGGGGGTGGGGACTGGGGCTGGCCCCGAGACCTGGCGAGCTGGGGGTGGGGGGCTAGTTTTTGCAACGGCTAAGAGCTTGTGGGTTTATTATAAGGCGGAGCTCGGCGGGAGAGGTGCAGGCGGGAGCTTAGCCGGGAGGATCCAGCAGTAGAGAACTGACTGCAGCCGGCGGACCCCACAGCCCTTGCCCAGGACAGCCGCGCGCTGGGCATCGCCGGAGGGAGCCAAGCGCAGCGCACCCGCCGGAGCCGGCCCGGAGCCCCGCGCAGTCCGCGCAGCCCAGACCCGCGCAGCCCGCCGCGCCCCCACCGCCGGTCTAGGCAGCATGAGGCGCGCGGCGTTCTGGCTCTGGCTCTGCGCGCTGGCGCTGCGCCTTCAGCCGGCCTTCCCGGTGAGTGCAGCTGGGGCTGGGCTGGGAGGCGGCGGGAAGCCGGGGCTTGCAGGCCAGTTGAAGCCGGCGGCGGCACGTGGAGGGGGAGGGGAACCGGGGACTTTTCTTCCCGCGCTAGCCCGGCGACAGTGAACCCCGAAACCCAGGCCCCCTTCCCAATGCCTCTGCCGTCGATGGGCGCAGCGCGGGTCCAGCAGCTTCGGGCTGGGGGCTGGGGCGCCCGGCGGAGCGGAGCCTGTGCCGGGGTCCGGCGTTCAATTATGTAAAACGGCTCCACTTGCGTCGGAGCCCGCTAGCCTGCGGCGGCTCCCGGGATCGTTGGCTCCCACCTCGTCACCCCGGGCACCGCGGCGGCCGGGCTCCCCGCCCGTGACCCTGGAGGATGCAGTGACCGCGGCCACAACACCCCGCCTATAGACCCTAATTTAAACCAGACCCGCGGTGCCCCGGCGCCCGGCCCCTTCGGCGAAGGCAAGTTTGGGCGCAGCGGAGCCGGCGCGGGAGCGGGCGAGCGCATTTGCCAAGGAGCGGGGGCCGGAGCTGCGCGGGGACACGGGGCCGGCGGGCGGAGGTGGGGCCCTCGGGCTTTCCGTTGGCTGTCGGAGGGGAGCCGGGCCGAGCTGGCAGCGGGAGGTTCTGGGAAGTTGGCCCCAGAACGCTAGAGAGCCGCAGGAACCCAACTTCTGGGCTGAAGTTGTCCTGCCAGCGGAGGGGCGCGTGTCGGTCCTGGGGATGGCCGGGTGGGCGGGCGGCTTCCACGCAAGTGGACCTGGAATGGCCATTCCCCTCCCCCGGCCCGGCTTTGTGCTGAAGCCGCGCGGAGGGAAGGCGGGTCGCTTGGCCCGCCCAGTGGAGCTGGGAGAAAGAGGGACAAATGTGGATGGAGCCGGAGGCTGGGGGAAGCCTTTGGGTACGACACCAGCAAACACCTTTGGCGAGGGGTGGGTCTCTTCTATAGAGGGACCTGGCCGACAAAAAACATCCCGAGGGTCCCCAGAAAGTGATCTCCCGCCCCGGCCGCGGTTCGCTAGCCCGCCTTCCCCAATGGGGGCGCTTTGTTCTCGGCCCCTGTAACCTATTCCTGGGAACCGCCCCGCAGTGCCGGCCCTGGCATGGGCTGGGACCTGTGCCGCCGCCAGGTGTCAGCGCTGGCCGCTGGGTGTCCACGGCCACCCTCCAGCCCCCACACCCGGTGCTAGAGTCCCGAGGTCCTCTCCGCCGGCGGGGTCGGCCATCCCCTGGGATGCAGAGGGGAGGTTCGGAGCGAGGGGCTCTTCCCCTTCCGGAAGTGGCGGTTTCTCGCCACCACATCTGGACCGCTCGACTTCCCGGGCTCTGGCACAGGGAGGCACGTGGGCAGAGAAGGAGCACTGGCCGGGGGTAGAACCTCTACTTGTAATGTGGCATCTGGACAAGTCGCTCAGCCACTCTGACCCTCTATAAGCGTGTCCCTCTAGAATAATAGTAGCTCCCAGTTATTGAGAGCGTTGGGTATTTTACAGGGTCTGACCCCAGGTGAGGTGCTTCCCAGGTGACTGTTCTTGAAAGCATTTGGATGTCCAGTAGAGGGTCCCTGGTGCCTCTTGAATTGCTGATGAGTGCGTGTGCGTGCGTGTGCGTGTGTGTGTGTGTGTGTTGTGGGGGGATGCCATATCTGGGGAGTCGTAGGGACAGATAGGATTTCTGAGCTGGGTCTCCAGTGCAGTCCTAGCTTTCAGGTCTAAGAAGTTGGCGTCTGTCTTCTCCTTTGCTCTTTAGGGTTGTGGCTTCTGTAGAACTTAGCTTGTGCCTTGAATCATATTTAATACTCTGGAGAAGAGAGTGGAGGTGCTTGGCTTACTTCTCTTGCCCACCTGGCCTTACCTGGCTGCTCCACTCTCTCCAGACCCAAGATGGGGCCTCAGCAGGGATGCTGAGGTGCAGTGCTCCACCTATTTCCAGCCCGAATCGGAGGAGTGGTGGTGGTGGTTTGTTTGCCTGCCTTGGGGAGGCTGGCATGCCTCTGAGCTCCAATCCCAGAGCAACAGTTAACATGGGGAGGCTGATGGGATTTGAGATTCTCTGTGGACGTTTCCCAGAGTTTCCCGTGTGCTGGGAAGGGGCAGATGCTGCAGTATGAGGCATTTTTTTCCTCACCTAGAAACTTTGACACATTATGAAGACACAGGGCGCAGGAGGCAGTTGAGTCTCAAGGGGGAAAGGAGGGAAGAAGGGAGGCTCCTTAGAGCTGAGGTTGTGGGAGGGCTTCCTGGACGGGGTGGGTTGAGCTGAGCCTGAAAGCACTAAGCTTTGGGGTAATACTCTGCCTTGGAGCCTAGGTTTTCATTTTTCTTTTATAAAGTTTAGGTGTTTTTTTTTTTTTTTTCCCTTTCTCTTTCCCAGCCCTGCCCTCTCCCTCTTGCAGTGGATGTCCAGGTTTGGTTAAAAGCGAGGGCATAAAATGGCATAAAATATCTTCCCAGAGCTCTCTACAAAGCTTCCTAAAAGAAGCGAGGCAGTGGGATTTGCCTAAAATGAGAGGCTGTGCACCGCTTGCGGAGATCTGGCTCTCCGCGGGTTCTCCGGCCCCAGTGGGAAGCGGGTCAGAACCATCCCTGGGGACTGGTGAGATGGGGCGTGACCCCTGAACACCTGACTTTCAATGGGCCAGGGAAGGCTGCTCAGAACCACTCCCGAGAGAGAAGAGAACAGGTTTGTCTAAAAAGGTTTCTGTGTGTGTGTGTGTGTGTGTGTGTGTTTCCTGTGGTCTTTTGTTTCTGCCATACAAGAAAAATGGTTTGTTCTGGGATAGTTATTTGCTGTTTTCCTCTTCTCTTTCTTGAAAGGCATAAAATCTCTTTTTGCCTTAATTATGGGGGCTAGTAGAGACATTTCCCGATGGCCTGACTGAGTGGGTGGGGGCGGGGGCAGCGCTAACTGCCTCTGCCTCAGCTGGAGCCTTCCAGAGGTGATGTCACTCCTGGCTTCGGCTCCACTGGGAGGGTGGAGCCAGTTTAAGTCTCTACCTGTGGCTCATGGTGGGTTCCAATAAAACCTCATTAACCCAGATTAGTGGGGAGAGGGATGAGAGGGGAGAGGGACCTGGAAAGAATTAGTGAAAAAGCTTTAATTTGGGAGTATTTTATAGAAGAATCTTCTACTGCAGCAGAATTTGGGATTCGGAAATCCCTTAGGAATGAAGTATACAGGTTTTTTTCAGGGAGCTAAGAATCCATATTACCCTCAAAATATCCTTATTTTGGGCAGGGCTCTGTGAAATACTTATTTCCCTTCCTTTATTAACAGAAGAATACTAAGCATAATTGACTCTCTGGATGCCAGGGTCCTCACTGTCACCCCATTAGGTTGCGATATGTCTCCTGGGTTTATTGAGCTCCAAAGAGCACTTTGACCCTGTGCCCGGTGCTCCCAGGTTACCACATTTTGAATTCTGGTTTGTTCTTTTTCCTCTTCCATCCATGTGTGATAGCGGCCAGCAGTTCCATGGGTGTGCCGAAGTGTAGCCAGCAGCTTTTCGATTCAGTTAATTGGCACTTTTCTCCAGCAGTCCTAAGAAACGAAGCAGATGTGTTAGAATTATTTCTAAGGCAAGAGTTTTCAGCTCTGAGTAAGGGTCTTGCCTGTGGTGATGGCCACCACGATCTGTGATAGGTGGATCTTGTGCCTTTACAGACCTCAGCTGGGACCTCTGCGGTGTCCCTGCTAGTACCCAGAATAACAAAGAGGCTGTCGAGGGAAGTGCTTGCGGGCTCCCTCCGTGAACAGATGTGAATGACCTCTGGGTAGAAGCACCTGATGACCCTGTGTTCCTCTACCTGGCTTGAGGTGTAAGTGACTTGCCAGTCACAGGTAGCCTGGACCCAGCCAGGCTAACTCTCTGTAAATCTTGATTGGCCAGGGGCTCATACTTAGCTTGGGTACCGTCTCCATCTGTTCACCATGTTTATTTGGATTGTGGTGCCCTGTCTTAGTGCACCCATACTGTTTGGCAGGTCAGAAATAGCTTTAGGGTAAGTACAGCCCCAGGACCAAGTCTCAACTCTGCCACTAATTTACGTTATCTTGGGCGAGTTCCTTCACTTCCAAGTCTTGATGTCCTGTGTAAAGCAGATAACGTACCTGTTCTCCCTGTCTCCAGTCTGTCATTTGCATATTCATTGCATAATGAATGCGTGAAAGTGTTTGGTAATGAAAGTGCCAAAGGAAAGTTAGCTGTTGATAGAATTAGAGGCACCTTTAATTGAGTGCCTACCATTGAGTGCTTGGTACTGTTCCTACATTCTTATTTAATCTTTACCCCAAAACTTTACGATCTATATCATTGCCCCCATTTGTGCACGAAGCCTGTAGAGCTGAGCCCCTCCAAGGGGCAGAACCAGCATGTGTGTGTGCGTGGGTGTGTACATGTACACACACAGGTGTGCATGGCATGAATAAATTGATGGACTGTCAAGTCTCCCCTTGACCCCATGAAGTCCAGCATATGGAGCTGGCTGAGGCCTGCAGGGCCCTCCTGGGTATTTGCTGTTCCATCCCGAAGAACCATGGGCATGCGTGTTTTGAATCAGTGGGTGTTGGGGTGGGCTGAGCTGGCCTGAACAGTGCCTTTAGGTAAACCCAGGATTCAGGCAACATCCTGGGCGTGGGTCGGGATCACCTTATGGACAGGCGAGAGCTCCTCCCAGGAAGTCTCCGTCAGGAACCAGTGGGCTCACGAGCAGAGTGCATTGGTGCAGGTGGGCGAGGCCTGACAGGGGCACACTGTCCCCAGGTTTGAATGGTACCCTTACTCTTACCCCCAGGGCAGCAGCCAGCCTGAACTCTCTTCATGGGCGCTGGGGAAACGTGCAGAATTAGTCGATCCTTTTCTTAAGCCTGGGAGTACAAGTCAGGTTACCAGACCCAGGACTTCTGGCTCCTGTGCTGGTTTCCACCTTCTGGCCCCCTCCAATGCCAGGTTCTGCTGCGGGAGCAGCCACATGAGAAATTGGTCATTAAATGAATTCTAGTCCACAACCCTGGTAGTTTTACAGAACAAACTATTTCCTTATTTTCTCCTTCTTTTCAACAACCAATTTTGGAGTCTTGGGTTGAAAGCCACCCCCACCCCCAGGGCCTGCCTAAGTATGTCTAGAGAGAAGGAATGGGATTAAGGGAGTCTGTGGAAAGAGGGCTTTTGGCGCCAGGACCCTGCACCCTGGAACACATTCAGCACGGTGTCATTTCCCTTTCAGCTGTTCCAGCAGAGGCTGGGCTTTGGATAGGAGTGTGCATTCTGGAACCTGTCTCTGAGTGGGCCACAAGTACTCAGTGAGCGCCCCAACAGTGCCGAGGGAGAGCAGGCATGTGTCTGTCCCTTCACACAGGCGGCTTGTTTGGGACGCAGGCTATAGAGGTGAGGCCAGAGACGCAAGACCCTGCGCTCAGGGTCACTTCAGCAACTGCACCTTCCAACTCCGCCGGATAAGGGAAGCCCCTGCACAGCCCTGGGAAGGACTGGGTTTATCTGTGTGATGTTACTGTTTCTGTCTAGCCCCAGGAAGCTGGCATTGAGAGGGGAGTCAGCACTAGAAGGTCCCATGCATTTCCAAGCCCCAGGCAGGGACACCGAATTAGCTCCCCTGGGCTTGGTGCTATGGGAGCCAGAGTGGGGGTGGCATGGTGTAGCCTAAACTTCCTCTGGAAAGTGTCCTGCTGCCTTGTCAGTCTGTGCAGGTTTTGGAAGCCTGTGGGTCTAGTGGGGACCAAAAGTGTTGGAGGCAGGCTTATGGGGGAAAGAGAGTGTAGTAAGCAGTCTTGGGGCTTGGGACCCTCAGGTCGGGAGAGGGAAGTCTGGTGGCTGGACCTGCTGCTGGACTCAGTCATGTTTCCTGTTGGCTCAAGCACAGAGGCTTCCAGATGCATCCCCCCTTCTGCCTCTGGAGCCCCTTGAGGGTCTCTCTCCTCCTGGCATTTATGGCTCTGTGGGCTGCCTAATTATATGTGGAGGCTGCTCCTCCTCTGCCCTTTAGCCCTGGGAAGAACTCTTCAGAGAGAGAGGCAGACGGAGGGAGAGAGAGAACACGCAGGTGTGGGGTGGTGGCCCTGGCCAGAAGCATGGGTTGCAGCTGTGGCTGGTCTTTGCCTGGATGTCCCAACTCGATTTCCCCATTGGGCTTTCTCTGCTCATTAGGCTTCAGTCTGAGTTTTTTGGGAAACCTGGTCACCACCTATCTACAACTTCCTCTGCAGAAACCGGGAAGCTGTCTTTATCTCTCTTTCCCTCCCTCTCTTTCTGGTGGACTTTTCCCTTTTTAAATGTAGCCCTGACACTCCTCCGTCCCTGGCTTTAGAAGTCTGTGGAAGTTACTCCTACAGGAAAGAGCAGCCAGGACACCCGAGTCCCAGTTTGGCCCCCGACTATGTGGCTTGGGCAGGCCATTGCCCCCTGCACCTCAGTTCCCCATCTGCTCAAAGGGCCTCCTTTCCCTTCTTCAGCTCTGAAGCCATGTGGTTTTAGAGAGATGTTGTCCTGGGAAGGGTGAAGGTGGCCCTGGGGGACTTGGCGGGAGGGGGGCTGGTGGTCCTCCATCATTATTCTTTTGGGGACTTGAAGTAGCACCAGCTACTGGAGGGGTCATCTATGGGGGTGGAAGTCAGGGCAGGCTGCTTGGAGGTGGACTTGGAGTTCGGTGTGGGAACTAGAGGTGGACAGAGGCCCCTAGGCAAGGTCTGGCTGGGGTTGTGGGCCAGGCGGTATTCTCTGCACACAGCCAGGCATCCTGGCCACTTGCCTCAGATCCGCTCATCAGCAGGAATGGGAGCCACGTCGGGCAGGTTGGGGCAGTGGGGAAGGCGAACGTGTTTATCGCTCCGCTCATCAGCTGACTCATGGTGCCAGGTCCTCCGCTGGGATTCATCCAGCCAGCCCTGACCGTGAGCCCAATGTGTGGGGGGAGCACAGTGAGGCCGGCTAGGGCTTGGGGGCCTGGCCTCCAGCCCTGGCCCTCCTCTTGAGTGCTGAGTGACTTTGTGTATGGGCCTCTTTTGACCTCAGTGAGCCCATCTGAAACGAGGAGAGGGTGCTGAGGGGCCGAGGTGAGACCATGCAGCTGGGGCTGGTGAAGTCTTGTGGCTGTGTCACAGGACTGGTGGGTGTCTGGGCATGGCCTGCCTCTGCTCCTGCTGCCCCAGGAGAGCTCTGCCTCAAGCACGGGGACTGTGAACCAGACCTGACTTGACCAGATCTAAAGCCCAGAGCCTTGGCACCCGCTATGTGCACAGCCCTGTGTAGATGGAGAGGGGTCCGTGCCTGGTCCAGGGGTGCATATAAGACAGGGTGACCATTACTGGAACCAAACAGGAGGGGTGGTCTGTGCAGAGAGACCAGAGGGGCAGCGGGGACTGACGATCCTTCAGCCTGAGAAAGGGTTTGTCTCACAGTCCCACAATATAGCAGTTTCAAATCAGGAGCTCGGGTTGTAAGGCAGAGCATTTTCTGGCTATGGGAAGCCTTAGGGAAGGTGGGGGGCGGGGTCCCCCCAATAGGGGCAGCAGCAGCAACAGAGGCTCCAGTCCTGTTCTGGGACCACTTTTGGGTACTGTTGATCTCTAAAGGTGTTGATACTGTACCACCACAGTGATGCTGAATTCATTCTCTTTCCCACTTGGGGCTCCTGGTACTTCCTGTGGCCACGTTGGCTCTTGCTGGGTGCCCTTGGGGCCCTTAGCAGGCTGAGGATTCTGGAGCCTGGCCCGGGTGGAGGCACATGGGGAAGTGGGAGAGAACTTCTGGAGAGCCAAGGTGAGCTCGTCCACCCCTGGCACTTAGCATGTGCTGGGCACCAGGAGGCCGCAAGAGGACTTGAGGAGTGGCACTGCCAGTAGCACCATGGTGACCACTGATGTCAGGGCCTTGCTGACCTGGTTAGGGCCTTGACTGTGTCAGTTCCGTGGTAGGGACACAGAGGCGGCACTGGTTCTCAGCATCTCGCTGCCCAGGAGACTATCTGGGGCCTTGGTGTCCTGTCTCCAGGGAGTGTCCTGCATGGATATGTAGTCAGGTTTGGGCTCGCAGGGCCCCAGGCTTCAGGGTGTTTCAGGAGCCTGTGACATCGTTCCAGCTTCTCCCAGAGAGAACCCCTGGGGTGAGGTACTGCTGTCCGTGGTGACAAAATCTCTTCCAGAATGCGGTGTGGTGAGGGTCTGGGCAGCAAGACCTGAGGTCCCGGCCAGGAGAATGGGCCCACTTGGGCTGAGCGAGATCTTTAGGCTCTGCTCATGCCTCCCCTTCCCACCGCCCACAGGCCGTCTGGGTGGGAGTGGGAGGGGTGATGAGCATAGGTGCACAGTTTTCCTGCGGCGGGCTCAAGCCAGGAAGCCAGCCCCCAGGTCTCCATGGTGAGTCTGAAGCAGTGGCTGAGGCATCCTGGGCTCTGGGAATTGTGCGAGGAGCAGAGCCCCTGACCTCACCCCCGTTCTCTCTGACCCCCTGTGGAACAAGACCATTCTGCTAGACCCCCATCTAGCGTCTGCCGACATTTGAGGTAGTACTGGGGCCCAGTCTGGGGTCCTGAAGCCTTGGGGCTGGGCAGGTGAGGTAGGACCCAGAGCAGGCTAGTTAGTTAGCCTGCCTTGGTTAGTCCCACTTGGGTCTGGAGCAGAGAGAGGTGCTGTGTAGGGGGCTGGGAAGAGCATAGGACATGGAGTCCGGCTGACTCAAGATCATTACCAGGGTCCATCACTTCCTCCCTTTGTAATCGGGCACATTTTTTCACTTGCCTCTAAGTCCCAGTTTCCTCATCTGTAAGTTGTGGGTTTTCATGTCCTGCCTCAGAGGCTTTTAAAAAGATCCAGTGAAATAACATGTGGCATGATTTGGAGTTCCTTCCTTCCCTGGGCTCAGAGGAGCAAGTCTAGGGGAACTTGCTTGGGGAGTCCCTGGGGAGAGCCCCTGGTGGCTGTGACTTGGGGAAGGGGTGCAGTCTGACCTGGCCTGGCCATGTAGTCCCTCTGTGTGAATGGCCAGCTGGTTTTACCCCAGAGTGCTGATGTAACAGGGTCTGCAAACATGGCTTTTGCCCCTTCTCAGAAATATGAGCCTCCTCTGGCAGGCAGACTTTGCTCGCCTCCATCTGACCTCTGCTAGGGGTTGGCTCCTGATCCAAGGAGGTGTGGGCTGGGCTGGCAGGCAGTGGGAAGAGGCCCGGTGAACCCAGACACCAGGGCACCTGGGTGGGGGCTCAGGCCAGCTGAGCAGCACCTTTGGCTGTGGGGGATGTTGGCCTGTGTTTTCTGAAAATGCAGACTGGGTTTGCCCCACCCCTAGGGTCCTCCTTTCTGCACTTTTCCCAGTTTTCTTCCTGAGGGTAAGAGATTGAGCCCCGGTGGTCTTTACTGCAGTCTTTACAGCAACACGATACTTAACAGCATGCCTTCTAGAGGAAGACTGCCTGGTCTCAAGCCATCTCTCTAGCATTTCAGTGGCTGTGTACCCTGGGACAAAGTACTTGTGCCCTTTGCCGCAATTTCCTCATCTGTGAGATGGCTATGGCACTAGAATCTAAGGTTATTGTAAAGATTAGGTTAATTAATTCAAGTTAAGTGCGTAGACTAGTACCTGGCACGTAGTACTCAATAAATATTAGCTGTGATTACTGTTTTCTCTTAAGGCCTAATTCAGGTATTTCTGTTTTTCAAGTAAACCCCAGCCCAGGTTAGATCCTTAGGTTCTTCCTTCCACCCGTGACTGTTTCTGAGCTGTGGGCAAGGTGTTATGGCTACTTAACCTTTTTGAGGTAGCTCTGAGCTCCTAAGACTGGGACTGCATCCATAGTCCCCCTTTCAACCGCCTCAACACCTGGTCCTCCTTTCTCTGCCTTAACACCTGCTGTGCGCAGATGCTGCCAAGGTCCTGGAAGCTCAGCTGGGCCTTTGAGACCATGTGAACCTTCCAGCCATCCAGAGGCCTCCGGACAAGGACAGGCTAACAGTGAAGGGGCTCGTGCTGCTTTGCTTCCGTTTGGGCTGGGGTCCCACCAGTAATCTGGGGAGCAAGCCTAGTTTGTTCAGACCCAGCCTTCACAGAAAATTCTGGTTTCTGTTACTCAGGCCAGAAAGCACCAGCTCCATTCTGCCTTGGGACCCCCGTGAGACCCCTTTAAGGACACTCTGCCCTTTCTGTGTTTCTCTCTGTCTGAGCTTCCAGCAGCCTCAGTGCTCACTTGGTCTGAATTGTACCTGATCTTAGAGCAGGTTCCCAGACTAGCCCAGTATTCATCTGGATGTGGGAGAGGAGAAGCCATGTGTATCTGTGGCTCAAAGCTAGAGCGAAGGGAACTTAGTCTCTTTCTTGGGCATGGGGTTGGCTGGCAACCATATTCTGATACAGGTTAAAAATTTTGCTTTTGGGCAGCTGTTTAGCTCAGTTGGTTAGAGCGTGGTGGTGGTGCTCTTAACAACAAGGTTGCCGGTTCGATCCCCACATGGGCCATTGTGAGCTGCGCCCTCCACAACTAGATTGAAACAACTACTTGACTTGGAGCTGATGGGGCCTGGAAAAACACACTTAAAAAAATAAATAAAAGTTACTTAAATTTTTTTTTTTTTTTTTTGCTTTTGGCATCTTCCAGAATCCTTTTGCAATTCTTTCCCATCTTTCATAGCTCCTACTCGCCCCTAGTCCTCCAGTTCCAGAATTCACCCCTCCCCCATATAGAGCTGATTTACGCCTACTGTGAGTGACTAGCACTCCTTAGTCTTCCCAAAGGTGTTTTCATTTTAAAGGGTTACTCCTGTATCTGCAGGGGCACTGAGAGGAGAGATCTGGGTGATACAGTGCAGCCCCTCCCTCCATATGCACACAGCTGGAGCCCCGGCTGGCTGCAGGTTTGTCAAAAGCTACAAGTTTCTGCCTCCATGAAACTTAAGAATGCTTTATTTAGCCAGAGCTGGGGGAGGGTGTCTCTGTAAGCCCATAAGCTAGAGGTGTCAGGCCCCCAAGCCTGGTGGAGTCTGGGGATTAATCAGCTGGGGAGCAACAGTTCCAGGGACCCTCATGAGGGGCTGTCTGGGGGATCCTCCCCAGAGCTGCTGGTCCTAGCTGTCTTGTTAGGACAGCCAGGGCTGCGGAGGGACAAAGCTCTGGAGGCTTTGGCTGCTCCCTCTGCTCCTGTAGGTTGCCATCCCCAGGGTCACCTTCATGGGGGGTATCTCCAGCATCCTGCCGAGGCCATAGCCCACTTGGGAAGCTGAGAGCAATGACACCAAGTCACTGTGATCAAGTATTCCCTCCCACTGCTGATTACCATGTTTGTGGCATGGCACCCCTCAGGTGGCAGCCTGCTGTGGCCGCTACATCTTGCTGCCCCTCGAGGGTGGGCTTTGACTCCCCAGCCACAGACGAAACTAGGAGCCCCTTTGGCACCACTTGGCCAAGCCCCTGTTATACAATGGGCAACTGGAGACAAGGTCTTTTCCAAGGTCACCCAGTAAGTTGGGAACAGAGCGCCCAGGCTACAACCAATTTTTCCCAATAGCTACTCCTTGTCTGGCTTCCAGGGAAGCACCGGTACAGAGGCTGGCTGGGCCCGGCTGGGAGGCCTTGCTCAACACTGAGTGGAATCCTGTCCAGCCCGGCCCAGGTTCTGGCAGGTGGGGAAAAGCAGAGGAACTGGTCTTCCAGCTCCTGCCCCACACCCAGCCCTCAGCTGGGCCTGCTCTGAGACAAGTCCTGGCTCGCGAGCTAGAGGCAGCGCCCGCTCTGTGGAGGGGTGGCTGTGGGGGTGCCGGTGGCAGCTCTGACCTGGTTTGGTTATCGGGGCTAGCACTGGCTGCCAGCCTCTCCTCTCAACACAACCCTAGCCTCTTGGGGTACCCCAAGCAGGCAACATGGGGCAGTGTGGGGACAGCTGAGGTAGAGGAGTAGGTGCCCAGGATGTCCCTCAGAAGGCCCCTCTTAGCAGAAGTGCTGATGGGGGTTGGGGCCTCCTTGGTGTCCTTAGGGATGCACATTCTCAGGGGGAAGGCAGAAGAAGCCCCTTCTCGGCCTACCTGCCCGGTCCCCAGGCCCCTCCCACGCTGAGTCCGGGGCATCAGCCCCTCTGCAGGTCCCAGCTCGACTTGATTCTCAGAGAGAGACACTGAGCTGATAAATTACTGTGCCTGTCAGGCCGGAAATGCTGAAGCTGCCCCGGGGCTTGGTGCTGCCCCCCTCCTGGGAGTGCTGGCAGAGGGGGAGCTTTCAGGGTCTGGAAGCCACAGCTGGACATCTGTGCCTCCTCAGGGGCCTAAGCTCGGGCAGCTCTCAAGTTAGGAAGGAAGCCTTGAGAGAGGAAGTGATTTATCTGCCGCCGCCATGATATCTGGGGGTGAGGGGACAGGAGGGAGCCCAGTTTACTGAGGCCCTGCCCCTCCCACCTCCCCTGCCGTGGCTGTCCACTGCCACCTGACCACCCCACAGCACCCTGGCCTCACCGATAAGGAATTGGGGTCACTGCTCCCAGATCTCCACCTAACCTGTCAGAGCCCTGAGGGAGTTTCGGGTTTTCCAGTCAAAGTGGAAAACAGGTCCAGAGAGAGACAGAGAGCTGCCCAGGTCACTGAGCAAGGCAGCATAGAGCTGGCCCTCACCTTGGGGCAGCGACCTGATCAGGGCTCTTTCCACGCTGACATCCCTCGCTCTGGTCTTTTCCTGAGACCCTTGCTCCAAGATACTTTGGGTTTGACCTGCTTGGACCTTGCGGTCTGTACTTAGGCCATGTTCACCAGGGCTAAAGGTGGGGGTCCAGATGATCCCCCAGATGAGGGAAGGCAGAGTCACAGACTGCAGTGGCTCAGGGCACCTGGGCATTTGGTGGGCCTCAGGAGTGGGGCTTCGTGTTTTGCAACATTCTCTTCCCCTGCTAGCCCTGGACAGGCAGCTGGTCCTGTAAGTGGGCACCGAGGAATCTGCTCCCCTCCCTGGCCCAGCCCTGTCTCAGCTTCTAGTAGGGCCCACCCCAGAGAGAGAGTCAGCAGCTCTCCCGCTCTCCCCTGTCGGTTTTAGCCAGGTCACTGCATCAGGCCAACCAAGGGGAAGACAGCTGCCTGGAGGAGGAGCTCGGCCCCAGGCAGGCAGGACGGATGCATTTTGCTTTTCTTTGTTTCCTGCTTCTTGCACTGCTGGGAATAGGGGATCAGTGCTTCTGGAAGTTCAGAAGCTCCCCCAGCTTCACGGTGAGGACAGTTATGACCAACAGATACCTAAACCCTCTTTCCCACTGGATGCTGCAAAGGCTGCCACGCCACTGAGGCCCCCAGCACTGCCAGTGTTTGTGACTCAGGGCTCAGTGGGGTCTTCTTCAGCCTGCCTGGGGACTTCAAGGCCAGCCTTAGTGTCCCCTGTAGGGTGACCCTCAGCATCTCCCCCTTCTGGAATCCTCCTGAAGTGGGGTTCCTGGCTGTCGGCCCTGGGAGCTCACCAGGATCAGACCTTTTCTTACCTGCTTTACTCCCCAAATCCCCTGGATGATGGTCTCCCAAGTTTTGCAGTTGAGAACCCTGTTAAATATCAAAGTCTGTGACCTCCTTACACAGTATTATATTTTTAGCATGTGTAGATTTTTTTCAATCAACATGGTCCTATGAACTCAGTAATGCATTTTAAAGGATCTGTGTTTTATCCCTCACTTGAGTCGAGCAGCAGGTGACATGTTAGTGATTCAGTATGTTGGTTGGAAACCACAGGTCTTCGGACCTGGTAGCTGTGGCTGGTAGGGTGGTGGGGGGAGGGGGAGAGGTCAGCCCGGAGTTAGAAGCTCCTTCCTGGAACCTCTCGGAGATGCCCACTTGGTGTCCTGCTTTGTGACCCTGCCAAGGAGCCTTCATGCCCAAGATGTTCTAGAGGGATGCTGAAACAGCTCAGGGCCCCACAGCCAGACAGGCCAAGCTCTACTCGGATGGAGGTTCCCGAGGGGGTGGCTCTCGTCGTGGCCAGTGTAGGGTGAGAGCTGGCGGGACTCGCCTTGAGGCTGCCTTCTTGAAGCTTCTCTGCCAGCCCTTCTTACCCACAGACTCCCCACCTGCTCTTGGGTGTGGCTGGCAGCTGCATGATGAAGACTCAGCCCCTGCTAGCCCTGACCTGGTGCCCCTTGTCATCCCCTCTCCGGCTCTTGAGCGTGGGCTAGCAGGCACCTGGGCCCCTCTGCCTCTGGGGCAAGGACAGGAATGCTTCCTAGGACTTGTTGAGGAACTTGAGGCAAGTTTCCCTTAAAACAGATGGGCCAGCAAGGGAAGGTGGTCCGTGGGGCTGGGGAGGGGGAGCAAGATGGCAGGTGAGAAGTGCTGCCTGGAAGTCTGCAGACATTTACTGCCGCTGCCCAGTGGCCTTGGGCAAGTCCCTTATCCTGTCTGCCCTTGATCCTTAACTGTGGGAGATGCTAATCTCAACCCTGCCTGCTTTCCCTGCAGGTGAGCTGTAGGAATGAGAAGTGTTTCCAGTGTCAGAGAAGGCCTCGCTCCTTGCATACCCTCTATCCTCTTACAGCCCTGATGCCAGGGCTTCTCTCTTCCTTCCCACGCAGCGCCCCCGGGTGTGGCCAAGCGCCCAGTGTGGCTGAGACACAGATGGGCTGACTCTTCCTGTCACACTCCCTGGCCCCCAGCCCCCATGCGTCTGCCCCATGACCTCCAACCCCTACCGGTGCCAAACCTGGCTTTGTCCTGTTAGGCCAGTGGGCTTTCAAGGGTCTGTACTGTGGGCGGGGAAGGAGCAAATTGGCCCTTACTTTGAGCAGACGGAACATGTGGAAGTTGGGACCTTACTCACCACACGGGTTTTGATGTGTTGTATGAAAAGCTGACGTTCCTGTGACTGGGGAGGTTAAAGGGCCCCATGAAAGGTGTGGGCTGGCTTGCCTGTCCTTCCTATCCCACACAGCTTGCGGGGGGTTCCGAGCTGGGCCACCCTGTCCCAGAGAAGCCCCGGCCGCAGCCAAGTGGCCTCTTGGAAGGACCAGGGTCAGAGGCAACGCTGAGGAGAGCCTCACATGTGGCCACAGACTCTTAGCAACAGGACTGCTAGGTGAAACCGGAT
Organism: Rhinolophus ferrumequinum; assembly: GCF_004115265.2. NCBI lineage: Eukaryota > Metazoa > Chordata > Mammalia > Chiroptera > Rhinolophidae > Rhinolophus > Rhinolophus ferrumequinum. The sequence goes on from NC_046296.1 coordinate 58,678,764, forward strand.
GTCTCACCCCACACCTGAGTCAGCTGGCAGCTGGTGATCCAAGTTCAAACTCAGCAGTTTCTGCTAATTTCCTCCCCTGGGAGCTGAGGCCATCACAGGAGGTTGAGGTGGAGGGAGGGGTTGGGGAGGTCACTGTAGTCCATCCCCCTCAGTGGAGACCTAGTCCTGAGAGGGGAGAGGCTGCCCGGAGGCCAGGGAGCTGGTTTCAGTGGAGAAAGTGTTTGCTTAAGACCTTGTTGTGTACACAAGATCCATGGAGGGATAAGCTGAGCAGAGTTGAGGAAACAAATTGTTTTTAGGGACTGGGCAGATCTAAAGTCTTATCTAGTCACGAGAGAGGCCCTGCCCTTGGGAAACTGCTAACCTGTTGGGGCTTCTCTGTAGGTGAGAGGCTGGGCCTCCCTGGCATTCTCTGCAGCATCTGGCATCTCGGGCGGTGCCTCCAAGCTTGGCAGGACCCCCAGTGCCTTGAGTTGTGTGCAGGCCTCAGTTTCCTCATCTGTGACCTAGGGCCTGGACTGGTGGCTCTGGCTTCTGCTGTGGGAAGACTCGGCACTCTGTACAGTGCTGTGGAGGCTGGTCTGGCTGGAGCGCTGACCTCTGCTCCATGACCAGCTTTCTCTAAAAGGGAGGGAGTTGGTGTGTCGGGACCCATGCTCAGCCCCAGGGACTCCTCGGGACAGTGAGGGTGGGCAGAGGCCTTAGACAAAGGTGAAGCAGGATCTTGGTAAGTGTGGGTGAGTGGGGGGGTCCCGTGAATGCTTGTTCCCCTAAGCTGCCCAGTTGGGAGCAGTCTGCCGTGGGCCTGGGTAGGAGTATTTGGGGGGGGGAGTGCCCACTCTGTACCTGCCTGGAGGCAGTAGTCTTTGTTACTGAACGGGGGGGATGGGCTTGGGGAGGCTGGAGCCCGCTTCTAAGTTCTGTGGTGGCAGGACAGCTATTTGAAGCACCACTGGGGATGGCAGAGACAGGATGTGGGCTCAGGTGCAGGTGCAGGTGGAGGTCAGGGTCTCTGACTGTTCCTTGTAGATGGGCCGTGATGGCTCAGATAGGCCCTTCTGGGGCCCAAACCCTTTTACTGGATTTTGAGGGGAGGGGTTGGGGGAAGGTACAGTTTGAGTTTTGTCCTTTCAGAGGAAGCTCAGTAGTATTTCTAGCCTCTCAGTTTCTACACGTGTCTGAAGCTTACCTCTCACCTAGGCCCCGGATGCAAAGCCCCAACCTGGTCCAGCTCTGCCCCAGGCAGCCTCTGGAGGCCAGAGGGCTTGTCTCTCCCTGTTCTGCTCCACTCAAGAGTGAGACCCTGTGGCCTGTGGCCTGTGGCCCGTGGCCAGGACCTGGTGGGTCTTCGTGGGCTGAGGAAGCCCCGTTCCCTGAAGCCCAGCCTCGGGTGGGACCTGCCTTCTGACAAGTGTGCACAGAATCTCCTGCGAACCTCCTGCCCCCTCTTCTTCTGAAACCCTACCCACCTCCATCGTACCTCCTCCCAGACAGGCCCAGAATCCTCCTCTCCATGCTGAGCATCTCTTGTTCCCTGAGTTCTAGCAGCCCCCACTGTCGGTGGGGTGCTTACTGTGGGCCAGACTCTGTTAGGTTCTTCATGTGTATGAACTCATTGTATTTTTACAATCCTGGAATGTAGATAATACTATTGCCCCATTTCACAGATGGGGAGACTGAGGCCACAGGAGGGTTAGTGATGACCCAGGGCCATTCAACTAGTAAGTGGCAGAGGTTAGGGGATCGCTAAAGACTGTGAGCTCTGAACTATGCTATCCTACTTCTCTACTCATTTTTTTTGTTCTGGCCTGTGACCTTGAGGCCCTCTCAAGTTAGACTGTATTACAGGGCTGTTTGGGTCAAAGTCTTGTTGCTGAACAGGATACTCATAGCTCCTCTTCCTGCCACCTGGCTGCTGGATCCTCTCTTCCCCACCTGCTGTCCTGGAGCCAGTGTTTCTGCGCAGGCCCAGTCAGCTATGTGTGGTGTATCTTGCCTCCTGGCCCCACTCCCTGGTCTTGCCAATGCAGCCGCTGCCCCAGGCACTGTGGTACCTGAAGCCTCTGGGCCAGGCAGGCAGCATTCCCGGGGTGGCTGTTTGCACACGGGGCCTGTTCTGGGCCCATGGCCCGTTTGTCAGCGCCTCCTTAGTGCAAGGCTCCCTTTAGATGAGTGTCATCTGTCCCCAGCCTGATGAGCATGCCCGTCCTTCCTTCCCCAAGTGGGCCTGGACCCAGTGCTTCCTGTGGATGAGACGCAGCCCGTGCCCATCCCTGCCCCCCCCCCCACAGGTCCCTTGGTCCCCTGGTGCCCAGCATTCCTGGAGGCTGCCTTTCTGGAGCCAGGGCTCTGTGGCATTGTTCGTGGGGGCTCTGGAAAGCCCCAGTCTTGGACCCCGAAGCTCCCTGGCCAGTAGCCCCAAGACCTGATTCTCAGTGTAAGGTGGGCTGATGGGGTCTCATGGGAGCCATCGCCTGTGTTGCCAGTATCAGTGTCTCGGGCAGGATCTCTGTGTCAAGGACACAGGGCTTTGTCATCATAGCATTAAGAGGTGTGTAGAGGACCAAAGGATTGCCCAGAGCTGAGCATCCTGAGCCACCCACGACGGCTTCCTTCCTGTGCTGTGTGTGGGGGGAGGCGGGGGGCAGGGGGACATTTACTCAGCTGTATAGGATGGGGACCCTGGAATAGCAGGATCCTGACCAAGCCTCCACTCATACCATTTTCTGATCTTCTCCCAGGAAACTGTTGCCACAAATGTGCCACCCGAAGATCAGGATAGCTCTGGGGATGACTCTGACAACTTCTCTGGCTCAGGTGCAGGTGAGCTGGGATGAGGGCCCCACCCCGACATGGCATCAGGCTGTTGGCTGGGGCCGGCGGTCAGGCAGCTCCCTGGCTGAGCCCAAAGAGCGATGCTGGGGAAGAGGATGGCATGTGCCCTGCAAGGAGAAGAAAGCATGTGTGGGTGGGGAATGACTGCTGTGGGTTCCAGGAGGCTCCACAGGCCACCTGCTACAGACCGTGGACTACTTACTACTCTCTTCACTCACTGGGCAACCTTTGGAAGCTTATTTGACTTCTCCAAGCCTGTTTCCTCATCTGTAAAATGGAAATAATATCTTGACTTCATAAGATTGTTAGGAACTGTACACGGTAGCACAGAGCCTGGTGGGGTGTATATCTTTACAAATGTTCCCTTATCTTCCCCATTTTCCCTTTCCCCAGGGGAGCGAAGTCCCTAGCTAGATGTGGTCAGGAGGCCTCCCAGAGGAGGGGCTTTTGAGCTGGACCTCAGAAGAGGGCTGAGGCCATCCATGGGGGAAGGAGGAAAGGCAGGGGCCCAGGAGCTGGGAGGTAGGACATGAGCCTCTGTTCTTGGGGGCCTGGACCTTTCTGGGGAGAGAGCAGGTGTAGCCGGGAGGGAGCCCAAGAGGTTTGTGCACTGGGGATAAGGCATTCAGGTCCCCAAGGATGCCCCCACCCATGGAGCAGGCTTCAGCAGGTACAGGAAAGGTTTCTTCCCACATGGCTTTGGTATCTCATGGCTCCAGAGACCGGGCTATCTCCATACAAAGGCAACTCTCCTTGTCCATTTTCCAAAGTCAAGTTTAGCCTCAGCTGGCTCTACCTGGGGGACAGAGCTTCTCATGGGAGGACGAGTTTGCTATGCTGGCCTGGGAACCGGAGCCATAGGTCCTCACCCAAGCCATCCTCACAGCCTGAGCTTGGCTGGTCTAGATGTTCTGAGGTCTCCCCCACCCCAACAAGCTCTGCTTCTGGCCTTGCAGGTGCTCTGCAAGATATCACCTTGTCACGGCCCACCCTCTCCACCTGGAAGGACCTGGGGCTCCTGACAGTCGTGCCCACAGCTCTGGAGGCCACCGGCACTGACAGCGTCGCTGTCTCCACCTCCATCCCGCCGGCTGGAGAGGGGCCTGCGGAGGGAGAGGCGGTGTTCCTGTCAAAGGAGGAGCACGACTTCACCACCCAGGAGAAGGATACCACCCACCCGCCCCCTGAGACCTCGCCACACCCCACCACCCACCGGGCATCAACAGCAAGAGCCAGCACTGCCCAGGCACCTGCCACGTCTCATTCCCACAGGGCCATGCAGCCGGACCGCCATGAGACCTCAGCTCCCACAAGGCCTGGCCACCTTGACCCTCGCATTCCCAGCGTGGAGGACAGAGGTCCTTCTGCCACTGTGAAGGCTGCCGAGGACGGAGCGGCCATCCAGTTCCCAGCAGGAGAGGGTTCTGGGGAGGAGGTGAGTGTCTGCCCGCTGTAGTCCTCTGCGTTTCCTGGGACGTTGGGTGGCCTGTGGGTGAGGTGGCCCCTGGTGCCTGGTCGAGCACAGAGCCTTGGGGTGGGGGCACGGGTTGGTCACCTGACACGCTCAGCACCCTGTGTCCTGTGAGCACATCATTTCCCTCACTGTGCAGATGGGACAGGGGCCTGAGGCCCCACATTCCCCACCTCCAGGACCGAGTCCAGGGTGGGACGACCTAAATACGAGACCAGAACAAAAGAGTCCTTTAAGATCACCAAAAAGAGGGCTTCCCAGACTTGGGCAGGTCCCTGCTGCAAGTGTCTAAGTTCTACCAAGCCGTAGTCTATCTTACAGTGGCGTGGTAATTTCACTTTCCACGAACATGAGCCTCTTTATTTTCACATAAAAACATGTGCTTTATATCACTTGACATGATATCTCTGCCACAGTCCAGCCAGGGTCTGTGTGATGGGGCTAGAGGGGCCGGGCTTTGGGGTCCAGAGGCCTGCTGGGCTGTGTCTGAGCCGGTGGCAGCTGTGACCGGGGAGGCCTGAGCTACTTCCAGGTTTGGACATGGAGCTGGATGCTGCTGCTGACAGTGCCGTCCAGTCTGATGGGTCCCGCCCTCCCGTAGGATTTTACCTTTGATGTGTCCACGGAGAGCACAGCTGAGGCTGCTGTGGAACGTGACCAGCGGAATGAGCCCCCGGTGGATCGCGGGGCGACTGGGGCCTCCCAGGGTCTCCTGGAGAGGAAGGAAGTGCTGGGAGGTGAGTTTTCTCTCGGGTGGGTGGGGAGGGGGTCTGTCTTTAGCTGTGGTGTGGGGCTGACCACAGCCAAGGCTACTTCTGGGGCCGCTCAGCCCCAGGAATAGCCAAGCTGAGCCAGCCTCTGTCCACCCACCCAGGGGTCATTGCTGGAGGCCTCGTGGGGCTCATCTTTGCCGTGTGCCTGGTGGGCTTCATGCTATACCGGATGAAGAAGAAGGATGAGGGCAGCTACTCCTTGGAGGAGCCCAAACAAGCCAATGGTGGGGCCTACCAGAAGCCTAGCAAACAGGAAGAGTTCTACGCCTGACGGGAGCAGTCCTTCCCCTCCCCTTGCCATTTGCTAGGCCCCCACTTGCCTCTTCCGTGAAGAACTGCCGGCCCTGCCTCCCCTGCCACCATGCCACCTCCCCAGCGCTCCCAGCCTCTCCACCCCACTCCCCGCGGACTTCTGGGGCACACTGGGGGCTCTCCTCTGCTTCTCTGACTTCTGCCTGGAGACTGGGGCCCGAGTGCTTTCTACATCTGACTTTTCATCACAGCCAGCACCTGGCATCTCACCGTTCTGACTCAGTTTCTTCAACCTGGAACAGCCCCTCCCCGGCCCAGCTCTGGAGAGAAAAGGGACCCCACTGTGTTGGACCTGGACGGCCCTGTGGCTGGAGACGCATGGGCTGAGGGCTGACACCTCTCGAGCACTTACTGGTAGAGACCGACGGTCTTCGGGGTGCTTACTGCTCAGTGGCAGGGAGAGGAGTTCTGGGCTCCATCCGAATTCACTTTGTTTTGTGGGGAGGTCTCATTTAGATATCAACTTGTTTTTGCACATGTTTCCTTTAGTTTCTTTGTTCATAGCCCCGTAGACATTATTACTTTTGAGGTAAGTTAAGTAAGTTGACTTGGTTACCCCCGTCTTGGCTTCCGTAATCTACGGTCAGGAGACAGTATCAGGGTTAAGAAGACTTTTGTTTTTGTTTTGTTTTGTTTTTTAACTAGGAGAACCAAATCTGGAAGCCACCAGAGGCTTAGCTTATGTGTTGTCTCTTGAGTTTGTCACTCACGTGTGCAACAGGGTATGGTATGTCCGTGGTGTGGCCCCGTTGGTGGGCTGGCTGATCCTGGCTGCCGTGGGCGGTCACTTCTTTTGAGCAGTCATGCCTGTGTCCATGAACTTGGGGCCACGGCCATGGCCTGGGCTGCTGTGATGTTGAGGAGACCTTGTGAGAATTGCATCCTGGCACCTCAGGCTGGGGACAGAGAGGACTGGGGTGAGAGAGGTGGCAGTGGCCCAAAGAACGGCCCACAGACCGAGCCCGTCCTTTGACACCATCTCGGGGGACACTTTCTCCTGGAAGGTGACGAGAGGGGTCCTGGGCATACCTGGCACTGAGTTGTTCCACGAAGGACCAGGTTCACCTTTGATTAGCTCCTGTGGCCCCGCCCTGGGCTGGAATCAGGAATGTTCCAAAGAGTGATAGTCTTTTGCTTTTGGCAAAACACTACTTAATCCAATGGGTTTTTCCCTGTACAGTAGATTTTCCAAATGTAATAAACTTTAATATAAAGTAGTCATGTGAACTCTGCTGCCTTTGCTTCTCTCTGTGCTGGTCATGTGGATGTGACCAGCCTTTTCTCCAAACACCAATATTGGGAAACTAAAAGCTCTGTGCCTTCGTCTTTCCCGTGGGGAGGGATTCTGGGGCTAGAGTCCCTCTGCTTTGTTTGTTTTTTGTCTTTGCTGAAATTCTTCTGGAGGTCGGTAGGTTCAGCTCAGGTTATGTAAGGCCTGATGTAAATTTCTGTGTTGCCAAGCTCAAAGCACCGTCTCCTAAATGGTTAAAGGAACTGTGACAGCCCCGAGGCCACTGGCCCCACTGAGGCAGGGGGCCAAGGCCTGCCTCTCAGACACCTTGGACAGGCCTCCTCTCACACCTTTGCTAGGACCAGAGGCCCCCAGCCCGGGCTTCTCGGAACTCCTGTACTTGCTTATTTAAGTTGACAACGTTCCAGCTGCTGCGTTGGCTGCTCCAAGAAGGGGGGGACATCTGTGACGCAGAGAGACGCACCGCCTAACAAAGGGAACCTGTGCCCTGTGTTCAACACTGGGACTTCCTGCCCAGAGTGTACGACTGGACATGACTCGGGGGTGGGGCGGGGTCTGTGACCGTGCTCATCTCTGCTGGTCCTCGGTGGCGCCGAGCCTGTGGCTGGGCCCGTTCGTGTAATGCTAATAAACGGTACTTGTCATTCTAGGCTGTGGTGGTGGTGGTTGAGTGTCTTCTTGGCCTGGTGATATCCTTCCCTGTCACAGCCTGGGCGGGGCAGTGGCTTGGGGAAGAATAGCGGAAGAGCACGGGTCCCTCTGCTGTCGGGGAGGCTGTGTCCACCTCCCGCTAGCCCTGTGTCAGCCCTCACTGCCCCTCCTCCCAGGGCTCTCTGTTTCGCTCTCTCCTGCCCAGACTCTCCTCATTCTCCTAGGTCATTCCCTTCCTCAAGGACGAGGCTTCCTACTGACTCAAGTTTGCTAGCTCTTCTGAGTGATCATTGTTGTGAGACTTCTGAAAACTCACCAGCAAACAGTCTCAAGTGCCAAAGGTCTAAAAAAGTCTGCACATTAGCGAAAAACTGCAGTGGAAATTTGGGGGGTTTAAAAAGGGCAGTGCAGGGGCCGGCCCGGTGGCTCAGGCAGTTAGAGCTCCGTGCTCCTAACTCCGAAGGCTGCCGGTTCGATTCCCACATGGGCCAGTGGGCTCTCAACCACAAGGTTGCCAGTTCGATTCCTGGAGTCCTGCAAGGGATGGTGGGCAGCGCCCCCTGCAACTAAGATTGAACACGGCACCTTGAGCTGAGCTGCCGCTGAGCTCCCAGATGGCTCAGTTGGTTGGAGCATGTCCTCTCAATCACAAAGTTGCCGGTTCGACTCCTGCAAGGGATGGTGGGCTGCACCCCCTGCAACTAGCCACGGCAACCAGACCTGGAGCTGAGCTGCGCCCTCCACAACTAAGACTGAAAGAACAACAACTTGAAGCTGAACGGCACCCTCCACAACTAAGATTGTAAAGGACAACAGCTTGACTTGGAAAAAAAGTCCTGGAAGTACACACTGTTCCCCAATAAAGTCCTGTTCCTCTTCCCCAATAAAATCTTTAAAAAAAATAAAAAGGGCAGTGCACCAGAGGAACCCCAGTATTTCCAGGGCATCTAGCAGCGTTCCCCTTAGAGTCTTGTACAAGCTGCGGACCCCCCGTGCCCCCACCTCAGCTGGTTCTCCATGGCAGGTCTCCCCACTTGGGGCCCTTAGTACCTGACCCACAGTCTGGCTTTGGGTGTAGGCCAGCCCCTGAAGCCATACCCCAGGTGGGTCCTGGGGGCACAGAGAGGGAGGCACCATTCCTCCCTGAGTGCTGCACCTGCTGGTGGGGTAGTGACTGTGGCCCCAAGTGGCTTTGCAGAATGGAGAATGCTGCTTTCCCTGACACATTGTACTTAAAGCGTTTGGAGTCCGAGACAAAATCCTCAGATCGATCATTCATTCAACAAACACTGAATGCACCACATGCCTGTTTCCTGCAAGTCCCTGGGCTGCACAGTTGCAGAAACGGCTACATGGGTATTAATACTTAGCCCACTATGGGCCAGAAACTGCTAGACAGGACACCTGGATTATTTCATCCACTACTGACAACCAGGATGAGACAGCATGGCCTTTAATGACCTCACTTTACAGACAAAGCCTGCGAGATAGAGAGGAAGTATCTTGCTCAAGATAGCCTGCCAGTGAGTAGTGCGGCTGGGATTTGGACGTGGGCAGCCTGGCCCCTGAGCCCACAGTGGGCCGGGCACACACTGAAAGTGACACTAGGACTGGGGAGAATGTCCCCTTTTCCTGCAAATTTCTGAGACCCCAGCCTTCTGGGTCCCCTGCTCCTGTCATATTCCAATAGGTTAAACTGCACCCCTGGCCCCACCACTTTCTCCTCTTGCTCTGCTGCCCCAGGGCACGCCAGAATGGGTGGTGCCATAAAACAGGCTTTCCTGCGTGTTTGGGACTAACAGTGAAGAAGCTGAAATGTGAAGGAGTTTAAACATCTTCAAGTCCCTCAGGTACCCTGGCCTCAAGGGATGTCTCTGCCCATCTCTCTTCAGTTCTCAGCTTGCTGTCCCACTTCCCATGACCTTGATCCCTTCTCTTCCCCTCTTTTCTGCTTTTCCAAGACTCCCTCCGCCCCATGCCTGGGCTGGAGCAATTGAGCATGATGATATCATTTTCCCCTCACATTTGGATCATGCCCAGGTGGCCTCTGTGTGTCGTAAGTTGTATGGGGATGGGGAACTCACTAAATGTTCCACTAAGTCTTCATTCAAATTATTTTCTAAACAAATGAGCCATCTTTGATTGTGTTGCCTTCTTAATTTGCAGCCAGCTTTTGTTTTAAATTGCACTTTCTGCCTTGCTTGCCTCTGGGGCTTTGTTCCAGATAGCGGCTGTTTTCACATCCAGCGCGACAATGCACAGCCCCACTCTCAGGGAGGTTGCAGTCCGGGGAAGAAGGACAGGTGAGTGCGGTTTCAATGACAGTACTTAGTGTGGGTTACTGGGGGGACAAGGGCACCTCACCCAGCTTCTCATCTGGGTCAGGGAGGTGTCCAGGGATGGTGCTTGCATTGGGTCTTGAAGGACAGATTCAAATCGGCCTCTCAGACAAGGGGGGGAAGACATTCCAGGCAGAAGGCACAGCTTTGGCGAAAAGAGGGACTCGAGGCTTCATGATGGATGTGAACTGAAAACAGGTGTGGAAAAAGATGAGGCTGGAATGTGATGAGAGTGTCTGGTTTCTCTGTTTGTAACCTCTGAGGGCCCCTGGAGAGCCTGGAGCCTCAGGCTGTAAGCTGGAATGGGGAATGGAGGCCCAAGACAGTAAAGTGGCTGGCATGGTGAGGGATGGAGAAGAGCGACTGGCTTTGAGGACTTGCTAAGAGGTAGAACTGGCAGGACCTGTGAGGCATGTCCCGCCTCACTGGGCAGCACCTTGCCCTCCCACAGGTACACTTCTCAAGTGGAGCCTGAGGGATAAGGTGCTGTGGAGAGGCTTCCCTCTGAGCTGGCGGTCAAGGGTGGAGCCTGAAGGACAAGTAGTCCCAGAGCTGGGCCTCGAGGAGGGCTGTCTCATGTGTCTTCTCAGGTTTGGCCCTGACGGTAGGGGGCCCACAGCAGCATGTGGGAGAGAAGGCTTCTTTTGAATGGGTCTGCAGGGGACTGCTCGGCAGAGAGGGGCGCAGGGCTGTGCTGGCACTGAGGACAGGCCCTGCCTACCTCTCTCCAGTCAACCTCATCCTGGCCCCCAGCCCCCAATTCGAGCCTGGCAGAAGAGAAAGGCGGGCAGAGGTGATCTCTGGGTTCCTGGAGCTGCATGAGCAGGAGCTGGGGAAGGGCCCTGGCCTGGGAGCCTGCAGGGGCTTGGGACTCGGCTAGCCCTGCCTGGCTTTCTCCCTCCTGCTCCCCAGCACCACTGCACCCCGGTCCAGTGCCTATCCTTGGACCACGCCAGCTTTGCACCTACTCAGGGTGTGTGGGTGTGAGTGTGATGTGTCCCCAAGTCAGGTGCTCAGCAGTGCTGTGCCCCACGCCTGCTCAGCTTGGAGGGGGGCTCAAAGCTTCTCTAGGGAGAGTCACTGAGTCCTCTGTGCCCTGGTAACTTCTGGGTCACTCCTTGGCCCCTCTCGCCATGTCGTCGCAGGTGTCTGTTTCCACACTGGCTTCCTGCTACCCTTGGGTGCTTTCTGAGAGTGGCCGCTTTGCTACGACCCAGCATGGGGCACGGGCTCGCTGCAAAGATGGGAGTCTCTGCATCTGGGACGCTCATTGTTGCTGCCTGCTCTGAAAGTTAAGCAGTCTTTAGAAGCTTATAAACGGTGCAAGACCACCACACCCCCACCAGAGAGGCTGACGTTAGGGAAGGACAATTGTTGGAGGTGCAACAGGAGTTCTCTTGTGTGCTTAGAAAGCATGCCGATTGATGTGGACACTTTGGACATTCACGTGGCCGTATCTACTGAAGCTGGACATCTGCCTGCCCAGGCAGAATGACAGCATGCGTCCGCTGGAAGGTGTGCGTGAGGATGTTCACGGCACCTTCATGTGTCGCAGCCCAAATGTGGAAACAACCCAAATGTCCATCAACAGGAGAATGGATAAATTGTGGTACATTCATACAATGGAATACTACTTGGCAATTAAAAAAAGGACCAACTACTGCTAAGCATACAGCACAGATGAAACTCACAGGCACTACATTAAATGCAAGAAGCCAGACACAAAAGACCCATACTTCAAACATAAAGCTCAGGAACAGGGAAAACGAACCGGTAATAGAAGCCAGGGGCACCTCTGCTGGGTCTGTGGTATTGACGAGGTAGGGATACAAAAGAATCTCCTCTGAAAAGTTCCCTGGGATGTTCTCTGGTTTGATGTTACGTAGTGATTACAAGGATGTATGTATATGTAAATAAATCAAGTTATATACTTACGGTGAGGGTACTCTGTACGATATTCCGCAATAAGAAAGTTAAGGGGGGGGCCCATAAAAGGGCTTCTGAGATTCTAATTAGTCCCTTTAAACCCCACTGTAGCTTTTTCAGCAAAAATGACGGAGGCCCACATGGCCTATGTTTTCTTCAGGATCCCAGAGGATTCTAATTTATGGGCAGAGGGGCCCAGGGCAAAAAGCCTTGCACGCTGTGTGCTGTGTGGAGCAAGCCGGCTGCTTCCCAGGCCTGGCAGGCCAGGGAGCAGGCCCCCTCCCCAGCCGGCCAAGAGGGTGGGCACTGCCCGGGGCAGCCCTAATGATCCCTCCTCCCCCAGCTGCAGACAGACCCCGCTCTTCCTCTGGTTCCTGGAACCTGCCAGACCAAGGGGTGTTTCCAGCACTTCAGGCGGGGAGCTAAGCCTCTCCTCCACTCCAGGAAAATATTTGTTCAGGGCCTTGGCACCCGCAGAAGAGGAAATGAAAGCCACCTTGGAGCCGAGCGGGCGGTGCGGCCGCGTTGCTTTGTCTGCCCCTCCAGATTGCCTCCACAGGCCCGGGGCCCGCCGTCTGGGGCCAGGCCCAGGAACCCCACCCCACACAGGCCTGCTTTGGGGGTGAGCCTGGGGTGCCGGCTGTTGGTTCCTTCAGTTCAGGAGTCATCTGTCAGTTCAGTCAGCAGACATTTCTGGAGCTGACTGTGCCAGGCGCAGCACTGGGTCCTGGACGCTGTCGGTGAACAGGCCCTTTCCTTACCTTCAAGCATGACCCCTGGAAAGGCCATTAATGGCATAGGAGCATTGGCCAGGGCGCCAGCTGGGCAGGACAGGATAGCCACTGGGGGAAGGACTGCGCTGGCACCTGGCATCAGGCTGAAGGATGAGTGAGGTAGTTAAGGGGTGTTTGGAGCGGGCAGACAGAGTATCCCAGGTAAACGGGACAGCATGGAACAGCGAAGGCCCAGAGGCAAGAGAGCGCGTGGGGCTTTGGAGGGTGGAAGGTGGGTGGGGTCAGCTGTGGTGGGGACCCAGGGGTCAGGACACCGGAGGGGAACCAGCCGCTGGCGTCACAGTACCTCTCAGTGCAAGTTCAGGAACATGGACTTTACCCCCCGGGCAGCGCAAGTTTCTGTTTGTTTTGCGACATTTAAAGCATTGATTTTGATTGTTTGTGATATAGCAAAGTATAAAGAAGAAAACGAAATTGGCCTCAACTCCCACCACCCAGATAGTTCCTGATGACATTTTAAAACTTACAATACTCTGCTTATGATGAGAAATACAAGCAGAACAGAAAAGTCACAATGAAAAGTGAAAGAAAGCCTCCTCCTCCCCACCTGCCTCTCTCGCCAAAGGCAGTTCCATTTAACAGGCCTTCGTTGTGTGGGTCCAGGAATTTTTTCCATGCACAGCCTGGTGAGGATAAGTCTATGGTTTTAAAGAACTACACCAAAGGGATGGCAGCTCCCTTTCCAGTTTCATTTCAGCACGTGTCGTCAGTCCTACCTCAGTCTTCTTAATGTCTGTGGAGCGTTTGGTCTTCCAGGTAAAGGTCGCTGACCGGGTTCTTCCCGCCCGGGCTTTTGCTATGGTAAACATGGTGCAGTAAAGGTAGTACACAGCCATCACACAGCGTCATCTGAGGCAGACACAGCGACTGAGTCAGCACGGGGACACCTTGCTCACAGTGGGCTCGGCAGCAAGGGGATGTTCTTTACGACCACCCTCTAAAAGTTCCAGCAATTTGCCACCCCTGTCACCACAGGCACACTGCGTGCAGAAGTCCCAGAGCCCACCCCTCACCTGGCACCACACATTATCACCAAATGGTTCTGTTTTCTTTTTCTCCATGATGGTGGGGGATGGAGATGGCATCACCTGGTTGTTTTGATATTTATTTATTTGTCAGTGAGGTGAAGATGAGGAAGCTTTTCGTGTTTGTGCCATTTGTATTTCTTTTTTCAGAGGGGAGCTGTTTTGCATAGTTTCCTAATGGGCCTTTTGCCTTTTGCTCGTGGATTGGCGTGGGTTCCTTGTGTGCTAATGATTTTCAGGGAGTGGCTTTGGTCTCCAACACAAGCCTGTGGCTGCAGTGTGAGAGGAATAGTAGGGGTCTTGGTGAGAGGGTGTATGGCCCGGGCAAGCAGTGGCCTTGGCCTTGGGGAAGGGAGCCAGAGAAGACATTCAGGAAGGAAGACAGACAGGACCAGCCAGTGGGTTGATTTTTTGCGTAATAGTCTAGGGCACTTTTGGGTTAGTGAAAAAACCATTGCCCACTGCCGTCCCCAAAAGTTGTGACACGGGATTCATATTGATAAGCCACATGGTTGGGCCTGAGCCCCTCCTCATGCCACCTGCCTGGTAGTTTGTGCCCCTCCTCCCTTGACTGTGTGGGGCATGGGGGGGGGGGAAGGGTGCCGAGGAGGAGGGAGGTGTCAAGGATGGTTCCCAGGCCCCCACTGCAAATATTATGGTCCCATAAACCATTAAAACGTCTCAGAAATTCCAGTATTTCATCACATAGTTGCCGATTGACCCACATCAGTCAGCATTAGGCTGAAGTGATCCAGAGTCTCCTAAAAGGGAAATAGGGGTGCACTGGGCCTCAGCACGCATGTTGAGAGGTATGGGGGAGGGGCGGGCTGAGGACACAGCTGAGGAGGAACCAGGGTCCCCAGGCTTCTGGGTCCCACTCCTTCTCTGTGCAGAATGGAGGATATGGCACACAGGTGCTGCTTTGGGAATATCCACCAAGTGGAATTCGTTAATATTCAGATTTATGCTAAGGTCAAAATGAATGGGACTTTGAAAGAAATTTTTAAAAATTCCATCTCTCGATACTTGTTGAACAGCAGGATTTGGGGTAATTACTAATAATAGCCACCATCTGCTACCTGCCTAGCATGTGCCAGGCCCTACATACACCTACCCTCTGATTTAGGGACAGAGTTGCATAGTGACAGGAGCAGGAGCTTTGGAGTTAGACCCCACTTTACTTGCTGTGTGCCTGTAGACTCCTCAGAACCTCAGTGTTCTCATCTGTGAAATGGGGCTAACAGCTCTTATCTCATAAGGCTGAGGGGGGACTACATAAGATATTGTGAGTAAACTGCATCATAAAGCCTGCATATTGTTGTGGGCACTTTGCAAGCAATCCATAAATATTGGCTGCTACTCTTATGTTCACAAAAGCCCTGAGAGGCAGGTATTACCACCCCATTTTACAGATATGGAAACAGAGGCCTAAGCCATTACTTCATACAGCTATTGAGTGGCCATGCTGACATGCAAAGCCAGGTCTTTGTCACCCAGAAGCCCATGGCACTCCCCTGGACCACTGCTGCTTCCTGTCTCACCTGTTCTGGTCACAAAGGACCACCTGGACAGGAGGCAGGGGAGGCTCTCCCAGGCCAGCACAACTCTAGCAAGCCCTGAAGCTATTCCCAGGCATGGGAAAGGGTGGCTTCCCCGAAATACCTGGGTGCTGGCGCCAAAGTCAATAATGATAACCTGCCCTGCAGGAAACCATGGTCATGAGGATACAAACAACTGGGAGAGGGTGGAGCTCACTTCTGCCCCAGCCCCGGCCAGCGCTGTGCCCCTCTGTGTTAGAGGGCAGGCTGAGGTGACACCTGTACAGCACAGATTCAGGATCTCAGAGCTGTCCCCTCTTCCAGTAGGGAGGTGAGTATGGACAGGGCCTCCAGTTCTTGTCCTGCAGCTCTCCTAGAAGGCTGGCCAAGAACGTGGCACTGGGCTCTGCCGGGGAAGGCTCCACGAGGGAGAGGAGCCCTTGGGGTAGCTCTTCTCCTGGAGCCCTGGGCCCTGAGCACGTGACTCTGTACGTCTCCCTCCCTCAACACAATCACTGGGGCCTCTGCTGGGCCAGGGGCCAGGACCCAGAGACCCCAGAACACAGCCCTTGCCTCTGCACAGCCCACAGTTTTGTGGTAAGGACAGACACACATTATTAAATAACATAGATGTCCAAGGCAGTACTAGGGATAGAGACGAAGGGCACTAACCCATCTTGGGGAGTTAGAGGAAGGGCCTGGAGGAGGAGCCATCTGAATCAGGTATTATCAAAGGAGCTGGCCATGCACGACAGGAGAGGGACGTTTTTGGCAAGTGCCAGGGTACTCAGGGACCCGCAGCTGCCATCCAGTTGCAGTGTCTATGCTGGGGAGTGGGAAAGCAGTGAGAGATGAGGCTGGAGTGACAACCTGGGCAAGTAAAGCAGGGCTTTGTACCCTAGGTCAAGGGTGAGGGGAATAAGCCTTTGTGAGCTGGAGCCTCTCCTCCGGGCTGTGAGAGCCGATTGTACCCTGAGTTCCGTGACCTCATGCTGGTAGTTTGAAACTGGCCACGGTGGGAATAGTTACACCATGGGAATTGGCAAGCATGACAAATCACAGCCAGTTGTTCAAGGAAACAAGAACAAGAATTATACAGGCAGCCTTTGGTGGATTTTAAAGACGGGCATGGAATAATGGGCTTTGTTTGTCAGAAGGATGCTCTGGCTGTTGCCGTGTGGATGATGGGTGGGAAGGAATGGGCTCGGAGCCTGAAGCTGGCTCTTGGGTGACGTCCTGGCTAGGGTGAAAGGCTGCCTGAGAAGGGCTGGTGGTGGGAGAGGACAGGCTCCTCCGTCACCTGACGGCTATGCTGGCTCAGCCTGGGGGTGGGGTGGAGGATTAGGTAGCTCCAGCAGCCTTCCTCAGCCAGAGCCTGAGAATCGCAATAAAAACCTTAATGAAAAACACCTGGGCTCTGCTCCAGCCAGGCTGTGAGCTGGAGAATGGGGGGATCAGGGGACTGGAAGTGATGGTGGAGAAGGAAGGACCTTGCACTCTATCCGTTCATGTGCTTGTTCGTCAGCTTGTCCAAGTGTTTCCCTCAGCTCCCTGGGCCTGGGTGAGGAGAATGAGCGCTGAAGGAGGAGGGCAAAGACACAGCAATGGGGTCACTGAACATGGGTCCCTGGTGACACTGAACCAAAGCACTGATTGTGTGAGTACTTAATCTATGGAAGCTTTTGGTCAAGGTTACAATGTGTCAGAGGTACAACCAGGCTAGGTCCTCCGTCTCCCATGTTCCGTAATCCTGTGTGTGTGTGTGTGTGTGTGTGTGTGTGTGTGGTGCGGGGCAGTGGATTGGTGAGAGTGAAGGAAGGAACGCTGAGTCCCCTTCTCCTGTGACCCCCTCCCCCACCCCAGGATACATGGGGACAGAGTGTCTGAAACTTCAAAGGAGAGACTTGGCTGATCCCAGAGGCCACCAGGGCTTGGCCTGATGCAGTCTGGCCTTCTAGTCAGAACTGACCGTGGGTTTTAGTGTCTGGGGATCTGGGTGGCCATGGGGGGGGGGCGGGGGGGCTCCAGGGCCTACACCTGTCCTTCTCTTGAGGGAGGCACTGACAAGACAGGGTCAGATGACACTTCCAACCAGGCAGCATTTCTCTTGAGCTTCTCAAGATGGTTCATGGCTGGTGCAGAAGCAGCCATGAGTCTCCCAGGCCCTGTGCTGACTGGTAGACCGCTCAGGATCCTGGCTGCAAATGCCAGCGGTCGCCAACACGGTGGGTCAGACATTGGAAAGCAGATGTCCTGGCACTGGGAGGCTGCTCCTTTGTGAGCTGAGTTTTCACGTGTTGTGCACCTTCTGAACCCTTCTCCCCACCCAAATTCTGCCCAGGGACGGGTGACCCCAGCACAGCCATGGGGCATCCGGGACACAAGAGCATGTCTATGCTCATTAGAAACCGCCTCTGGGCAGATTCAGCCCTGTGGGCACATGGTGTGGTAAGTAGACCCGGCCTCGATTGTAGTTAGAAGGGAGGACAGTTCCTTCAGGCAGGTGCAGCCCTCATGCCCTGACCAGTGTGCACAGACACACACTTTGGCCCTGAGCATGCCCTCCAGCGGCCAGAGGCTGAGGGCC
The DNA here is from genome assembly GCF_004115265.2 of Rhinolophus ferrumequinum. Taxonomy (NCBI): domain Eukaryota; kingdom Metazoa; phylum Chordata; class Mammalia; order Chiroptera; family Rhinolophidae; genus Rhinolophus; species Rhinolophus ferrumequinum. The sequence continues at coordinate 58,696,267 of NC_046296.1, forward strand.
CCGTTTGTAGACACACAACTATGGTTTCCATGACCCCCCCGCCCTTCCCCCACCCATGGGCCACCCCAGCCCTGTTAACAAACAGCTCCTGAAAAGGATGGGAGGGACTTGGAGGGTGGGGAGGAATGCGGTGAACGCAGAAATCCTCACACACTTCAAGGGTTGTGGGAGGTGTAACCCACTCTGAACCCGATTCTAACCACCCACCTCCTGCTGACAGTTCTGCTACAGGCCAGCCCTTTCCAGAAGGAAAATCCCCACACTCCTTCTGGGCACCATGTGGGGAGGGAGGCCCAGGCATCTGGAGATGAAAGGCACAGGACCAGAGGCCTCAGCCGCCACCCAGGAGGCGGTCCAGCAATCCCTCAGGGCTTCCCTCTGGTGCCATGTGGCCCCACCCAGCCCCCACCCCACCACCAAACATGCGAGTCACCAGCGTAGCCACAGGCACTCCTGCGTGGAGGCGCAGGCCTTGCCAGGTGGGCGATGACAGATGGTCACCTTCATCTCAGGCCTTGAAAGTTGAACACCCTCCCAGCACCCTGGCTGTCTCCTGACCACCACCCCTTTAGGGTCCTCTGGGGAAAGAAGGTGGGGGGAACACAGAGCTGTGAGCCAACAAGCCCAGGGACTGCCCTGCGTCTTCTGCCTATTCCTTCTCTCCTGGGCCTCAGATCACCTTGTCAGTAAAACAAGGCCCGAAAGTTATATAATGTGCAAGTGAGCGGCAGAGCTGGGACTGGAGCCCAGAACTGCCTGGTTTCAAAGCTTCCTCGAAGGACTGCAGGGTCCCTTTGCCAGTGGGGCAGCCAGGCTGACGGGGACACGCGGCTGAAGGGATCCTTCAGGACATGGTTGTCCCCTCAGTACTTCTCCACATACATGGATTTCTGGACGTCATAAAACTGAGGATTCTTAGGGTTCTTGAGGCCACACTCTCGAAATTGAAGTTCAGAGAAGGAGAGAGATTTGCCAGTCAGAGGGGGGACCAAGACTCACTGGGTCTCCTTGTTTCCAGCCTACTGTTCTTCCTGCTGCTCAGGCGGGTTGTCTAGAAACACATTTGGTTAGACTGCAGGTACATCGAGCCCGTGTCGTGACTGGGACCTCCTTTCCACGAGAGGAGAATGCCCCCCTGGAGAAGCAGAAGCGGATGTACCTCCCTCTATGACTATAGCTGTCACATGAGGCCGCCTTCTCCTTTGTCCTGTTACTGACTCACAGAACAGCAGTTAGTTCCTCGAAAGGACAGGAACAGTGGCCAGTGACTGCCAAGTTAGTGAGAGGTCCCTGGGAGGGTCAGTTGCTAAGACCAGGCCCCAGGTTTGTGTTGCCTCGAAGAAGCTGGGCTGCTGCCTGTGAAGCCTAGGGCAGGGCTGAGCCCACAGTAGGGATTCCAGTGGCTCTTGGAGGTGGCATGGGGTGCAGTTTCCCAGGCCTGCTAGTGGAGAGAGACGGGGGAGCAGAAGGGCTGGAGCTGAGGAATCACTGAGTCCCCACTGAGCACCTAGAGGAAGTCCAGCCCGGCTCCCTCTGGAATAGGTACCCTGCACTTAGAGCCCCCACAATCCCACTGGGAAGACACACATCAGATCTCTGGCACTTGGCACTCAGCTGGACTCTAAGCTCTGCAGGAGCAAGGGAAGGAAGGAGACGCCTGCTGAGGGCTGTGTGTGTCAGGGAGGGGCTCTCGCACAGGCCTGGAAGGATGGGTAGAATTTCCCCATGGGAGAAGTCTAGAGATACACAAAAGCATTGGAAACTAGGGAACGAAGGTCCTGAGGGGGAAGGGAGTTGGTGGCAGGCAGAACCTGGGCTGGGGTGGGGGCAGGCTGGACCCCGGCCTCTCTGGGCCGTGCTGAGGTGGGGGCTGGCTCTCCAGAAGCACTTCTCCTGCAGCAGCCCACGCAGTGGCCGGAACAGGCCACCCCCCACGGGCACAATGGCCTCGGGGGTCTGTGATGACACAGGCTCTATTGAGTCAGGGGCCATTCCCTCACCCCTGATTCTCAGGACTCCCTCCCTGCTTGAGGAAGACCTCCTGTGAGGGTGAGTCCCCTCTGCGCGTGCCCTGAGGCAGGGAGCTCACACAGCACTTAGTGTGCCCCCATCCACCCAGCGGCTCCAATTTGGGCGCTAGGGGTCAGCTTCTCTTTAGCCTTCTGGATGGTCCCTTTCTTCTGTCCAGGAGAGTCTTTCCTTCACTGCTGCCTCTTCCCACAGCTCCCTGAGTGCCATGGGAGGCCACCTGGAGGAGGGGTCCTTAGGGGCTGGGGCCACACACCAAAGGCAGCAGACTCCTGGGGAGCAGGGGCCCCAGGATGACTTTGTGGCTTCTCCTCCCTCTCCCTCCTTTCATCCCATGTGCGGTTCTGGCTTCTGCTCTTCCTAATTATGTTCTCAGCAGCTGCTCTCTGATTCTAAGCCTGTCAGCACTCACAGGGTGGGCTTCCAGGTGGAGGTGGTCACTGAACTGGATCCTGGAGTGCAAGAGGATCTGTCTGTGACTCTAGAAACTTCCAGGAGTTTCTTGGAGCCTTCCAGCGGAGGGCTGAGGCTGAGTGGACTCAGCTTGGTCTCTTACTCCCCACCCTCACACTGACACACAGATTCTCTTCAAGCCCAAGTGGGAGCGGGGTGGGGTGTGAGCAGTGGGGAGAAGGCTGGACTAGACTGAGGAGTTCTCCATCTATTGGACAAAGAATTTTTTCTGCCTGGTGGGATCTTCAGGTCCAGGCCACTGCCTGGGGACACAGCAGGAGGACAGAGGACCCAGAGGGAGAGAGAGACAGGTGGGCACAGAGAGAGAAGGGGGTGAGGCCATCCTGAACACAGGGGCCCTCCTGGCTCTCACACCAGCGTCTTAGGGTCTCTGTTGCCAGGCAGCCCCTCCTTACTTTTCCCTCCAGCCTCTGGTGATTTTAGGGTAGGTAGTACCCATGCCCAGGGGCTCTTCTCCCTGTGCTGTGCTGCTGTGGGGGCCGCTGTGGATGTCCAGCCAGCCCCTGGAGCCCAGTGCGGGGAGCTGGTGCTTTAGCCAGGTGCACTGACCAGAGAGACAGCGGGGCGCCACAGACTTGGGACAGTTACAATACCATGCTCCTCCCCCAGCCTGCCAGCGAGACTGATGACTTCCTGAAAAGGGGTTAAATGGAGGGTTTGTGAACTGGAACATTTGATGTGACCTGAGGCCTTCCTGTTCAAATGACCCTTGGGGCTCCTGACCTTTGAAAGTGTCTCGTGCACAGTCAGAATGAGCCCTGGGAGTCATACTTTCTGAAGCACAGCTGCTTTTGGGCTGTGACTGCGTTGGGGCACCAAAGTCCAGTATCCCCTAAGCCCATTGCTCTTTTGAGTAGCTGTCAAAGAGGCAGCTTGGTGGCCTGGAGGCTCAGGAAGAAAACAGGGGAATCCCAACAGAAAGCGGATCTTCCCATGGGAAGGCAGTTCTGGTGCCCCTTCCCCCCTCCTCAGGGCACTTAGGAACATGGATCCAACACTGAACCCCAGGCCCTAAAGGCTCCTGTGTGTGAAACTGTCCTGGGCCTCTACTCAGGGCTTGTTGGGGGCCTCAGTGGGTTCTGTGAGAATGGCTGAGTAAGTCCACACACTATAGGGACGCTTGTGTCACCCTTCCTTATATGAACTGAAGATCACCAAACTGCTCCCGTCAGCTGCGTGACCATCTGATTTGACCAACCAGTTGGTCAGACCTGGGTTGCCCAAAGCATTAGCTGTCTGCCTGCTAGGCTGCTTGTGAAGCAATGTGGCTGCATCAAGCCTTGACTAGACATTAATGAATGCCAGACCTGTGGACTGGAGCTAGAGGTGGGGGCGGGGGGCTTGAAGGCAGGCCAGCCTCTCAGGAGAAGGAGATGTGGTAATTCATCGTGGGCAAATGGAGAACAGCGTTGTGCAAACGGTCGCCCCCTCAACGGCAGTGGATATAAGGTAAGACTTTAACTTCCTGGTGGTCCATGGGTGAGAGAGAGCAGAGAAGCCGAATGCCAGTCCCAGGGGAGGGTAAAACAAGACTGTGGTCAGAATAGTGAAGAGGTAAAACCAGAGTGTTTGATTTCCTGGGAGAAGGCAAACTGAACAGTGACTCAATTGAGAAATATTCCATCAAGTGTTTGTTTTGGAAGGACAATGTAATAATCAGAAGGCAGTCCAGTTATGAAAGAGATGGAGTCCTCGAGAGATCTGAAGGGGTTATTCCTCCCCTGCCCCCAGCATGTGGTTTTGCCCCAATACCAGGACCCATTCTGGAGGAAAGCCTGGATCTGACCTCCTGCCTCCTGCAAGCCACAAGAGATGGGTGGTTAAAAGGAAGATTTAAACCAAATGACTCCCAAATGGAGGTACCTCATCGTGTCCAGCTTGCCTGACTGATGGGCCAAACCATCTGTGGTCATTGTCAATCATCGCTGGCTGCTCTGCTTTATCTAACCCATGGCCCCTCTGGGGACGGGGTCTTTCCAGACCTCACCTGGGAGCCCTATCATACCCCCACCACTCTTCTTGGCCAAGTTCATGCATCTGAGATCCTTCCTCCTGCATCTGAAGGGGAAGGAAAAGACCAGCCACCATGGATACATTGACTGTTCTCCAAAGCTCCCAGGCCGTACCTGACATCACGGCTCCTCTGGGAGAAGTAGGTGGGTCATAGCTAAAGGTCAGGTAGAAATCAGGGCTGTGTGAAGGCTGGGGTACCCCTGTGCATTAGCCACCTGGATGTCTTACAGGCACCACCTCAACTCATTACTTCCATTCAAATATGTGCCTCTGCCCCTGGATATCCTCTTTCAGAAGCTGCATCCTCCAGGTACCCAAGCCAGAGATGTAATGCATCCCAGAGCTTCCTCCCTCGTGCTCTTCTTCATTCCATGTGTTAGCTTCTAACTATGTCTCAGTTTCTTTCAGCTCTTCCTTCCCTCTCACTGTCCTGATTCACTGCTCCATCTTCCTTCATGAAGATAACAGCAATGGTCTCCTAACGTACGTCTCTCTCCAGTCTCACGCTCTTTAATCAATCAGCCAGGTGCACTGAAGTTAGGGTAAGTCGAGAAGAGTTTGCGAAAATGCGGACAAGAGGTAGAAAGACCCCTAGAACTAGTGAGGGGAGCCGGCTGTGCTGTTGGCTTTCCCTAAGGGATACAGCCAGCTTGGGGTCACCCTGCCGGGAGGGAGAGGAGTTAATGCCTTGAACTCCGCTCTCCTCTCTATCCCCACTTCCTGCTGGGGCTCCCCATGGGCTGAGTCCATCTAGCAGTGGGAGGGTGGAGGAACCCATTGCTGCTGTCCACACAGATTGGTCTTCCCAGGGCCAGGACAACAGGAGCAGTGTAGAAGGCGGATCAGGCAGCCAATGGAAGGATGGAAGCTGTTCGCTCAGAGGCTGGCGCATTCTCCACATGGTCCCCTGATAGATTTTTCCAAAACTTGTATCTGAGCAAGGTCCTGCATAAAATCTTGAGAATAACCAAAACAATTGCATAAATAATTACCCCTCCCCCCCCCCAGTTGCCCCGCAGCAGCCTACCCGTCTGTTTCCTTGTACCTGCCCCCAAAGAAAGGAGAGTCTGTGAGAGGGATCCTTTCAGGGACCTTGCCTCACCTTTGTGTTTGCACCTCATGTCTCCCTGTTTGGCCCCAAAGGATGGCTGGTCAGCCAATGACGAGTAAGATTCCCCACGCGGGGGACAACTCAAGCCAGGCGCAGTCAAGTGGGGACCAACAGGAGAACCCACAGGGTTCGTAGAGGTGGGCACAGCCCCCCACCTTCCCCAGGCTAAGGAGAGCCTCTGTCTCTGTGGCTGCGTTCCTTCCCAACCTGCAAGGGAGGAGATTCAATGATGTGCTCTCCATCCAGTCATATGCATAAGGTTTTGTCCCTTGGGGAAGTACAGACATCCGGAGACTGACGGTTCTGCCGCCTGCAGGCAGGGGTCGTTGGCTTGAATCAGTTTCCTATTACGATGTGTGCGATTCACAGATCTTGAGATTGACAAGCTTTATCTCCTTCACTTCCCCACCTAAGTAATAAAAGCTAATGAATAAGCCCCATTCGGGGTGTCCAGTCCTTCAGACTGGGGTCCCTTGGCCCTGCTTATAATCTATTATTGGCTACTGTCTTTTCTTCACCCTGCGCCGCCCTCCTCGCTCCCCACAACTCTCGTCGGTGGGACGCGACACCCCCCACCCCCCCCCCGACACACACACACAGCTTGCCCCTTTCACAGAACTTTCAAGGTCAATGCCAGTGTCCTGTTTTGTAGCTGAAGCCATTGAAGCTCAGAGAAACAGATGCCTGGGTCTCACAGCCAGGACTTGGTGACACTGGAGCTTGAGTCTGAGGCTGACCCAGCAGGGACAACTCCTCTCAGGGTCCTAAAGGCCCCTTGGGGGACCCCATCCCCCTCCAGTCTTGGCCTAGCCCTGCTCCTCACTCCTGGGACTCCTGGATTCCAGCCAATCTTTGTAATTTTCTCTGAAGTCCCCGTAACAGGCTTCACCTATCTGAGCCTT